>NC_079495.1:99811894-100474394 GCF_030052815.1 Hevea brasiliensis | reverse complement strand
CAGAAGTGAGCCGGGCTAGCGTAAATCGTTCAGAGATTGCGGCAGTTCCTCAAAGACCTAAAGCAACTAAAAGTGTTCAAGGAGGCCATGGCCATGAATCTATACATGCCAAGGCCATCATAGGCTCAAAGGAGAGCACTTCTCCTGAGTGAATAACTAGGGTAAATTCGTTTGTTAAGCTTCCTCCGCTTGGAAATTCTTTGAGAGCGGAAATCGTCCAAGGATGAAGATTGATGATGATGATCTTCCTGAAGAATGAAAAATCTTGGAAAGCTAACAGTGAGATCTTACCAAAGAGATTGTCAACTCAGGGAATTTATACATCATATGTACAAAATACAAAAGCCCAACTCTCATCTTTGATGTTTATCCCTGATTTGCTTGAATTAATTGTTCTCTGAAATGCTAATGCTAACTTTCACTGTAGTTGGTTAAATAATTTCTCTCTTCTTTTTTTTTTTAAAGAAAATAGCATTGTTTCTTTTTTTAAATTCTTTTTTTAATCTAACACTCTTTATATATATATATATATTCTTTGTTCTTCAGAGGAAAGAAACTGTTTAATTTAACTCATATATTTATTAGAAAAATTTAATTTAACTCATTTTTAATTTTTTATATAATTTAACTCAAATGTTTTAATTTAAACTTAATTTCACTCAAAAATGAAAATTTATATGCTAAATTTCTTTATTTTTTGATTTAAATAAAAAATTAAGAAGTTCAATTTTTTAATTTTAAGACTAAATTTTTTAATTTCTTGATTTAAGTTTAAAAATTAAGAAGCTCAATTTCTTAATTTTTATTATTTTTGAGCTAAATTAAATTTAAATTAAAAATTTTAAACTAAATTGAATAAAAAGTAAAAAAAAAAAAAAACCCCAAAGCCAGCCATCTCTTCTTTCCTTCTAAAACTTAACAGAAAAAAAGAGGGGGAAAAAATCAGTTTCAAGCTGCTTTTTAGAAAACATTTCCTTTTAATATTGGTATTTTATAGAAGACAAGTGAAATTTTTTTCAAAGAAAGCACAAAAAAAAAATGTCGTGGCTAAAATCTGTTGTGAACAAGGTTGTGAAGGTGGGGAACAAAGAATAATCTCACCCGTGCCGTCAAGAACCTCGCCGATGAATCCGTCATTCAACAAGTCGGCAACGCCTCCGCTGAAGCAGCTAAAATGATGGGGGATATAAGGCTTAAAGTAAAATGCATTCTAATTTTAATTAGAGCAAATTATGAAAAACTGTCAATAGCCATTCTCAATGATCTCCTAGAACAATTAGTCCTCCTGATCCCAAAGATCAGCTGCGCCTACGCTCCTTGTTGAAGTCCACCCCACAGTATATAACAAATGAAAATGAAGCCCATGCCATGAGAAGCTTGCAAGAAATTGCATTTACTTTTAAGGCCTAGCAAATTACTGTTGCTTACTCCCCCATCTTACTTTTTATCTATAGCTTTTTAAAATTATTTGTCATTTTCAACAAATTAAGATGTATTAATTAATTTTTTTTATTTTTTTAAATATAATAATTATTTTTATAATTTTTTAAAATTCACCTTATCACTTTTCTCTTAATAGAGTAATAATTAAATTAAAGAGTAATTATAATGTAAGTGATTTAATTATTTTTTTAATTATGATGTAAAAATCTTAAATAATAAATAAAAGTTGATAGAGATGAATATTTAAAGACGGCATACTTGGAGAGCCGGCAATTGAGGGTGTACAAGTGAAGCTGCATATAGAGTTTTAAAAATTAAGCTCAGCGACAACCTTGCTGTAAGAGTGTTAGTGAGAGAACTATTTTGAGAGGTTAAACATATTGGATGTGTTAGATGTAAAGATATATGATGAGGATAAAACTCTCACTCTCTTGTCCTTTCTGCCAAGGTCTAGTGCATGGCAGCGATACGATTGGAAAAGGAACTTTGAAAGTGGAGGACGTTTTAGCAATGATATTAGAGAATGAGAAATTCAAGTGATAGCATTAATGGTGAAGCATTATGTAGCAAGTTCTAGTCATGGTATTAATAAAAATAAAAATCCTAAATAGGGGTAGGTGGCAGCCTTATGGGTATTGCTACAATTCAACCAGTGTTTGTATACTATATCCCTCAGCCTTTTTCACGTATTTTGTGGTTCCATTCTTTATGTTGCAATTATTTCTTCAAAAAAGCATTAGGCCAAATGAAATTAAACGTACCATATGGTCGACAGGGATGCCATTGAGTGCAGCCGCGTGAACAGGTTACTCCCACATAATTAATTGGAAACTGCCTGGGACAACGCTCCTTTGCGCTTAGGAGGCATGTTTTTCTCCCATGTTTGAAACAGTGAGAGTGCCTCATCCACTCAATTATCTTCTCTCGGAAGACGCAAACACCTCCAGACAAACCAATAAACGGAGAGAGAAGCAAATCATTAACTGATTGCAGACATTGGGCATTATATTATATAAAAGCTATGTAGTGGCCACCGTTTTTATACATTGCATTAGTACAGTCAAGTACTAGTAGACTAAAAACAGTTCACACCCATCGATTTAGCCTCTCAAAAATAACCCAAAAAGAAGAAGAAGAAGAAGAATAAGAAAGAAGAAGAAAAAACCTCTTAATTATTAGAGTTAAGCCAAGCTATTCAATCTAGACAACAGTGGATTTGCGGACGATGTATCGATAGGCAGCGACTTTTTTTCTCTTGGAAGCAGTGTTGTCCACTGAAAGCACCATCTTCCCTGCTTCTCTTGAAGTGTAAGAGTTGTGAATTGCCTCCTCTGAGGGAGCCACCTGCCTTATCTTCTCCACGGCAATGGTGTAGCTCCCTTCTGCATTCGGCACGAACTCTGCACTGTACTCCAAGTCCCACCCTCCGACCACTATGTCCCATGTAATTGTTGCACCACCCTTTTTAATTATCCAAGCAACACAATTAATTGCATAAAGTTATTTTTGATTTGTACTATTAATTGAAGATAAATCAACAGGAATCATGTGGGTTTTAAGTGAAATCAAGAAAGAGAACAAATTTATGGTGAACTGAACCTCAATCCCTTCGATCTGAATGTTCACTTTCTCTCCTCCTTTTACAGCAAACTCGGATGCAGGTTTAGGTGGGCCATTCTGCAAATCGCTGGGTCGACATAGTCCTCCATACTGAACTGGAATGTCCTCAGGCCTTATAAATCTTACAACCAAACAAGATCAATTTCAGACAACAAACTCAAAATAGCAAAGTTATAATCAGATCACAAGTTTAGAGAAGAAAAGAGAAAGGATGAGCTGGTGAGATCACAACAAATCAGGAACAAAAATCAAATACCACATTAGGTGTTAACAAAAAATGACTAGAATAGTTAACCAACCAACTAAATGAAGCGAACAGAGGAGTCAGAAATACTTGTACAGAGTCTCTGGAAAATTTCCTTCCTTTGAGATTACGAACTTGCTCCTAGTTCGCTGAGTTAGGAATGGACTGAACATCGAATACAACAAGCTGAAGTACCATGGGACATTGATGAAAATCTAATACCCAGTAGGATAAGAAAAGAGAATAAGAGAACTGCAAGATGAGAAACGCAAACAAACAAGAGGGGAAAAATTATAGGCAAGAAAAAAAAAAAACAATGAAGCAATTAACGGGTATTACCTTACGAGCCACCATTTCAGGATAATTATCTTGAAAAAGAGAGAGGATCTGATTAGAAGCGACCCTAAGCTCTCTTTTAGGCATGTCTTTGAGATCAGTCACTTGAATAATGGAGTTGACTCCACCAGGCTTAAAATTCAGAAGTTTAATCCCTCTCTCCAGCACCTGAACTCTCCATCTCAGGAACTTCTTGAGCTTCTCTTCATCTCCGAATATCCTCTCATACATTTCCTTGTCCTTAAAGACCCCATAGGCATTGTAGCAAACAGGGTGTCCCTCTCTGTCATACCCATGCATGTAAGCCACAACACCTTCAAGCTCCTTAAAACCCAAGTCCACCTCACAGATGCTGTCTGCTCCAAACTCTTTTCTCCAGGATAAGCATTTATCCAGCATGCGAAGCGCATCAGGGACTCTAAAGTCTCTGGCACGCAAAAACTTCAAAAGTATCACGTCAGCCTTCTCGTCTCCACTCATAAGAGGAATACCCCACATCGAACACTCACTATCAGAATCATAAGAGGCGGAGAGTTTATCCCTGAACTCTAGCAGCGCTTTCTTCTCGGAGGATTTGAGATGGGAGATGAAATAGGTGTCTTCCTTGAAGGAAGGAGTGCGAAGAGTGGCGGCCTCCATTAGAGTGGTAACGAAGCTTTTCTTGTAAGGTTTTGGAGAGGGCTCAGATGGATGGTCTTGGAGAGGGGTTTGTTGGATTGAGATGGGTGATGAAGCTTCCATGAATGAGACCCAGATGGAAACTCCCTAAAAGAAATGCAGCAGACCTTGAAAAATACGGAGAGAGTCTTGTTTAATTGATTGGTACGGTGTATCAACTGTGAAGAAGAAGAAGAAGAAGAAGAAGAAGAAGCAGCAGCAGCGCTACTTTCGATTCTTTGCAGTGCTGGAATTTGAAAAACTGTGGGTTACAATGGAAGAGAAAGCTGGACTGACTCAGAGAAACAACAAACAAAAACTGGCAATCCTTGAAAAAAAACTGCAGAGAAATGGAAAGAAAAGGCAAACAAATTCTTGTCTATAGAGAAGTGAGCCGCGATTTTGATTTGAACTTTGAAGAAGCCGTCAAGCCGCTTAAAACAGAGCATGCACAAAGGGAAAATTATTCAGGACATATTCAAAATTGTATTTTAATTTTTCTAAAATAATTATTTTAAATATTATTAAAAAATATTTAAAATTTATTTAATTATTTTAAAATTTTAAAAATTAAACATGATGAAACTAATTCAAAATTAATTTTTAATTATTATATTTAAAAAAAATTAAATTAATTTTAAAAATAATAAATAATAATAAATTATTAAATAAATTCAATACATACATTATGCATAAATCTTCATTTTGAAAATATAAACTTTATTTTTTTATAATTAAAAAACTTATTTTATTATATATAAAAGATTAACATAAGATAATCAGTAATCTCTTCTTTTTTGTTGTGAAATCGATAATCTCACCTTATTGGGCTGATAACAGCCGAGTGGAGCCCAGCTGAGATTCGGCTAAAAAGCAAATGAGCCGACCCGCACTGTAGAGAGAGAGAGAGAGAGAGAGAGAGGGAGGTGGGTTGCAGTGGAGGTGATAAATAAATAATAATTGATTTTGGAGTGGACCCACCTTCTCTGGGTCACGCCTCTCGGGCTCGAATATCGGGCTCCAACAATACTGCTCTGGACTAGTGTCCAAAAAGAGGAAAAGCAAATGTGGGTTTAAACTTAAAAATGAAATTTAAGTAACGTAAATCCAAAGTTTAACCGTAATTAAGCTGATTTATCATAGCTAAGCATGTGGGTTTTTGGGCCCTCCGCTACATGCATTGAGCACTAGTACAGTATGGTAACCTTTTTGTGTCTTGGGATAATGTAAAAAAAATCCAACACTTTGGGGTTTTTATAATTATATTTCAATTTTTTTTTAACAAAAATATATTAAAATTTTAACTTATTTGCAATTACATGCATCTGTTACACTGCTAATTCTTGTTATGAAAACGTTTAAAAAAATCTTAAGCGTTATTCTTTTCTATAATTGTTTTTCTAAATTATTTTTTTAATTATAAAGAAGTATTAAAAAAAACCATTTTTATGCTTTGACATGTAAAAAATTATTTCAATTTTTATAAATTTAATATTATATATTTTTTTTATTAATAAATATGATCTAAATCATCAATTTCCAATAAATGACACTAACCTAATAAACATGTGGCTCTAGCGCCGTAAGTGCGCGACAACCACATCAATGTTGCATTAGTAATTTTAAGAGGGAATGGGTTGCCGTGTCAACACCACGTCAATTATATGGTACCACGTCAATTATAAGTTTCTTATCCATTCGAGCTGCATGATGGCTTTCTTCAATTCAATTGGCACATGTTCGTGAGTGAGGTTCTCTGTTTCTTCATCAAGCTTCCTTGTTTTTAAATGTAAGAACATTTGGCTAGAAGTGCTCCTACAATTTTGGATGATTCACTTTCTGTTGATTCATTTCTCAATATTCTGTACAAGAATATGCTCATCAACTTTTGCTTGTATTTATGTTTAGTCATGATTTCCCCACCTCCTCAACCTTCAGCAATGGGAATAATAGCTTTGTCTTCATCACCTCAAAGACCAGATCTTTTAGCTATTATTTATGGGACTATTAATGGTTTATGTGACTTGGGTATTGGTTATGGTGCAATGTGATTTTGATGATTTGTGTTTAAGTGATACGTTTTTTTCTAGTTAAGGTGTGAGATAAAAAATAATAATTTAAGTGTTTATTAGATAAAAATACAATAGTTCAAATGTATGAAAATATATTTGATCTTTTACTAAAAATAATTTTTTTTTATAATTGTAATAAAATTAATAATTTAAAATATTTTTATAAAAAAAAATAGGATACTATTATAAAAAAAAAATTCAAAATTTCGATTTTTAGACTATCTTTTTTTTTTTTTTCTTGAGCCAATTTTGCTTTAAATAGGTGACCAAAAGCAATAAACGTCTAACTAAGATTTCAGCAAATAATAGCAAGTATATTTTATATTTATAAAACATTAATTTTCTTTAAATTATAAATAATAATTGTACATAATTGTTAGAGATAATTTTCAATGATTTCATTCAACGGTAAGCCCATATAATTGTCTTACACTGTCCTTTTTGTTTTTTTTTTTTAAGAATGGTCTAACAGTGTCCTTATAATTAATATCTTACAGTGTCCTTACCAGTTTTATTTTTCCCCCCTAAGTTTTATTCTTTTTAAATTTATCGTGATTTTCACTAAACTAACTAAAAGAAATCTGATTTTAAAATATGGATTTTGAAAATCCACTGGGACTACAACAATCTCACATCATCATAACTATCAGGACCGAATTGGCTAGTTGATCAGTGAAATAACTTTAATTGATTCATATTTATAGTTAAATTAGATAATGTAGTGACTTGATATGATCAATTAACTTGGTAATTGAATTGATAGATAAATTGGTGTGGCTCGATTAACTCAATTAATTTAATTAATTAATAAAATATATTTTTTTAACATTAATAAGGATAATTAAATTTAAAATTTTATAAAAGTCTTTAAAATTAAAATCAATTAAACTAACTTATTAATTATGTGTATATAATTTAAAAAATAAATAAATATAATTTGGTAATAATATAATAAATTTTACAAAGTAATTTGTTTTTTTATTTATTTTTTAATATATATTTAATATTTCATAAATATTAAGAAGATATACAGGTAAATATTTATAAAAATTTTTATGTATTAAATTATTGGAATTAATGTTATATTTAATTAATTTTTATATATTTAATTATTTTTTAATAATCTACTTAAATCATTTATCTACTAATTGAACCACTAATCCATCAATCCAATCCCTATACCTATGCTAGGTCAACCTCCAAACTGATTTAATAACATTGTTTCACACACAATTATATAAGCAATTTCATGAACTTTTTTTCTCTTAAAATATCTAACCAAACTAGTTATATACATTTTAAAATGTCAATCCAAACCCACATCTTTGCAAGGGAGATAATTTTTTTTAGAAAATAAAAGAAAATTTTATTAAATAGAAAAAAAATATTGATTAAAAGTAAAAGAAAAAAAAAGTCAGGCTACTCAGTTTTGCATAAATAAATTTAAAATAAATAATTTATTTTAATTTTAAAAATTCAATTATATTAATAGAATATTTAATTTTATTAATTAAAAAAATATTTCACTCAATGGTAATTTATCACTGTTTAAATCTAAAAACTTTATATAAGTCCGGAAAGAACATTTACACCTTGTATTAGACATTTAAAGATTATTAGACAAATATAATGTAAAAAATAAAATAAAATAAGAGAAAGAAAATGGATAACTATATGTGAAAATACTTGTTAACAGCGACTTTAAAAAGCTTAGAAGTTCTAACACAATAGGAATGAAAAGAAACGGGGACTTGTGATTTACGAAACACTGGGTAGGATTATTTTAGCATCCAAAAGAAAATAAAAATTAAATAAAATTTAAGTACATAGGAATAATGAACCAAAAAAAATTAAGGGATTACTATGTCTAGGGAAAGGGAGAGGAAATGGTTGAGATGGTGGTGGGGATTGATTATTGTGCTGAACGTATGATTTTGGAATACTGTAATTAGTAGTAGCATGTTTTGTCCAAACAAAATGGTTATGCATAGATTACTTTGACTGAAAAATATTGAAGCAATTGACCAATAATTCCACTTTTAATAATTAAAGGGAGTACTCAGACGAGATCAATTAACACACCTTCATATTAGCTTTTGTGTTGTACAATGCCTCTCCACTCTTAAATATACAACGCTTTATCAATATAAACAATTTTCTATATTCTCTTAATTCTAATTTATAAATTATAATTAATATAAAAAAAATAATTAGTGTGTTCAAAACAGATAAAAATCTCATAATTTATAATAAAATAACCTAAAATCTCACATCAAATTTTTTTTATTTTGTGTGTTTATAATGATTAAGAAAAAAAAAAAAGATAGATAGAATTTATTGCAGGGAAAAAGGGTATAGATCTAGTAAGGAAAAGATCCACTAAAGATCCTAAAGATACAAGCTAGACACAAAGTTCACCTAACTCAAGGATAGCCAAAAAGCTAACAACAATGGTACAATTGGGAAAACTTGAGCTTGACAAAAAATGCCCTATTGACTGGCTCAAACCATCACAAGAAACAAGGTCAGAAGTCCAAATCCAAGAGCCCTACATTATGGGCTGCTCTGACTCGCCGTGAAAAAAAGGGGTGGGGAAGTTGTTGCAGAGAAGAGTGCCGCCCTCCACCACTCAATACCCCTGCAGCCTTAACCACAGAGAATCAAGAAAAATGATGCAGCTTCAGAGAGATGCAAAAGGCCAACACCTATTGATATAAGATCCTTCATCGGAAAAAACTCTCCATGTTAGGGCCTAGTAGCAGCAAAAGAATGATCTCCAAGCTGAGTTAGTGAACCAAAATAGAACCCAGGGGGGACCAAAAGGGCTGCTAGTAGAGCTTCTTCCATATCGTGGAAGGACTAGATGTCGTATAGTACCGGTGGTGTCCCCAGGAGGTACACTGCCCCTTAAAAGAGATCCATTAATCCCAAGAGACTCAAAACTTTGAAATGACTGATTAACCTTCATGCCTCAACTCATGGTTCACGGACCTGAATGCAAAGAAAATCTAGCAACAATAACTTTAAAACACAAAATAAATATATCCAACTAGAAGACTCCATCCAGTGAAGTTTCAATCTACCACATAACCACTCAACAAAAGGATTATATACATCCACCCGATGGTGGGAGAGTCGACCTACAGCCGGCCAAATTCTAAATCTAAGCCAGGAGACCTAAATTAAATTAAAAATTAAGCTTTCTAAAAAATATTAATCAAATTAAATTAAGTCAATTACAAACAATTTAAAACGATTGATTCAATTTTTAATTATAACTATTTTTTGCTGACTCTTATTTATTAACACTTATCCATTATTTTGGAGTAACATATTCTATATTGTAGATAAGAATTTTCGGACAATAAAATACAAAAATAATTGATAAAATAAACAATAATGAAGAGGTGTGATTAAAGACAGAATCAGAAAAACAAAAACAAAAGCAGAGTATGAAACATCATTTTCACAAAAATGGAGGAGACAATGATGCTTGAATCTCGGCGTGAAAATGATTGGGTTGGATCCGGATGGTGTCGTCCTGTCACTTCCCTTGGATATGCACAGCCTGCATGCATCATTTCGTGTCCTATTACGCATATATCATATGTATGCATTATTGTAAGAATATATTGCTGCATTTTTGGATCTCTTAAAAAAAAAAAATAGTTGATAGAAAGCTAAAATATTTTCAATTTTATGTATTGGATTTTGAAATTAAAAGTAAAATGTTGAAGAGGGAGATTTAAGGGATTTTTTGGGGATCTAATTAACAAGTGTATGTAATTAGTCATGTGCTTTGGACCACTAATCATTTTGCCCACTAAACTTCAAAATGTGGGTCTACAGGATAAGCCCGCAGAGCAAGAGGATTTCACCATTGCTTCCCTCATGATGTTTCATAATGTTTCGAGAAGAAGAAGAACTCAAATCCAGAAAAAGCAGGAAAAAAAAACCCTGAAAAAGCCCATGTTTAAAGTACAGTGATAAAGTGGGTCACAAAAACATAGGAAGATAATATTTAATGTTTTAATAAAAAAAAATATGATATTATTAGTTTTATATTTAATAATTAATTTAATATTTATTTTTATAAAAATATTTTTTATTTTAAATTGATATGCAAATAATTAATATTTAATAATTAATTATTAATAAAATAATTTATAATTACTTTA
Organism: Hevea brasiliensis; assembly: GCF_030052815.1. Lineage (NCBI taxonomy): Eukaryota > Viridiplantae > Streptophyta > Magnoliopsida > Malpighiales > Euphorbiaceae > Hevea > Hevea brasiliensis. The sequence goes on along the minus strand of NC_079495.1, from coordinate 100,463,844 downwards.
ATAATTATTAAAACAGTTGATATTAGGAAACGCACCCTTAATCCATCTCTTTGCTTTTGCTTTATCTGCTTTGAATTTAACCAAATTTGCCTTTTGACTTATGCACAAGCTATACTTGATTAAATATCCTTTAATCATCACTCTCCAAAAAGGTTACTAGCGTCTAATTAAGGCTTTTGTAAGACAAATTTCACTGTTTAATTAATTATCCATTAGAAAATTCAGTTGGCTTTGGATTTTGGACTCCTCTCAGTGTCTCTGTGACAAATTGCACGGTTTTGATCCCTTCGAGATATATATTTAAAATTTATTAATTACAAAATCAACTGCACACCCCACACGATGGGCAGCAAAATTTTGTGCTCATACGGCTAAATTATATTACCATTTATCAGCCATGATTAGTGGGGGCTATCCCATGCTCATCCTCCGTAACACAACCCAATTTCAGAAGTTCAATCTTGGTTGCCCCTCCCTTTGGTATGATTAAGCTCAATTTTCATGTAGCCATCAATTCGAAAAAGAATATGGAGTCGGTTGCAATGATGCTTGGGATCATCTCAATAATCTTATCGTTGGTCTTGTAAATATGTAATTGGTAAATAAGATATCCTCATCCTTAAAGGAATGGCTTGCAGAGAAGCCATTATTCTTACTCAACACAAAGGATTTCAAAGCCTCATTCTAGAAGGAGACTTCCAAATTGTGATCAATAGTCTTAGCAGTACCACTGTTTCACAATGCATTCAGGGCATTATTTAGAATATTTCTCATTTTGCTCATTTTTTTTATAACTCTTTTCCGATTTATTAAGAGATATAGGAATATGGTAGCTCACTCCTTAGCTTCTAAAGTTATGATGAATGAGTCTTTCATTATTAATCTTTTGTCTCAGTATAACTTTGTATTATTCGTTTTTCCAAAAAAAAAAAAATCCTTAAAAATAGTCTTTTTTAATTAAATTAAATTAATTATAATAAATTAGATAATAATTATTAGGTTATACAATGAAAAATAGTTATTCTCTTTTTTTATTATAAAAATAAATAATTTTAAAATAAATAAATAAATGACTAAAACTTAAAACATTCCCATTTCCTGCATCTCATAAATGAAAGAAAATTTAGTAAAATAGTCTAATTTAAACAAGTTCTCTAGATCTTTTTGTCTGTCTCAATTTATATATATATATATATATAAATGACGTTATTGGTGATAAAAAAAAATTATTTTCTTTGAGAAAGATTTTGTTGTATCAACTGTGCAAATTCTATTGCAGTAGGAAATAGCAAAAGGTAACAAATAATTGCCGAAAAGAAAATTTAAAATATGCTTTTAGCCCAACAAAAAAGAGATCTCACATTCATCACAGAAAATTGCGGGAGACAGATTCTTCCTGCTTCAGATTCTTCCAAAGTTATTAACTTTTTAACCTTTCATGTCCCACTATAAAGACTAAACCCAAAATGGGGATACAGCTCATTTAAGATCACGAATGTTACATAAAAAAAAAAAAAATGAAATAAAATTGATAAAGTAGATCACATGCATTAGATAATCTGTCTTTCTTTTGATTTGGCCATATTTATCATTCTTTTCTTCGTGTTCTTCTGCTTTTGCTTCATGATGGTAATGGCCGATTTGGCCAGAGACCATTGGCAGTCGTGAGGCATATAATTAATCATCTACCTGGATAAGGATTGAGAGTTAGGAATTGGAGCCAAAGGCTCATAATTGAAAAGGGTAACAACCAAAAAGCAAAACACCTAGCAGTTAGCTTGTCAAATAGCTAGGCCACCTCACTAGTGCAATATTAGTATCAAACGAGTGGTTGAAGTTATCATTAGCTGACAGCGCTATAACAGGATTTGTTGCAGGGTTTGGTAGATATGGTAGCCAGAGCCATTATCCATTTCTGATCCTGCTTGAACATAAATTTGTTTTCACCCCAACTCTGGTAATGGTTTCCATCTCATAGGTGATTAAGTTATCTCTCTTGGTGATCTTTTTCCTTTTTCTGAACATAATTATTGAACTTCGATTGAATTAGAATTGAATTCGGACTCATAATCTTACAGTAATCAAGATTCATAATCTCAATGAATAAAACTTTTAAGACATACAAGATTGAGTAAAAAAAAGATTATATATCACAAGAATTGAGCTGCAATGGATAGGTCGATCTTGAGAGGGACTGTTTGTGATCTGAAAATCCAAACTGGGTCACATGCACCAATGCTTAGACTGAATTCACCAACCAGTGAGGAGGATCCTGGTAATATAAGGTTTACAGGGATAAAGACAAACCAGTCAATGATATTTCTGAACCAGATTTAACGGTTAAATAGTCCCAGTTTTTCTCCGGCAGAGCTTTGGTCACCCAATGGTATAGCTACTGTAGAGGGATCAAGGGACCCATCACTGAGCTATGATTAGCTCAGCACCCGCACGCGAACGCCTGTTAAATTTGAATTCTCAACAGTATGGGAAATTATCACTTACACATGATTAACTATATATATATATATATATATATATATATATATATATATATATATATAAGTATATTCATGATGCATATTTAACTTAGTAAGCGGAGTCATTAAAATTTGAATAATAAACTTTTTAATGTGAGAGATTTTGATATTGCATTAAGAAATTACTGAACTTAAAATTTTAAATTTATAGATAAGTTCTTTAAAAATAATTTTATATCTCTGACATAAATATGCAATACCAGTTCTTCTCCCAGTGTTTCCTCAATTAATAGCCGAAATAGCAGATAGTTTCGTGTACCAATTTACTGGTTTATATATGATGGACGTCAAAACTAATTTGCCGTCGTAGAGGACAATAATTTTTATTTTATTTGGAAAAGATACTATTATTCAAGAAAACAAGCTACAACAAGTCCTTCTCTAACAGATCAGCTAAAGCCACTGGAGTAGTGGAAATCCATCTGCTATATAAAGAACCCAACCTAACAGAATTTGCTACCCAATGAGCACAACTATTAGCTGATTTAAAGACAAAAAATTACATTTACAGCAAGAAGAACTATTAAGGATATGCTTACGTCCTGAATGATAGCCTCTAACTCCCAAGGAAGAGGAGCTAGATATGAAAGAGAGCAGGAGAGAGCAATTTTCGATTTAAACTGAAAAATCGAATCGAACCGAGTTAATTCGATTCAATCAGTTCGATTATAAATTCAATCAGTTCGGTTCGGTTTATAATTTTTAATAATTTTCGGTTAATCGGTTTGGTTCGGTTATTTTCATAAAAAATAAAAAAAAACAAACCGAACCGAAATTATTAATATATATATCAAGGAAATCAAAGAAAACCGAACCGAACTCTAAGATTTAGGTTTAATCGGTTTAAAATCGAACCGAACCGAGTTGGAAATCAAGTGCTCAATTTATAAATTTCAATTTGATCGGTTTAAAACCGAACCGAATCGATATTTATCGGTTTGATTCAGTTTGATTTTCTCTTATTAATCGATTTGGTTCAGTTTTTAAAATTTTTTATTTTCGATTTTTGATTTTTGATTTTATCGATTCGATTTAGTTCGAAACCGAACCGACCGTTTACACACCCCTGATCTAAGACAACTGAAGACAATCAGTTTCTACAATAGCTTGCTGAAAACCTCCACTAATGCAAAAGGAAACAATAGCTGTAAGAGCAAAAGCTTATGCAGCAAGGGCTGAAGAACTAACAAAAGCACTTGCATTACCATCAGTTAAAAGACCATCCACATTTCGACCTAAAACTCCATAACCAGAAGAGCCTGTGGCTGTAACAAAGGAAGCATCTATATGAATTTTAAAAGTTCCAGCTGGGGGACGACTCTATGTCTGCAAGGATCGACTTACTGCAGGTTGGATATGAGGCAAAGAATTTTGATGCTGAATAGCTAATGCATGCTATTCTTCAAGAGCATTCTACGCATTCCTAAAAGTAATGAGAGGATTTGGATTACCAGACTTGAAGAATGCTTAATTTCGAGTTTTCCAAACATACCACCATATGAAGGCTGCCAATTGCAACTTCTTTTTATCATTACCATTTGAAACATTAGTCGTCAATTCCCACCAATCTTCAAAAGACCTGAACCCAATCTCAGAGGGAATAAAACCCAAAACTGTTACAAACCATGCCGCTTTTACATGGTTAGAAAAAAAGAGAAGGTGCTCCACAGAATCGGTATGATGATTGCACAAGGGATAATTAGGGGATTCAACACATTTTTGTTTAAATAAAGTCTCTTGCAGCTAGAGAATTCATACTTGCCCTCCATAAAAGAGTTCGAATCTTATGAGGAACAAGAAAGGATCAAATACTTAACCAAAATGGAACGAAGGAGAACAATAATTCTTACTAGAATTAGAAGTTTATTATATTTGTATAAGGTCTGCAACTCATTTAGGAAAGCTCAAATTAATATTCCACAATAATAAAAAAAAAGTCCTCTTTAATTATTTTTATTCCTTTAGTTTAAAATTATAATTTTGTAAGAGTTAAATTCAATTGATTTATTTTTTATTAATTTTTATATTTAAAATAAAAATTTTAATTTTTTAACTTATAAAAATAATTAATTTTAAAAAAAGTAAAATTAATGCATTATTATATGATAATTATTTGAAAAAATTTTTACAGATAATTTATTCTAAAGAAATTCTAAAGAAACTATTCAGCTTTTATTCTTGCCCATTAGACATTACTCGTCAGGTGAAATTTTCTTAAATATTTTATAATTATAACTAATTAAAATATATTTTTACTTTTTATTATTTTAAATAAATTTTTATAATGATATTATATAATTATTAAAAAATAATATTGCAATTATGAATAATTAATTGCTTTTAAAAATACGTAGCACCCTATGAATGGTCAATTGTTTATATTTTAGCCATGTATGGTAACTGAAAATAAGTTGCAAATTGATTGATTGATTGATTGACATGGGAAAAGGCTTTGGCAACTACTTCATTACCCATCCCAATTTCGAACACCGACTCCAACCGAGCTAAAAATACTACTTTTTTCTTTTCTGAAAAGGATAACATCATCACTCCAGAGACAACTGAAAACATTCTATTCTCAGTTAGCAGAAGCATTAATTGGCTGGGGATGTTGGTAATCCAAGCTGAAAAAAGCTTGGCTCTTCTCACTAAATTAGCTGTCCAATTTAGCATCTGTTGGCTGGTCTTTTAACATGAGCAATTTTGATCAAAGAATAGTTTGATAGAATATATCACATATCATAAATAATAGCCTCAATTTCTCAAGAAGGGGACTCTTGAAGAGGTAAAAAAGTCTGAACAAATTAAAGGGCATCTGATTTTATAACACAAGAAGTCTAGCCCTGCCGATAGCAAAATCCATTGCCTTCTTAATTGCCCATCCTTCCGCTGCTAAAGGAGATAGGCTGAAGGAAACTGATGCACATCCATCTATAAACTCATCTTCAGCATTTCGAGCTAATACTCCCATATATTTTTATGTATTCAACTTTTCTTAATATCTTTCTAAATTTCAAAGATGTTATAAGATGTAAAAGAGAAGAAAGAGAGATCATGTCTTCTCAAAGGCTGCACTTTCGTGGAAGGGAAAGCAGTTGCAGCCTAGCTGCCTTCACAAATACGTGAAACAAACAAAATGAATTTTTCGTATAAAAACGATGCCGTGCTTTCAATTTCTTTCTTTCTTTTTTTCCTTTTTTTATGCAGCCACATTTTTGCTGATAGCAAAAACAAATAAATAAATAAAAAGATTGCAGAAAAGGGCAAGGAAGTGTGGATGAAAATCATTATAGTGTAGCCCAAATCAAATCTGGGGCTTGGTCTTGGTCCTTGATCGGTCCAGTCCATAACTAGAGCAAAGTTGGGATGATCAACTGTTACATGCTTCTCCAAATTTATAGAACAACCGCAACGTATTTATAATTTTAGGATTTTTCTCGCTCATTATAAATTTAAAATATAATATGTATAATGAGATTTTATAATTTTTATTATACGATTAATCAGTTTAAGCATGAATTTTCTTTATTTTAAAATCTCAATCCTGTACTTTTCAGGAGACTATTAATTTGGGGTTGAATCATTTTAAAGACTTCCAATCAAAAGCGTCATCGACTTCTTAGAATCCTCATTCATCTTCTTCTCAACTTAACTGTGTTTCTCCACCAAGAAAAATCGTTAAAATTAATTTTGACAGGATGTTTCTCAAGGTTTAAGTCTAAGGCCATAGCTTTTATAGCCCATAACCACCTTGGTGGTCCCTGCAGTCGGTGTAAGCAGCTTAAAGCTTTGTTCGATTCTCTTGTGGTGGAAGAACTTGCTTGTAGGGAGGCTCTTCTAGCAGCTAGGGAGAAAGGATTCAATAGAGTTGACATTAAAAGGGATTCGTTTATGATCATGCACGCGATTCAAGGGAGCACCCCTTCTTTACAAATCTATTAAGTGATTGAAGATATTTGATTGTTGGCCTTAGAGTTCCATTTTATTACCTCCAGTCAAGTTAATATATAAGATAAAATTTTTAGTTAATTATAATTACAATATAAATCAAGTAATTTAACCAAATCATTTAAGGGAAAAAAATTATTAATTATAATTATAATATAAGTAAGAACATTTTAATAATGAATTTTTTTGAATTGTAATTTAAAAGAATTAGAAAGAGAAAATCAATACAATTAATGTAATTAAAAAAAATAAAATAATTGTAAAAAGTTATATAATTAACGTAGTTGAAAAATTAGAGGAAATTAATATAATTGAAACGCATAATTATATTTAAAAAATCATTTAACTAAATAAAATTTTAAACAAAATATTTAAAAAAATAATGAAACCAAATTGGGTGGGAATCGAATTAGGCTTTGTTAAACCCGTAATTTGGTTGAGCTAGAACCAATTGAAACCAACAAAAAATTGGGCTGATTCGTTAAAATTATCAATGTTGGGCTGATTTCGACCCATAGCCATAGCTAGTCCAATCTCTAAACCAAACAGGCCCAGGCCCCTCTGTTCATGTGTCCGCTAAATGGACTGGATCAGGCCTTAGATAAATTATCCAGTCTTGATATGCGCTGATATATAGAAGAGAATTTCGGGTTAATTTTCATACATTAAAATAATTTTTTTTGAAGTAATTTTAAGTACATAAATATTTTCAAGTTAATTTCGTTTTTTGTAAACTGTGATTATTAGATTCATAAATGTCATAAAAGAATTATTTAATATTAATTGCAATATAATTATTAAAAGTACACAAATTCAACTTGACTATAATTGAAACCTTGAAATATTTATTCTCCATTTTTACTAGTTTAAATTCCTATTCAAACAAAGACTAATTCAGAAGGAAAATTGAAAAGGGCAAACGCTATCACTCTATTATAGTTTTTTTTAGAGAGAAATTCTCTTCTTTTTCTTTGTTTTCAAAAGTTCTCTTTGTTTTATTTGACTTCTGCCGTTCTCTTTGCCTCTTTCAGACAGGGGCCCCTCCTTGGCTAATCCTAGCCAATCATGCGAGTTTCCACCCTTCCGTTATTAAGATAGGGCTGTAAGTAATGTTTTTGTCAATGACTTTTACATTCTTAAATCTTAGATATGGGTTTCTTCGAAAAGAGCGCTTACATGAAGATCTGTAAGTCTCATTTTTCTTTGGTCTACTACAACTTTACTGGTGTTGAGCCTTGATTCAATGGTGTTCATGGTTTCATTTATTTTGGCTGCTTCGGATCGATGATAAACAAATTCTTGGTTTCATTGGCGTGGTACCTATTGGAGACGGTATTGATGCCATTCTCATGGCATCTAGTCTTTTAATAGCCGAAGAGTTATAAGGGCTCCACCTTGTCGCCTACCTCTCTCCATCAGTTTGACCTTTTTTTCAAATTCGCAGATGGCATAGGGAATGTTTTGTTATGAGTGTGAAGTTCTTCTAGAGTGGTATTTGCTCTCTGTGGTTGCTCCTTTTAATTCTGCTATTGAGGCTTCCTCCCTCGAGCTTCAATGATGGTCATTTTCTCCTTTGGTTATGGATGGCTCGATGATGTTGGTGGTATGGTGTGAGAATTCTTTCTACGTTGGGTCAACATTTGCGGTTTAGAGCCACCAAATTCCTAGGGTTCTTTGTATGTGGGCTTCGACTTCTTGTGGGCTTTGACTTCTTGTATTAATGGGTTGGATGGCTTTTATTTTTATTGTTAATACTTTTATGTATTTAAACCATGAGCCTTTATGAATTATTAGTTAGCTTTTAACACAAAAAAAATTAATAATAATTTACTATTTAGTTTGGATAAATTAGTATTTAGTCTTTATATTTTAATAAAATTAATTATTTAATTTATATATTTTAAAAAATATATTATTTAATCTCTATATTTTACTTCTGCTAAATTGTTTAGCCTTTCATTAATTTTTTCGTTAGTTAATATTGATCAAACTATTATTTAATCCTTCTATTTTAGTGAAATTAATTAGTTAGTCCCTATATTTTGAAAAACACATTATTAATCTCTATAATTTTACTTTGTTAACTATTTAGTCTCATAATTATTTTTTTTATATAAACTATCATAATTCTCTCTCTTATTTCTCTTTTTCTATATTTCTTCTTCTCTATACCCACATTCTTTTTTCCCCTCATTATCTCTTTATTTTTGTATGTTGATAAAAATGGTTGGACTAAATAGTAGTATTTTTTAAAGTACAGAGATTAAGTAATTAGTCTTCTTAAAATAGATAGACTAAATAGTAGTTTAAATAGTATGAATAATGAAAAATTTGATAGAGTAGCTAAATAATTTAACAGAAGCAAAATATATAAACTAAATAGTATATAGTTTTAAAATACAGAGACTAAACAATTAATTCTACTAAAATATAAAGACTAAATAATAATTTTTTCAAAGGAAAAAAAATCATATTCAAATAAACTTAGATTATTAATTCATATTTAAATTTTTAATTTAATATTCAAATATGATCATTATAACCATATTTTTTTCTTATTTTTTCTCATTAAAATTAGGAATATTGCTTATGTCACGATCCAACCTATGGGCTGGACCGGTACTAGGACCTGGGCCAGCCTAAAGCCCCCGAGGCCCGTAGTAAGCCTAACTATTCCTCAACCCAACTCTAAGGCCCATTTGGGCCCAATTTCAATAATTCAACCTGACATAGTCATGCTATAAAATGGACCATTTAAAGGGGAGTTTTTGACTCGTTCGACCTGTAAACACAATATATAATAAATTGGGGAGCTCAACTCACCCTCCACATAATCAAAATGTCATAACTCAAATGGGAGCTCAGCTCCCTCATCCAATCCCATCATGTATACAGTTGATAATTTTATATGTCCAACATAACTTTTATAATACATGCCCAAAATAAAAATAAGTGCTTCTAACACATGCGGAGTCTAAAATTTAACTCAGTTGTACAAAATACATTAAATACTATCAACGGACCTGCGAAGAAGAAGAGCAGATTAGTCACAACAAATAATCCTCTTGTAGCCTGGTGTCGCATGGTATTTTGCGGTCGCCTGGACGAAAGCTCTTTACTGAAGTGGGAAAAGTGAGGAGTCGTCACTTTAATTTTGAAAGAAATTAAAGAAAACCATTTGTGAAAACATATCAAAAGGAAACTACTTCGAAAACAGAGATTCTAAATTCGGGGTCCGTATACGGGCGGGGAAGGTGTTAGGCACCCTGCGTCGTCCCTTAACGAGGGTAAATAGATTTAATGTTATGCTCTTTTATAAATTAAAAGGGTAATTAGGGGGTTGGGATAGTGATGATGTTAATCCTTTGTGCAAAATAAAGGAATGTTTGACATTTCACTTATTTTGGGTGCCCAGGAACATAAGTTCATGAGAGGGCCCTTTAGTGAATAGGTGTTAAATAAAGTTATCTTGCATATTGGAGTTGTGTTATTTTAATTTTGATTTCGTTAAGAGAGCTCGGATAAGAAGTTTCTACCGATCTCTATATATGTTTTATCAAGAGTTTTAGGTGGGAGATTTCGGATAAGAACTCTCCTCCGATCTTCACACATTTTAGAGAGGTTTTGGTTGAGAAACGGGTAAGAACTCTCCCCCGATCTCTTTGGGTGTTTGGTTAAAAATTTGAAGAAGGATCTCAGATAAGAACTCTCCTCCGATCTCCGCGTTTTTTATTTGAATGAGGATCAGGTAAGAACTCTCCCCCGACCCTCTTGGTTCAAAATTTTAAATGGAGGATCTCGGATAAGAACTCTCCTCCGATCTCCGTGTTTTGTTTGAATGAGGATCAGGTAAGAATTCTCCTCTGATCTCTTAAAGTGTTCGGCTTAAAGTTTTAATGAAGGATCTCGGATAAGAACTCTCCTCCGATCTTCGCATTTTTATTTGAATGAGGATCAAGTAAGAACTCTCTCCCGACCTCTTTGGTTCAAAATTTTAAATGGAGGATCTCGGATAAGAACTCTCCTCCGATCTCCGTGTTTTTGTTTGAATGAGGATCAGGTAAGAACTCTCCCCGAACCTCTTAAAGTGTTCGTGACATAAGACAGAACTTTTCACCGATCTCGTATATGACTACCTTGTCTGCACTCTTTGGCTGGCTACATTCGATCTCTCTCGGTTACTAGTCTGGGGTCTTATCTCGATTCCCGCTCTATTATGCTATTTCTTAGACTCGCTTAGTAGTCCGACCTCATGACTTTTCTCCTGATTCCCTATTCATTCTTTGATTATTTTACTTATTCAAAAGAAACTATCACGTTAGGATATTGCTACTAAATTACCTATAGTTTACCCGCGACCTGAACACCTATATTCGAAGGAAATAAAACTAAGAACAAATAAATAACATGAACTTATGAGAGGAAAAAAGTAAACTCGAAAGAATAAATATTTGCTTGAGGGATCTACGCAGGATCTTTAGTATGACTGGATTTAATGAAAGTTTTGAGAATAAAAGCAAAGAAAGTAAAACGCGAGCGTTCGGCAAAATGACAGTCTAGACACTTACCTGTGTGAGGTAAAGGCTATCAAACTGACTCTGGAGATCGCTAGTATTGTGGAGTTGAAAGCTGGTGATACAAGGACCAGTACTTACTTCGAGATTGCTAAAAACCAGGTTAAAGTGCCATTGAGCCAAAGCAACAGAAACTGGGTCAGAATGAGATCAAGCTGAGAGAACAATATGTTGATATTGGGGTGATGAAGATGAGACTGAATGGAAATGGTGTGGTAGAGTGATGAACAAACTGAAAATGAAGGATTTCAGGGTTCGAAAACTCTATCTATGGAGATACTCGAGAAAACTAGTTTCTGAAGTTTCTCAATTTTCATGAAAGCTCAGAATGGCAAAGCAGCAATACTGAATTAAATTTCAGAGCCTTTCCACTATAATCACCACCACCTTTTTTGTCCATCCTTTCTACAGTATTGCATGCATGTATTTATAGGGAACGGGTGCTACTAATGAAGGGTCAGGATCTCCCCTTGGGGAGACGGAAGGTTTGGATTTAAAAGGACATAATCCGACATTTAAAAATTAAAGGGAATCAAAACGGACGGCTGGGATCCTATTCAGAATATCTGTCCTTTCTCTTCTTAATCCAACGGCTCAGGATCTTGCCTGTCAGGACAGATCCAAAGGCTGAGAATAAAAGACGCCGGACCTGTCGTTTGCCTTTTGATCCAAGGGTTCCGGGTTCGTCCTTACAAGTATGATTAATGGTGGAGATTGAGATGTATAGAACTGCCATAACTGTTTTGGCGCCTGTCAGTAATGTGAGCGATTCTGCAAATGGGACATGCGGTGAAGATTTGATCATGCCTGCAACACTTTAACTACCTTGGCTCTGATTATGTAGAGAGTTATTGGAAGTCATCTCGCTTCTTCATGCTTTCCGATCTCTAGTTCTTCCGATCTCTCTATTATGACCCTCTTCTTTTCTGATCCGTCTCATATCGAGCCCCCTCATCGCTTCCCAATCTCTCCCATTCTAGAACCTTCCTCTTTATCCTATCAGCCTCAGTCAAAACAATTAATTCTTCGGTTACAGATGCATCCATTTTGGTTTTTGTATGCAATAAATGCTCAGGCCCTATATATATGCACCAGCAAGAAAACTCCTCCACACTTCATTTCTCCTCCTTCCATTTCTATTTCTCTTGTTCTAGCTTCTCCGGTGACAATTCTGATTATGGCGACTGCTTTTGATCTTTTTTCGACTGTTCTCATTACTCCTCGACTAAAAATTTATGATCCCGGTGATCAGAGAATCATGAGAACCATATCTAATGACAGTGAGGGAACTGGACTAATTTATCGTTCAAGATCGAAAACGTCGATCGTGCCGATCTCGAATTGGTTTATCGATATAATCGATGAATCGATCTCGGGCAAGAGGACTGCTAATTTCCATCTTAATATCGGTGACCGCCTCTTGAAGTTCATTTGGCTCCTCACCACATCGGGCGTCCAGACTGCAGCTCGGTTCTGGTCGATGACATCGACGATGACTCCACTCACCATCATGAGAGTCATAGTCACCCCATCTGAGCTGCACATCTATCCGATGCCTATGGCTCGCTTTCTGATCAAACACATCTTTTGATTCAGCCACAAGACTAGGCTTTGACATAGGTCCTTACTAGGTAGGATGTAGCGCCGATCTTTAGAGATCACCCAAATGATGTAATCTGACCTTTTAAAGGTTCTCTTAATGATGTAATCCAATCTCTTGAGATCGCCCAAATGATGTAATCTGACCTTTTGAAAATGAAATGAAATTTTATTTGAAGGTTAATATCTAATTATTGCATTGGTTGTTTTCGATCTCTGATGTGCATATCCGATCTGAACTTTAACTAAATCGTCATCAGCTGATCTGTGGCCTTGAAAATTCGCACAATCCGATAACTCTAACTAACCGATCTCATTTTATTTGATTTTGTTATTGTGTTTCTGGAACCTTCCCCCGACGTGTCAAGAAAGCGGGTCGATTCTGCTAACTGAAGCGCCGCTTGGGACTTCGTGAGCATTAAATGCTCAGACGGGTATAAATAGGGAGAGGGTCAGTCAGTTGCTCTCTTATGTCACTTTCAGCACTTTGCTAGCAACTTCAAAATTCTCTCGTTTCTTCAAGTTTTTCCAGCATCGATCACATTCCGGTAAGGGTTTTAATCCTTCTTTTAGTTAAACTTCTTTTATTTCTTTGAAAATGAGTGGCGCCAAGGGTCAGAGAGCGGCGAGCCCTCCTTCCGTCAAATTTCTTGGACGTCGGACGAAGTTGAGGTGGTCAGGCCAAGTGGGCGACCTGAGCCTCCTACGACCTCTGCTTCAGCCCACGGTCAAGTGGCACAATCAAGACGAACACCTTCCTCTGGGAGAGAAAATCTTCCTGTAGATGAGCTGCCGTCAGTCCTCCAAGAAACCGATTTGCAATTGATTAGTCAGTACAACCTTCAGACCGACTCATACGAGCTTATCAGATGTCATGGCGATCTCCGAGCCGATCACTTCTTTGAAGAAAATGATGTGATCATGATATATGAAGAGCAATTAAAAGCCGGTCTTCGGTTTCCTCTTGACAACTTCTACAAGGACGTTCTGAAGCTCCACCACGTATGTATAGCCCAAGTACATCCGAACTCATGGCAAATTCTGGTGGCTTTTAGAGGCTTATGCCGAGCCAAGAAGCTCGAGCCTACAGCGAAGGTTTTTGCCGAGCTGCATAAACTTACTCATCGAAAGGACGACGAGTATTGGTTCTTCCAAGCCAAACTGCACTGTGGGCTTTTTACCGATCTCCCCTCTTCACTGAAGAATTGGAAGAATTGCTTCTTTATGTTGAGGAGCAAGATTCTGAACGATTTTGAAGGTTTCCCACGTAGCTGGCAGTATCTAGGCCCATCAATTCCAAAGAAGATCTCCCTGAGTAGGGACGAGGGTACCATGGTAATGGAATTAAAGGATCAGGCGGCCACTCACAAGTATTCGTGCTTATACGCTGTTATGGTCAAACTGAGATGGTGGCTAATGCAGATGATCGCCAATGAAGACTATGAAATGTAGCTCTCTGACCTCGGACCTGGGACCGATAGAACCTAAATCTTTAGTCTCTTGATTTAGGTAATCTCACTAACTGTTTTTTTGTGCAGAAATGGCTAGAGGTGAAGGCGCAAAGGAGAGCCACAAGCGAAAAAGAGAAGTCTCCTGGAAGGTATGAGAAATGAAGATCGCCGCGGTATCACAAACGCCAAGGTGGGATTTGGGAGAAGTGCCGGGAGTCTCGTCTCGACCTTCGATACAACCGGTCCCAGAAGTAGAGGTAGCTTCTTCTCCCCCTCGACAAGAAGAGCCACCACCTCCACCTGTTCCTTCGAGTGATGAAGGGGGGTCTTCCCAACCTAGCGTGAGGACCCTCTCTCATGGTGCCCAAGTCCTTATTCATTCTCTGGAGAAGAACCAATCCGTTCGGGAGAATCCGGGCTTGGCCAAAGTTCTGGGTGCTACCATATGCCTCCAGGAGGCCCGGAACAGGTTGACCTCGGGTAGCATTGACGATCTCCTGGCTCAGACAATGAGTTTGAGCGTAGAGAGCCTAGTGAATGAGCACATAATCAGGGAAAAGGCTCATTTTCTGAGGCAGGAGATTCTGAAAGCGGTCCAGTACGCAGCTTCCGCCCGAGCCCAACTTTCATCTGCCCAAGACTACATTGTTGAAATCGAAGGTCGGATGAAATCCTACGAGGATAAGCTGGCCGAACAGGCTCGTGAACTTGGGGAAGCTCGGTCGCTCCGAACTGCCTATGTCGCCCGCCTTACTGAGGAGCTCAAAGCGAAGGAAGAAGAGGATGTGACGAGGGAAGCTGGTGCTTATGTGAATCCACACAACGAACTTCTGGCCAAGCTCGAGAGGCGTTATCTTGGGGAAGACTTTTCATGGATGGTGGATCTGGCTCCTTAAGACGAAGAGGAGAGCGAGGAGGAAACTGAGAGAGAGAGGGAGACTGAGCGAAATGTCAATATACCTAGAGAACAGGCTGAGGGTGACCCTCCAGTCGAATGACTTGTAACCTTTATTTGAGATTAAATGAAATCCCTTTTGTTCATTTCTTGATGAGATCGGAAAGTATCCAAATTGTATGAGTGCTTGATTGTTTGAACGTATTAGGACATCAAACTTAAAAGCGATAATTAATCTAAGTATAAGAGGTCAGAAAAACATTGTAACCATGAGATCGGCCTAAGCCTAGATCAAACACCGGATAGAACTTTAGATCATTAAAATTGGAAACTTGATTTGAATACTTAAGATCAGAAACACCATTAAGTTGGACTGAAACCTTAACTTTATTAAATGATTTTCCACAATATTTATAAAGGAGAGATCGGAAACAAGACTGGATGGCATGGAGACCTGATATTAGTTTGATCTCCTTTGACGAGAGATCGGAAATGAGATTGGATGGCATGGAGACCTGATATTGGTTTAATCTCCTTTGACGAGAGATCGGAAAGCAATCGACTAGATGCGGGATCGGTTTATTTCCTGATCGAGTCACTTGTAACCGAGGAATGTCGGTTGGGGATCTACTTTCAAAGTTCATGGACTTCGGTGATCGGCCAAAATATGGTGTCGACACCTAGAAAAATAGATGAACAGGAGTGAGCGTTCAACTCAGAGAGTAAAATATTAATTTTAACCATAATCTCTATAGCTATCTAAAGCTAATACACCATGTGGAGTGAAATGTAATATCGTCATAATTTTCATATCATAACAGCAAAAAAGCAATTTGGAGCACTCGCACACCCAACACTGTCAAACAATACATATATGGGAGTTGATCCCCTATACAGCCCTCTTAATCCAACCTCTGCTAGCGAGTGTCGCTCAAGCCGGACTTTCACTTAATAAATCAAATGTGGGGTCCCAGCGAGTGTCTCTCAAGCCGTGTCTACCCCGAAGGACCGGGTCCCAGCTAGTGTCTCTCAAGCCGTGTCTACCCGTCCTGTCCATATCCAATACCATATCACACGCACGCTACGCACACACACTGCTCCAAATTATCACAAACAACATCCATGGCACTTCAACAATTATGAATGCAATGTAAAATGTGCCTAGTGTTTAACTACATAGATACATATTTATAAGTGATACATGGGCATGCTTGAACATATAATAATATCGAAATTACAATTAAAATTAATATTTTACTCACAGACTTAATCGAAGTCACTGTGACTGCTGGGCGGAGGAGGAAGGCTGTCCCAGCCCATCTGATAATTTTATTACAATTATTTAATACATTTGACTCAATACAAACTAAGAAAAGACTAAATATGTCCTAAGTCGTACCGAAAATCCGGCAGAGTCTCCCCTATACCTAGGACCTACCCAACCTGCAAAAAGGCTCAAAATACACTTCTATACTCACAAATCACACATCCACAACTCAATCACATCACATAGCCCCTCCTGAGCCCATCCAAACAGTCAACAATCACAATATGAAAAATTACAGTTTAATCCTTATAATTAACCCTTTTGGCAAAAACTACCCAAATAAACTCTAAAAATTCTAAAATTTTGCCCCGCTGTTCTTAGAATTATTACTAAGCTAGTGCAAAAGGAATTATAATTTTCTAAGCTACCACGAATATTTTATAGATTTTTAATCAAATTCAAGCTCTAGATAATTAAGAAAAAGTAAGGTTCGGGTTTACCTATGCCGATTCCGACCTCGGGAACGCGCTCGGGATATCTGACAACGGTGGACTAACCAAAATCTCGACGTAATTCCAAGACTTTTTCAGTAGCCTGTCTACTCGGCCCGAAATTTATAGACCCGGGCAACCGTTGAATTTCCATGAACTGAAGGTACCTACACGAAGCCCACAACACAGGGGTTAATATATATTTTTTATGGAATTTTTTAAGTTCATTTAATACTCAAAAAAATATTACGAAGTTTCGCGGGACCCATCGAAAAATGGTGTCAGAAAATTTTGAAATTGATATTGTCGTGAAGCTCTCGACGAGTGGAGCACTCCGGTACTCTCGGTTTTCTCGTGGGGTTCACGGTTTGCTAGAAATTTAGTCCAAAAATTCGAAATGGATTAAAACTTCCCCGATAAAAATTGAGCAAACCGCTCGATGGATTTTGGTGTTCTTGGTGTCTATGGAAAGCTCTTGAGGTGTAGATGAGGTTTGGCACAAGACCCGATTCGATTGATGGGCGGATTGACTGGAATCAACCTAAGAAGTCAAATCGGTGAGCTGCGCGTTGAGGCGTCTTTGGGGGCATTTTCCCAATGCCTCAGGCAACGGCCAGCAAGGGGGACAGGCTAGGGTGGAGCGTTGGCGAGCTGAGAAGGCTGGGGCGGTGGTGGGGCAGCAAGAGGAGGAGAGAGGAGAGAGAAAATAAGAGAGAGAGAGAGAGAGAGAGAGAGAGAGCGTCGGGCGCACACGAAGGGAAGAAGAAAAGGAAATGGGCCAGTCTGATTCGACAGGTCTGATCCGGTCTGGTTCGATTCGATCGATCTGATTCAGGATATAAAATTTTGAATTTTTACTCTGCCTTGGGACCGAAAACTGAGCCCAAAAATTTTGAAAAAATTCTAGAAAACTCAAAAAAATTCGTAGAGTCCAAATATATTTTTAGTTTTGCCACGTGATCTTTAAATTAATTTTTAAAAATCATTAAAGTTTTATATTTTCAAAAAATCAAACCCGATTTCTAAAATTCAAAAAATTTCAAATAATTTCCTAAAATTTAAACAAAATAAAATATTAATATCTATCCATAAAATAATTAATTTAAAAATTAGGGGTGTTACATTCTTTCTCCTTTACAGAAAATTCGTCCTCGAATTTTATACAAGACAGAATAAAAGATCAGAATTACACATTAAATAGATAAGGGTATTTGCTACGCATGTCCGGCTCTGACTCCCAGGTGCACTCTTCCATTGATTGGCTCCTCCACAAAACCTTAACCATAGAGATCTGTTTTGATCTTAGCTGCCTCACTTGGTAGTCCACTATGGCTACAGGTTGCTCCTCAAACGTCAAGTCTTCCTTTAGCTCTACTATATCTAGTTGTAACACATGAGAATGATCAGGTATGTATTTCCTAAGCATGGAGATGTGAAATACAGGATGAACATGAGAAAGGTTGGGTGGTAACTCCAACCGATAGGCAACTACTCCAACTCTATCAGTAACCTCAAAAGGTCCAATATATCGAGGTGCCAACTTGCCCTTCTTTCCAAATCTCATGACTCCCTTCATCGGAGAAACCTTCAGGAATACGTAATCGCCTACTGCAAACTCCACATCCCTCCGTCTAGGATCTGCATAACTTTTATGTCTATTGAAAGCTATTTTCAATCGTTCCCTGAGTAAAGGAACCATCTCTGAAGTGTATTGCACTAGGTCTATATCAGGCACCTTCGCTTTTTTTATTTCCGTCCAACATAGAGGAGACCTACACTTTCTGCCATATAGTGCCTCATAGGTTGCCATCCCTATGCTAGAATGATAACTGTTGTTGTAGGCAAACTCCACCAAGGGTAGTTGATCATCCCATTGACCTCCAAAATCCAAAATACACATATGAAGTATGTCTTCCAGTGTTTGGATTATCCTTTCGGACTGCCCGTCTGTCTGAGGGTGGAAAGCGGCACTAAAGTTCAACTGTGTGCCAAGTGCCTCCTGCAACTTCCTCCAAAATCGAGAAGTGAACTGGGGCTCTCTGTCAGATATTATGGAAGCAAGAACTCCATGCATTCTGACTATTTCTCGAATATAGAGTCGAGCGTACTGTGCAACAGAATATGTGGTCTTCACAGGCAAGAAATGAGCTGATTTAGTTAGACGGTCTACAATTACCCATATTGAATCATATCCTCGAGTGGTACGAGGCAACCCAATCACAAAATCTATAGTAATTATTTCCCACTTCCATTCTAGGATAGGAAGCTCTTGCAGCTTCCCTGACAGCCTCTGGTGTTCAAACTTCACCTTCTGACAAGTCAAGCACTTGGACACAAAGTCTGCTATGTCTCTCTTCATGCTATTCCACCAGTAGCTATCTTTCACATCTTGGTGGAGCCTAGGTGGACATTGTACAATGTATAGTGTGCCTCTCACATGATTTCATTTCTGAGATTGTCCACGTCGAGCACACATATCCTGGAACCTTGCATAAGGGCACCATCATTGGCAAATCCAAACTCACCAACTTCACCCTGTTGTACTCTTTTTATGATTTTCATCAATTGCTGATCTCTATGCTAGGAAACTCTGACTCTATCTCGTAGGTCTAGTCTCACTAAAAAATAGGCCAATAATACCCCCTCATCAGAAAGATCTAAAATCAGACCTTGATCCATCAACTCATGTACTTCTTGAATCAATGGTCTCCTCTCTGTTGATATGTGCGTCAAGCTACCAGAAGATTTTCTACTCAAAGCATCTGCTACTACATTGGCCTTTCCAGGGTGGTACTGGATGGTACAATCATAGTCCTTCAGAAGCTCCATCCATCTCTTCTGTCTTAAATTTAAATCCCTCTGTTGGAAGATGTACTTCAAACTCTTGTGGTTGGTGTATATCTTGCACACTTCACCATACAGGTAGTGTCTCCATATCTTTAGTGCAAAGACTACAGCCGCCATTTCCAAATCATGGGTGGGATAGTTCTGCTCATGCCTCTTTAGCTGTCTTGAAGCATAAGCCACTACTTTTCCATTCTACATCAAAACACACCCTAAGCCAACTCTGGAGGCATCACAGTACATGGTATATCCTTTACCACTCATCGGTAATGTCAACACAGGGGCAGTGGTTAGACACACCTTAAGCTTCTGGAAACTCTCCTCACAATCATCTGTCCAAATGAATGGAATATTCTTCCGAGTTAACTTAGTTAGGGGTGTTGTTGTCCTAGAAAAATCCTGCACAAAATGCCTATAGTAGCCAGCTAGGCCCAGAAAACTTCGCACCTCTGTCACACCCTACTCCCCTGTAAGATGCAACATGATCTCGTAGTACACCTAATGAATTACCGTACTTCGCCTACCGATAAACCATTAGATATACTACAAGGGATTTTAAAATAATTTTCGTGAAATTTAAATTATCGGTTAAAATCTGGTGTTATAAAGTTTTTTTTTTTTTTTTCAGAATTTCGGCAAAGTGCCGGCTGTATTTTGAGAAAACAGTTCTTCAATCCTGCAAAAGAAAATGCTCCCAATATGTTTTCTCAAATACAACTTCAATAACTTCATTTCAATTCACAATTCAATTCTCAATAAACAATCAATTCATTTTCAAACTTGTCTCATCATAAAGAAACATTTCATTAATTACAAGACTCAAAATTTATAATACAAAACTATTCAAGTAAATGAAATCTCAACTTTATATTTACAATAATTTACATTTAATTACATACCAAAATATTTTACAAGAGTTTTTATACAACTGCTCAAATAATTTACATACATATTATTATATGCATACATCAAAACCTATGTACATGGGTATACCTATGATATACCTGGAGCTGATCTGAATATGTCTTCCAAGAAACTTATTCACTGCTCTATGCTCTTCTTACCTGCGACAGCATACAAAGCTATCGCTGAGTGGTGAACTCAGTGGTGCACAACTATAATTTAAAACATAGTACAATATACATTGACAAAATTTACAGTAAATAATTTGGAAATCTGAATATTCATCAAATTCCAAAACTCAAAATATTCATTGCCAATAATGTAAATCATTTGTATAAATGACTTTGATCACAAAATTCAATTTATCAAATCATGACTAACCATTTAAGTAATTCCAACAAAATCAATTATACATAAACCATAATTGAAATCACAATTCTTTACCATTCAAAAACGTTATGTATCTCAAAAACCATGTTGTATCTCAAAAATTATTCTTATCTCAAAAACCATGCTGTATCTCAAAAGCTATTCTTTATCTCAAAAATCATTATGTATCTCAAAATCAATCTTTATCTCAAAAGCTATTCTTTATCTCAAAAATCATTATGTATCTCAAAATCAATCTTTATCTCACTAACTATGCAAGACTAATCCGAAAGGGCCATATTCGATGTGATTCTAACTCCCTATGGTCGGGGAGGTCGAATCAGATTCTAACTCCCTATGGTCGGGGAGGTCGAATCATCGTGTACAGTACCATCACAATAATGAATATTCCGCAAGGGCCATAACGATAAAATAAACTTAGATCTAACCTCAAATCAGAGGAAAATCTAAGCCTGTGCACGTACCATGGTAATCAAAACACAACTAACTCCATTGTCTTCTCAACAAATGAGAGAGACGGGTAATAACCTAGTCAAGCATCTATAGTGAGATATAAAACAATATCACAATCCTTTTAGTGAGCATAAATCACAATATAATTCGATTCAAAGTCAATTTCAATATTCAATAATTTTTATGCTCATCACAGTTCAAATCATAAATTTGCATTTTTCCATGAAAATTACTATCACAATTCAAAACATGTTCTATCACAATTTTCCAAAACATAATTTATTCAATCCATAACAATGCTTAATACTTGTGGAAATACCATTTCACAAAGCTAAATTCATACATACTATAACAATTTCAATAATCATTGAATTAAATCCAATGCTTGTTAAACATAATACATAAGAAAAATATATCATTTAATCATATGAAATATTCAAAACAAAATTAGTTAAAACTAGTTATGCACAAACCTCTGATAACTGTCTCTTGGTCTTGACTCAGTGTTTTCTTCCCTCTCCCTGAGTCTTTGCTAACTGAGAAATGCAATTTGAAGTGTTTCAGTACTTAATTAAACTGTCTCTAACGATAATGTTTGATAAATAATTCACTGAATGCTATTATTTGCTTAATAAACTTAATATATTGACCCTCGATGCGTTTTAGGTAATTTAGGTTTTAACGTTACTAATATGTCACATTCGATAGTCTTTTAGGGTTGGTACATGTTACCAAGTTCATTTCCGTGTATACTGCATTTTCTTGCAATTTACTGGATTTCGGGATACTAGTTTGACTTAGCCGGACGACCTAGTTTCCTCTATTTTCGGGTTTCGGTCAAAACTACAAACTTATAGATCTATGTCTTATGGAATGCGGGGCAAAATTTCAGGTCATTCTGAGTTATGTAGACCAATTTATGGTCATTTTACTATTGCTGGTCAAATGGCATCAAATTAGGTCATTTTAAGTCAATTTTGGTCAACTTTGGTTCGGCCAGTTTTTGGACCCGAACTTGTGCAAGCTGTTTGACTTGCTTATGGTCATTTCTGGGCTTTGGTGTCTTCATGAGACTTGTAGGTATGGGTCTTAACTATTCATGGTTAAAATTTTAGGTCAATTGGACCTGTTTTGAGTGAGTTATGGCCTAAACACTAACTGCTGCCCAATTAGTCAATTTTCAGGCCTCATTTGCACTTAATCCGAATTGGTCATTTTTCATGCTACCTTGCAAGCAGAATTTTGGTATGCTTTCTCAATGAAAGTTGGCACATTTTGTGCCTAGTCTCACCTCCAATTGGTCTCATACCAATTGGAGTTACACATTTAGTTTTATAGGTTAAAATGCACACTGCCCTTAATTACATTGCTTAAACATCTATTCATTACACATTTACCTTGCTACAAATCCACCTCTCAACCCCATTCTGTTTTGGTACATTACCAAAACCATTTACCACTTCACATAAAAATGATTTTGGGCAGAATACAAACATCCTCAATACACCAAATAAAACTCTAATTCACAAAGTCCAAATACAACCACATATACACATAAACATTTCTAATTCTTACATACACTTTACACAACCCATTTACATACATATTCATCAATCCTCAATATCACAATTTACCCAATATCTTCATGAATTAAAACACTCCTTAAAGAGTCCCAAGGCTGCCGAAATGTTCCACAATGCCAAAGTGTCCCACAATTCGTCAACTTCCATTTCAAGTGCACAATCACCATATACATATGGAATTAACTTACTAGGACATTAAATCACCCTACTCAACATGAATCCACATCAAATATATGTAAGAATACTTCATCAATTATAGAACTCCATGGCTGTCCAAAATTGGACATATCAAGAACTCCTCAAAACTTAAAAATTCCTTCACAAAGCAAACACCCATAACATGTATACAAACTTTATCAAAGAAATATTCAAAAACTCAAACTTACCTATTGTTGGGACTTGCTTAATCTTCACTAAAACTTCTTAATATTGGTATCTACTTCTTCCTTGTGATGTGGAGGTAATCTTTAATAAAGAAACCTAGATGATTGGAGGTAAATTGAAGGAGTTAATGGAGCTTCATGCAAACGGCAATGGAGGATTCCCATTCTTCATTTCGGCATGGATAGAGGACTTGAAGAAGATGATGTTTGAGTGGGAGTAATCTGCCCACTTATGATTATATTTAATCCATATTATAATTCTTAGTGGTCCACTCACATAATTTAAATCATTTTATAAGTTTAATGTGCTAATTACAAAATTTTCACTCCACTTTTGGCTATTTGCAATAGGTACCACCAAACTAATTTTTAATTTTGTTTTCTAAGTGTAATATTATTTATTTTTAATGGACATTTAGGTCAAAAGACAATTCGGGGTGTCAAATGACCATAATGCCCCTGTTCGGGTTACATTCTCGATTTTTCGGTAACACCGGGTTTTGTCCGTTTTTCGATTTCTCACTTTTCCTTGTACTAATAATTTAATTTTTCTTTGATATTTCTAATGATATTTATACTTCAATAGGGGTCTCTTTAAGTCCCCAAAATATTTTCCACGGTTCCCCGCAGTCCAGGGCTAGTCAACGGTCCACGCCGTGACTTCCCGGTGTGGTCACCCATCGCTAGGGTTCTCGACTCGCTTAACTTGGTTACATTTCTTTGCTACTATTTTTCCTTTGTTTTTCTTGTATTTTCTTTTCTTGTATTTCATTATTTTATGTCTCCTCACTCATAACGAAGTGTAGTTTTAGGCATCCTAGCTGTCCGGATAACACTGGTCACCGGAACAGTAGAACGCACTACTGAACATAGGGGTGTTACAACCTCAGTGACTATTGTAGGCCTAAGCCAATTAGTTACAGCCTCAATTTTCTTGGGATCCACTTGAATGCCTTCACTAGAAATCACGTGTCCCAAGAATGAGATGCTTTCTAGCCAAAATTCACATTTTTAAAATTTGGCATATAGCTGGTACTCCCTCAAAGTCTACAACACCATTCTCAAATCCCACACGTGTTCTTCCTCGGTCCGAGAGTATACCAAAATGTCATCTATGAATATGATGACAAAATGGTCCAGGAATGGCGTGAACACCCTATTCATCAAGTTTATGAAGGCTGCTGGTGCATTTGTGAGTCCAAAAGACATCACCAAGAACTCATAATGACCATATCTTGTCCTGAATATTGTTTTAGACACATCCTCATTCCTGATTCTCAACTGATGATAGCCTGTTCGTAGGTCTATCTTGGAAAAAAATCTAGCCCCTTGGAGCTAATCAAATTGATCATCGATTCGAGGAAGTGGATACTTATTCTTCACAGTCACCTTGTTTAGATGTCTATAATCAATACACAATGTTAATGACCCATCTTTCTTTCTCACAAATAGAACAGGAGCGCCCCAGGGTGAAGTGCTCGAACATATGAAACCCTTGTCCGAAAGCTCCTGTAATTGCTCATTTAGCTTTTTCAATTCTGCTGGTGCCATCCTGCAAGGCAGTATTGATATGGGGTTTGTACTCGGCACAACATCAATGCAAAACTCTATTTTCCTTCCTGGTGGCAACCCTAGAAGCTCCTCAGGAAAGACATTCATGAATTCTCTGACAATAGGAATATTTTTCATGTTGACATCTTCTATAGATGTATCTCTCACCAATGCCAAATACCCTTGACATCCATGCCTCAACATTTTTTTAGCACTAATTACTAACACCAAATTATATGGAGCCACGTTCCTATCACCATTAAAGCTAAACTCTTCCACACCAGGTATGTGGAAATATACCTTTTTGTTACTGCAGTCTGAAGTGGCATAATGAGTTGCCAACTAATCCATTTCCAAAATTATATCGAAATCCATTACTGGTAGAGGAACCAAGTCTGTTGGGAGGATCCTTCCATCCACTACTACTAGGCTGCCTAGAAAAATCATATCCACATCTAGGTTATCACTAAGGGGGGTAGCTACAGACAAAGGACATTCTAAAGGTGTAGGGTTCCTACCCAATCTCATGGCAAAAATAGGGGAGACAAATGAGTGCGCAGCACCTGGATCTATCAAAACACGAGTCTCATAGGAACACACTAGAAGAATACTTGCCATAACTACATTGGAAGCCTAAGCATCCTGGTGGGTAAAGGTAAAAACCCGAGCTTGACCCCTATTCTGTGTTGCAGAACCCTGATATTGACTTCTACCTCCTGACCTGCCTCCAAATCCACATCCTCCTTATCCTTGGCCCTGTTAGCCACTGAACTGACTGCCTGCCATGCTGGAAACACTAGGATACAACTGACAAGGAACATTTGCAATAGAACCCTGCGACCCCATCTGTGGCTCGCTGAACATTGGACATTCTCTGGCAAAGTGACCCTGCTGGCCACACTGGAAACATACTCCTGAACCCATCATACAAGGTCCTGAATGTTCTCTTTCACACTATGTGCAAGGTGCCAAGGAGGATCCTGTACTAGACCCAGAACTGCTATAACCCAAACTGTGACCACTACTGGATCCATACCCTGGTCTGAATCCTCCAGATTTGTGTTTAAAACCACCCTTCTTATTGCTTCTACCTCTTCCTCTGTAGTGAGTTTGGCCACCACTATCCGTGGTACCCGTGTAGGGAACACCTGAAGAACCTTCTGCTCTATTCTCCTTTGCTCTTCCACTGTCATCTCCTGTATAGTTAATCTCAATCTGTCAGGCTCGATCAACTACCATATCAAAAGACTGATCAGACATCATGGCCAGGTTTGCATACCTCTTGTCTAGCCCCTTTAGGAACCTCTTTACCTTCCTATTTTCTGTAGCCATTACTGTAGGGGTATACCTGCTCAGTTCCAGAAATTCTATAGCATATTCATCTATAGATCTGCCATTTTGCCTTAAGGCCTCAAAGGTCCACTGCTTTTGATCTCTGAAGCTTTCTGGCACAAACCTATTGATAAACAGTTCCACAAACTGAGTCCAAGACAAACCTTCAATCTGAGGTAATATGTAGTCATTCATCCATTGCCTAGTCACAGGCCCTATGACATGCTGCACACACTCTATAAGCCTCCTATCAGTCAACTGTAACTCCATTCCTGCCTGTTTGCAGGAATCCAAAAACCGATAGGCATCATCTGACACATCATAAGTACTAGGCACCAACTTCTTGAAATTAATTATTTGTTTGTAAGGTTCCCCTCTTGGTGCGGTAAACTGCTGCTGTTGGGGAGGGTGGACCATATAATGTGCCATCATATCGATGGTTCTCTGTAATTCAGCTAAGGTAGCTGCCATTGGGTCCATGGGACCCTAAGCCATAAAAGACTGATCCTGAACTGGTGATAGCTGCTCTTCTACTTGAGCAGCTCTAGGCCTCCTACCCCGCTTCCTTGGGGCAGACGCTTCATCCTGTGCCGACACCTCGTCAGGCACATTCGGTTCTGGTGCAGTGGCAGCTCTTCTGCTTTTACACATTTTCCTAAAATTCAGTAGCATTAGCCCACAAAATTTCAAAACGGCATGTTACACAGCTCTATAGACTTATATTTACACACAATTATATAAAGCAGAAACTAGAAGCAAAGATGATAATGCAAGACGAATGTGGACCCTATTCTCCGCATGTGACTCCTATTAGACTCTTCCCAACACTTTAGACAAATATTTCCTATGAATCTGGAGCCTAAGCTCTAATACCACATTTGTCATGACTCAATCTATGGGCCGGATTGGCACTAGGACCTGGGCCAGCCTAAAGCCCCCGAGGCCCGTAGTAAGCCTAACTATTCCTTAACCCAACTCTAAGGCCCATTTGGGCCCAATTTCAAGAATTCAACCGAACATAATCTGGCCATAAAATGGACTATTTAACGGGAAGTTTTTAACTCGCCTGACCTATAAACACAATATATAATAAATTGGGGAGCTTGGCTCACCCTCCACATAATTAAAATGTCATAACTCAAATGGGAGCTCAGCTCCCTCATCCAATCCCATCATGCATACAGTTGATAATTTTACAGGTCCAACATAACTTTTATAACACATGCCCAAAATAAAAATAAGTGCTTCTAACACATGCAGAGTCTAAAATTTAACTCAATTATACAAAATACATTAAATACTATTAATGGACCTGCGAAGAAGAAGATTAGCCACAACAAATAATCCTCCTATAGCCTGGAAAAATAGATGAACAAGAGTAAGCGTTCGACTCAGAGAGTAAAATATTAATTTTAACCATAATTTCTATAGTTATCTAAAACTAATGCACCATGTAGAGTGAAATACAACATCGTCATAATTTTCATATCATAACAGCAAAAAGGCAATTTGGAGCACTCCCACACCCAACACTGTCAAACAATATATATATAGGAGTTGATCCCCTATACAGCCCTCTTAATCCAACCTCTGCCAGCGAGTGTCTCTCAAGCTGGACTTTCACTTAATAAATCAAATGCGGGGTCCCAGCGAGTGTCTCTCAAGCCGTGTCTACCCCGAAGGACTAGGTCCCAGCGAGTGTCTCTCAAGCTGGAGTTTTACTTAATAAATCAAACGCGGGGTCCCAGCAAGTGTCTCTCAAGCCGTGTCTACCCCGAAGGACTAGGTCCCAGCAAGTGTCTCTTAAGCCGTGTCTACCCGTCCTGTCCATATCCAAAACCATACCACACGCACGCCACGCACACACACTGCTCCAAATTACCACAAACAATATCCATGGTACTTCAACAATTATGAATGCAATATAAAATGTGCCTAGTATTTAACTACATAGATACATATTTATAAGTGATGCATGGGCATGCTTGAACATATAATAATATCGAAATTACAATTAAAATTAATATTTTACTCACAGACTTAACCGAAGTCACTGTGGCTGCTAGGCGGAGGAGGAAGGCTGTCCCGGCTCATCTGATAATTTTATTATAATTATTTAATACATTTGACTCAATACAAACTAAAAAAAGATCAAAGATGTCCTAAGTCATGCCGAAAATTCGACAGAGTCTCCCCTATATCTAGGACCTATCCAACCTGCAAAAGGGCTCAAAATGCACTTCTATATAAATAAATCACACATCCACAACTCAATCACATCACATAACCTGTCACGACCCAACCCATGGGCCGGACCGGCACTAGGACCTAGGCCAGCCTAAAGCCCCCGAGGCCCGTAGTAAGCCTAACTGTTCACTTAACCCAACTCTAAGGCCTATTTGGGCCCAATTTCAAGAAATCAACCGGACAGAGTCCGGCCATAAAATGGACCTACCAACGGGGAGTTTATGACTCACCCGACCTGTAAACACAGTAAATACTCAATTGGGGAGCTCAGCTCACCCTTCACATACTCATCAGCATAAAAATAAATGGGAGCTCAGCTCCCTCATCCAATCCATCAAACATGCATAGAATATTAAGTTTACAGGTCCACAATAATAATTTAGTTTACAGACCCAAATCAAATAAACATTTCTAACACATGCGGAAATTCTAAGATTTAACAAGTTTATACAAACATAAATAATCGACCTGCGAGGGAGAAAGCAGGTTAGCCTCAAAAA
The DNA here is from genome assembly GCF_030052815.1 of Hevea brasiliensis. NCBI lineage: Eukaryota > Viridiplantae > Streptophyta > Magnoliopsida > Malpighiales > Euphorbiaceae > Hevea > Hevea brasiliensis. Next base: position 100,434,896 of record NC_079495.1, on the reverse strand, counting down.
TATCCACTTGTGGCCTGGAAAAATATTGAACAGGAGTGAGCGTTCGACTCAGAGAGTAAAATATCAATTTTAACCATAATCTCTATAACTATCTATGTAACACCCCAAGATTTTAAATTTTATTATTTATGAGTATTTTTGGTATTTTAATTTTATTTAAATTTTAGGAATTTTTTTGAGATTTTTCGGATTTTAAAAATCGGGTTCGATTTTCCGAAAATATAAACTTTGATGATTTTTAAAAATTAATTTAAAGACCACGTGGCAAAACTAAAAATATATTTGGAGTCTACGTATTTTTCTGAGTTTTCAGGAATTTTTTCGGAATTTTTGGACCTCGTTTTCGGTCCCGAGGCAAAGTAAAAATTCAAAATTTTGTATCCTGAATCGGACTGGCCGAATCGAACCGGACCGGATCGGACCGGTCGAATCGGACCGACCTTTTCTTTTTCTTCCTTCTTCCTCCCGCGCGCGTCGACCTCTCTTCCTTCTCTCTCTCTTTTCTCTCTCCTCCTGCCCCTGCCGCCGGCCAGCCACCTACACCTGCCACCCGGTAGGCCGCGCGCCTCGACCTCCCGGCCCGGTAGCGCCGCGCTAAACGGCGGAAAGCGGCGCGAACTCCCTCCCTCGCGCGCGCGGCGTTTCGACTTCCCCGGCCAAAATTCGGCCGATCCGGCCACCAATTGGACCGGGTCTTGTGTCTAAAATCATCTCCTCGACGAGAGCTTTCCATAGACACCAAGAACACCGAAATCCATCGAGCGGTTTGTCCAATTTTTGTCCGGGAAGTTTTAGCCCATTTTGATTTTCGGGCTAGATTTCTCACAAACCGTGAATCCCACGAGAAAACCGAGAGTACCAGAGCGCTCCACTCGTCGAGAGCTTCGCGGCGACATAAATTTCAAAATTTTTCGACACCGTTTTTCGGTGGGTCCCACGGAACTTCGCAGTGTCTTTTCGAGCGTTAAATGAGCTTAGAAAATTCTGAAAAATTTATGTACTAACCCTCGTGTTGTGGGCTTCGTGTAGGTATCCTCAATTCGCAGAAATTCGGCGATTGACCAAGTGCAGTAAATTTGGGCTGACAGGACCGTTCTGGAAAAGTCTCCGAATTGGACCAAGGTTTTGGCTACCCCCCCATTGTCAGACGTCCCAAGCGCGTCCCAGAAGTCGGAATCGGCAAAGGTAAACCTGAACCTTGTTTTTTCGTAATTTTCTAGTGCTTAACTAGGATTAAAAATCCATAAAATATTCGTGGTAGCTCAGAAAATTATGATTCTTTTTGCAATAGCCTAGTAATATTGCTAAGGACCGCGGGGCAAAGTTTTAGAATTTTTAGAGCTTGTTTGGGCAGTTTTTGCAAAAATGATTAATTATAAGGACTAAATTGAAATTTTACATATTGTGATGGATGACTGATTTGATGGGCCCAGGAGGGGCTGTGTGATGGGATTGAGTTGTAGATATATGGATTGTGAATATAGAAGTGTGTTTTGAGCTCTTTTACAGGTTGGGTAGGTCCTAGGTATAGGGGAGACTCTGTCGGATTTTCGGCACGACTTAGGACGTATTTGGTCTTTTCTTTGTTCGTATTGAGTCAAATTTATTAAATGATTGTAATAAAATTGTCAGGTGAGCCGGGACAGCCTTCTTCCTCCGCTCAGCCGCCTTAGTGACCACCGTCAAGTCTGTGAGTAAAATATTAATTTTAATTGTAATTTCGATATTATTATATGTTCAAGCATGCCCATGCATCACTTATATGCATATATCTATGTAGATAAATTCTAGGCACGATTTATGTTGCATTCATAACTGTGAAAGTGCCATGGATGTTGTTGAGGTAATTTGGAGCAGTGTGCCTGGGTTGGCGTGCGTGTGATGTGGTGTGGACTATGGATAGGACGGGTAGACACGGCTTGAGATCTTCGCTGGGACCCGGTCCTTCGGGGTAGACACGGCTTGAGTTCTTCGCTGGGATCCCGATTTGGTTATTAAGTGGAAGTCCAAGCTGGGTTCTTCGCTGGCACCAGGTTGGATTTAAGAGAGCTGTATAGGGGATCAGCTCCCATATATTATGATTGATGTTACAGAGTGCGTGAGTGCTCCAAATTACCTTTTTGCTGTTATGATGTGAAAATATTGTTGCTGTAACATTTCACTCCACAGGTTGCATTAGTTCTAGATAGTTATAGAGATTATGGTTAAAATTGATATTTTACTCTCTGAGTCGAACGCTCACTCCTGTTCAATATTTTTCCAGGCCACAGGAGGATATTTTTGAGGTTAACCTGCTTTTCTCCCTCGCAGGTCATTTATTTATGTTTGTGTAATTCTATAAACTCCTAGAATTTCCGCATGTGTTAGAAATATTTAAATGATTCGGGTCTGTAATATAATTGGTATGTGGACCTGTAAAAATATTCTATGCATGATTGATGGATTGGATGAGGGAGCTGAGCTCCCATTTATTTTTATGATGATGAGTATGTGGAGGGTGAGCTGAGCTCCCCAATTGATGTTATATTTTGTTTACAGGTCGGGTGAGTCAAAAACTCCCCGTTGAAAGGTCCACTTTATGGCCGGTCTCTGTCCGGTTGATTTTTGAAATTGGGCCCAAATGGGCCTTAGAGTTGGGTTAAGTGAATAGTTAGGCTTACTACGGGCCTCGGGGGCTTTAGGCTGGCCCAGGTCCTAGTGCCGGTCTGGCCCATGGGTTGGGTCGTGACAAATGTGGTATCAGAGCTTAGGCTCCAGATTCTTAGGGAATGTTGTCTAAAGTGTTGGGAAGAGTCTACTAGGAGTCACATGCGGAAAAATAGGGTCCATATTCGTCTTGCATTGTCATCTTTGCTTCTAGTTTCTGCTTTATATATTGTGTGTAAACATGAGTCTATAGAGCTATGTAATGTGCAGTTTTGAATTTTGTGGGCTAATGCTGCTGAATTTCAGGAAAATGCATAGAAGCAGGAGAGATGCCACTGCACTGAACAGATGTGCTGGCGAGGTGTCGGACAGATGAGGCGCCGCCCGAGGAGGCGGGGTAGGAGGCTTAGAGCCGCTCAAGTAGAAAGCATTGCCACGATCTGAGATCGATCTTTTATGGCACAGGGTCCCATGGACCCCATGGCAGCTACTCTAGCTGGTTTGCAGAGGACCATCGATATGATGGCGCAGTATATGGTCCACCCTTCACAGCAGCAGCAGTCTACCGCACCAAGAGGGGAACCTTACAAACAGATCATAAATTTCAAGAAGTTGGTGCCTGGTACTTATGATGTGTCAGACGATGCATATCGGTTTTTGGATTCCTGCAGATAGGCAAGAAACGAGTGCGATTGGTGATAGAAGACTTATAGAGTGTATGTAGCATGTCATGGGGCCTATGCCTAGACAGTGGATGAATGACTACATATTACCTCGGATGGAGGGTTTGACATGGGCTCAGTTTGTGGAACTGTTCATCAATCGGTTTGTGCCAGAAAGCTTCAGAGATCAGAAGCAGTGGGCCTTTAAGGCCTTAAGACAGAATGGCAGGTCTGTAGATGAATATGCTACAGAATTTCTGGAATTGAGTAGATATGCCCCTACAGTAGTAGCTACAGAAACTATGAAGGTAAAGAGATTCCTAAAGGGGCTTGACAGAAGATATGCAAACCTGGCCATGATGTCTGATCAGTCATTTGATGTGGTAGTTGATCGAGCCAGACAGATAGAGATTAGCTATGCTGCGGATGACAGCGGAAGAGCAAAGAAAAACAGAGCAGAGGGTTCTTCAGATGTTCCCCAAATGGGTACTCCAGACAGTGGTGGCCAGAGTAATTACAGAGGAAAAAGTAAGAACAAGAAGAGTGGTTTTAGACACAAACCTCGAGGGTTTAGACCTGATACGAATCCAGCAGTGGTCACAGTTCAGGATACAGCAGTTCTGGGTCTAGTTCAGGATCTTCCTTAGCACCTTGTGCACAGTGTGGAAGAGGACATTCAGGACCTTATTTGATGGGTTCAGGAGTATGCTTCAGGTGTGGCCAACCAGGTCACTTTGCTAGGGAATGCCCCGTTTTCAGTGAGCCACAGATGGGGTCACAGGGTTCTGTTGCAAATGTTCCTCGCCAGTTGTATCCGGGTGCTTCCAATATGGCAGTGATCGATTCGATGGGGCCGAGAAAAGGGCGTGGATTTGGAGGCGGTCGGAGGTAGAAGTCGATGTCGAGTTACGCCACTCAGGGTAGGGGTCAAGCTCGGGTTTTCACCCTGACCCACCAGGATGCTCAAGCTTCAAATGTAGTTGTGGCAGGTATTCTTCTGGTCTGTTCCTATGAGGCTCGTGTTTTGATAGATCCGGGTGCTATGCACTTATTTGTCTCCCCTGTGTTTGCCATGAGATTGGGTAGAAACCCTACAACTTTAGAATGTCCTTTGTCGGTAGCTACCCCACTTAGTGACAACATAGATGTAGATATGGTTTTTCCGGGTAGCCCAGTAGTGGTGGATGGAAAGATCCTCCCAGCAGACTTGGTTCCTCTACCAGTGATTGATTTTGATGTAATTTTGAAAATGGAATGGTTGGCAACTCATTATGCCACCTTAGACTGCAGGAACAAAAAGGTGTATTTCCACATACCCGGTGTGGAAGAGTTTAGCTTTGATGGTAACAGGAGCGTGGCTCCATATAACTTGGTGTCAGCAATTAGTGCTAGAAAAATGTTGAGGCGTGGATGCCAAGGGTATTTGGCATTGGTGAGAGATACATCTGTAGAAGGTGTCAGCATGGAAAATGTTCTTGTTGTCAGAGAATTTATGGATGTCTTCCCTGAAGAGCTTCCAGGGTTGCCAGTAGAAAGGGGAATAGAGTTCTGCATTGATGTTGTTCCAGGTACAAACCCCATTTCAATGCCACCTTACAGGATGGCACCAGCAGAATTGAAAGAGCTGAAGGAGCAACGACAGGAGCTTTTAGACAAGGGTTTCATACGCCCGAGCACTTCACCCTGAGGCGCTCCTGTGCTATTTGTAAGAAAGAAAGATGGGTCATTGAGGTTGTGTATTGACTATAGATAGTTGAAAAAGGTGACTGTGAAGAACAAGTATCCACTTCCTCGGATCGATGATCTGTTTGATTAGCTCCAAGGAGCTAGATTCTTTTCCAAGATAGACCTGCGATCAGGCTACCATCAGTTGAGAATCAGGAATGAGGACGTGTCCAAAATGGCATTCAGGACAAGATATGGTCATTATGAGTTATTGGTGATGTCTTTTGGACTCACTAATGCACCAGCAGCCTTCATGGACTTGATGAACAGGGTGTTCAAGCCATTTCTGGACCGTTTTGTCATCGTATTCATAGATGACATTCTGGTATACTCTCGGACCGAGGAAGAACACGTGTGGCACTTGAGGATGGTGTTGAAGACCTTGAGGGAGCACCAGCTATATGCCAAATTTTCAAAATGTGAATTTTGGCTAGAAAGCATCTCATTCTTGGGACACGTGGTTTCTAGTGACGGCATTCAAGTGGATCCCAAGAAAATTGAAGTCAGAATCGATTAGCTTAGGCCTACAACAGTCACTGAGGTGCGAAGTTTTCTGGGTCTAGCTGGCTACTATAGGCGTTTTGTACAGGATTTTTCCAGGATAGCCGCTCCCCAAACTAAGTTAACCCGGAAGAATGTTCCATTCATTTGGACAGATGATTGTGAGAAGAGCTTCTAGAAGCTTAAGGAGTGTCTAACCACCGCCCCTGTGTTGACACTACCTAAGAGTGGTGAAGGATACACCGTGTATTGTGAAGCTTCCAGAGTTGGCCTAGGGTGTGTTTTGATGCAGAATGGAAAAGTAGTAGCTTATGCTTCAAGACAGCTGAAGAGGCATGAGCAGAACTACCCCACCCATGATTTGGAAATGGCGGCTGTAATCTTTGCACTAAAAATCTGGAGACACTACCTGTATGGTGAAGTGTGCGAGATATACACCGACCACAAGAGTTTGAAGTACATCTTCCAACAGAGGGATTTAAACTTGAGACAGAGGAGATGGATGGAGCTTCTGAAAGACTATGATTGCACCATCCAGTACCACCCTGGGAAAGCCAATGTAGTGGCAGATGCTTTGAGCAGAAAATCTTCTGGTAGTTTGGTGCACATCTCAGCAGAGAAGAGACCATTGATTCAAGAAGTATATGAGTTGATGGATCAAGGTTTAATCCTAGATCTTTCAGATGAGGGGGTATTGCTGGCTCATTTTTCAGTGAGGCCAGACTTGAGAGACAGAGTTAGAGTTTCCCGGCCACGAGAGACCAACAATTGATGAAGATCATAGAAAGAGTCTGACAAGGTGAAGGTGGTGAGTTTGGATTTGCCAATGATGGCGCCCTAGTGCAAGGTTCTAGGATATGTGTGCCCGATGTGGACAACCTCAGGAATGAAATCATGCGAGAGGCACACTATACACTGTAAAGTATCCACCCAGGTTCCACCAAGATGTACCATGATGTGAAAGATAGCTACTGGTGGAATGGCATGAAGAGAGACATAGCAGACTTTGTGTCCAAGTGCTTGACTTGTCAGAAGGTGAAGTTTGAACACCAGAGACCGTCAGGGAAGCTACAAGAGCTCCCTATCCCAGAATGGAAGTGAGAAATGATCACTATGGATTTTGTGACTGGGTTGCCTCGTACCACGCGAGGATATGACTCAATATGGGTAATTCTAGACTGTCTAACCAAATCAGATCACTTCTTGCCTGTGAAGACTACATATTCTGTGGCACAGTATGCCCTGCTCTACATTCGAGAAATAGTCAGATTGCATGGAGTTCTGGCTTCCATAATATCTGACAGAGGGCCCCAGTTCACTTCTCGGTTTTGGAGAAAGTTGCAGGAGGCACTTGGCACCTGATTGAACTTGATGCGGCCTTCCACCCTCGCATGCAGACGGATCAGAAAGGACAATCCAAACACTGGAAGACATGCTTTGCATGAGTGTTTTGGATTTTGGAGGTCAATAGGATGAGCAGCTAGCTTTGGTGGAGTTTGCCTACAACAACAGTTATCATTCCAGCATAGGGATGGCACCCTATGAGGCACTATATGGAAGAAAGTGTAGGTCTCCTTTGTGTTGGACGGAAATTGTAACACCCCGAAATTTTAATTTTTATGAGCATTTTGGTATTTTAATTTTATTTAAATTTTAGGAATTTTTTTGAGATTTTTCGGATTTTAAAAATCGGGTTCGATTTTCCGAAAATATAAACTTTGATGATTTTTAAAAATTAATTTAAAGACCACGTGGCAAAACTAAAAATATATTTGGAGTCTACGTATTTTTCTGAGTTTTCTGAAATTTTTTCGGAATTTTTGGACCTCGTTTTCGGTCCCGAGGCAGAGTAAAAAATTCAAAATTTTGTATTTCGAATCGAACCGGCCGATCAATCGAATCGATCGGACCAGCCGAATCGGACCTACCCTTTTCCTTCTCTTCCTTTTTCTTTCCCAGCGCGCGTCCTCTCCTTTTCTCTCTCGTTTCTCTCTCCTCCCCTCCTGCCACCGCCTCCCTGCGTCCTCCTCGCGGCGCCTCCCGGCCAGTCGGCCCAGCAATGGCCGCGCGCGCGCGATCTCCCCCTGCGGCCGCGCGCCCGACTTCCTCGCCAAATCGGCCGCCGATCCGCCACCAATTGGACCGGTCTTGTGTCCAAAATCATCTACTCGTGAGCTTTCCATAGACACCAAGAACGCCGAAATCCATCGAGTGGATTGTCCGATTTTTGCTCGGGAAGATTTTAGCCCATTTCGACTTTTGGGCTAGATTTCTCGGCAGTGAATCCCACGAAAACCGAGGCCACCAGACGCTCCATTCGTCGAGAGCCGCAGCGACATAAATTTCGAATTTTTCCGACACCGTTTTTGGTGGGTCCCCGAACCGCGGTGTATTTTCGAGCATTAAATGAGCTTAGAAAATTCTGAAAAATTTATGTACTAACCCCCGTGTTATGGGCTTCGTGTAGGTATCCTCGATTCGCGGAAATTCGACAGTTGACTGGGTCTGCAAATTTCGGGCCAGACAGACCCGTTACCGGAAAAGTCCCCGAATTGGACCGAGGTTTTGGCTAGCCCCCCATTTTCAGACGTCCCGAGCGCGTTCCCGAAGTCGGAATCGGCAAAGGTAAACCCGAACCTTGCTTTTTCGTAATTTTCTAGTACTTAAATAGGATTAAAAATCCATAAAATATTCGTGGTAGCTTAGAAAATTACGATTCTTTTTGCAATAGCTTAGTAATATTGCTAAGGACCGCGGGGCAAAGTTTTATAATTTTTAGAGCTTGTTTGGGCAGTTTTTGCAAAAATGATCAATAATAAGGACTAAATTGAAATTTTGCGTATTGTAATGTAATGTATTAAATAGAAATTTTGCGTATTGTATTGACTCAATTTTATTAAATAGATGTAATGTAATTGTCAGGTGAGCCGGGACAGCCTTCTTCCTCCGCCCAGCCGCCACAGTAATTTGTCGTCAAGTTTGTGAGTAAAATATTAATTTTAATTGTAATTTCGATATTATTATATGTTCAGCATGCCCATGCATCACTTATATGCATATATTTATGTAGTTAAACTCTAGGCACGAATTATGTTGCATTCATAACTGTTAATGTGCCATGAATGTTGTTGTGGTAATTTGGAGCAGTGTGCGTGCGTTGGCGTGCGTGTGATGTGGTGTGGACTATGGATAGGGCCAGGCGATCCACGGCTTGAGTAATTCATTGGGACCCGATCCTTCGAGGGGTAGTCACGGCTTGAGTAATTCGCTGGGACCCTCGATTTGGTTATTAAGTGGAAGTCCGAGCTTGAGTAATTCGCTGGCACCAGGTTGGATTTAAGAGAGTTGTATAGGGGATCAGCTCCCATATGTTATGATTGATACTACAGGGTGTGTGAGTGCTCCAAATTACCTTTTTGATGTTATGATGTGAAAATGTTGTTTATGTTGCATTTCACTCTACAGGGTGCATTAGTTTTATATATTTATAGAGATTATAGTTAAAATTTATATTTTACTCTATAAGTATAACGCTAACTCATGTTCAAAAATTTTTACAGGCCACAGGAGGATATTTATTCTGGGTTAACCTGCTTTTATACTTCGCAGGTTGTTTATCGATATTTGTGTAATTTTATTTACTCCTAGAATTTCCGCATGTGTTAGTAGTAATTATTTGAATTTGGTCTGTAATATTATATTCATGTTGGACCTGTAAACTTAACATTTTAAGTCTGTTTTGATGGATTGGATGAGGGAGCTGAGCTCCCATTTATTATTATGTTGATGAGTATGTGGAGGGTGAGCTGAGCTCCCCAATGGATTGTTTATTGTGTTTACAGGTCGGGTGAGTCAAAAACTCCCCGTTGGTAAGTCCATTTTATGGCCGGACTCTGTCCGTTTGTTTTCTTGAAATTGGGCCCAAATGGGCCTCAGCATTGGGTAAATGAACAGTTAGGCTTACTACGGGCCTCGGGGGCTTTAGGCTGGCCCAGGTCCTAGTGCCGGTCCGGCCCATAGGTTGGGTCGTGACAAATGTGGTATCAGAGCTTAGGCTCCAGATTCCTAGGGAAAAGTTGTCTAAGTGTTGGGAAGAGTCTAATAGGAGTCACATGCGGAAAAATAGGGTCCACATTCGTCTTGCATTGTCATCTTTGCTTCTAGTTTCTGCTCCATATGTTATGAATAAATATGAGTCTATAGAGCTGTGCAATGTGCAGTTTTGAATTTTGTGGGCTAATGCTGCTGAATTTCAGAAAAATGCATAGAAGCAGGAGAGGCGCCATCGCACGAGAACGATGTGCTCGACGAGGTGTCGGACAGATGAGGCGCCGCCAGGAGGCGGGGTAGGAGGCCTAGAGCCGCTCAAGTAGAAGAGCGGCTACCCACGGTCGAAACAGTCTTTCATGGCACAGGGTCCCATGGACCCCATGGCAGCTACTCTAGCTGGTCTGCAGAGAACCATCGACATGATGGCGCAGTATATGGTCCACCCTCCACAGCAGCAGCAGTCCACCGCACCAAGAGGGGAACCGTACAAACAGATCATAAATTTTAAGAAGTTGGTGCCTGGTACTTATGATGTGTCAGATGATGCAATCGGTTTACGATTCCTGCAGAGCGGCGAGTAATTGGCCTGATAGAAGATTGATAGAGTGTGTGCAGCATGTCATGGGGCCTATGCCTAGACAATGGATGAATGACTACGTGTTACCCCGGATGGAGGGTTTGACATGGGCTCGATTTGTGGAACTTTTTATCAATCGGTTTGTGCGAAAGCTTGAGAGATCGAAGCGGTGGGCCTTTGAGGCCTTAAGGCGAGAATGGCAGTGCAGCAGATGAATATGCTCTGCAATTTGCGAATTGAGCTGATATGCCCCTACAGCAGTAGCTACAGAAACTATGAAGGTGAAGAGGTTCCTAAAGGGGCTTGACAGGAGGTATGCGAACCTGGCCATGATGTCGGATCAGTCTTTTGATGTGGTGGTTGATCGAGCCAGACAGATTGAGATTAGCTATGCTGTGGATGACAGCGAAAGAGCAAAGAAAACAGAGCGAGGGTTCCTCGGTGTCCCTTCCATGGGTACTCCGGGACGGTGGTGGCGAGGTAATTACAGAGGAAAGGGTAAGAGCAAGAGAAGTGGTTTGAACCACAGACCACGAGATTCGGACGAGTGCGGATCCAGCGGTGGTCACGATTGAATCTGGCGATTCTGGTGCAGTTCAGATCCTCCTTGGCACCTTGTGCACGATGTGAAGAGGACATTCAGGACCTTGTTTGATGGGATCGAGTATGCTTGAGTGTGGCCAACAGGGTCACTTTGCTAGAGAATGCCCCATGTTTAGCGAGCCACAGATGGGGTCACAGGGTTCTGTTGCGAATGTTCCTCGACAGTTGTATCCGGGCGCTTCCAACATGGCAGGCAGTCAGTTTAGTGGCCAACAGGGCCGAGGACAAGGGAGACGTGGATTTGGAGGCGGTCGAGGTAGAAGTCGATGTCGAGTTACGCCACTCGGTAGGGTCAAGCTCGGGTTTTCACCACGACCCACCGGATGCTCAAGCTTCAAATGCGGTTGTGGCGGTATTCTTACAGTACATTCTTATGAGGCTCGTGTTTTAATAGATCCGGGTGCTACGCACTCATTTGTCTCCCCTGTGTTTGCCATGAGGTTGGGTAGAAACCCTACAACCTTAGAATGCCCTTTGTCGGTAGCTACCCCACTTAGTGACAACATAGATGTAGATATGGTTTTTCCGGGTAGCCCAGTAGTAGTGGATGGAAAGATCCTCCCAGCAGACTTGGTTCCTCTACCAGTAATGGATTTCGATGTAATCTTGGAGATGGATTGGTTGGCAACTCATTATGCCACCTTAGACTGCAGGAACAAAAAGGTATACTTCCACATACCTGGTGTGGAAGAGTTTAGCTTTGATGGTGACAGGAGCGTGGCTCCATATAATTTGGTGTCAGCAATTAGTGCCAGAAAAATGTTGAGGCGTGGATGCCAAGGGTATTTGGCATTGGTGAGAGATACCTCTGTAGAAGGTGTCAGCATGGAAAATGTTCCTGTTGTCAGAGAATTCATGGATGTCTTCCTCGAAGAGCTTCCAGGGTTGCCACCAGGAAGGGAAATAGAGTTTTGTATTGATGTTGTGCCGGGTACAAACCCCATATCCATGCCACCTTACAGGATGGCACCAGCAGAATTGAAAGAGCTGAAGGAGCAACTACAGGAGCTTTTGGACAAGGGTTTCATACGTCCGAGCACTTCACCCTGGGGTGCTCCTGTTCTATTTGTGAGAAAGAAGGATGGGTCATTGAGGTTGTGCATTGACTACGCAATTTGAACAAGGTGACAGTGAAGAACAAGTATCCACTTCCTCGGATCGATGATCTGTTTGATCAGCTCCAAGGAGCTAGATTCTTTTCCAAGATAGATCTGCGATCAGGCTACCATCAGTTGAGAATCAGGAATGAGGACGTGTCCAAAACGGCTTTCAGGACAAGATATGGTCATTATGAGTTCTTAGTGATGTCTTTTGGACTCACTAATGCACCAGCAGCCTTCATGGACCTGATGAACAGGGTGTTCAAGCCATTTTTGGACCGTTTTGTCATCGTATTCATAGATGACATTTTGGTATACTCTCAGACCGAGGAAGAACACGTGTGGCACTTGAGGATGGTGTTGCGAGCGTTGAGGAGCACGGCTATATGCCAAATTTTCAAAATGTGAATTTTGGCTAGAAAGCATCTCATTCTTAGGACACGTGGTTTCAAGTGACGGTATTCAAGTGGATCCCAAGAAAATTGAAGTCAGAATCGATTGGCTTAGGCCTACAACGATCGAGGTGCGAAGTTTTACGGGTTTAGTAGCTACTCTGAGCGTTTTGTACAAGATTTCTCGGGATAGCGGCTCCCTAACTAAGTTGACCGGGAAGAATGTTCCATTCATTTGGACAGATGATCGTGAGGTGAGTTTCGAAGCTTAAGGAGTGTCTAACCACCGCCCGTGTTGACACTACTCGTGAGTGGTGAGGATACAGTGTATTGTGACACCTCGAGTTGGCCTAGGGTGTGTTTTGATGCGAATGGAAAGGTAGTGGCTTATGCTTCAAGGCGGTGAAGAGGCATGAGCGAACTACCCCACCCATGATTTGGAAATGGCGGGTGTAATCTTTGCACTAAAGATCCGGAGACACTATCTGTATGGTGAAGTGTGCGAGATATACACCGACCACAAAAGTTTGAAGTACATCTTCCACAGAGGATTTAAACTTAAGGCAGAGGAGATGGATGGAGCTTACGAAAGACTATGATTGCACCATCGGTACCACCACAGGAAGGCCAATGTTGTGGCAGATGCTCTGGCGAGAAAATCTTACGCGATTTGGCACACATTTGATGAGAGAAGAGACCGTTGATTCGGGAGGTACACGAGTTGATGGATCAAGGTTTAATCCTAGATCATCGGATGAGGGTATTGTTGGCTCACTTTTGGTGAGGCGGACTTGAGGGACGAGTTAGAGTTTCCCGGCCACGAGACCAACAATTGATGAAGATCATAGAAAGAGTACAGCAAGGCGAAGGTGGTGAGTTTTGGATTTGCCAATGATGGCGCCCTAGTGCAAGGTTCTAGGATATGTGTGCCCGATGTGGACGATCTCAGAAATGAAATCATGCAAGAGGCACACTACACACTTTACAGTGTCCATCCAGGTTCCACCAAGATGTACCATGATGTGAAAGATAGCTATTGGTGGAATGGCATGAAGAGAGACATCGCAGACTTTGTGTCCAAGTGCTTGACTTGTCAGAAGGTGAAGTTTGAACACCAGAGACCGTCAGGGAAGCTGCAAGAGCTCCTTATCCCAGAATGGAAGTGGGAAATGATCACTATGGATTTTGTGACTGGGTTGCCTCGTACCACGCGAGGATATGATTTGATATGGGTAATTGTAGACCGCTTGACCAAATCAGCTCACTTCTTACCTGTGAAGACTACATATTACGTGCGCAGTATGCGCTCTATATTCGAGAAATAGTCGATTGCATGGAGTTTGGCTTCCATAATATCGGCGAGAGGGCCTGATTCACTTCGGTTTTGGAGAAAGTTGCGGAGGCACTTGGCACACAATTGAACTTGATCTGACTTTCCACCCTCGCAGACGAACAGTCCGAAAGGACAATCCAGACACTGGAAGACATGCTTCGCATGAGTGTCTTGGATTTTGGAGGTCAATGGGATGAGCAGCTAGCTTTGGTGGAATTTGCCTACAACAACAGTTATCACTCCAGCATAGGGATGGCACCCTATGAGGCACTATATGGAAGAAAGTGTAGGTCTCCTCTGTGTTGGACAGAAATGGGGGAAGCGAAGGTGCATGATGTAGACCTAGTGCAGTACACTTCAGAGGTAGTTCCTTTAATCAGGGAACGATTGAGGACAGCTTTCAGTAGGCAGAAGAGTTATGCAGACCCCAGACGGAGGGATGTGGAGTTTGCAGTGGGCGACTATGTATTCCTGAAGGTTTCTCCAATGAAGGGAGTCATGAGATTTGGAAAGAAGGGCAAGTTAGCACCTCGGTATATTGGACCTTTTGAGGTTACTGATAGAGTAGGGGCAGTTGCCTACCGGTTGGAGCTACCACCCAACCTTTCTCACGTTCATCCCGTGTTTCACATCTCCATGCTCAGGAAATACATTCCCGATCCTTCTCATGTACTGCAGCCGGATGTGATAGAGCTAAAAGAAAATTTGACATTTGAGGAGCAGCCTGTAGCCATAGTGGACTACCAAGTGAGACAGCTGAGATCAAAACAGATCCCTATGGTTAAGGTTTTGTGGAGGAGTCAGTCGGTGGAAGAGTGCACCTGGGAGTCAGAATGGGACATGCGTAGCAAGTACCCTTATTTGTTCAATGTATAATCATGTGCTTTACTCTGCCTTGTGTAAAAATTCGAGGACGAATTTTCTGTAAGGGGGGAAGAATGTAACACCCCGAAATTTTAATTTTTATGAGCATTTTGGTATCTTAATTTTATTTAAATTTTAGGAATTTTTTTGAGATTTTTCGAATTTTAAAAATCGGGTTCGATTTTTCGAAAATATAAACTTTGATGATTTTTAAAAATTAATTTAAAGACCACGTGGCAAAACTAAAAATATATTTGGAGTCTACGTATTTTTCTGAGTTTTCTGGAATTTTTTCGGAATTTTTAGACCTCGTTTTCGGTCCCGAGGCAGAGTAAAAATTCAAAATTTTGTATTTCGAATCGAACCGGCCGAATCGAACCGGACCGGATCGGACCGGTCGAATCGGACCGGCCCTTTTCCTTCTTCCTTTTTCTTTCCCCGCGCGCGCGTCCCTCTCCCTTTTCTCTCTCGTTTCTCTCTCCTCCCCTCCCCTGCCGTCGGCCAGCCGCCTCCCCTGCGTCCTTCCCTCGCCGTGCGCCTCCCGGCCCGACCGGCCGGCCGCGAGCAGCCGGAAAGCGTGCGCGATCTCCCCACGCGCGCTTCGACTTCCTCGGCCAAATCCGGCCGATCCGGCCACCAATTGGACCGGGTCTTGTGTCCAAAATCATCTACTCGGCGAGAGCTTTCCATAGACACCAAGAACGCCGAAATCCATCGAGCAGATTGTCCGATTTTTGCTCGGAAAGATTTTAGCCCATTTCGACTTTTGGGCTAGATTTCTCGAAAACCGTGAATCCCACGAGAAAACCGAGGCCACCAGCACGCTCCATTCGTCGAGAGCTTCGCAACGACATAAATTTCGAATTTTTCCGACACCGTTTTTCGGTGGGTCCCACGGAACTTCGCAGTGTATTTTCGAGCATTAAATGAGCTTAGAAAATTCTGAAAAAATTATGTACTAACCCCCGTGTTATGGGCTTCGTGTAGGTATCCTCGATTCGCGGAAATTCGACAGTTGACCGGGTTTGCAAATTTCGCCGCACAAACCCGTTCTGGAAAAGTCCCAATTGACCGAGGTTTTGGCTAGCCCCATTGTCGACGTCCCGAGCGTTTCAAGTCGGAATAGGCAAAGGTAATCCCGAACCTTGCTTTTTCGTAATTTTCTAGTACTTAAATAGGATTAAAAATCCATAAAATATTCGTGGTAGCTTAGAAAATTACGATTCTTTTGCAATAGCTTAGTAATATTGCTAAGGACCGCGAGGCAAAGTTTTATAATTTTTAGAGCTTGTTTGGGCGCTTTTGCAAAAATGATCAATAATAAGGACTAAATTGAAATTTTGCGTATTGTGATGGATGATCGATTTGATGGGCGGGAGGGGCTGTGTGATATGATTGAACTGTTGATATATGGATTGTGAGTATAGAAGTGCTTTTAGCCCTTTTGCGAGTTGGGTAGGTCCTAGGTATAGGGAGACTCACTGGATTTTCTACACGACTTAGGGCGCATTTGATCTTTTTATTTGTTTGTATTGAGTCAAATTTATTAAATAGATGTAATGTAATTGTCGTGAGCGGATGACCTTCTTCCTCCGCCCACCGCCACAAGAATTTGTCGTCAAGTTTGTGAGTAAAATAAAAATAGTAATAGTAATTTCTATATTATTAAATGTTCAGCAATCCCATGCATCACAAATATGAATATAATTATGAAGTTAAACTCTAAGCACTAAATATGTTGAATTCATAACTGTTAATGTGCAATGTTTGTTGTTGTGGTTATTTGGAGCAGCGATGCGTTGGCGTGCGCGTGTGATGTGGTGTGGACTATGGATAGGGCAGGCGATCCACGGCTTGAGTAATTTGGGACTCGATCCTTCGAGGGGTAGTCACGCTTGAGTAATTCTGGGACCCTCGATTTGGTTATTAAGTGGAAGTCCGAGCTTGAGTAATTACCGGCACCAGTTGGATTTAAGAAAGTCAGATAGGGATCGGCTCCCATATGTTATGATTGATACTACAGGGTGTGTGAGTGCTCCAAATTACCTTTTTGATGTTATGATGTGAAAATGTTGTTTATGTTGCATTTCACTCTACAGGGTGCATTAGTTCAGATAGTTATAGAGATTATAGTTAAGATTGATATTTTACTCTCTGAGTCGAACGCTCACTCCTGTTCAAAAATTTTTACAGGCCACAGGAGGATATTTATTCTGGGTTAACCTGCTTTTATACTTCGCAGGTT
Organism: Hevea brasiliensis; assembly: GCF_030052815.1. Classification (NCBI taxonomy): domain Eukaryota; kingdom Viridiplantae; phylum Streptophyta; class Magnoliopsida; order Malpighiales; family Euphorbiaceae; genus Hevea; species Hevea brasiliensis. The sequence continues at coordinate 100,418,198 of NC_079495.1, read as the reverse complement.
GTTTATCGATATTTGTGTAATTTTATTTACTCCTAGAATTTCCGCATGTGTTAGCAGTAATTATTTGAATTTGGTCTGTAATATTATATTCATGTTGGACCTGTAAACTTAATATTTTAAGTCTGTTTTGATGGATTGGATGAGGGAGCTGAGCTCCCATTTATTATTATGTTGATGAGTATGTGGAGGGTGAGCTGAGCTCCCCAATGGATTGTTTATTGTGTTTACAGGTCGGGTGAGTCAAAAACTCCCCGTTGGTAAGTCCATTTTATGGCCGGACTCTATCCGTTTGTTTTCTTGAAATTGGGCCCAAATGGGCCTCAGCATTGGGTAAATGAACAGTTAGGCTTACTACGGGCCTCGGGGGCTTTAGGCTGGCCCAGGTCCTAGTGCCGGTCCGGCCCATAGGTTGGGTCGTGACAGAAATGGGGGAAGCGAAGGTGCATGATGTAGACCTAGTGCAGTACACTTCAGAGGTAGTTCCTTTAATAAGGGAACGACTGAGAACAGCTTTCAGTAGGCAGAAGAGTTATGCAAACCCTAGACGGAGGGATGTGGAGTTTGCAGTGGGTGACCATGTATTCCTGAAGGTTTCTCCAATGAAGGGAGTCATGAGATTTGGAAAGAAGGGCAAGTTGGCGCCTTGGTATATCGGACCTTTTGAGGTTACTGATAGAGTTGGAGCAGTTGCCTACCGGTTGGAGCTACCACCCAACCTTTCTCACGTTCATCCCGTGTTTCACATCTCCATGCTCAGGAAATACATTCCAGATCCTTCTCATGTACTACAACCAGATGTAATAGAGCTAAAAGAGAACTTGACATTTGAGGAGCAACCTGTAGCCATAGTGGACTACCAAATGAGACAGCTAAGATCCAAACAGATCCCTATGGTTAAGGTTTTGTGGAGGAGCCAGTCAGTGGAAGAGTGCACCTGAGAGTCAGAACGGGACATGCGTAGCAAGTACCCTTATTTGTTCAATGCATAATCATGTGCTTTATTCTGCCTTGTGTAAAAATTCGAGGACAAATTTTCTGTAAGGGGGGAAGAATGTAACACCCCAAGATTTTAAATTTTATTATTTATGAGTATTTTTGGTATTTTAATTTTATTTAAATTTTAGGAATTTTTTTGAGATTTTTCGGATTTTAAAAATAGGGTTCGATTTTCCGAAAATATAAACTTTGATGATTTTTAAAAATTAATTTAAAGACCACGTGGCAAAACTAAAAATATATTTGGAGTCTACGTATTTTTTTGAGTTTTCAGGAATTTTTTCGGAATTTTTGGACCTCATTTTCGGTCCCGAGGCAGAGTAAAAATTCAAAATTTTGTATCCTGAATCGGACAGGCCGAATCGAACCGGACCGGATCGGACCGGTCGAATCGGACCGGCCTTCTCTTTTTCTTCCTTCTTCCTCCCGCGCGCGTCGACCTCTCTTCCTTCTCTCTCTCTTTTCTCTCTCCTCCTGCCCCTGCCGCCGGCCAGCCACCTCCCCCTGCCACCCCAGCCGACCGGCGCCGCCTCCCAGCCTCCCCAGCCAGCCGGCCGCCGCCCCAAAAGGCCGGAAAACGCGTGCGAACTCCCTCCCTCGTGTGTGCGGCGTTTCGACTTCTCCGGCCAAAATCCGGCCACCAATTGGATCGGGTCTTGCGTCTAAAATCATCTACTCGACGAGAGCTTTCCATAGACACCAAGAATACCGAAATCCATCGAGCGGTTTGTCCAATTTTTGCCCGGGAAGTTTTAGCCCATTTTGACTTTCGGGCTAGATTTCTCACAAACCGTGAATCCCACGAGAAAACCGAGAGTACCAGAGAGCTCCACTCGTCGAGAGCTTCGCGGCGACGTAAATTTCAAAATTTTCCGACACCGTTTTTCGGTGGGTCCCACGAAACTTTGCACTGTCTTTTCGAGTATTAAATGAGCTTAGAAAATTCTGAAAAATTTATGTACTAACCCCCGTGTTGTGGGCTTCATGTAGGTATCCTCAATTCGCAGAAATTCGACGATTGGCTGGTTCGCAAATTTCGCCGCATGCACTGCAGGAAAAGTCTCGACTGGACCAAGGTTTGGCTACCCCATTGTCGACGTCCCGGCCCCGTAAGTCGGAATCGGCAAAGGTAAACCCGAACCTTGTTTTTTCGTAATTTTCTAGTGCTTAACTAGGATTAAAAATCCATAAAATATTCGTGGTAGCTTAGAAAATTATGATTCTTTTTGCAATAGCCTAGTAATATTGCTAAGGACCGCAGGGCAAAGTTTTATAATTTTTAGAGCTTGTTTGGGCAGTTTTTGCAAAAATGATTAATTATAAGGACTAAATTGAAATTTTACATATTGTGATGGATGACTGATTTGATGGGCCCAGGAGGGGCTGTGTGATGGGATTGAGTTGTGGACATATGGATTGTGAATATAGAAGTGTGTTTTGAGCTCTTTTGCAGGTTGGGTAGGTCCTAGGTATAGGGGAGACTCTGCTGGATTTTCGGCACGACTTAGGACGTATTTGGTCTTTTCTTTGTTTGTATTGAGTCAAATTTATTAAATGATTGTAATAAAATTGTCAGGTGAGCCGGGAGAGCCTTCTTCCTCCGCCCAACCGCCTCAGTGACCACCGTCAAGTCTGTAAGTAAAATATTAATTTTAATTGTAATTTCGATATTATTATATGTTCAAGCATGCCCATGCATCACTTATATGCATATATCTATGTAGATAAATTCTAGGCACGATTTATGTTGCATTCATAACTGTGAAAGTGCCATGGATGTTGTTGAGGTAATTTGGAGCAGTGTGCGTGCGTTGGCGTGCGTGTGATGTGGTGTGGACAATGGATAGGACGGGTAGACACGGCTTGAGATCTTCGCTGGGACCCGGTCCTTCGGGGTAGACACGGCTTGAGTTCTTCGCTGGGACCCCGATTTGGTTATTAAGTGGAAGTCCGAGCTGAGTTCTTCGCTGGCACCAGGTTGGATTTAAGAGAGCTGTATAGGGGATCAGCTCCCATATATTATGATTGATGTTACAGAGTGCGTGAGTGCTCCAAATTATCTTTTTGCTGTTATGATGTGAAAATATTATTGCTGTTGCATTTCACTCCACAGGTTGCATTAGTTATAGAGATTATGGTTAAAATTGATATTTTACTCTCTGAGTCGAACGCTCACTCCTGTTCAATATTTTTCCAGGCCACAGGAGGATATTTTTGAGGTTAACCTGCTTTTCTCCCTCACAGGTCATTTATTTATATTTGTGTAATTCTATAAACTCCTAGAATTTCCGCATGTGTTATAAATATTTAAATGATTCGGGTCTGTAATATAATTGGTATGTGGACCTGTAAAAATATTATATGCATGATTGATGGATTGGATGAGGGAGCTGAGCTCCCATTTATTTTTATGATGATGAGTATGTGGAGGGTGAGCTGAGCTCCCCAATTGATGTTATATTTTGTTTACAGGTCGGGTGAGTCAAAAACTCCCCGTTGAAAGGTCCACTTTATGGCCGGACTCTGTCCGGTTGATTTTTGAAATTGGGCCCAAATGGGCCTTAGAGTTGGGTTAAGTGAATAGTTAGGCTTACTACGGGCCTCGGGGGCTTTAGGCTGGCCCAGGTCCTAGTGCCGGTCCGGCTCATGGGTTGGGTCGTGACAATCTAGAACTAGTGCACCCTGTAGAGTGAAATGCAGCATCAGCAATAAATTCACATCACAACATCAAAAAGGTAATTTGGAGCACTCACGCACCCAGCAATATCAATCATATATATATGGGAGCTAATCCCCTATACAGCTCTCTTTATTCCAACTGTGCGTGAAGAACTCACTTTCGGACTTCCACTTAATAACCAAATCGGGTCCCAAGAACTCAAGCCGTGTCTACCCCAAGGACCGGTCGATGAAGATCTCAAGCCGTGTCTACCCGTCCTATCCATAGTCCACACCACATCACACGCACGCCAACGCACGCACACTGCTCCAAATTACCACAACAACATACATGGCACTTTCACAGTTATGAATGCAACATAAATCGTGCCTAAAGTTTATCTACATAGATATATGCATATAAGTGATGCATGGGCATGCTTGAACATATAATAATAGTGAAATTACAATTAAAATTAATATTTTACTCACAGACTTGACAACGGTCACTGTGGCGGCTGGGCGGAGGAAGAAGGCTGTCACGGCTCACTTGACAATTACATTACAATTATTTAATACAAATGACTCAATACAAATCAAGAAAAGACCAAGTACGTCCTAAGTCGTGCCGAAAATCTGGCAGAGTCTCCCCTATACCTAGGACCTACCCAACCTGCAAAAGGGCTCAAAACGCACTTCTATATTTACAATCCATATATCCACAACTCAATCACATCACACAGCCCCTCCTGGGCCCATCAAATCAATCATCCATCACAATATGTAAAATTTCAATTTAGTCCTCATTATTGATCATTTTTGCAAAAAACTACCCAAATAAGCTCTAAAAATTCTAAAACTTTGCCCCGCGATCCTTAGCAATATTACTAGGCTATTGCAAAAAGAATCATAATTTTCTGAGCTATCACGAATATTTTATGAATTTTTTTAATCCTATTTAAGCACTAGAAAATTACGAAAAAGCAAGGTTCGGGTTTACCTTTGCCGATTCTGACTTCGGGAACGCGCTCGGGACGTCTGACAATGGGAGGGTAGCCAAAATCTCGGTCCAATTCGGAGACTTTTCCGGTAACGGGTCTGTCTAGCCGAAAATTCACAGACCCGGTCAACTGTCGAATTTCCTCGAATTGAGGATACCTACACGAAGCCCACAACACGGGGGTTAGTACATAAATTTTTCAGAATTTTCTAAGCTCATTTAATGCTCGAAAAGACACTGCGAAGTTCCGTGGGACCCATTGAAAAACGGTGTCGGAAAAATTCAAAATTTATGTCGCCGCGAAGCTCTCGACGAGTGGAGCGCTTTGGTACTCTCGGTTTTCTCGTGGGATTCACGGTTTGCGAGAAATCTAGCCCAAAATTCAAAATGGGCTAAAACTTCCCGGGCAAAAATTGGACAAACCGCTCCATGGATTTCGGCGTTCTTGGTGTCTATGGAAAGCTCTCGATGAGTAGATGATTTTAGACATAAGACCCGGTCCGATTGGTGGCCGGATCGGCCGAATTTTGGCCGGGAAGTTGAAACATCGCGCGCGCGAGGGAGGGGAGTTCGCGCGTTGCTGGCCTTTGGGGCGGCCGCAAGCCGGGACAAGCGGGGGCCCGGTGAGCCGGGAGGCAGGAGGGGGTCACAATGGGCCGGGTGGGAGGAGAGAGAAAACGGGAGAAAGAGAGAAGGGGGAGGAGACGCGCGCGGGAGGAAGAAAAAGGGAAGGGAGCCGGTCCGATTCGTCCGGTCTGGTTCGATTCGGCCTGTTCGATTCGATTCGAAATACAAAATTTTGAATTTTTACTCATCCTCGGGACTGAAAACGAGGTCCAAAAATTCCGAAAAAATTTCAGAAAACTCAGAAAAATTCATAGACTCCAAATATATTTTTAGTTTCGCCACGTGGTCTTTAAATTAATTTTTAAAAATCATCAAAGTTTATATTTTTCTGAAAATCGAACCCGATTTTTAAAATCCGAATAATCTCAAAAAATTTCTTAAAATTTAAATAAAATTAAAATACCAAAAATACTCATAAAATAATAAAATCTAAAATTTTGGGGTGTTACATTCTTCCCCCCTTACACAAAATTCGTCCTCGAATTTTTTACACAAGGCAGAATAAAGCACATGATTATACATTGAACAGATAAGGGTACTTGCTACGCATGTCCTGTTCTGACTCCCAGGTGCATTCTTCCACTGACTGGCTCCTCTACAAGACCTTAACCATAGGGATCTGTTTGGATCTTAGCTGTCTCACTTGATAGTCCACTATGGCTACAGGTTGCTCCTCAAATGTCAAATTCTCTTTTAGCTCTATTACATCTGGCTGTAGTACATGAGAAGGATCTGGAATGTATTTCCTGAGCATGGAGATGTGAAATACGGGATGAATGTGAGAAAGGTTGGGTGGTAGCTCCAACCGGTAGGCAACTGCTCCAACTCTATCCGTAACCTCAAAAGGTCCAATATACCGAGGTGCCAACTTGCCCTTCTTTCCAAATCTCATGACTCCCTTCATTGGAGAAACCTTCAAAAATACATAGTCGCCTACTGCAAACTCCACATCCCTCCGTCTGGAGTCTGCATAACTCTTCTGCCTACTGAAAGCTGTTTTCAATCGTTCCCTGATTAAAGGAACTACCTCTAAAGTGTACTGCACTAGGTCTACATCATGCACCTTCGCTTCTCCCATTTCCGTCCAACACAAAGGAGACCTACACTTTCTTCCATATAGTGCCTCATAGGGTGCCATCCCTATGCTGGAATGGTAACTGTTGTTGTAAGCAAACTCCACCAAAGCTAGTTGATCATCCCATTGACCTCCAAAATCCAAAACACTCATGCGAAGCATGTCTTCCAGTGTTTGGATTGTCCTTTCTGATCGCCCATCCATCTCGAGGGTGGAAGGCCGCATCAAGTTCAAGCGTGTGCTAAGTGCCTCTGCAACTTTCTCCAAAGCGAGAAGTGAATCGGCCCTCTGTCAGATATTATGGAAGCTGGAACTCCATGCAATCTGACTATTTCTCGAATGTAGAGTCGGGCATACTGTGCCACAGAATATGTAGTCTTCACAGGCAAGAAGTGAGCTGATTTGGTTAGACGGTCCACAATTACCCATATCGAATCATATCCTCGCGGGGTACTAGGCAACCCAGTCACAAAATCCATAGTGATCATTTCCCACTTCCATTCTGGGATAGGGGGCTCTTGCAGCTTCCCTGACGGTCTCTGGTGTTCAAACTTCACCTTCTGACAAGTCAAACAAAGTCTGCTATGTCTCTCTTCATGCCATTCCACCAGTAGCTATCTTTCACATCATGGTACATTTTGGTGGAACCTGGGTGGACATTGTACAGTGTATAATGTGCCTCTCGCATGATTTCATTCCTGAGGTTGTCCACATCGAGCACACATATCCTAGAACCTTGCACTAGGGCGCCATCATTGGCAAATCCAAACTCACCACCTTCACCCTGCTGTACTCTTTCTATGATCTTCATCAATTGTTGGTCTCTGTGCTGGGAAACTCTAACTCTGTCTCTCAAGTCTGGCCTCACTGAAAAATGAGCCAGCAATACCCCCTCATCTGAAAGATCTAGGATTAAACCTTGATCCATCAACTCATGTATTTCCTGAATCAACGGTCTCTTCTCTGCTGAAATGTGCGCCAAACTGCCAGAAGATTTTCTGCTCAAAGCATCTGCTACTACATTGGCTTTCCCAGGGTGGTACTGGATGGTGCAATCATAGTCTTTCAGAAGCTCCATCCATCTCCTCTGTCTCAAGTTTAAGTCCCTCTGTTGGAAGATGTACTTCAAACTCTTATGGTCGGTGTATATCTCGCACACTTCACCATACACGTAGTGTCTCCAGATTTTTAGTGCAAAGATTACAGCCGCCATTTCCAAATCATGGGTGGGGTAGTTCTGCTCATGCCTCTTCAGCTGTCTTAAAGCATAAGCCACTACATTTCCATTCTGCATCAAAACACACCCTAAGCCAACTCTGGAGGCGTCACAATACACGGTGTATCCTTCACCACTCTTAGGTAGTGTCAACACAGGGGCAGTGGTTAGACACTCCTTAAGCTTTTGGAAACTCTCCTCACAGTCATCTGTCCAAATGAATGGAACATTCTTCCGGGTTAACTTAGTTAGGGGAGCTGCTATCCTGGAAAAATCCTGTACAAAACGCCTATAGTAGCCAGCTAGACCCAGAAAACTTCGCACCTCAGTGACTGTTATAGGCCTAAGCCAATCAGTTACAGCTTCAATTTTCTTGGGATCCACTTGAATACCTTCTCTTAAAACCACGTGTCCCAAGAATGAGATGCTTTCTAGCCAAAATTCACATTTTGAAAATTTGGCATATAGCTGGTGCTCCCTCAACGTCTACAACACCATTCTCAAGTGCCACACGTGTTCTTCCTTGGTCTGAGAGTATACCAAAATGTCATCTATGAATACGATGACAAAACGGTCCAAAAATGGCTTGAACACCTAGTTCATCAAGTCCATGAAGGCTGCTGGTGCATTAGTGAGTCCAAAAGACATCACCAAGAACTCATAATGACCATATCTTGTCCTGAATGTCGTTTTGGACACGTCCTCATCCTTGATTCTCAACTGATGGTAGCCTGATCGCAGGTCTATCTTGGAAAAGAATCTAGCCCCTTGGAGCTGATCAAACAAATCGTCGATCCGAGGAAGTGGATACTTATTCTTCACAGTCACCTTGTTCAGCTGTCTATAGTCAATGCAAAACCTCAATGACCCATCTTTCTTTCTCACAAATAGAACAGGAGCACCCCAGGGTGAAGTGCTCGGACGTATGAAACCTTTGTTCAATAGCTCCTGTAGTTGCTCTTTTAACTCTTTCAATTCTGCTGGGGCCATCCTGTAAGGTGGCATGGATATGGGATTTGTACCCTGAACAACATCAATGCAGAACTCTATTCCCCTTTCTGGTGGCAACCCTAGAAGCTCTTCAGGGAAGACATCCATAAATTCCCTGACAACATGAACATTTTCCATGCTGACACCTTCTACAGATGTATATCTCACCAATGCCAAATACCCCTGGCATCCACGCCTCAACATTTTTCTAGCGCTAATCGTTGACACCAAATTATATGGAGCCACGCTCCTGTCACCATCAAAGCTAAACTCTTCCACACCAGGTATGTGGAAATACACCTTTTTGTTCCTGCAGTCTAAGGTGGCAAAATGAGTTTCCAACCAATCCATCCCCAAGATTACATCAAAATCTATCACTGGTAGAGGAACCAAGTCTGCTGGGAGGATCTTTCCGTCCACTACTACTGGGCTACCCGGAAAAACCATATCTACATCTATGTTGTCACTAAGTGGGGTAGCTACCGACAAAGGGCATTCTAGAGTTGTAGGGTTTCTACCTAATCTCATGGCAAACACAGGGGAGACAAATGAGTGCGTAGCACCCGGATCTATCAAAACACGAGCCTCATAGGAACAGACCAGAAGAATACCTGCCACAACTGCATTTGAAGCTTGAGCATCCTGATGGGTCAGGGTGAAAACCCGAGCTTGACCCTACCCGAGTGGCGTAACCTTGATATCGACTTCTCCTCCCGACCGCCCCAAATCCACGTCCCCCTTGTCCTTGGCCCTGGCCATCGAATCGATACTGCCATGTTAAAAGCACCCGGATACAACTGACGAGGAACATTCGCAACAGAACCCTGTGACCCCATCTGTGGCTCGCTGAACACGGGGCATTCCCTAGCAAAGTGACCTGGTTGGCCACACCTGAAGCATACTCCTGAACCCATCAAACAAGGTCCTGAATGTCCTCTTCCACACTGTGCACAAGGTGCCAAAGAGGATCCTGAACCAGACCCAGAACTACTGTACCCTGAACTGTGACCACTGCTGGATACGTATCCTAGTCTGAACCCTCGGGATTTGTGTCTAAAACCACTCCTCTTATTCCTGCTTCTTCCTCTGTAAGTAGTTTGGCCACCAATATCCGTAGTACCCATGTGGGGAACACCTGAAGAACCCTCTGCTCTGTTTTTCTTTGTTCTTCCGCTGTCATCCACAGTATAGCTAATCTCTATCTGTCTGGCTCGATCAACTACCACATCAAACGACTGATCAGACATCATGGCCAAGTTTGTATACCTCCTATCAAGCCCCTTTAGGAATCTTTTCACCTTCATAGTCTCTCAGAATCTTTGCGGGGCATACCGCTCGCCTCGAAATTCTGTAGCATACTCATCTACAGACCTGCCATTCTGTCTTAAGGCCTCAAAGGCCCACTGCTTTTGATCCCTGAAGCTTTCTGGTACAAACCGGTTGATGAACAGTTCCACAAACTGAGTCCATGACAAACCCTCCATCTGAGGTAATATGTAGTCATTCATCCATTGTCTAGGCATAGGCCCCATGACATGCTGCATACACTCTATTAGTCTTCTATCAGTCAACTGCAATTCTGTTCCTGCCTGTCTGCAGGAATCCAAAAACCGATATGCATCGTCTGACACATCATAAGTACCAGGCACTAACTTCTTGAAATTGATGATCTGTTTGTAAGGTTCCCCTCTTGGCACAGTGGACGGCTGCTGCTGTGGAGGGTGGACCATATACTGCGCCATCATATCAATGGTCCTCTGCAAACCAGCTAGAGTGGCTGCCATGGGGTCCATGGGACCCTGTGCCATGAAAGACTGATCCTGAACTGTTGGCAGCTGCTCTTCTACTTGAGCAGCTCTAGGCCTCCTACCCCGCCTCCTCGGGGCAGGCGCCTTATCCTGTGCCGACACCTCGTCAGGCACATCTGGTTCTGGTGCAGTGGCAGCTCTCCTGCTTCTACGCATTTTCCTGAAATTCAGCAGCATTAGCCCACAAAATTCAAAACTGCACGTTACATAGCTCTATAGACTCATATTTACACACAATATATGAAGCAGAAACTAGAAGCAAAGATGACAATGCAAGACGAATGTGGACCCTATTTTTTCGCATGTGACTCCTAGTAGACTCTTCCCAACACTTTAGATGAACATTCCCTAAGAATCTGGAGCCTAAGCTCTGATACCACATTTGTCACGACTCAACCCATGGGCCGGACCGGCACTAGGACCTGGGCCAGCCTAAAGGCCCCGAGGCCCGTAGTAAGCCTAACTATTCACTTAACCCAACTCTAAGGCCCATTTGGGCCCAATTTCAAGAAATCAACCGAACAGAGTTCAGCCATAAAATGAACCTACCAACGGGGAGTTTATGACTCACTCGACCTGTAAACACAGTAAATACTCAATTGGAGAGCTCAGCTCACCCTTCACATACTCATCAGCATAAAAATAAATGGGAGCTCAGCTCCCTCATCCAATCCATCAAACATGCATAGAATATTAAGTTTACAGGTCCACAATAATAATTTAGTTTACAGACCCAAATCAAATAAACATTTCTAACACATGCGAAAATTCTAAGATTTAACAAGTTTATACAAACATTAATAATCGACCTGCGAGGGAGAAAGCAGGTTAGCCTCAAAAATATCCTCCTGTGGCCTGAAAAAATATTGAACAGGAGTGAGCGTTCGACTCAGAGAGTAAAATATCAATTTTAACCATAATCTCTATAACTATCTAGAACTAGTGCACCCTGTAGAGTGAAATGCAGCATCAGCAATAAATTCACATCATAACATCAAAAAGGTAATTTGGAGCACTCACGCACCAGCAATATCAATCATATATATATGGGAGCTGATCCCCTATACAGCTCTCTTTATTCCAACTGTGCCAGCGAAGAACTCAGCTCGGACTTCCACTTAATAACCAAATTGGGTCCCAGCGAAGAACTCAAGCCGTGTCTACCCCGAAGGACCGGGTCCCAGTGAAGATCTTAAGCCGTATCTAACAGTCCTATCCATAGTCCACACCACATCACACGCACGCCAACGCACGCACACTGCTCCAAATTACCACAACAATATACATGGCACTTTCACAGTTATGAATGCAACATAAATCGTGCCTAAAGTTTATCTACATAGATATATGCATATAAGTGATGCATGGGCATACTTGAACATATAATAATTGTGAAATTACAATTAAAATTAAAATTAATATTTTACTCACAGACTTGACAACGGCCACTGTGGCGGCTGGGCGGAGGAAGAAGGCTGTCCCGGCTCACCTGACAATTACATTACAATTATTTAATATAAATGACTCAATACAAATCAAGAAAAGACCAAGTACGTCCTAAGTCGTGCCGAAAATCCGGCAGAGTCTCCCCTATACCTAGGACCTACCCAACCTGCAAAAGGGCTCAAAACGCACTTCTATATTCACAATCCATATATCCACAACTCAATCACATCACACAGCCCCTCCTGGGCCCATCAAATCAATCATCCATCACAATATGTAAAATTTCAATTTAGTCCTCATAATTAATCATTTTTGCAAAAAACTGCCCAAATAATCTCTAAAAATTCTAAAATTTTGCCCCGCGGTCCTTAGCAATATTACTAGGCTATTGCAAAAAGAATCATAATTTTCTGAGCTACCACGAATATTTTATGAATTTTTTTAATCCTATTTAAACACTAGAAAATTACGAAAAAGCAAGGTTCGGGTTTACCTTTGCCGATTCCGACTTCGGGAACGCGCTCGGGATGTCTGACAATGGGGGGGTAGCCAAAACCTCGGTCCAATTCGGAGACTTTTACGTAATGGGTGCATGCGCCGGAAATTCACGCATCTGCCATCGCCGAATTTTCGCGAATTGAGGATACCTACACGAAGCCCACAACACGGGAGTTAGTACATAAATTTTTCAGAATTTTCTAAGCTCATTTAATGCTCGAAAAGACACTGCGAAGTTCCGTGGGACCCACCGAAAAACGGTGTCGGAAAAATTCGAAATTTATGTCGCCGCAAAGCTCTCGACGAGTGGAGCGCTCTGGTACTCTCGGTTTTCTCGTGGGATTCACAGTTTGCGAGAATCTAGCCCAAAAGTCAAAGTGGGCTAAAACTTCCCGAGCAAAAATTGGACAAACCGCTCGATGGATTTCGGCGTTCTTGGTGTCTATGGAAAGCTCTCGATGAGTAGATGATTTTAGACACAAGACTCGGTCCAATTGGTGGCCGGATCGGCCGAATTTTGGCCGAGAAGTCGAAACGTCGCGCGCGGGAGGGAGGGGAGTTCGCGCGCATTTTCCGGCCATTTGGGGTGGCGGCCAGCTGGCTGGGACAACTGGGGGTCGGCGCCGGCGAGCTGGGGAGGCAGGGGAGGGGGTTGGCCGGCGGGCTGGGACAGGAGGAGAGAGAAAACGGGAGAAAGAGAGAAGGGGGAGGAGACGCGCGCTGGAGGAAAAAAAAGGGAAGGGAGCCGGTCCAATTCGACCGGTCCGATTCGGTCCTGTTCGATTCGCCCGGTTCGATTCGAAATACAAAATTTTGAATTTTTACTCTGCCTCGGGACCGAAAACGAGGTCCAAAAATTCCGAAAAAATTTCAGAAAACTCAGAAAAATTCGTAGACTCCAAATATATTTTTAGTTTTGCCACGTGGTCTTTAAATTAATTTTTAAAAATTATCAAAGTTTATATTTTCGGAAAATCGAACCCGATTTTTAAAATCCGAATAATCTCAAAAAATTTCTTAAAATTTAAATAAAATTAAAATACCAAAAATACTCATAAAATAATAAAATCTAAAATTTTGGGGTGTTACATAGCCCCTCCTGGCCCATCCAAATAGTCAACAATCACAATGTGAAAATTACAGTTTAGTAATTATAATTAGCCCTTTTTGCAAAAACTACCCAAATAAACTCTAAAAATTCTAAAATTTTGCTCTGCGGTCCTTAGTATTATCACTAAGCTAATGCAAAAGGAATTATAATTTTCTAAGCTATCACGAATATTTTATAGATTTTTAATCAAATTCAAATGCTAGATAATTAAGAAAAAGTAAGGTTCGGATTTACTTATGCCGATTCCGACCCCGAGAACGCGCTCGGGACATCTGACAACGATGGGGTAGCCAAAATCTTGACTAAATTCCAATATTTTTTCGATAGCCTGTTTGCCCATCTCGAAATTTACAGATTCGGACAATCGTTGAATTTTCGCTAATTGAAGGTACCTACACGAAGCCCACAACATGGGGATTAGAATATAATTTTTACAAAATTTTCTAAGCTCATTTAATGCTCGGAAAAATACTATGAAGTTTCACATGATCCACTGAAAAACGGTGTCAAAAAATTTTGAAATTGGTATTGCCTCGAAGCTTTCGATGAGTGGAGCACTCTAGTACTCTCGGTTTTCTCGTGGGGTTCACGATTTGTGAGAAATTTAGCCCAAAAGTCGAAATGGGCTAAAACTTTTCGGACAAAAATTGGGCAAACCGCTCAATGAATTTTGATGTTTTTGGTGTCTATGAAAAGCTCTCGAGGTGTAGATGAGGTTTGGCACAAGAACCAGTTTGATTGGTGGCCGGATCGGCCGAAATCGGCCCGAGAAGCCAAATCAACGTGTTGCACATTGGGGCATCTTCGGGCGCTTTTTCCCAGCACCTCAGGCGACGATCGGCGAGGGGGACAGGCTGGGGTGGCACGCCGACGAGCTGTGAAGGCTGGGGCGGTGGTGGGGCAGTAAGAGGAGGAGAGAGAGAGAGAGAGAGAGAGAGAGAGAGAGAGAGAGAGAGAGAGAGAGCGTCGAGCTCACGCGGAGGGAGGAAGAAAAGGAAATGGGCTGGTCCGATCCGGTCCGATTTGATTCGGTCGGTCTGATTCAGGATACAAAATTTTAAATTTTTACTCTGCCTTAGGACCAAAAACTAGGCCCAAAAATTTCAAAAAAATTCTAGAAAACTCAGAAAAATTCGTAGAGTTCAAATATATTTTTAGTTTTACCACGTGGTCTTTAAATTAATTTTTAAAAATCATCAAAGTTTTATATTTTCAGAAAATCGAACCCGATTTCTAAAATCCAAAAAATTTCAAATAATTTTCTAAAATTTAAATAAAATAAAATATTAATATCTATCCATAAAATAATTAATTTAAAAATTAGGAGTGTTATAACTTATAGCTGATAAAAAAGATATAATTTAACTATTATCATAATCTAACTTTGATACTGTGTGTTGTTAAGCTTAAATAATTATTATTTAAATTTATTCATTATTAATGAGTTTTACTTTAGTAATATATATTAAAGTAATCTATGATGTCTCAAATTAAAATTTTAATCAAAGTTAATAGTAAAAATAAAAAATATTCATTATTTTTCTCTTCATAATAGACAACAAATAATTCAACTTTAATTTGAAAGTAATTGATTATATAAATTTTTTTGGCATCTAATTTTGCTTGATATTAATTTTTTTCTTCATAATAAAAGTTATTTTTAATTTTTTTATCCACTTGGTAAAAAATAATTCTATTAAAAAAAGAGATTAGCCTAACAACATACTTTAATTATTTTCCTTACATATAATTACCATAATCACATGGCACAAAAATTGTTAGAATTAATATTGATATATATATGGATAAAAATTTGATCTGAATGAAATGGGGTTCAGGTCTTGAAACATGAACCAAGGTTAGACATCAAGTATTTGAGCAGGACATGAGGTGTTTGGTTAAGACAGCAGGTGTTCGAACAAATAATGAAGTGTTCGAATGAGGTAAGATATTTGAGGTGATCAGATAAGGAATGAGTGATAGGGTAAGAGAGAAACGAAGGACAAAAGCATGTCCTATGTTATAGTCGGGAATATAGGGCATGTTAATCGACACCTCCATAAAAAGTGGAATAGGTCAATATAAAATCCCAAATAATCCAAGAAAAGTGTTATTTTATACTCTATAAATAAAGGTCACAAAAATAATGAAGCTACACAATTCTTTACTCTTTTCTGATTGGTATTTGTTCTTTTGGCATCTACTGACTTGAGCATCGGAGTGGCTTAGCTTAGGCCACTGACTTCACCTTTTCCCTTTAGTTTCAGGCAATATCCAACTAGGTTTCGACCCGAAGATTCTAGGCAACATTAGTAGCGTCGTTTATGGGAAAATAACACCATTCATTTTTTGCTAACTCCTTACCTTTAATCATTTTCATTTTTGTTGCTTATTTTCTTAGGTTTTGTCATTATTGTTAACTAGTTTTATCAATTTCTAATAACTGGGACAGGCATGCATTTTGGAAGAGTAGCCTCAAAGGCCATTGCTGACAATGTGAGCATTTGGACTCAAGGTGGATAAGCTCCATTAGTGGTCCATAATCAGGAAGTCCCAACAGGGGGAAATACAGACTTTTTCCAATATCTCATGTTCTTGAAAATTAAAGAGATGGAAGCAATGTTGGCACTCTTAAGAAAAGAATATGAGCAATCTAATAGAGGAAGTGCGCCGACAACTCTAGCATCACCACTCCCTCCTCTACCTCTAGCCATAACGCTTCCTGGGGACTATCATCAGGAAGACAGATCTAGAGGCAATAAGGTCAAATCACAATGTTGCATATTTTAGATAAATATGATCGCACCATTGACCTTAGAAGTTATCTTGCTAATTTTCATACCATTATATTATTACAAAATGTTAACAGTTATATTTTGTGTAGGGTTTTTCTAACCACCATAATAGGACTTGCTCAAAAATGGTATGAGCGACTACTAGTGGGATCGATTGAAAGCTTTGATCAGTTGGCAAGTTTATTCCGAGATAAGTTCATTAGTAGCATTCCACCAAGAAAGCTTTCTTCCGTCCTCAGGAAGGTTCAGCAGATGGATTGGGAATCCCTTTGAGATTATATCTCCAGATTTAATGCTAAGGCCATTCAAATTGAGAGTCTTAATCATGAAACAGCATGTGAGGCTATTAAAAAAAGGGCCATGAATGTGAATTTTGTGTAGCATGGAATTATCAACAATTAGTGGAACACACTTAGAAATATATTAAGCTTGACAATGAGTGAATGGCTCTGAGGAAAGAGAGGTGATCTTCACAAAATAAGGACAAGAGATATGAGAAGAGGAGCTATAGTGATGATAGGTGATATTATAATTAGGATCATGATTCAGAACGGGGAAAGCAGCATTACTGCTTTTACACACCTCTCAATGAGCCCAGGTTAAAGGTACTCCCGTGGATCCAGAAAATAGGTCAAGATATTAAATGGCCACCCAAGCTCAAGACTGAGAGTGTTAGAAGGAGAGATCGGTCTTAAGTATTGTCGCTTTCATGATGATCATGGTTACACCATTGACAAGTGCAGGTAACTCAAGGACGAAGTTGAATGGTTGGTTAGAGATGGCAGCTTCAAAAAATTTGCCAGAGATGATCGCTCACGCAGTAGGAGGGAAAAGTGCTCAGTGAATAAGGAGTCAGGTAAGGCTACCGAGTAAGAGCCTGTTGGCATTATTAATATCGTTGTAGGAGGACAAAAGATTGCAAATATTGAGGAAAGAGACCAGTGGATAGCAATGAGAGATTAAAAGTTCTCTCAGTAGAGAGAGAAGCTTTATATTTGGATGCAATCATTTTTAGCACAGAAGCTTATGAGAAGGTAAAACGTCCCCATTCTGACCCCTTGGTGATAAATATTTTGTTAAACAGGTACACTGTGAGGAGAACTCTAGTAGATAATGGCAGTTCAGTTAATTTGATCAATCTTGAAGTATATGAAAAGCTCAAATTATAGAGGAAGGATCTCACCAAGATAGCTTATCCCTTGGTTGGATTGGGAGATAAAACAATCCCAGTGGTAAGGATGATTAACCTCATTGTGGGGTTAGAAGACGGTACCTTCCGAAGAAATATTTATGATGAGTTTATAGCTATGGACATTTCTTTATCTTATAATGTCATATTTGGGAGATTGGATTTTGATTAAAATGGATTGCCTTTGTATGAAGTTACCTGCAATAAAGGGAGTTGTTGCAATTTGAGGGAGTCAAGAGTCAGCCTAAGAGTGTTACAGGCAATCTGCCAAAGTGGCTACCAGGACTTCTTTCCCTATTGATCTCCTAGAAAAACTGAAGTGCCATATCTTAATAGAGCTAGTTGATGAAGTGGAAGATGTACAGCTATTCCCAAGAAAACACATCAAGCTTGGTACTGCTCTTAAGGGACTAGGTAGGGAGGCAATTGTTAACATCTTAAAAGAGCATGCTAACACTTTTGCTTAGATTTCGGAGTAAGTAAGGGGAGTAAATCCCTCTGTCATGATGCATAGTTTGAATGTGGATCCAACCTTCAAACCGATTCATCAAAAGAAATGATGATTCAGCCCAGATAGGCAACAAGTGCTTAAGGATGGAGTAAATAAGTTGTTAAAGGCTAGATTGACCAGGGAAGTTAAGTATCCCACTTGGGTAGCTGATGCGGTATTCGTTAAGAAGTCTAATGGCGAGTGGCAAATGTCTGTTGATTTTATCCACCTTAACCGAGCTTGTCCCAATGACTATTATCCTTTGCCCATAATAGATCAATTGGTAGATTCAACTGTAGGACATACTATGTGCTTCTTAGATGACATTATTTTGAGGTATCACCAAATTAAAATGGACCCGGATGATGAGGAAAAGACTACTTTTATTACTGACTAAGGGGTGTTTTGCTATAAGGTTATGCCATTTAGATTGAACAATGTAGGAGCTACCTACTAGTGTTTAGTGAATAAAATATTTGAGGGATTGATTGGAAAAATGGTGGAAGTGTATGTATATGATATGATTATTAACAGTAAGAGGATGGATGATCATACAAGGCACATTGCAAAAGTTTTTGACATATTAGATAAAGTAGGCATGAAGTGAAATGCAGATAAGTGTACATTTGGAGTTAAGGTAGGGAAGTTTTTAGGCTGTATGGTATCAGAAAGAGGGAAAACTAACCCAGAGAAGATTAAAGCAATCATGGAAATAAACCACCCCAAAACATTAAGGAAATTCAAAAGTTGAATGGTCGTATGACAGCATTGGGTTAGTTTATGTCTTGTTTGGCTTGGAAGTGCTTGCCTTTTTATCAAGCTTTGAAAGCAAGGAGGCATTTCAAATGGGGTCATGATCATCAGGTAGCTTTCGATGAGTTAAAAGATTTTCTAACTAACCCACCTCTTATTGACTCACCCAAGCTAGGTGAAGTCCTATTTTTATATCTTGTAGTTACTCAAGACACGATTAGTTTGGTTCACGAGGAAGGAAGTGAGCAGAGGCTAATCTACTGCACCAGTTAAGTGTTGATAGTAGCTGAGCTCAACTATTTAGCATTGGAAAAACTCACTTTTGCAGTACTATCGGCAGCAACAAAGTTAAGACCGTACTTCAAGTTACATAATATTGAAGTTTGAACCAATTATCCTTTGAGAAAGATATTGCATCGCCTAGAGACATCGGGTTGCTTGGCTATATGGTTGGTGATATTAGGAGTATACGACATTAGATATGTCTCTAGAACGGCCCTTAAAGCTTAGGCACTAGCTGATTTTGTAGCAGAAATGATGCCATCAGTTTAGGACGAAAAGAAAATAAGGGAAGAATGGAAGGTTTGGGTTGTTGGAGTTGTAGGATCGGTAGGAGCTGGGATTGGAATTGTGTTGAAAGGGCCTCACCACATCAAGCTCTGTTATGCAGCTCGGTTAGCTTTCCAAGCCACCAATAGTGTGGTAGAGTATGAGGCATTCCTGATGGCACTTCGAATTATGAAGGAGGTAAAAATCCCAAATGTTACTATTTTTTGTGACTCACAATTAGTTGTTAATTAATGTCAGGGCAATTTCCAAGTCAACAACTTAAACTTGGCAAAGTATGAGTCGAGAATTCAAAAATATATGTAGGATATCTGATCTAATTCTAGAGAGGTGATCATCCGACAAATTCTAAGATTGGGAAATAATAAAGTTGATACATTAGCCAAGTTAGCAGCCTCAGGTGAGCAGCACTTAACTCAGCCCATGCCCTTAGAAGAGATTACTATCCCAACCATTGATTTAGAGGAGGCACTGCCAATTGACATTGGTTCTACTTGGATGACCTCAATTTTTTATTATCTGGACAATTGATATTACCTGATGATCCTATTGAAGCAAAAAAGATAGTACATAAGTCTTCTGGTTACCTAAATGGATGGCTTTACAGAAGGTTCTTTTTGCGACCTTAGTTAAAATGCATCACTCCTAAGGAAGGGATGGCGATCTTGATTGATATTCATAAAGGTTTATGTGGTAGTCATGAAGATGCTCAGACCATTGCTAAGAAAGCTCTTGGGTAGGGGTATTTCTGGCCTTTGACAGTGGACGATGCTAAGGAATTGGTTCAAAGATGCAAAAAATGCCAGGAGCATAACTTTATTCCTCGAGCTTTGACAAAAAGTTATCGGCTATTTGGAGCCCTTGGCCATTTTATTAGTGGGGAATTGATATCCTGGATCCATTTTCTAAGGCTTCGGGATCCAGAAAGTATGTCATTGTGGCCATTGATCATTTTACCAAATGGGCAAAGATAGATATTGCAGTTGATCACTGCTGATAAGGCGATCACCTTGGCCAGACAAAATATTTTTTGCAGATTTGACGTTCCTAAAGTAATTATCACAGATAATGGCACTCGGATTGGAAGCTGTAAGTTTAAATCTTTCTGCTCAGAGTGGGCCATTGACCTTCAGTTTGCTTCCACTTACCATCCTCAAACTAATAGAATGACAGAAGTCACTAATCGTACCACTTTGAATGGCTTGAAACGGAGAGGAAAAAGCTAAGAGAAGGTGGCCAAATGAGTTGCCACATGTTTTGTGGCATACCGAACTACTCCGAGATCGGCAACTGGGAAGACACCTTTCTCCTTAGCATATGGCTCAGAAGCTGTTATTCCTATAAAAATTACTGTGCTCAATGCTCGGACTGAAAATCTTAAGATCGCTGCAAATGAAGATGATCTTTGGTTCAATCTTGACTAAGTAAAAGTCCTACAGGAACGAGCATACATTAGGATGGCAGAGTATAAACAAAGGATAGTTCGAGTATATAACCAACAAGTGAGACACCGATCTTTCATAGTCAGTGATCTAGTCCTAAAAAGAGTTGATGTCTCAGGAGGGGTGGCTGGGGCCGGTAAGCTAGATAGTAATTGGGAAGGTCCCTATGTCATATCTAAAGTCATATGCCTAGGCTCTTACAAGATTAATTATCCCAATAGTAGTGATTTACCTTGGGCATAGAATATCTGTAATTTACACAAATTTTATCAATAAAGACTTCTGACTATTTGATATGAATATCTACAAATGCCCTAAAGAGGCAATTTCCAATTTAATACCTTTAAGAGGTATGTAAGTGATCTCTCGCCCATCTAAGACCCTAAGGGGCAATAAGGCGATCTCTTACCCATCTAAGACCTTAAGGGGCACTAAGGCAATCTCTTGCCCTTCTAAGTCCCTAAGGGGCAATAAGGTGATCTCTTACCCATCTAATACGCTTAAGAGGTATGTAGGCGATTTCTCACCCAAAAAGACCCTAAGGGGCACTAAGGCGATCTCTCGCCCATCTAATACCCTTAATAGGTATGTAAGTGACTTCCCGCCTAAAAAGACCCTAAGGGGCACTAAGACGATCTCTGGCCCATCTAAAGATATTTAAGCAACTTCTTGCCCAAAAAACCTTAAGAGGCACTAAGGCGATTTGTCAATCATCTAATCTCTAAAAAGACAGTGGGGTAATTTTTCTAAATAATAGTTTGTCACAATGATTGTTTGCGATGACATTAATTAATCACTGAGGTGATCTAAGTAACTAAAGTGTTAAGGTGGTTTCTTAACACATTTTCTAGTTAAATATCTTATGTATAGGTTTTTTTAAGTGTCTTATGTTTGGGAATCTTTAAGATGTTCTAGTTAAATCGTGTTGATTGCTTAATACTGCAAAAAATCTTAAATTTAGACACAATTAAGTTCAAAAATGGTAAAACTACCTTATTCATGAAAACCACATTACAAAAGAAACAAAGTACTTAAAATACAATTTAGTTAATGGGGTGATAAGCCCCAGTGTGATCCGAAACAGATGGATTTTGGGAGCCAATCGCTTCTCCTTCCTCTTCACTCTCCTCCAGAGCTAAGTCATCCATTTAAGAAAAATCTTCATTTGGAAATCTCTTTCTTAGCTCCTTCAGAAGATTGACATGAGTGTCCACAAGGCAGTTGCCATCCTCTGATTTGTCTCGGCCTCAGCAGATCTTAGGCAAGCTTCCAACTCAGCCAATCTCTTCTTCTCTAACTCCAAGGCCAATCTCTCTGTCTCAAATTCTTCTCAAAGTTTATTAATGGTGGCCTCAGAGGTTTTCAAATCATTGTTTAGTGCCTCCACTTGGGAATTTTGAGTTGTGAGGCAGGTCTTCAAGCTAATGTTTTCTTAGCCCATCTCTGCACAAAACAAAAGTTAATAAGTATAGCAGTTGCAAGATGAGGAGTTTTTGAAAATACCACAGGTAAGATCAAAATCAGCTAGTTCCATTGGAGTCTCCATTTTTGCTACATAGGTGCTAAACCACCAGTTTAGCTCAGCTTTTACAACATTGACGATCTTAAAGCGATATTTCTTTCCTTGTTCTTTAAGCTCAGCCACCGATATATCTTCTAACAAATTGAGGTTGGGCATTCTTCTTATTCTATCAGTTAGGAAGTTCCAATTTCTTGGAATTCCTTCCCAACTAGTACAGGTTTAACTTCGGAGAATGAAAAGTCTCCCTTTTCAGTTCTTTAGCGAAGAAGGCAGGTCGGTGAACAAGTGGCAGTTTGGTTGTGCATGGAAAAACCAAAATTCATTGTTCTTTTTTGCTTTATCATTTTTTTGCATGCCCAAGCAGTACAGGCTGGTGAATACTTTTTCGATAGCTAATAGGTGTTTTGCGCGGCACCTTGGCTTGGAACTTGACTAGTAGTCTCTAGGAGTTCGAGTGAAGCTGTGTGATGGACAGCGGTAATATTGCAACACTTTGACATAGAACGGGTCTATAGGGAATCTCAATTTGGCATTCAGTTATTCTGCATAGATGATCACTCAGCCTTCTCCCTCAAATTAGTGGTTGGCTTGGATAGGATCCTAACATGCCTCTGCTTCATATTGCTCTTTAAGGATATGGTACCGAGACATCAGAGTCGGTAACTCAATCGGATTGATTTTGGTGGCTATTTCGTCTATACTTAGAAACTCAGCTGCTGTTCTTTTGCTTTTTCTTTAAGAGGAAGCTCATGGGTTGTTGCGTTTTCACCTTCACGGCTAGTGCCTACCACATCACCACCATCCACCATGTTTTCCATGGATATAGAGTGGCTGTTAGCTGTTTCTATCAATAGCGAGTCGTCAGAATTGACATTCTCAGACATTATTTTCGAGGTCTCACAGGTTTCTTGACTGTCCCTCTCGCTCTTTTTTGGAAAATTAAAGAATAAAAAAAGGAAAGTGCAAGTAAAAAGGGAAGCAGTTACTTGGTAATGGTTCTCGGAGGGTCGCCGAAAAGACAAATGCTTATTTAGGGAAAACAGAGAGAATTAGAGAAGTAGAAGGTGAATTCTTGTTTTTTTCATAAGGGGATAGGAGCTTTTAGAATTTTAAATTCAAAATAAGCCACTGAAAAATTCACCTCGGAAATTTTAAAGGACAAATACCCTTTTAGCTTTCCAAGATACAGTTTTCAAGTGCATTAATGCTGATATAGTTTCATAAGAGGAGATCAAAGCCTAAAGATTCAGATTAACGGGGACTAATGATATAATATAGATAAAAATTCGATCTGAATCGAGTGGGGTTCGGGTCTTGAAACACAAACTAAAGTTAGACATCACAAAGTAAATAGTTATAAGTTGAGGATATTCAATGATTATTTAATTTAAAACAAAATAAATTTACTTTTTTATGTAAAATAAAGTGATTTAACGATATTTCATAATTAATCTAATTATTTTTTTAAAATGATAATTATTTCTATAAAATACTAAATTATGAAAAATTTATTAACTTTATGAAAAAAATTAAATTTCTTCATATATATATATATAATATTTTTTAATAAAATTTCTTCACATTAAATATTAACTATGAAGTGCTAAATAAGTATACCTTATTTAATTTTATTTATAATATTTTTAGTATTATTAAAAAATATTATATATATTTTTATGTGAAAATATTTTATTTATTCTATTAAGTTAATAAATTTTTTATAATTGATTATTTTATATAAAAAAATATCATTTTATAAAAATTTAATGTGATAAATTATAAAATTTCATTAAATTATCTTATTTTTAGTAATAATGTAGTTTTATTTTATTTTAAATAAAGTAACCATAGAATATACGCTTCAAATTATATAAATTATTTGAAAAAATTATAATTTATTTGTATATTGCATAAAAAATATAAACATAAATATACCATAATGATAAATGGCAAGTGTCTATGATGCGCCGTATGCTTATTGCTCTGCAAGGAAAATAAATGCGTATCTCTGCTCTGTTTCAAGTGCTTGTATATCATCCAATTTCGCGCTCTTGTGTGAGTTTGTCTCTGTGACAGCTTTCCGCTTACGTGAACTCCCACTCCCTCACTACCCCACTGCTCGACGCTTAGGCGCTACGATTCTCTCTTCTCTAATTCACATCTCTGCTTCTGCAACTCTATTTCGATCCCTCTCTTTCTCGCTTTCCTCTTCCTCTTCCATACGCTCATTGCTTTTTTTTTTAATTCTATTTTTTTTTGAAATCGGATTTGTCATTTTTCAGTTGCAGAGGTTTTTTGAATTTTAGGGTTTAGTAATTTTTTTTTGTAGACTGTGTCAAATCATGCGGTTTTTTGTTTTTTCCTTGAGTTTCTTGGCCAGATGATTGTAGTTCGTAAGTGCGTTTTGTGATATTGCTGTTTTTCCTCTATTTGTACTGTAGATTCTAGGGTTTATTCTTCATGCATTTAGTTTTTTATTCATTTATATTTAAGTCTATTTAGTGGTTGAGTATTGTCATTTCTTCTTTTATTGTGAGTGTGTAAAAAGTTAAAACTTAACATGATTCTGTTGATATGTGATAATATGATTCTGTTAGGTTTTCGTTTCCTTAGTTATTCTAAAAGAATCTTATATTCCTGGCTTTTTGCTTTCTGGAAGGAATTCCATTGGGAGAAAGTGGGCTTGGTTTTGGAGTTTAAATATATATGACTAACGGATTGTGCATCATGTGTTTGAGCTTGTGCTTCAATCACAAATGTTAATCCTTTTAACCCCTATTTTTGTTGGTCAGGGTTAATTACTCAAAATGCATTTTGTAATTTTCCCTAGCATGATAAATTATCTTTGGGGCATTACAATAATCTTAAACTTGTGGGGTGCAGAATACATTTGATTATGTTAAATTTTATTCATCCTTAATTCTCTTCCATCAGTGTTTTCCGTTACTGTGTGACACATTTGAGTTCTATAGAGAATTTGAAGAAATGGGACTTTTTTTTTTTAGTACTTGATGTCTTTTTTACCTTCATAGCCATTTGATTACAGGATGGGGGCTGGGAAGAATACGACCACTGTAGATATCAACAGAAGTGGACCTATGCCGCCAAATCTTGTAAACAGCACAGCTCATGCCAGAAATTTGAAGAAAAGCCAGCTTGGAGGTGTCATATTTGGCTGCAAGAACAACACCATGAATGAATGCCTCTCTAAACAACTCTTTGGTCAGTCATTTGCTTTGCAATTCCCATTTTGCTTCTTTTTTTTTGGTTAATTTTTCGCTTTAGTGTCTTCTGTCATTCATAATTAAGATAATTTCAGGTCCCCTACGAATCATACTCATGTGTGTGTGTGTGCATCCTTTGTTTCTCCATGTGAATATATCAACATGTAAATGAGAGCTATTTGTAAAACTGTGCCCATCTTTTTTTGGATTCCATGTCTGTAAATATGAAAACGTAAGAATGGACAAGAAAATATATAAGTTAGGCACAGATATATTTCTTAGATTTGGAAATCTTTAATTTATTGAGCAGAACTTTTTCTCACTGACCTCATGAAATATTTATATCAACTTGATCAGGTTTACCAGCTACACACATATCATATGTAAAAAATATTGATCCTGGCTTGCCACTGTTCCTTTTCAACTACAGCGATAGGAAGCTTCGTGGGATCTTTGAAGCTGCTGGCTCTGGCCAAATGAATATTGACCCATATGGGTGGACAGCTGGTGGTTCACAGAGAACACAATATCCTGCACAGGTATTATATGAAGTTTTGCCTAAGTGGTCTAGTACATTAGTCATATGCTTATGTCTGGACATAATTTTCAGTGGCTTTTCTAATGATTTTCTGCTGCCTTTTATAAGGTTCAAATTTGTGTCCGACTACAATGCCATCCACTGCCTGAAGTACAGTTTAAACCTATAATTGCAGCCAACTATCACAATCGTAACCATTTCTGGTTTGAACTAGACCATGCACAAACCAGGAAGCTGATGTCATTATTTGCATCTTTAGCAGTTTCTCCTAGTACTTCCGTATCTGAGGATACAGCAAACTTGAGAATTATATATCAACCTGTTTCTTTGCCTCAAAGAGATGGAGGGTTTGAAACAATTGTTTCAGAGGTTCAAAATCACTTGGATTGCAAATTTGATTCAGTAGATGTTTCTTCTTGTTTAGATGGCAAGAACTGGCCTCTAGAAAATCAGTTAGATATGAACATAATAGAACAAGATGAGAAAAACCTTATACTCAAGCAACTGCAGGAATTGGCTTCTAAGCATGGCGCTAACGATTTGTCTTTGACGGATTATGTAGAAGATTCTGCTGCTATAAACGATAATCACTTGGAAGAAAAGTCTTCAGAGGAACAAATGGGCTTAGGGTTGAGGAATGAAGGGAGTGCTTCTGCCTCATTTGATAGTCAGTGCATTATTGCTCAGGTAGTAGAGGATGTATGTTGTTCTTGCATCTTTTGTTTCCTATCATGGATAATGCTGCTTTGTCTGTTCTCATTCTCTCTCTTTTCTCTGCATAGCTGGTTCAGGGGATGGAGGAGCTTAAGGTTTTTAAAGCAGAGCAAACTCTGAAGGTGTATTATTTGGAGCAGAAGCTGGTAATGTTAATCTTGAGACATTTCTTTGCCTGTCATGTTCTCTGAAGTTGATATTGCTAACCATTTAATCATCTGCTGGCCCATGTTTGTGTCGGATTGTTTTTTATCATTTGAAGGAAACCAAATTATCATATGTAGGGCCATTAAGATAGTGAAGTTTTCAGAATTGCTGGTATAAGTTTGGCCTAGCGATTTTATGAAATGCTTTCTATTGTAACTTTTAATTTGTCCACAATGTCCCCATTAATGATAATGGATTTCATGGAGAAACTCATTAAGCCAGATACTTAGATGCACACATTTTTTTTTATATATATTTTCAGATGAAATGTGCACTTACATGATTGGCAATAGAATAATTAATTCTATATTTTATTCTGTGGTTGGCTTCTAGAAAGCACAAAAAAGAAAGAAAAAAGAAAGTCGCGCAATGCATAAATTGTTGGTTATGACCATACAAGATAGACAAAGGGGTATGCTAAATTGAATGAATCAGAGTATCTGATGGTAGATAAGATTTATTGAATTCAGAGATGCTTTGGTGTATTTGGGAGAGGAAGGGGACTAGGCAAGCAGTTAATTGAAGTTCTTGTAGCTAACAACAATAGTCAAGTGTCTATTAAAATCAGACATAATTCATTTATTTATCTCTGGAAGACTTACTCTTCAATAGATGACATAAATCTCTAACCATGTTGACATAAATATCATTCTGTTGATAAATTTCAGGTATCTCATGTTTGATCCATGTTCACTATTTGTTGCTGGGATGGCAATTTTTCCCAGGCTGGCCTGAAGCAGTCTTGACAGGGTTGATGGCATTTAGTGGTGTGCTGGCTATGTTTAGTAGACAGGAAATTTAGCCAAAACTTTTGTTGCTGGGATGGCAATTTTTCCCAGGCTGGCCTGAAGCAGTCTTGACATGGTTGATGGCATTTAGTGGTGTGCTGGCTATGTTTAGTAGACAGGAAATTTAGCCAAAAATGGATCTGGGATAGAACTATGAAACTTGTGCAATCCCATGTGTATGTGAATTTTCTTCTATTAAAAAGATGGTGAGAGTGAAACCAAAGGAGATGGAAAAAGAAAAAAACAAGCAATATTTTCTATTAGAAAAAGTGAGAAAGGGATTGACTGGGGAAATAAACAGAAAGAAAAAAGAGGGTATCAAACTATCACCTGTACTGTTCCCTAGGTGGGGTGCCAATCATATACCTGTCTCATACCTAGTAATGTCTAGTTCTAACTTGTTCTATTTTTGAGTATAAATATCGACTATTCAACCTTTGAAAATCATTTATTATTTACTATATGCATATTTGCTTAATTGCTTTGTCTATTATATTCATTTGCTTCATTTTTGTTTTACTTTATTTGATACCTATCATATTTCAGGTTGACGCTGAAGAGCAAATTCAACGGTTGAAGGACCGTTGTATGATGTTAGAGTCTATGTGTAGTCCCACAGTGGAACACATTAATGATAGAGCAAGTGATACTTTTGATGACCTGTATAAAGATCCTACTAATGAGTCCATTTATCTGGTGGGTGGATATGATGGTCAATCTTGGTTACCAGCCTTGGATTTGTATTTTCCTGCACGAGATGATTTAAAGTCTTTGAAGCCAATGAGCACTGTTCGTGCATATGCTTCTATTGCACATTTGAATAATGAGATTTACATTTTTGGCGGTGGTAATGGGCATTCATGGTATGACACAGGTATTAGTTCCCAGTAAATGTTTAATTGTTGGTTATTAAAGCTTAAAACTCACTCATGTCTAATATTTCTGTTATTTTTCATCGAAGTTGAATCATACAATCCAGCTAATGATCAGTGGACTTTGCGGCCTTCCTTGACTGGGAAAAGGGGGAGTTTGGGTGGTGCCACTTTAAACGACAAAATATTTGCTGTTGGTGGTGGGAATGGGTTGGAATGCCTTTCAGATGTCGAAATGCTCGATTTAAATGTTGGAAGGTGGATCCCAACAAGATCAATGCTGCAAAAGGTAAACTTATTGCTCAACTTGTTATGTGCTTCTTTTTTTGCATTTACTTATGAATATTAGTGGCAGAAGTATAGCATGTTAAATTCACATATAGGATAGAACAACATACATAAATTCTTGGAAATTAACTATTTTTACCATATTTGTGTTCAAATGGAAAGTCTTAACTTGAAATTCTCTACTTAAGGTCTTGATATTTTGTCATCCATCTAGGAAATGATATTGAAAAAAAGTGTGTTCTGATCTGATTGGTTCAAATCTGATTTTAGACAAGATAACCATATCATAACATGTTCAGTTCCTATTTGTGACTGCAATTTGTTTGTAGTGCAGGTGTGTTATCTCTTAGAAAGTTAATCCTCATGCAGGCACCTAGTCTTTTTCAATTAGGTAGAAAAAATGTATGCTTCATGTTCTATATGTATTGATTTAACAAAAAGGGGAAGTTAACATTTGCATCAAGTTATACAATATCTAGTGATAAGAAAACTAAAAAGTACCTGTGGAATCTTGAGAATTTTGCAATTGTAAATTGACATTATTTTTGAGAAGGGAAAAGATCTTGTAGTGGGACAATTGTCATTTTGGATTCCATTGCTTAAGCTTTTTATTTTCTATTGATTTTATGGTTATGTCATACCTATTTGAAATTGCATCTTATTTTTATCGTTTTCTAGTTTCTGCTTTTCATGTCCTCTAGGAATGTCTTAATCTATTGGTAAAGCCATCTAGTACATTTATTTATTTTTTTTTATTTTTTTTTATTCCAGCGATTTGCTCTTGCTGCTGTGGAACTTAATGGTGTACTTTATGTGACGGGGGGATTTGATGGGAGTGATTATTTGAAGTAAGATTCTTTGCCACTCATTATATTTTCCTTGTTAGATCCAGTATTTATTCATATGCATGCGGGTATACTGAAATTATTAAGCAGACGTTAATTGCACACGCATATACAACAGGCGTGCATGCATGAACTTAAAAAGTTCAAGATGAGATTAAACATAAGGTGGTGTTTTGTTTCTGATTAGGGTTTCGCAAGTTATACTTGCATCAAGATGAAGCTGTGCCTGGAATTAGTATCTTGTTTACCAGTTGTTCTTTTCTTTTTAACAATCTTGTACAAGTATTCATAATGCATGCATTTTTAATCTGTGTAGGAAAGAACTTCTGGCTGTTTAATTATGGATTCTAAGATGCTTCTCCCTATTGAAAACCAGAAACTTCTCAATACAACCCACTCATGTTTGTCACTTGTTTTGATGTTTAAAAACAATTTGGAGGTTGAGTGTTTGGTTTAACTTTTAAACGCAGCTGATAACTGATAGACATCCAAATAGGTGAGCTAACTTATTTAAAAAACATATCAAAAATGTAGTTGACAGCTGATAGACTATCTATCAGCTATACTTTGTATCGGCTCCATTTTAGAGCTATTTCTCATCAGCCGATAGCTGTTTTGATTTAGTTTTTTTTTTTTTTTATTTAGACTATATTTTCCTTTCAAAATTTATTAATTGCAAAATTTGTCTTTAAATTAATTTTTCTATATGAATAAATTGTTCAAAATTATAAGAAATAATAAATAAATATAGAAATATTATAATATAAATAATAATTAAATTAGTTATACTGTTCATTCTTCTACGATAAAAAATATTTATATATATGTATATAAATAAAAAATTATATATTTTTTTAAAAATATATTTTTAATTCTTATATATGTTGTTTAATAAATTAATAATTATATTTCTATTTCAATAATAAAATAAATAATATGATATATATTCTTATTGGTCATTTTACATATCAATAGTAACATCTAGACATACTTTTACCAAGCACTTGGGATATATCAGTTACAATCAGATATCAGTTGTATCCAATAGTTAAACTAAACAGTCCCTTAATAGAAGTGTGCATTGCTGCAGAAGTGTTGCAATAATATTTTGTACACATAGACATTATTGTCAGGTTCCATGTATGGATAGACGGTGTTGCCAAGTCTAATAGAATGTGTTCCTATGAAATCTGAAAAATATTTATTTCCTTGTCTATTGATACGTTTTAGAAGATGCACTTTGCAGTGATTAACCCAATGGTGATAGAAGCCTAAATTTTAATTTACTTTTGGTCATATTAATTCATAGCTTTAATTTAATAAAACTAACATATATAAGAGGATTTTGTAAAGAGATTCAGGTGACTCATTGTTATTTAGTTGTTCATGCATTTTTTTATTGTTTGGAAACGAAGAAACTTCATTTCTAAGTTCCATCAATTTGTTTGCAAAAGTTGTCACATTATAGGTCTTATATGCATTTTGATTATGCTGATACATGCATGTGTGAGCTTAGATTGACTTTGTATCTAATAATTGGCAGTGGCCAGTAATTAAAAACCACTAAAGCAAGATGCACTGTACTTCTATTTAACTTGAACTACTTGCTACGCCTTTCATATTCAAGATCTCTAACAAAGTGAAAGGTAAATTTTATAGGACTGTGGTTGACCAGTTATATTGTATGATAGTGAATTTTGGGCATTTAAGGTACAATATATCCACAAGATGAATATGGCAGAATTGTGGATGTTAAGTAACAAAATAATGAATAAAATTAGGAATGACCATATTCATAAGAGAATGCATGTAGCACATTTTGGAGATAAAATGAGAGAGTTTCAATAAGATGGTTTGGTTATATCTAACATAGAGAATCAAATGCCCTAGTACGAAAGTGTGATAAGTTAGTAGGGGGAAAGAGGTAGAAGGAGAAGGGGGAGACTTAAGATGGCGCGGACGAAAGTAGTATCAAATGATTAAGAAATTTTGGATATTGATGTGGACTTGGTGTTCAACAGAGTTGAATAGCAAAAAAAGATTCATATAGTTGACCCTTACTAGTTTGGGATTAAGGTTTAGTTATTGTGTTTGGGCTTATAATTAAGATTTATTGCATTAAAAATCTTCAAACTATAATTAAGATCATGAAGAGGTCAAGCTCGATACAGAGGTGTTGAGGTGCATTTCCATTTGAGTCATAGGATTTTGAATATTTCAGTTTTGAATCAGCAAGTCATGAAAAAATTCTTGGTTTCTTTTTCTGGCCTTGAAACAATAATTGCTGATCAGTTATGTTGTGGTATAGAATATTAGTATCTTGTCTATAGGTTTACAACCTATTGATTGGTGTAGTATTTTGTTCTTGACGGTTTAGGAGGTAATAATGTTTAGAGGGTTATTGCAAGATACATTCAAATAGAAGTAAACCTTGTAAATTTGTAAGATTTCTGATGATTTAAACATTCGTGAATAGCTTGGGTATACCGCAACTTTGGGATATGTAACAATATGGTGTCTAAACTTTAATTGTAACACAAAATCCCCATATCTTTAATTTAAATAACATAAAACTCTCTGTGACTTTCAATAGCCAGTTTAGAAAGTTATTTTTGCTGATGTATTAAACTAAAAAATTATATATTGTCACTATTACTTTGACACTTGTTAGGAAAAATTTAATTAATTAAAAATAATGTTGTATAATTAATTTCTCTCTAGTTTTTCGCTCCCTACTCATAAGCCTCAATGATCCAAATTGCACAAGTTGATACTTCAACAATCTAGAACCTATTTACCTGATGCTATCAACTCATGAAAATATAGTTTTTTTTTTTTTTTTGATAAATGTCACATCAATATAAATAACATTAAAGCTGGCTACCGAAGGTCATTGGGGAGTTTTATGTTACTTAAATTAAAGGTTAAGGGGTTTTGTAAATTGAAATTGAAGTACCTTACTATCACATACCACAAAGTTGTGGTATCACTTGTAATACTTATAACTTATAAGCTTCCAT
The DNA here is from genome assembly GCF_030052815.1 of Hevea brasiliensis. NCBI lineage: Eukaryota > Viridiplantae > Streptophyta > Magnoliopsida > Malpighiales > Euphorbiaceae > Hevea > Hevea brasiliensis. The sequence continues at coordinate 100,385,519 of NC_079495.1, read as the reverse complement.
ATGGAAAGTCATTTGATGATAAGTTTGGACATAGAAAATCCTTTAATTATCTGATTGAAATTTTTTGTGCTCTCAGTTCTGCTGAAAGATTTGACCCTAGAGAACATTCTTGGACAAGAATTGCGAGTATGAACACAAAGAGGGGCTGTCATTCATTGGCTGTTTTGAATGAAAAATTGTAAGTTCTTAATCTTTTTTTGTATTTTCCACTCTGCAGTTTGTGTTGAACTCTATTAATGACTGCACACATGGTTGTCCTGGAGAAGGCAATATTATTCCTAATTAGATTACAGGTTGGCACATATTATTAGCATTAATGTGTCTAAGGTTAAAATCTACTTGGAAGTCTTTGTTTATTTAGCACATAATATCAGGGTTAATGTCTCTGAGGTTGGGATCTACCTTGGAAGTCTTTGTTTATTTGTCTGTCTTGTCTCTTCATTTTTCAAATTAACAACTTGGCAAATTGGTTTAAGAGTATGAGAATGGTGTTAAGGCTATGATTTTTGAGTTTTGGCTTCCAAGCTCAATATTTTATGCATTTTAGGCTTCATTTGTTTCACGGAAAATATTTTACGTATTTTCTAGCGTTTGTAACATTCAGGAAAATGAGTCAACGGAAAATATTTTACTGATTAAAGAGAAAACTAAGTCATTTTTTATTTTCTAGACTTTGATAATTTTATTAAAATGTGAAAACACTTACACATACATGATATAAACACTTACTATTAATTTAACATTGTAACCAAATAACGGAGAATATTTTCTTGGAAAATATTTTTTATGGAAAACATTTTCCATATATAAGTTATTTTCCGTAAAACAAACAGAGTTTTGTATGATTTTTTTTTCTTTTTTTCTTTCTATAGGTATGCCTTGGGCGGTTTTGATGGAACTAAAATGGTTCCAAGCACTGAGATATTTGATCCACGTCTTGGTTTGTGGGTCGATGGGGAGCCGATGGACCAGTCTAGAGGGTATTCTGCTGCTGCGGTTGTTGATGAATCTATATATGTAATTGGAGGGGTCAGATCAGATGAAAACATTGTAGGCACGGTATGTATTGAAGCACTATACATTCTTTGGGTAGTTCTATTGAGAGTGCATCAATCTTTATAGTTGATTTAAATCCCCTATTTGGTAGGTTGAACATTTCAAGGAGGGGGAAGGATGGCAAGAAAGCTATACAAGGACCATTAGTAAAAGGTGCTTCTTGTCAGCGATTGTTCTCTAGTGTCATAGAAACGGCACAATTGTTAACAGTGAAGCATGGAAACTGATTTTGGTTGACATTGGGGATAAGGGTGAAGGAGGTTCATCCCAGCCTATTTTTTCGGTCTAGTCATGGGATGTAAGCAAAGGTTCTTCAATCTATAATCACCATCAATATTTTGCCTTCAATTTGTTGCTATTGTTTGCGAGGATAGACTTTATTGGTCTTCACAGATAACTAACGCATGAGTGAAACAAAGATGATGAATACTGCATGGTATTGAGCTTTTGGGAGCATCCATCTCTTGTACTGCCTCTCAACTCAAATTTGGCCAGCAAGGATTCTGCCAAGATTATAATTCTATCGTCATCTTTTTGTTACCATGAACAATGATTTGCCTCGTCATTTCATCCTACCATACCGAGTCTGAAATGAGCTAGGGACGGATGGGAATGGTTACCCATTTCTGTCCTTTCCCTTTGCTATTCCTAATGCTTGCCATATCATGTCTTATTCTTAAGAAATTGGGGCCAAATCAAAGTCGACGTTCTTGAGGTTCTTGTTCTGCCAAAGCAGAGTGTTTGCTGCATCATGCATACAAATCGGCAAATAAGAATACAATGCGAATGGATGAAATGGGCAGATTTTATTTTTCCATCTTTGTACTATTAATAAATGAAGGCGGGAATTATAAGGAGCAAAGACGGCAATTTCCACCAAACTCGGTGGGAAATCAACCTGATTGACAACATCCTGATGTACTTATTTTATTGTTTAAAATAAAATTTATAGTTATTTTAAAGGTAAATTATAATTTAATTTTTGAGATTTAATAAAATTTATAAATTAATGTTTATATTTTTAAAATCTATGTATGTATTTAATTTTTGACATTTTAAAAACTTACAAATTGGTCTTTTCGTTTTATTTTCTATTTAAACAATAATTAATTTTAACAAAAATATTAAAATCTTTTATTTATTAATTTTAATATGAAATAAAATACTTCTTAAAATTTTTATTTATTAATAAAAATATTTCTTAAGGTGGTAAAATTAAAATTTTTAATATTTTTAATTTTATAAATTAAAATTTATAAATTATATGTTAAAAATTTTTAATATAATTAATAATTAATTTCATGAAAACTAATAATTAATTAATAGGGTGAAACTAATTGTTAATTATTTCAAATTGTATTTATATTTTATATTATTTTATTTTATAATTAAAAAGAAAATAGTTTGGACCATGAAGAACGACAGTGAACGGTAGCTGGTAGCGATGAGAACGAGGAGAGAGAAGGCACTGCATGAAACTTACCGATGATTGCCTGTGATCCCTATTGGCCACTTGGACTGGGACAAGGGGTGTTCAACTCCTCAAGTGGCGGCTTTCATTTCCTACAAGTAGCATCGGATTCTATGACTCTTTTCGATGACGGAAACAGCTTTGTATAAGCGGGAGAGAGGTTAGAGGGATGTTTTTGTAATTAATTAAAATTTTTAATAACTTTAAATTAATTAATTTATATTTTTATTTACTATAATTTAAATTTAATATTTTTAATTTACTAAGATTGCCGATTTTAGAGACTATTATTGATAAAATAAAACCTACGGGATTTAGGTTATTTTAGACTGAAATATAATATGGTCGTTTTTAACTTAATAATGATAAGGATTAATATACAAGTTTTTTCAATGTCAATGATTAAATAGATAAATTTTAAAAATATAATAATTAATTCATAATTTTTTTTATCAAATTTCATAAACTAAGTTATAATCTATAACTATTTCAAAAATTTTAATTACAAAATCCAATATATAAACAACATAATTTAACAATATGTTAAAAAAATATAATTTTAATAATTTATAAAATAATAAAAACTAAAATAAGAAATTCGTCACCGAGGGCCTCTTCGAGAGTGTGCAAACCATACCAAACCGTAAGAACAAAACTTTGTTAAACTAAATTGAAAATTTTAATTTAATTCAGTTTTGAAAGAAAAATTTGTTAAAAAAAAATTTCTAAAAAATGCACATTTCACATATCCTAAACACATATTGCTCAAATTGTCCGAGAAAAAATTACAAAAATTGCAAGAACAAATTAGATCAGATTCTTTCTGATAAAAAAAAAAAAAAAAAGATCCGATTCTCCTTTGTTTTTTCTCACACATCATCATCATCTCTTGCTTACCTTCTCATCAATAATTTCCCAGATACGAGAAACCGAGAAAGATTCTAGAACAAGGTGAATAGTTTTACGGTCACCAAGGTATTGAAACACGCAGCGAGAAACTTCCCTCGCATTTCCTACAAATTACACCCAAACACTCTGATACGAGAATATGCCAGCTGAAATTGCTGAAGTAGTTAGTACACGTGCCATACTTGGGTTTGGGAAAGATGGTTACCAGTCTTTTATTTTGAGCTCGCTATATGAGCTATGGTTGTAATCCAGATTTTCATCTTGAATGATATTGTGAAATGTGTTCTTCTCCCTCATGAATTCTCTCTATTTTTCTCTGGATTCTGTTTCTGCAAAAAGTCCATAACACACTCACACATCCAGAAAATAGTAACTACCCAAAAAATTACAACACCTAAAGCCAAGAAGAGAAGATGTGAAACCGAGACTGCATGCAATGGCCAAGGCACTGGCAGAAGGCACAATTTGCAGAGACCAAAGAGAGGTCCCAGATGAAGCTGCAAGATTTGGCGAGGGAGATGAAGAGTAGGTGGTGAAGAAGAATGACGAACTCTGGGAAAGAGGGGAGTAAAGATCTAGATAAATTGAGGAAGGGCGTGGCTTAGGGTTTGGGTGATTGCGTCTGTCTATGCAAGTGAGGCAAAATATGAGGGCAAAGAAAAGTATGCTTTTATGCATAGGGATCAAAATGACATTGTATATGTATAGAACTTTGGTTCAGTTTGATTAGTGTTTTTTTTTTTTTTTTAACTGAATTAACTGAATTGAATATACTAAAAATTTTCACTGAACAACTGAATTAGATCGATTTAGTTTTTCTATTAAAACTGAAATCTACGCTCCCTTACTACTCTACTGCCAGTTGCCACACCTAGCAAGGAGAATGCAAGGATCCCCAATTAAAACTCTAATCTTTGTAAAAACAAGATTTTCAATAGTAAATTTATATTCTTATACAATATTATTAAATAATACATGCATATTCAATAAAATTGTAAATGAAATATTTACAAAAGTAAGCTATCATTACAAACAGTCATTTATTATGATCAAGAATGGAGGTATCATGATGGAATTGGAAATTTCATCCAACATATACCTTAAAAGAATAACTGGTGGAAGCATATGATCGAAAAGCTTCCCAAGGCATTGACTTCAGTAAATTCCCAGGGATAGTTTTGGAAGTGTTATTCCGGTAATTGGAATCACTGGGCATGAAGGGGAATAAGCTGGTTTCTGCCATCAAATATTTTGTTTTTCAGAACTGCCATCAAAAAGCATCTTCTAGAAATAAATCAATCTACTAACTGATGACAATCATCTTTGTGGAAATTACCTGGAAAAGCTGATCTAGAGTCTAGACACTACTGGGATAGAGCCAGTTCCCTGACCACCAAAAGGAACAAAAAAATTTCCCATTCATCAGTCGTACTCTGATGTATCAAATTTTTAGCTTGCAGCTGCCTTGGATGCAAAAATCACACTCTTTCTGAATAATTTTTGTACACAATCTTACAAAACCAGTCAATCCTAAATCATGTATAGATAAACTTCCTTTTCAGGGCAAAGATACACTAATGAACGCTTTGGACCTACAAAGCTTTTTACCGAATGTGCATCCTCAAACAAGCATTCCATTACTACACAAACTCTTAACGTGAATGAACCTGCTTTTGGAGTTCTGTAAAAGGGTGTAGCATGCGTAAATTTTGTGACCTCATCACAGCCTCCAAGAATCTTCAAATCTAAAAAGAAAAACTGAACCAACTCTTCACTCATTGCCATCCTTACCCACAACCTAGCATCCCTTGATACATTGTGCAAGGTAATCTCTAAAGGTATAGCCACAGGTAGGCCTGAGATAAAAGGGAGAGGGTTTTCAAAATCATTACCATGAACACTCAACGCAGCATATAAATGAGTTACTCTGCTTAAACTGAACTGCTTTGCTGAATAGTGGTTAATCAACTTCTTAAACACGAAGGGACTGCAGGAAACACATCCTATTGGAGTGGCTATCTCATGCAAAGTTTTCTTAACTTCCATTACAAAATTGGACAATTCAATAGATCCTTCCTTGTTAAGAAACTCTAAATGTGAAATTGTAGTAGACAGCTTTTTCAAAGTGGCAAGGTAGCAGCAGATTTCAACTTCGGACAACCTCAGAATACATGCCAAAAGTGTAAGCTCCAAGATAAGCGACTCCTCTTCTTTAGAAAACCCTATAAACCTACACCTCATTTCTCTGAGTCTCCTTTCTAGTTTCCCGAAGAGAATCTCTAGTTCTCCAATTTCACAAGATTGGACCTTCCACACAATGTGCCCCCATATCTTAACAAGCAGTTTAATTACGTGGAGGTATTGCGAGGTAAATGCCAATGCACCCACAGATTCAGGCAATGCAGGAGTAAAAATTGCCAACTCTTCCTTGCAAGCCCTATATGAACAAAACGAATTGATATGATAATCATACAAGACATAACAGAAGTCACAGAAAAAGAAACCAATAACTAAATGATCACCTCAAAATCTTTAATGCCTCACTGATGCATCTTGATTGTACCAACAGCCATAAATCTTTGACCTGGGCAAGGATAAGATTCACAGATTTCCTGATTTGACCATGCTCTTCCAGCTGGCATTCTATAATTGAAGTCCCTACATTCCCGGATTCACAAGATATCATAGAATGAATTTCAGAATTTTCATTGCCTATTTGCATCAAAGGCATTGCAACGGGATTGCTATCATTGATGACAGTAGTAGTTGCAACATCAACATCAGCCACAGGCAGTGAAAATTCTTCCCCTTCAACTTCCATGCCAGAGGAAATGTAGGATCTACTGCACCGAGACAAATAAGCCAAAAGAGTATTTTGGTCCACAATGTCATTCAAAGCAGAAGTGATACGTCCTAGCAAGGTAACCGCATAAGAGAATAATCTGGGTGGGATACTTTGACCATTCTGATCACAAGAGAGTGGAGCTGAGATGGAAAGTACAAGAAATGCAGCTACTCTTGCACTATCCAGGCCCAAATCTCCATTAGAAACTGGCTCTATCTGAATGAAATGAACAAGCAAAGGAATGGAATAGTTAATATTGAATAGCAATATATATGATGATGCTTGTAAAAAATAAGTTGAAAAAAATGAAGTACATAATACTGGAGTCTTTTTTTTTTTTTTGGTTGGTGGGGGGTTGGGTGGGGGGGGGGGGGGGTGGTGGAGAAGGAGGAGGGGGAACTATAATCTGCAATAATAAGCAAAATTGAGAATTTTATATTTCAATGCAGCAAAAAGATTTAAAATTTGCCAAAAATGGTCTGCAGATATTCAAGGGGAGGAAGAAGGAAGTCACGGAGAAGAAGAGAAAACTCTGTTCTTATTATTACAAAAAGAAGTAAGAGAGACAAGGACAAAGATAACTCTGTTCCTATTAGAAGTAAGAGAGACAAGGACAAAGATAACTCTGTTCCTATTATTACAAAAAGAAATAAAAGAGATGAGGAAAAAGATTTATAGCTACCGAAGTGAGTACACTCTAGTTATATATGTTATGGTAATACACTTGTCCCATTGATGACTGGCACATCTAAGAAACCCTAAGAAAATGCTTTTAGCATCAGTTTCAACATGTTTTGAAGTCAATGATCAAGTACAATTATAAATACCAGTTAAAAAAAAAAGGTATAGTTTTATGACTTTCATCATGCAGAAATCTGTAGAACTACAGAAGTAGAGCAGTATTGTGGCTATGCCTTACACCTGGTATCCATCCACACTGCTTACTGCCATTTTTTCCAGATTTTCTATTTATACAAAGATGTTAAGAGGGAGGGAGATAGAAGGGAAAGAGTGAGGGAAAAAAAAGGGAAAACGAAGATCAAGCACTTAATCAAGGATTTTATAGTTTCAACACATGGATATATTAGTTGTCAAACTTGTCATTACTCTTTGAACATAATAACCAAATTGCCAGCTGATGAAGCATTTATTGAATGTCTCTCCAGCCCCATGCTAATCCACACAAATTCTTTTCTCTATTGAAACAAAATTTGGACTACCATCAGACATCTATAGAAACAACAATCCAAAGACTACCACAAAAGCTCTTCTAAGTGAAACTTCTTTTGGAACGTGCCATGAATGCCAGATATTTATTAGAGAACTAGTTAGTATAAGTGGTCAAGATTGAATAGCACACATATAACCATGCTAACCTCTTGGGAAACCTCCTTGATAATGCAGGCCGTAAAATTCCCATGGTTTTGACCCATATAAAACAAAACTGAGAAGACACCTGCTTCATCCTAGGACACAATAAAATTTAAACAAGTTAAAGCAAATAAGGAAAAATTACAACCACATATGAGGACATGCATCAGATGATTTCTTCCAGAGATATCTCACAAGATTACTTCTATTCTTTTCTTTTCAAATTTTCCCCAGTGGGGGGAAGCATTAGAGAGCATCATGCAACATGTTATATAAAGAACTATGGTGGAAAAGCTCAAGACCTGAGGATATATCTCCAAACTTTCGAGAAGGCCATCGACTGAGAGTCTAAATAAATCCAAACTGGGCAGCTTCACTAATTTAAAAATTTTTCTCGCTGCAGATCTTATTAGATCATTATTGTCAATTAGAGAACCAAGAAACTGCCCAAAATAAACCAATGCTTGCATTGATAAGTGATTAAGCTTGTGATAATAATAAATAAATAAATAAAATCTAAGCATGTCATTATCATCTTCAAAGATTATAATGGCACACAAGAAAAAAAATGCTACAGATTCATTACAAAATCTATTCAATTCAAATTTCCCATAATCAACCAAATAACAATTATAAATTAAACCACCGAAGAGCAACATGATATAAACTCAAAAAAGCCTCAATTCTAAACTAGTTGGGGTTCTCAATGTAAAATCATCACCTACATCCAACTCCTTTTGGGGCTAAACTTACTATTCACATGATATCAGAAAATAATATCTCACACGCGTGTGCGCGTGCATACGCACACACTTAATCCATTTTAATTAGTTTACATTGGGTCTTTACAATATGGTGGGATAGGCATTCAGGGAAGATTATAGCATACTTTCAGTGCACATAAAAATAGTACTCTCTCTTTCACAACAATATAGGTTCTCCTTGTAATATGGAGAGTATGCCCCAAATGATTGTGAGAGATAGTGCATATGCATCGGGAGGACCTAATAATCTCTTAGGATTTAAATGTCTACACCCACCACATTACGACAGAAACATCATACTCTCGTCAAAATGGATTGTTTCATTGAATAACTAAATTAAGGGCTCAAGGGTCTATATTCTCTCAAACGATCAAAATCTAGTTTGGATAAAAGCAAACAAAGAAAACCTCACCATATGCATGTGTATCTCTTGCACATTTAGACACTCAGAGATTGCCATATGATGCAGTGTTTCCAGAGCTTCTAACCTGATAACCATTGAATTAGCATTCAGCATGTCCATCAACAGGCTTAAGGCCTGATCAGCAAACTCAGAAGAAAGGGTGATGAGCTTCCGCAAAGAGCAACAAGCGGACTTTTGCACCTTCAACCAACCACATCAGTGCAGCAATCAGCATGAACAACTATTGGAAAATGCACTTGGGACAGATGAGAATAAATATGATAAAACATAGACATTTCCATTATGTTAATAATCAATAAGACTTGTAAATCCATCACTTGTTTCTAGAATTCAACAATTGTATATACATGCATATAAATGTAGAAAGAGAGTGGTAAAAGGGCATGGCATTTGACCTACATCAATAGTCAACACGAAACAAGACTACTGTAGCAAAGGTAACTATAATTTGTTGTCAATGTGGTCTGTTATAAACAACTAACGTGAGCCAAAAAGTGAAAGGCACTCTTATCACAAAGATATATTTAATGTACAAACAAAAAAATACTAAGACTTGGTGCAAATCACCACATTCAAGCTGATTTACCTCACAGAATTCATCTTCAAGCCCATGAATAAAAGCTCCAGCAGCACTTGATGCCAAAAGTTCAAAATTTTCTGTAGTGTGTAGGCTGTGAGATCTCTTCTTTTTCATGATCGATAGGACCTTCTTAGATAGGGTTTGTAACAAAATGTCCTCAGATACCATTTGTATGTTCCCGAGGGCATTAAAAATTTCTATCCTGACACCCACACACATATCCCTTACCATAGAACAGAGCTGCAAGTACAAACGAAAATATATTTAAGGGCAGAAACCTGTTAAATCTTACAAATTCCAAAATCCTAACACCTGCAGACAAAAACACTACATACTGCATTTTATCACATAAAGTTTGTGAATAACAGCAGAGAATGGCTTATGGATCGCTCAAATGAGACAGATCTTGATCATAAAAATTTCTTGGAATTGCATAACATTTGGAAGTTTTATGACACCATGATAAACAAGAAAAAAAAAATCAAGTTACAAAAATATTTGACCTACAAGATATCCAAGTAGACAGCCAGGCATTCTACTAGATAGTCTTAGTTTAAACGACTTCCTGTCTCCATGAAAAAGAGCAAGCAGTTTTATAAGTATACTGAAAGTAAATGATAAGAACAAAAGATAAAATCACATCCTGGCATATTACAAAAACATCTAAAGTAATCATGAGTACATAGATGATTAGCAAAAGATGCCAATTACCAAAGAAAAAGAAATCAAATAGATAAAACATGCCCCAGCATTGCTGATCATATGTTCAGAGGAAGTAGCAAACCCACTTAAATAATTTTGCTCTTCACGATTTAACATAAAGGATACAGTAGAAACCATCAAAATACAAGTACAAGAGAAAAAATTGGATAGCACAGATAATGCTACAAATGTACCTGTATGAATACTGTATTTGACCAATCTCTTTTATCTTCCTCTTGACTGGATGCTATAAGCATTTGACCCCATTCTTTGACCTGGATTCACAATGAGAAGAACAAAATCAAGAAGCAGTAATTTACTCTTAACATGCATCCTGGGCCCAGGGGACCTTTTTTTTGGCCACAAAGGGATGAACCCATTATGTGTAGAAGACTAATTTAAAGGAAAATGATTATATTGATATGCAAGCATTAACCACATTCTCATGAAAAATCCAAAAGCTCCCTTAACTCACATTTTAATAAAATACCATGTAAATAAAACAAATAGAAAAAATGGCCAAAGACAAATAAAATATAGATTGTTCTATGATCATATTCTTACCACGCGAACTGCAGCACACCGTACACAATCTTCTGCATCTTTTAGAAGCTCAACACCACGGTAATAGCATCCTTCAATCACACTCCGATCTTCAAAAACTCCGAATTTACACAAGCCAACTAATCCATCCAAGGCCTCTTTCCTAACATAGGGATAAGGATCCTTCGTAAAACCCAAAAACACAGTGAACAACACGTTCAACCTTATACCAAACTTCTCGGCATTTCTTAGAAGCCACAATCGTGCAGATACCGAGGCACCAAAACACAGCGATACAAAGAGTCGATCATCCAGCTCGATTGGTAAAGTTGGATTGCACTTTGAGATGGAAGAGAGGGCAGCGAGTGACTCAGCAGCTAGGAGACTTGAGTCGGTGGAGACGAGCGAGTTGGAATGGAGCGAGTGGAATATAAGAGGGGAGAGATGAGTGCGGTATGAGGCGAGGTCAGTGAACAGCTTGAGAGTGTGATGGCGAGTGAGCGAATCAGCGGTCTGCTGGACAGAGCGAGTTAGGGTTTTGAGTATTGAAGAAATAGTGGAATTGGAAGTGTGAGGATTAACGATAAGAGACCTCATGGAAGCTAGGGCTTGTAGAGAGAGAGGCTTATCGGTGTCCAGAGACTGCTCGCACGAGCTCCACACGCGCTGCTCCATTGAAGATCACTGAGCTCTCCCTTTATTACTCAACTAACCATGTGCGAAGTTTTGAAAGAGGAATCGCCGCTCGCTGGTAGCGGGAACTGAAGAAGATAGAGGCCAAAGCGCGCCGTTTTATGTTAGGCAATGGACATGGTTAGGCGATAAAAAAATTTAATAGAATAAAATAATAACTACATAACATAATTAATTATATTTAAAAAATATAATAATTATTACATATAAAATTAATATAATAATTATTTTTTTTAATTTATATATTAATATTATTATTATTATTATTATTTAATTATCATTATTACTTTCACTATCGATTATGCTTTATTATCATCGTTATGGCAACCAACATCCTTATTATCGTTATTAACATCTTGTCATTATTATTATTACTTGATCATTATAATTTTATTACTTCATTTTACCATTATCATTTAATATCATTATTGTTATTATGGCCATCGTCATTACTTAATTCCAATATTATCCGACAATCAATCATTGTAACTATTATCATTTATTATTAGTATTATAAATAAATTAAATATTAAAATAAAAATTATTATTATATTATTTATAATTTTATTTTACAATTAAATATAGTAATATTATATTATAATTTTAATTTTATTACATAATTAATTATATTTTATTATATTATACTCTCTTAAATATAACCTTATATAATTGCTCCAATTTTCCTTTTTATAAGGGTTTTTTTTTTTTATCTTTGCTTGGACATAGAAATGAGATAATTAGTGTTATCTATCATTCATATTTTTTATATTATTAAAATATTATATATATTTATTTTTTAAAAAAATTTAATGAATTTTTCGTAATCTACTATCTTTTTTTTCAATCCCTCTTTATATGTCTCACCTCCAAAATTCTACTCCCTCTAAACCCAGTATTACCACCATTCCTCAAGCAATCCGTCCTAGATTTTCCTAGACGAAGCTTGAAAAGGTGGAGGTGGGTCAAGATAAGGGTCGCAATTCAAATATGCGGAGCATGTTCACGTCATGTCAATGTACCACACAAACATAATTATAGTAGATACGAACACTATAATTAATTAATCATATCAAAACTTTACATAAAAATATGATTATTTATCATACAAGTTATTATATTAATTTAACATGGAACAATATAACTTATTTAACACACTTTAACACAAATCAATCCATTAATTATTTAAATTTTGTTTCAAATCTAATTGGAAAAGGAAATATCAATGACAACTTTCTAAGCTAGATAAGATATGTGAAAACTTGGTGCATATTTAATCCATTGCAATTCCCATTAATACACTTGAAATAATCGAAATCCCATATAATTTTTTTATTATCTTGCATTATAACGTTTTGTAACAGTCCCCTATTCATATTTCATTTTCAAAAAATATAATCCAACAAGGAATGGTAGTCAGACATATTCAGTACTTAACTCAATTGAATTCTATTGAAACGTATTTGAGTATGTGTCAATGATGGGTATTTATCTCTTTTCAGATGGCTGGACTAATTTTTTGAAATTGCAAATCAGTTGTAGTTAGGGTGGTGTGAAATATAAGATTTAATATATTTTGACAAAATTACACGTTTTTAACAGTTTTATAAAAAAAAAAAAAAAAGTTGCAAAACCCTTTGCATACAGCCTTGTGAAGGGCACCATCAAGATTTACCTCCGCTGTCTATTGGAGATGGGCTTTTAGATTTTGATGTGTACATCTCTGAGGTTGCAAAGAGCCAACACATGAAATCAGAATTGGATCAGTATCTGGAGGGGTCTCTTTTGTAAATAGCCAACACATGAAATCAGATGGCTATTGATTACCAATTTCAACTGTTGCTCTGGACTCTGTATTTGATCCGGGAAGTAGAAAGATAGATAGCTATCGGAGTTCATTGCAACCTGTAACTCTTGAAACCCTTATTTGTGCTAACGATTGGCTTCAATATGGATCGAAGGCATTGTCAATGGAGACTTCCAATGCAATTGTTAAAATGGAATAATAGGTTTACAGGAAGCAATTTTCATACTACACGGTAGATACTTGAACTTGCATATCTGGGTTTGCGAATTTAGGTTTGTATTTTTTTCATTTATACTCATAATCATGAGATGTTTCTGTTAAATAAAATCCATTATTGAAAAAAAAAAAAAAAACCCCAACAAAAAAAATTTTAACTCATCTTTTTATTTTACATTAAAAAATTATTTTATCAACAATTTTGGGTCACATGAAATTAAAAATAAAATCTTAATCTAGTCACGCCACATAAACTAATTTGGATCACCACATTATATTATATTATAATTGCCACAGAATTTAAAATAATTATATGCTATCACCGTAATTTCATGTAGAATAGACTATATAGAATGGCAAATCAATGATACAATAACAAATTAATAATGATAGGTCCCATAAAAAGTTTTTTTTTCATATATTAATTTTTTTTTTCAAAAAATTATAGCTACTTTTTTATTTAATTGTGACATTTTGATTAGTTTGCTATTCCATATTTTAATCCTACGTGGAATAGCAAGATTATAATATAATTTCTCCAAAGCTTGGTTCTTGAATTTAATGGATATGCTTACTCTGTCTGAGCTTGCTTTGTTTGCAATTATTTGTTATCATATCTGGTATATGCCCAATTAAGTTGTTTTCGAGGGTATTCAATTTAGTACATCAAATGTTTATCATGGTGCATGGCTGAATTTCGAGCTGGGCATGATCTGCACCAGTTGCATCTCAAGTATGGGTTCCTCTTCGGCATCAGTTGGTTGGAGTGCACCTTCAGCGGGGATAGTTAAAATGAATACAGATGCGGCCTGTCAAAGAGATGGTTTTGTTGGTTTGGGGGTCATTTTTAGAGATTTTGAAGGTCGTATTCTTACTTGTGCATCTCGGCGCACAGTTGGTCAGTGGTCTTCGTATGTAGCTGAAACAGCAGCATTAGTATAAGGTTAGCAGCTGGGTCTTGATCTCTCATTTTTTCTGGGTGGTCGCAGAATCCAATTGATTTGTTGCAAGTAGGGTCCTCTATCCGGGGCATTCTTGGTACCATGCTTTCAGATTGTTATTGTCTTCAGCAACAGATGAAAAAGTTGCTCCTGGTCTTTTGTTCCTGGAAATGGAAATAAACTTGTCCATGGTTTGGCTCAGGTGGGTCTAGAGTTAATTGATTCTCCCACCATCTATTGTTTCTTTTGTTTATGCTGATGTTCCTTCATTTCTTCAGTAATGAAATTCTTATTTTAGTCTAAAAAAAAATTAAAGTATTTTAAAGTTTTACAAACTCTTTAATTCAACTTATTTATAAACTTAATATTTGTTTCATAAATTAGTTCATATTTTACTGAAATTTAATATTTTAATAAATTAATTTATGCATTAATTGTATTTTTTTTATAATTATATAAATTAATGTGTGAAATTGCTTGAACTAGAAAAGGGCAAATTATACTTTATTTCTCAAACAGAAATTAATTGGAGAAAAAAAGAGGGGGAAGAAATAATTAAGCTCACTATTTTGTGCTGGTTTAACTCGTTTCACAAATGTAATAAGATGCTTTTAACTCGTTCCACCGCTGTCAACTGGGGGACTTGTCTCTGCCTTATCTTCAGATTCTTCAGGTTTGCTTGCACTTTCCACATTCTCAAGCTTTGAGACACGAAACTTTGCAAGGTGAATATCACCTGGAACAAAATGGAGGCAACTAATAACTCTGTTTCTTGATGTGGGAATTGTATTTGGATGCACATAGGAAAGAAAAAGACGTATACCAAATGTGAGAATGCTTCCAGGAGGTGCCTTGGCTACAACTCCAGGTCTCAGACGCTTGTCATCAATGAATGTCCCATTAGTACTATCCAAATCTATAACCAAGAGATTTCCTTCCTTCTTCTGAATCCGGGCATGGATTCCAGATACTGTCAAAATTGGAAAGCTATATTAAAAGCTATTGAGACATTGTATATTTTAGCAGAACAAATTACCTGTTGCAACTGGAATCACCACATTTGCCTTGTCAGGAAGACGGCCAACGGTCACCTCATTCTAGATGATTAATGTTCAAGAAAATCCTAATTAAGGTCTGTTTAAGTCTGATTGACACAAAATTAGTATAATTAGCAGATACAAGAGATACTCACAGAAGCAATTTCAAAAGCATCTGGCATTTTCACCTTATATCCTATGTGTCTTGAATCTCCATCGCCTATAATATTTTGCTGTTAAAAAAAAAGAATAAGGAAAGGTAAATAGTTGGAAAGAAAGAGTTCACTGACCAACAGGTTGGAGAAGCCATCTTTCCTGAGCATCAGTGGAAGAAATTTCAGCCTCAGAAGCATGTACAGGTCCAAGAATCCTGTACTTCCTGGCTTTAATTCTGAAACCTTGTAGCTGTACGAAAGGGTTCTTTGGGGACTGAAAAGCGATTGAATTATGAGCAAGAATAGAGGGTTTAGAATGGCAGATGGGTGGTGATGCAGAGGTGGAGCAGCCTGCGGGAAGCTTAGCATGGGAAAGAGACTGTGCAGTTATATCCATTTTTCCAGAAATTTTCTTCCTATTTGTGACACTAAACAGACTATGTAAGGATGAATGAAGTCGTCTGGATAAAAAGCTTTTCGCCGATGATTGCAGAAGTATCAAGTATGTGGCAATAAATTAAAGACCCGACAAGGATGTGGATAGGATAAAGAAATCTTGATTTTTAGCTTTTTTTTTTTTTTTTTTTTTACCTATTTTGTTCTGGTGATGTCTATGTCCATCGATCTATTAATTGTGGAAAATTTGAACGGACAAAAATGCCCTGTACTGCAAAATATTAGATTTAATGTACAGATGCACACATGATTGGTTACTTGTGGCTATGGGAATGGTGGCTGAGTTTTAAAAGTCAAAGGGTTAATTGGACCAAAAAATTTTTAATACTCCAATTGAACCTTCGGCTCGTCTCGGTTTCAAGTCAGAATCAGACCGTAGGATCTCTTGGATTTCCATTTTGATTTTAATCAATTTATGATTGAAATTGTTTTTCAATTTTTTCTAAAGAAAAATGTTGATTTAAATTATTCAATTCTGATCCAATTAAAGGGAAGAGAAAATGGTCCAATTTCAGTGTGGACCTATGAAGCTCCAATCCACTTCTAAAATCAAGTTAAACTAGATTGATTTCAACCCCTTTTGAATCCGAACTGTACCATGATCTATCTTGACCTATGGTACATGGATTTATTAGTATCTTTTCCAAGCATTTTACTAAAATTATGTTTTATGTGTCTTGGGAGAAAATTTTGCCCAATATCCAAGTAGGATAAGTCAAACACAAAATCAGTAGTATGAATACGGGTATTGGGAGAAACCTATTGTCACTTGACACTCAAAACCCAACAACACTCTCACAACCCTCAAAAAATTTTGAATCCCCATCTATAAAATAAACAAATATAATATTATAATATATTTTAAAAAATTATTAAATTTTGAATTATATTAAATTATATTATAATTTAAAAAATTATTTTAAATATATTTATTAGAAGAAAGAATACAAGTAATGAAGAAAATGATTGTGTATTTGTCTGTGTCTTTGTCTGTTCCTTATTTACAGAGATATTACATCTATTTATATATGAGAATATGAACTAATTTAGACAAGAATAATAATTGCTATAATTATGCTATAAATCTCCTATAATCATATTAATTACTGTAATTATGCTAATTGCTATAATTATGCTAATTGCTATAATTATGCTAACACCCCCCCCTCAAACTCAAGGTGGTAACACAGGTGCCAACTTGAGTTTGCTTAAGAGATCCTGAAAGCGAGCGGGAGGATGCATTTGGTGAATATATCAGCGGTTTGGCTGACAGAGGAGACAGGAATCAAATTGGACAGGTAGAACGACGAAGAGTAGTGCTAGGAGCAGATGCAGGGGCAGGTATTGAATCAACAACTGGTGCAGATTCAACAGAGACAGGTAAACTGGACGGGTAGAACTACGAAGAGTAGTGCTAGGAGCAGATGCAGGCGCAGGTACTGGATCAACAACTGGTGCAGATTCAACAGAGACAGGTAAGCTGGACAGGTAGAACTACGAAGAGTAGTGCTAGGAGCGTATGCAGCGCAGTGCTTGGATCAACAATCGTGCATTCAACAGAGGCGATTAAACTAGACGTAGAACGACGGCGAAGAGTAGTGCTAGGAGCGAGATGCAGTAGCGATCTGGATCAACAATCGTGCGATTCAACAGAGGTAGTTAAACCGACGGGTAGAACGACGAAGAGTAGTGCTAAGCAGATGCAGCACGCAGTCTTGGATCAATACCTAGTGCAGATTCAACAGAGGCAGGTGTAGTTGGACTAATATTGAGCACATCACAATCACCTGGATCAGGATTTGGAAACGGCTCTTTGGTATAATAACAGAAATAAAAGAATGAACCAGAACATGTTGTAGAGAGAGAGGAGAGACCCCAGAAACTATAAATAAAAGCTTTACGGCTCTGATACCATGTTAGAAGAAAGAATACAAGTAATGAAGAAAATGATTGTGTATTTGTCTGTTCCTTATTTACAGAGATATTACATCTATTTATACATGAGAATATGAGCTAATTTAGACAAGAATAATAATTGTTATAATTATGCTATAAATCTCCTATAATCATATTAATTACTGTAATTATGCTAATTGATATAATTATGCTAACAATATTATTTTAATGATCATATTAATTTGCAAAATATATTAACTAATAAATTATTACCTAAACAATTATATTATTTTTAAAATATATAACGTGTTACAATCTTGTTTTTCTGGCTAAATTAATATTTTATTTCTACATTTTATCATTATTAACACTTTAATCCTGTCAAATACTTTAGTCATTTCAAATATTTTTTAAAATATATTGTAACATATTCCTGCGAATTAAACAAGTTAAATGAAAGATAAAATTTTAGGTAAATTATTATTTTCTTTTTTTTAAAAGGAAATTATTGTTTTATTTTTAAAGTTTATTGTTATAAACACTTTTATCTCCTTATTTTGAAAAATTAAATTATGATATTTTTATAGTTACTTGTTTAATGAAAAAATAAATGAAATGACTAAAATATTTGAGCAAATCAAATTTTAGAAACTTTTTCATTAATTTAAAAAAAAAAAAGGAATGAAGTATTAAAAATGATAAACAATAGGGGCTAAAAAATAATTTACCGTTTTTCTTATGAATGAAACTCGCCATCAACAATAATGAAGCAGATTTGAAGTTGGGAGCTGCAAATGATGAAGCGTCCGAAGCATTTTTGGAGATTATCAATTCGAGAAAGTTAGACATTGAATATGCTATTGGATTTTGTGAGTTTGGTTTTATGTTTTTCTTACTTAGAAAATTAGGGATTTGTTTTGATTTACTAATGTGAAACATGTCGTTTTTTGGGAAAAAAAAAATCCCAATTTGTTTTTTATAAATTCACTGGTATCAATGAACTCAAAATTATTGGTAATTTAAAAAAAAAAAGTTTTCAAATTATCAAAAGAATCAAAAACCATCCGTAAATTATTAATGAATTTAGAATCTGTTAATAATTTATGAGACAATTGAGTTTTGTGTTGTTTGAGATAATATTATTTTATTTAATATTATTAAATAAAAATAATATTTAAATATATTAAATTTTTAATAATTACTAAGTTCAATTATTACCACTCGCAAGGATATGCCTCAAATCTCTTTTAGGGAAATCTATCAAATGACACTCAATGCCATTGATATGTTGCGCGAGTATTAGAAGATGCTGAAGTTCATGCTTGACGATAAACATCTCTGAAAGGCCTTAAACAATCTTATCAGGATATTGGTTTTTTGAATAGGTCATAGATGATTTTAAAGAGATTTGAATATGAGAAAGCTAGTTGGTAAAATGACTTGTAAGATGAAAAGGGTAGCAAGGATCATTTGACAGTTGATTTATGTCTGCTCAATTTTTACAAGTTATTTATAAAAAAAAAAAAATTGTCTTTTTTAATAGAATTCACTTTCAAAATTCATTTTTTCCATAAGGCTTTTTAATAAATGTAACATTACACTTGTTAGAATTTATTAAATATAATTATTCACCACTAATTTTACACAAAAATGATCAATATTATTATTTTCGTCTACTTTTTTTTTTCACTTGTTAAAAGTTATTTTATCCATAATTATTTATTATTTTAAGAATATTAAAGAGTATTAATTGTTTTTTTTTTAACTTTACTCTTATTTAAACCAAACACTAACTATTTCTACAATTTTCTTTTCACTTCTCTCTCTTTCTTAATTAAGAGAGATAAATGACACTTTAGTCAAAGTAGAGAGTATTTTGTTATAATTTAAGTAATTTAATTGTTTCCTTAATTACTATATAAAATCTTAAATAATAGACAAAAATGAAAGAGAATAATATATAAAAATAGGTACGGCTACAGAGAGCTTGAGTTCATATAAAAATGAACTTATCAACTATTAGATTAAATATTAATATATAGATTTGTGTATTTTATATACACACTGTAATTAATATTATACAAATCTTAATAAAAATATTTAATTTAATGATTGTTAAACTCATTTTCACATGAGATCAAGTTTATGTTAAATGCATTCTATAAAAATATATAATATTAAATTAAAAAAAATACAATATCACGTTGAGAATATAATTTCTTATACTATCGATTAAAGTAATAATAAATAATTATATTTAATATATCTTAATAAATATAATATTATACTATTAAAAAAAATCTTTATAGTTATTAAAATCGTTATGTCTATTAAATTTATTTGTATACTTAAAACGGTCACAAGATTGCATGCCATTAATGTAGAGATTTAATGGGTAAAGAGGATTTAGTGTCCTGACTAGATAGGATATTTTTTCAATTCAAGTGGTATTAGAGCTTCAGAAAGCTCCTGCGGTCTCGAATTCAATTCTGCTCTGTGCGCAAACGTAGCGTGGTGGGCTTGGTGAATGTTAAGCCAAGTGACGTCAACCTGCGTAGGATGAAGTAATAAAGAAGATTTGATGTCCTGATTGAATAGGATATTCTTTTTCAATTCAAGATTAACGAAAGAAAATTACTCTTTATACATTTTTAATGACTGGGTCTCTTTATTATGACGATGGACTATTGTAATGTCTAGCTAGGCTAGCTAAGGGATCTTATTCGCCACTATTTAAAATAATAATGAGAAGTGAGAGCAAATTCCCATCATTTTTTTATTTTTAACGTCAGATACTATAACAATGGGCGACAACAGGATTTTTTCCATCACCAAAGACCTTGGCTTTGGTGACAGAATTTGTCAATTTAACAACAACTCTCCCGTCTATTTTTACGGTGAATTTTGAAAAATGGTTTTATCTGAAATTATAGAATAATAAAATATTAATTAATTTTTCTAATTTTATTATTATTTCTATTAAATATAATAAATATTTTTATAATTTTTTAAAACTTATTTTATTATCTCACCATTGATTAAGTAAAAGGATAATTTAATCAAATTAAGAAATATTTTATTATAATTTAAATAATTTAAATGCTTTCTTAATTATTGTGAAAAATTTTAAATAAAAGATAAAATTGGACGAAAGGAGCATTTGTCGATGGTAAAATTGGCGGCTACATAGTACCATCCACGTAAAGATTACTCATTTTTTAATAATTTTACTGTAAAAATAAATCAAAAGCTTTTTCACTTTATATATCTTTAAAATTGGAGAAAATCAAGTATACTACCCATAATTGATAAAAATTGTAATTTAATTATTTATGATAGTTTAGTCTTTAATCATGTTGTGTGTTTTGCTTTATAAATTCAACTTATAACCATTTATACAAAGAAAATTACTTTTTGTTAATCACGCTGTAACCTGATTGGTATTCCTTCATCTTTAAAGTGTAGAAAATAAAGAGAATTCAAATTAACTATTTATTTTAAGATAATTCATCTTTATGGTGAGAAAAGAGATGATTATCTTCTATTGTATAACCCATCAATTATTATTCAGTTCATTAGACCTCTATTGAATTAAAAAAAAAAAAAAAGAGAATTACTTTTCAAACACTTATCGTGACAACTTGAATAGAACTTGAACACTTTCTTAGTGGCATGCAATAGGGCATCTCACTACATATTCACTATCTATGTATAAAGGACTTATGTCAACTATGAATATTTAGGATCCACATGTACCCACTACCTTTACACTCATTGATGGAATATTATAAGCTTTCTTTCATTTATTTTCTTTGCTAAATTAAAGTAAAAACATCTCTACTTCAACTCTTCAACTCTTCAGTATATTCGAATTCTGACAGCCATATTAAATCTTTGGGCAGTCCATAGATTGTCTAGAAAGGCCCTCAATTCTGGTTTTTGCGCACGTTTGTTTACCGGATGTCCTGGCTCCGAGATCAGCTCCTCTTATAAAGCCTTGCTCTGGTTTTGTAAATTTTATTGTGGAATAAAGTCTTTATTTGAAAAAAGAAATATTAAATCTCAATTATTTCAATTCGTGCGTGTAAGTGTAAATTTATGAATTATGGATAACATATATTTTAACTATATCTAGAAAGTATAAATTCTTATAATAAATAGACGGTAAAAATTTATACGTTAAATTTAGAGTTATCTTCATAAAAATAACTTAATTCAGTTTGGCTTGAAAGCCAGTATAGGATGAGGCAGACGCAGGATAATTTTCTAGTTCAATAGACTAATTAAATATCATATAATCAACTAGTTTCCTTTTGGGGGTCAACTTCATGAGTTACTAGGCGTGCTCAATTATCTCCTTGTCCGGAGAATTCGGTCTCCACTTTCCAGCTTGGAGATGGAGAAAGATGCACATACTCATATGGAAGAATATGTTCCATTATCACCATACCTGTAGCGATTTTTATTCTTTGAGAGGCTATAAATACAAGGAATTCAAGATATAGAAATGGCATTGAATGAATTTGATAAGAGAGAAAGAGAGGCACAGCATGAGGATATCAGAGGCTTGTGTGGGCACCAAGGATGAATTGCCCACAAATCCTATGAAATTTTTCCAAGCTTTGCGGGGCAGTTTATCCTTGGTTCTGACCGTCTCTTGTTTCTCATGCTACGCCAATTTCTCTTCTTCCCCAAACATAACATCTGTGCTATGTATCCATAGCAATTAAAATTGTTCTGGCAGCCCAGCCCAAGTGGAGCTTGGATTGAAGAAGACAGCACCCATACTCATCCCTTCATTGAAGGAGAGAATCATGTGCTTTCGCAGAATATGACTTACCTGGTCCTTCAAAAAGGTTTGAAGATTATATTATATAATGCATAGAAATTTAGTATACTGCATATCTTCATGTGTATGTGTATATATATATATAGCTTTTCATTACATTTTCTTACATTTCATGCTTGTCGGATATGGTCGTGATATCATGACCATGGTTTTTTCCCATAAAAAGCAAAGGAAATCCAAGTATGAGAGAAAATTATACAATGTTTTATGCGACTCTGAACATGAGATTATATCAAAACCCAAATATAAATCCAAACCCGCAAAATAAAATAGGGGAAAAGGCAAAATTCAATTTTGAGTTGGGACTACAACTTGAAACCCAGTAAAATGTTGCCCTCTTCTTAATTTGGATTGTTCATATAAGATTTGTGCCACTATTATTTCTACTTAAACTCAAATTTGGCAAGTGGATTTAAAAAAAAAAAAAGATAATTCATTAAATTTGAAAAATTCAAGGGTAAGCCACTCTAACTTGACATAACTTTTATGATCTATATATTCTTAGAACAATCATCTTTCATGCATGCTCCAATTCTAAGAAAAGGAAACTATTAATGAGGCAAAAATTTAGGAATATATAATATTATAGGAATTTTCTTGCCTAAACTCAGCTTATTATGAACTTAAAAGAAATTATATAATAAGTTTTCTTATTAAATATATGAATTTCACATGTTTTGTGTTTTTATTACATAATAAATTAAATTTAGATAAAAAATTTTCGTATTATATTATAGTAGCAAAATAATTAATGTTTGTGGCAAAAATAATTTATTTGATTAATATGAAGAAGCAACTAATTATCATACATGTGGCCAATGTCTATTGACAAACACAAAGAAGCAAATTATATTACATAGAAAATTATAAGATACCATATGTAAATTAATTTTTAGTACATCGTATATTAAAAAAATTCAGTTATTCTATGAATTATAAGACGTGGCTCATCTCATTATTAAAGAAGAAACATGTGCTTTTAAAGCACCTAATAAAACCTCTGATTATATAGGACAAATAATGAAGCAATTTTAAAACATGCCTCCATCATATATTTTCTGATTTCCAAGAATAAAAGCATGGACAAAACTCAATTTAGAATTTTAAACATGTCATATGAAGTCCATTTAATCATATAAAATTCAATCAAAGAAGATTATAATATTAATTGATAACACAGACAGTTTTATGCTAAGACGGCTGAAGAGATTTACAGCACATTCAACTAAAATTAGAACTTTCATTTTTTTTTTTATCAATTAATACTTTAGAATTATTTATTTTAAATATATTAACATAATATGGGAAAGTGTATTATTTTATTTTTAAAATTCCTCAAAAGGATATTTAATTTTGATACGAAAAACTGATTAAAAAATAAACTTCACTATAAATTAATATAAAAATGAAAAATATTAGTTGAATGATATTGAAGGATTACAAGAATTTAAGATAAATTTGAATTCTAATTAAATTAGTAAACTAAAAAAATTGTCACGAGAAGTCTTGATATGAGACGTTAACCTCGATATGTGTGAGAGCATGAGATATGGTTCATAAATAAATCTATAAACCATGAAATTAATATTATTTTGCTTCGTTGCTAATAATGAAAAGATAAGATTAGGTCCAAGAAAAAGGCAAAGAAAATCAAATAAAGCAGATCTAATGTCTAATCAGAATCAGGAAGTGTTAAAAGATTATCAAGAAAAATCAAAACGTATGCAGCTATAATAAATCATGATTTTGTTTAAGAAAATAGAGAAATTTCATTCATGCAGGGACACATCCCCTGATAAAGAACACTCACATCATAGAGAGGATTCGAGCTCCATCCTACACCAATATTGCCCACTCGTGCCTGGTTAGCTAGCCAATTTACACATTTATTTGCTAGCCTACTAACAAGAGCTACTTGTGTTAGAGGGCACTCAACTAAAAAGGATTTAATGTCCAAAATATAAGATCTTCTCAAGGAAACACAGATTGGTGAGGAGAGAGCAGATTGGCTAGCTGTTTCGAATCTGTTTCAATGATACATGGGAAGAAATTCCTATTGTGAATCCACATGCAAGCTTGACTAAGGGCTTTACCCTTTACTGCCAAAGGAGAAAGGCTAACAGAGGATGTTGAAACACCATCAACCACCCTACTCTCAGAATTGCGACATATAAGACCCATACCTGCATTTCCTGAACCATAATCAAAGGAAGTATCAATGTTAATTTTAAAACAATCAGCATTTAGAGGAGACCAAGATAAAGGCCTGTTTGTGGGAGGGCCTGCTGGAGCCAGTAAAGAATAATGTTGCGGAAGAGCTATGGAATGCAACTCCTCAATAGCATTCTCAGCCTTTGAAATAGTGAGGATAGGATTAGGCACTTATGAATTAAACTTCATCGCATTTCTCACTGTCCATATATACTAGCATAGAACACTGGCAAACCGAAATTCCCATAAATCTAGACTAGCAACACTTCTTTGTAACCCAAAACACCAATCACAAAATGAAGAAATTCGCCGATTAGTAGGACAATACCCTAATGGCGATCCAAACCAAGTAGCCTGAGCATGTTCACAGAAGAAAAACAGATGTTCAACATATTCCTTAGCTTGAAAACATACCTAACAAATTGTAGAAGTAGAGCAGTGATGCTTAACAAGATTAACTTTTGTAGCCAACGCATCATTACAATCTCTCCAAATAAAGTTATGAATTTTTGGAGCCACTGGGAGTTGCCAAATCTTCATTCATTGTTTTTGACCCAAAGAACTAGACAAGGTACTGTTACATTTGAGTGTTCACCAAGCGCTGTCTAGATTTAAGAATTAAGTAAATTGATTTCACTGTTGGAACTCCATTTTCAGTATAATGCCATACTCTTCTATCATCATTAGTTACCTAGACAGGGGAATCTTCATTATCTCCTTACATTCCATAGGAGAAAATCATGCATGTACAGTACAAGGGTCCCAAGTCATAATAGAAGGCTATGAGATCGGACATATACATGATTGGACTATTCTGTGGCTGCATAGAAGAAATCTTAAACTGAGGAAGACTAGAAACCCAAGGTTCAGTCCATACATTAACAAAAGATCTACCAGTGATATTCCATCTCAGCCCTAACTTGAGAACTTCCCTCCCATTCAAAAGACAACGCCACGCCCATGATGAATTAGAAGGGACCCAGGCATTCAAGAAATAAGCATAAGGAAAATAAATTCCCTTCAACAACCTAGCACACAGAGAGTAAGGAGATTGCAATATCCTCCATGCTTGCTTTGCCAAAATTGCAGCATTAAATAGATTGAGATCTTTAAATCCCATTTCCCTCTTCCTTTTTGCTCCAAGAAAGCTTAGATCAGTGTTGCCAATGAATATTGGAAGATGCCCATGAATGTCTCCACCAAAATTGAGCAGAGAGTTGGTCAATTTCCTTTATGAATCCTAGAGGAAGCTTAAACACACCCATAACATAAGAAGGGATCGCCTGAATAACAACTTTAATAAGAATTTCCCCATCGGCTTGGGATAAAAATTTACATTTCCACCCCTTAAGCGTTCCAATAATCCACTCTTTCATGAAAAATAAGGCCTACCGTTTTGATCTACCCCACATTACAGGCAGCCCCAAGTACTTAGAAAGGGCTGAAGAGATAGGAATTTGCAACAGCTGTGAAATCTCATGTTGCATGAGAGTAGGCGTATTTGAGTTGAATGTAACTTCTGATTTTTGCTTATTAATACATTGACCTGAAGCAGCACTGAATTTTTCAAGAAGATTCGAATCTGACCTGCTTCTTCAATAGATGCCACCCTAAATAGTAAAGTATCGTCTGCAAACAGTAAATGGGTCATAGATGGACAGTGACGATTGATCTTATATGCTTGAAGTCTACTACAGCTTTAGAGCCTGTTCAATTAAATGAGAAATAACATCAGAGATGAGTAGGAAAAGATAAGGAGAAATCGAGTCTCCTTAGAGAATCCCTCTAGATGGATGAAAAAATTTAGACCTTTCACCATTAATAACAATCGTATACTCCACTGTGGAAATGCACTGACACGCCCAATTTACCCAAATATCAGAAAAACCCATTCGTCTCATGACAGCAATAAGAAAATGACAATTAACAGAATTATAAACTTTATGGATATCTAACTTTGTCGCCATTGCTCATGTACTGCCCTTCTTTATATTCCTTAATCCATGGAACTGTTCATGAGCCATACAAATATTGTCTTGAATATTTCTCCCTGGAACAAAAGCCACTTGATTAGGAGAGATAATCTCTTGCAACCAAGGTTTCAGATTGTTAGCTAATATTTTAGAAATAACCTTGCAGACGTAATTACATAAACTGATAAGCCCGTAATCCGAAAAAGACTGAGGACTCTTATCCTTTGGAATAAGAGCAATACTTGAAGAATTGATATGGGTAGGCATAACTCCAAAAGGGAAAAAGTCCCTTACCATTGTAAGTAAATCAGATTTAACCAACTCCCAATACTTCTAATACAAAAAACCCTAATACCCATATGGTTCAGGGGCTTTATATGCTCCCAACCCAAACTTTATAGCCTTAACCTCATCTTCTGATATAGGACCACGCAAAACTTCATTCATTGATTCTGTAATAACTCTCGAAATAGCTTGCAAAATATCATCCTCAATCATGCTCTCCCTCTCTGCATATAATGTCTCAAAGAACTAAAAAGCTTTATGCTTTATCAACCTATCATCTTGAATACAATTCTCTCTGATTTTTAACAATTCGATTCCTCTGCCTCCTCTGGTTTGTAGATGCAAGAAAAAAGTGAGTATTTCTATCCCTATGAGTGGTCCAGTTGATTCTTTATTTCTGAAACCAAAACGTCTCCTCCAGTTGCCATAATTGATGGAGCTGAGATTTTGTAGATTCAATTTCATCATGTAACATGGCTAGGGATGTGGAGGAATGGAGTGCATCTAGTTTCTTGGAGGGATCCTTTATACGCTGGTGAGTATTACCCAAACTAACTCGACTCCACTTTTGGAGCAATGGAGCACAACCTTCCAATTTTCTAGCTACCAGATCTAAAGCAGACATCCAAAATTCCTGAATCAACTCATTACACTCAGGAAAATAAGCCCACCTGATGTCAAACTTGAACAACTTCCCAGCCTTCTTACACATTGGATGAAGAAATAAAATAATAGGCCAATATCAGAAGCAATCATCTTCTCATAAACCAACAAACTCTGATTGAACTGAGTATTTGACAATAGCTTTATCTAGCCTTTCCATAATTCTAGCATTCCCATCCTGTTTATTAGACCAGGAAAAGCGAGGACCGCATAAAGGTAATCCTCTAAAGCAACATGAAAGAGAAAATCATTGTATGCATTTGCAATCCTAGCATTTATGTTGTGAGCTCCCCATTTATCTCCCATATTACTACAAAAATTAGTGTCACCAATTATAGGCCACGGCACTCCATTATACACATTCAAGAGCTTCAAAGATTGAAGGAAAGGAATACGTCCCGGGATATGTGGATGCCCATAAACAAAAGAGATATGCTTTATGAAAGTTTGTATAACCAGAACATTTATCCATTGCTTGGAAGTTTGCAAGACTTGAATATGGCATTCATCCCTCCACCATAAAGCCAAACCCCATGATCTACCCACTGGCTCCACATAGCAAGAATGTTGAAAACCCAACCGAAGCTTCCACTTTTCTAAAAAAGAGGATTTCTTTTCAGTCTCCGACAAGAAAGCAAAACTGGGCTGATATAAAAAAGCAAGGCTCGAACTCCTGCCTCTTACACCGATTTGCCTCTCCAGTGACTTGAGAAATATTTGGACAAACATTGATCTGATGACCCACAAGTCCACCCATATAGCAGAATTCTAGCAACCTCTCAAATTTGAACCGAATCCTTTCTAATTGACCATTCTCTTTCTTACTAGTAAATCTTTCCAAAAGAGGCTTGTTGATGTTCACTTCAACCCTCAATCTCATACAACTACCAACAGAAGCATCTGGAGTAGATGCAAAATCAACTTCAATCAAACCAGCAAACAGATTCCCAATTAATTGAGCGTTGCTTTTAGTCATTCGATGTAATAGTAACCCATGCACCTGAATCCCAAATGGAGTAGTTAAAAATTCAAGTTCCTCTGCTTTTAAGTGGGGAGGCCATGGTTTCAACGCCATAAGAGAATCATTAACAGACCAGGGAACACCATCTATAACCTTTCTTTTATCCCTCTCATGATTAAAAGTAATAAGAAAACAGTTCTTCATATCAGACAGAGGTTGAATGTCGAAACTAAAGGCTAGATTCCATACCTGCATTAGCACATTTCTCAAGTGCACAATAGTTAGCATTTTTGCAGAAATAACTTTACCAACCATAATAAGATCTGAAAAGCATTGGGCAGTCTGATCATCGGCCTTTAATTCCAAAGTAACTTCCTCCCATGTCAATTGACTCGTTTTATCACATAGGTCATTAATGGATTAGTTTAAAAGCTCCATAAAGTAAACTCAAGAAAACTACTTGAAACGCACGACTTAAAGATTCCAACAGCGGACAAACGGATAGCAGAGAAATCAAAAACTGTTGAAACAACTCCAAGAGAAGACTTTTAGTTCTACTCAACACAGAGAGAACACTCAGGCTTTGATTATTGGTTTTCTATAATAAATCATGACACAAGTTACTAAAGAATACACTTAAATAATAATAATAATAATAATAATAATAATAATAATAATTCTGTGAAGCACGCAATGTGTATCAAATAATTTATATTTATAATTATTTTATTATATACTCATGATTATTTAAATTAAATTATTATTTTTTTATCATAATAATACAAATAATCATATACTAATAGAATGATATTAAAATCTTATGAGTATAAAAATTATTTTTAATTTTACGTTGATTAAATTTGTTAACATATTCTCCTTATTATTACCTGCATAATTTTTACAATAAATATTTATTATTTAGATCATGGAGGAGAACCGAATTGAATCGATGAAAGGAACTAAAATGTAAACATGCCCCATCATATATATTTTGATTGCTAAGAATACCCTAACTCATTTAATTTTATATATTTTAATTAATAATCTACATAAAAATCAATAATTTGTATTTTAAAAACTTAATAATTTTATAAATATTTAAATTATATTTTATTTAAAATAACAAATATAAAAATTTATAAATACTATTAAAAGAATATTTTATATTTAATTAAATATTTATATAAATAAATTTGGGTAATGAATATCTAAATGCAAAATCCATAACAGAATTCATCATTGATATTATTCTTCAAATTCAAACTCTTCATAAATTTAATTATATATTATCTAAATCCGTCGAATTAGAATTCGATCAAGTCAAGTACCAGAAACTCGACCTATTACCATTCCTAAC
The DNA here is from genome assembly GCF_030052815.1 of Hevea brasiliensis. Lineage (NCBI taxonomy): Eukaryota > Viridiplantae > Streptophyta > Magnoliopsida > Malpighiales > Euphorbiaceae > Hevea > Hevea brasiliensis. The sequence continues at coordinate 100,355,357 of NC_079495.1, read as the reverse complement.
AACATCTATAAGATAGACGTCTCACACAAAATATAACAATAGCATTAGTGGACACCTGATAAGATTAGTGACAAGAACAAGAGCTTTCATTTTTATCAATTAACGCATTAGAATTATTTATCTTAAATGCATTAAGATAATACGGGAAAGTGTATTATTTTATTTTTAAAATCCCTCAAAAGAGATTTAATTTTGATACACAAAAATTAATTAAAAAATAAACTTCACTGTAAAAATAAAAAAGAACAATATTAGTTGATTGATGTGTGAGAGCATGAGATATGGTTCAGAAATAAACCTATAAACCATGAAATTAATATTATTTTGCTTCGTTGCTAATGATGAAAAGATAAGAGTAGGTCCAAGAAAAAAAGCAAAGAAAATCAAATAAAGTAGATCCAATGTCTAATCAGAATCAGAAAGTGCTACAAGATTATCAAGAAAATTTAAAATGTACGTAGCTATAAATCATGATGTAACTTATCAAAGCATACACTTAAATAATAATTATTCTTTGAAGTACTTAATGTATATCAAATAATTTATATTTATAATTATTTAAACTTTAAGTCAATTTTTTTTTTCTCCTTCCTGATAATTAACTTTTTCTTAAACACATTAATTTAATCCGAATTTAAATATATTTAAATTTACTGTATTATTTACTGTACTTATTTCCATGCATATTATCTTTTTATGGGTTAAACTGTTAAAGTAAAAACTATAAATAATAATAAATTCAAGTTAAAATATAATATATTTAATTAAATATCATACTTATAAACACAATTGTTTAATTTCAATTCAAATAGATTTGGAATTTGCTTTCCACCATATAATGCAATTCAAGTAAAAAAGTTTATGTTTATGGTAAATATTTATAATTAAAATTTAATTTATAATATGATATAAATAATTAAAAATATTTAAACAAATAATTTGGTTGTGATTTAATAATTATTTTACAGTATAATATCAATAATAAACAGTTAAACACAAAATTAGTAAACCAAATAGAAATAGTATTATACTTAAAATTCAAATTGAAATAAAAATATATATATTTATTCTAATATCATTTTATAAATACATTAATTTAATTTCAATTCAAATAGAATTAGAATTTTACTTTCTACTGTATAATGGAATTCAAGCATATAGAATTTAAATTTAATTAAAATAACAAAAATAAAAATAATTATAAATAATTAAGTAGTTAAAAATTTAATAATTAAATTGAGAGTATTTTGGACGATTAAAAATTCAATCCCTTGTTGGTGCACTATTAATATGTTATAGTTTGATATGTTGTTATAGATAAAACACATTCAATTATTTATTTTATAGTAGAGAGAATCGATTAAAGGAATTAATAAAATTGAATTCAACTGAAATAAAATCAGTTTATTTTTTTTAATAGATAGAATGCACATGCCTAATGTTTCGAGACAAAATTTGACATCTTGATAAAATTATGGTAATTTTATCAATTCTTATTTTATATAAGTGCTATATCCGATATGAGATCTCAAAGAACCAGCGCTTGAGCACACTCCACTCACTTGCGAACCTCAACTAGGATCACGTTAGGACTCTCAGCTCACTTTTTGTTTTCATTCCAAGTTTCTTTTTTTTTTTGTCAATAGGTAGAACGCACACAGTTAACACTTAGAAAGTGCACCGATATCTTGATAAAACCATATCAATTTTATCAAGATCTCTCATTTTATATAAGAGCTACGCGCACACTTTTAAAATCAATTTAATTCAATCCATCCATTTCCTTCACTGATCTATAATTTCTAGAGAAAAAAAAATTAAAATTAAAATTTCATCCACAAATTAGCAATATAATACAAAGATCTCACTTTCACTTTTGTTAAAAACTCATATTTACAGTGCAAACTCAAGATCTCATTTTGACTTTTGTGTTGTACAAACACACACCCAAAGCTACACTGAAACAAAACACCATGGCGATGGCAATGAGGAAATAAAGAAGAAGAAGATAAAAGGGTTGGCGACTTTGGCACTCTGCGACTCGGTTGAGGGGCGTTGTGTTTGCAGTTCCGAATAGTAATGAGGACTGAGTTTCAAATCTCTCTCTTTTTTTTTTTAATAAAAATTATTTAATTATATTAAAATTTGTGTAATGCAAACCCGCCAAAATTTTGTGTTGAGCATCAATAGCAAGATAATCGAGGATCTACTAGATCATATTATGCCTTTAGTTTTTTTAAGGAGAAGCTAATATGAAGTGGCCGACCCAGGGAGCAAGCCGCAGCCGCAGCCGCAGCCGCGGGAGCTTTTTTTATCCTCGCCATGCGACCTTAATGGACTATTTTTTTTTTTTCATTTTATTTTTTTTTTGTCCCCAGGAATCCAAGACCTCACGGAGATTTCTATTTTCATATTTTTAAAATATTATATTTATTCAATTTTAATTATATGCAAAAAATATTAAAAAAAATATTAATGTATTATTTTGAAAGTAGAAGTGCAAATTAAATAATAATACATAAGTAATTTATTTTTTTATATATATTTATTATAAATAATATAAATAATTGCAATTAAAAACGAGGAATGGGAATTATATTAGTATTTAGAATTGGAATATATATCATAGTCTGATTCAATAACTCCATCGTCGTCATCATCAAGGTCCAATCCAGAACTTTGCACACCAAAAGGGCAAAGCCTGGTGCCTCTCTACCGTTAGGATGACGTAGTATAAATAAATTTTATAAAATTTTATAAAATTTATTTATAAATTTAAAATTTTAATAATTTTTTAATAGAAGTTCATTTAGAATTATTCATAATTAATTTTATGAAATTTATTATAATTAAATTAAATTTTATCAAAATTGATAGAATTTATAAATAAAATTTAAACTTAAAATTATATACATTTAAATAATAAAATTATTCTATTATTATATATCATTTTATTTTATTTTATTTTATTTATTTTAAATATAAAATTTATTTTATTTGAAATGAATTTCATATTTAATATAAACTATATTAAATAAAGAAATTCACTTATAAACGAATTCTATCATAAAATTCATTTGCAAATGAAATAAATTCTACTATCTAATTGAAACAATTAGGATCTTAAAAAAATTATTATGAAACACTTAGACTTTTATTTTGCAAAAAATATTTTAAATATTTATGATACTTATGAAAATAATAAATAGAAAATGTTTTCCTAGAAAAAGAAAAAATTAAGTTATTTTTAAAGAAAATAAATTTTTTTAAAGAGAAAATTATTTTTTAGATTTTGATAATTTTATTAAAATATAAAAATATTTATACATATATTAGATAAATACATACTATTAATCTAATATCACAACTAAACAATTAAAAATATTTTCGTGAAAAACATTTTTTTTAAAAACAATTTATATAAAAAATAATTTTCATACATAAATTATTTTATCATTAAATAAATAAAACCTCTATATATTATCCCAAGTTGGTTTAACTTATCATACTAATATGATAATTAAATATTGTCTTTACTCATGGGTGTGATGCAAGTCGGCAGTGAATTTTTTAATGGTGTATCTCATTAGATGCTATCTCAGTCTCGATGGTAGGTCATTTCCTATAAAATTGGATTAAATCGAGAATGTTAATTGGTAATCCCGACCTCAAGTCGAAAGGTGTTGCCACCATCATATCTAAAGAGCCCTATTTTTTTGCAATTAAAAAAAAATCAAGACATAGGCCTACAGCCTTTTTATATATTTGTCTGTATAAGCTTTTCCTCTTACAATTGTTGCCAACCGCCAATTGCCAATCCAGCTTCAAGAGTTGGTCCCAGTTGGTGAAAGTAGACTAAATTAGGTCCGATTCTCTTAAATCAATGAATTGAAATCACTAAAATCGATTAGAATCGAACCGGCAGCCATACTAGACTAAACCCAAGGAAAACAATTTTTTTTTTTCCCAATGCCACAATTACTCCATTATATTATATAAACCACACCAATCATTCTACTCAACTACAACACCATAACCTTGCCTTGCCCTCGATTGCCGGCAGCTAAACTTTAATTTCTATTCTTTCCCTCTCTATAACAAAGCAGCTAGGCGAATAAGAAGAAGAAGAAGAAGCTACGTCCAGAAGCAAATTAATAAGCTAAGATGCCTTGCCTTTACATCTCTACCAACGTCAACCTCGCCGGTGTTGATGCCGATCCCATCTTCTCCGAGGCCACCAAAGCTGTAGCTACCATCATCGGAAAACCTGAACATGTAAATCCTCTACTCTCTTTCTTAGCTTTTTTATTGATTGTTAAAGAAAAAAACAAACGATCTTGGTATAATATTATCTGAGTAGAATTCGATAGTATTTGGATTGTTCTTTCATGGCACTGAAGTGCAAGAGGAATAACGTTTAGTTGAACTGTATATAAATATTATTTCTAGAAGTGAAGGGTTTTCTAACGAGTTTGATTTTCCAATGGATCATACAATTCTGGAATTAGGTAATGAAAAATGATGATAAATGAATAAACTAGTTGCAGGGACAAAAAGGCCTGTTTCTTGACGATAATAGTTGGCTATGGCAGGAACTTTTAATTGATATAAATGACTTTATCTTAAATGACATCTAGCTAGCCACCAATAACAGTGAAGGAATTTGATTAGGTGGTCTAGAGGTCCCACAACCCGAATTTCATAAATCATTTTCATGGAATTGTAGAAACATTAAAAAAAAGAGGTCCCACGACCTCAAATCATTTTTCTTGTAAGATTCTATTACAGAGATATAATGAGATTCACTTATTAAATATATTAATTTCACATATTTATATCTTTAAGTTTATAAGTTTTTTATGAACCGAGTTTACAAAAAGATTTGATGGCTCATTTCCATTTGTGAAGGTCCCATTTGTAGTTGGGAGATGATCATGTCGGCTGGTCTCAGGTCCAGATATTTTGGCCATGATCAGCCATAGTGTGAAAACTGAAACATGATTAAGCCGCTTAATTTGTTGATCATTATGTGGTTGTGCAGTTTGTGATGGTGATACTGAAGGGATCGCTGGCAATATCTTTTAATGGGAACAAAGAACCAGCTGCATATGCTGAGATAGTGTCTATGGGTGGGATTAACAGAGAGGTGAAGAGAAATCTGATTGCTAGTTTAGGCACTATTCTTGAGAGCAAATTATCTATCCCCAGGACCCGTTTCTTAAAGTTTTTGACACCACTGGTGGGCGTAACTCCTCTTCCAAATTATAATGGATTTTTATTTGCTAATAGTTGAATAAACAATTTCTCCGTGTATCCTTTTAAATTTAAGCACGATTAATAATGCTTTTATTATGTCTGCATTTGTCAATGATGTATCTGATTGGAGTTGGATTTGTATTTAACGTACAAATCAAATATAAAATGCAAATACCCTTTTTGATCACTTCATATGATCATGTTGAGAAATCTAATATCTGCCTGAGCTGCCATCTACAATCATTGATTCGAGTACCCCCTTCAGACATGTCTTCTGTTTCACCGCTCACAGCCATGAAAAGTTTCTTGTGAATCAATTTCAATTTGCAGCCATATTGGATGGAAGCAACCAGTCCAGCGTCTCGCTCAGTGAGGCTGCCTCTGCCATCCAAGCAGACTGAATCCCGTGCAACATGCCTGAAACTGCCACAACAAAAGAGCCGCGCTCATCTCGTATGACAGCCTCAAAACCACAAAAAGCTCTCCCCCATCCGACATGCTGTGTCAACATTGCATTTGAAATGACCTTGAGGTGGCTTTGATCAACTTATGCAATCCGTCAGCAGACCAACACTTTAAAAAAAAAAAAAAAAGAACCCCAGTAGACTGTTCTCCAACTGCAGGAATTCAAATTTGGGGTCCAATTTTTTTATTAAATAGAGAGTCTAATTAAAATATATAATTTATAAAATTAATATATATAAAATAAATAAAAGTTGATAGTAAAATTTATTTAAATAAATTTGACTTGTTAAAAAATTTAATGATATTGTCTAATAATTTAAATTTTAAAGTACAGAAGTTAGTGTTTGTTAGGGGTCGCCACGGTTAAGGAATCGCCGATTACGGTTCTTGAACCGCAGGTTTAGGTTTAATGAAATCATAAACCTGAATCAAACTGCTAAAGTGAACCGTCGGTTTCGGTTTGAAAGATGGTTCCTGAACCGCCGATTTCGGTTTGAGCTCTGGTTTAAAATGATTTGAAGGGTGGTTCGAAAAAAAACGGTTCAAGACAGTTTGGAAGACAGTTTGAAAGCGGTTTACGGATGGTTCAATAGTAGCTTAGACAAAAAAAAATTAGAGAAAAATTTTATTGATTCAAAATTTAAGTTATATTTGTAAAAATATTTTAATTTTTCTTAGAAATCTTATAATTAAAATAAAATAAGAAAAAAAAAAGAAAGAAAATAATTTATCTTCAAGAAAAATTTAATAAGTAAAGAATTGAACCTGATTGAAAAACTAGAGATGAAATTAATTTTTTTTAAAGAAATTAGTGAAAAGTGTATGAATTTAATTTTACTCATGTATCCTTTTAGGATTTAGAAGAATAAAAATTTATAGTTCTATTACTTGCATTTTTTTAAAAATTATATAATAATTGATAATTAAAAAAGTATAAAAGAGAAAAAAAATTAAAGTAGAGGGTATTGGAAATTTTATTGAGAATTTAAATTAATAACAAAGTAATTGAGCTAGTATTAAAAATTTTAGTAAGTATATAAAATAATAAAGTAGGAAAATTGAGAGAGTACTGGAAATTAAAATGAATGTAGAAAATAATTATTTAGAGAATTTGAGAAAAATTGAAAAAATATTAAGAATTGAAGAGAATGCAGAGAATAATTGTGTAGAAAATTAATGATATATATAAATGAATTATGAGTGAGGTAACATATTTATTGAATTTTTTTATATTTAAATTGTCGATTTAATCCGGTTCGAAATCGTCGGTTCAATCCGGTTCGGAACCGTCAGTTCACAGTTCCTAAAAAATATGAACCTGAATCAAACTGCAGAAGGTCGGTTTTGATCTGGTTCGAAATCGGTTTCAATTTTAACCGATTTTGGTCTGATTTTAATCGAACCGATTCCAATTCAGCTCCAGTTCAAAACCAGACCGCGGCCACTCTTAGTGTTTGTAAATTTATTGAAAAAGTAAAATGATAAAATATAATAATTAATACAGAAAAATATATTAAAAGGCAATGATGTTTGGAGATTTTTTTTTTTAGCAAAAATATTTGTAGCATTTTTTCAATAAAACAACAAAAGATTTAAAGATTTTTTTTTAAATTACTAATAAACTACTAAAAATTTTTAAAATATCAGGTCATTGCTCTATCAAAATTTGGTAAATAATTGTAAAAACATACTAATTTTTTCAAAATTATGACACTCCTAAAAAATTTTAAAATTTCAGGGATCCAGTACCCATCCAAGTTTAGTGGGTAACAATAATTTTTTTTAAAAAAAAATTATTATTACACCCTTAAAAATTTTTAAAATCCGAAGGGTCCAGTGCCCCTTGGCCCGGCTACGTCCCTGTCTCTAACTGCTTCCTAATTACAGAGAATCTGAACAGCAAACTGAAATCTTAAGGGTACACTTCCACATGTTAACTTGGTATATTCATAAGTTATAAATAAATTTAGAGTGATTCCCAATAGAATCAAATTCTTATTGATAATATAATCCTCGAAGATTCATAAATCAAAATGCTAGGCATATGCATATCACTGAAAATTTTCAATATAAAAATAAATAAATAAATAAAGATAATTTTTTTAATTAATTTTAAGATATATAATTTTTAAATTTGTAACGTCCTAAATTTTTAAATAATTATTTTATATGAGAATTAATTGGTTTGGCCAGCTCAGGAGGGGCATTGTGTAGTTGTTGTGTTGTGGGCCTGAGACATTTTGGATTGAAAAGTGTTAATTGAGTTATTTTGCAGGTGTGGTAGGTTCTAGTTACAGGAAAAACTCTGCTGGATTTCCAGTATTAACCTAGGTGTCTTAGGCTCTTTAATTCTTTGTTTTGAGTTAATATTGATAAATTTTTTGAATATGATTGTTTAGGTGATTCGAGTTAACATTTCTCATCTTCTCAGCCGCTCCAGTGACATTTGAATAATCTGTAAATAGATATTAATTTTATTTATAATTTTAATATTATTATATATTCAATGCATGCCCATATATTTACTTATAAATATATATATGTAGTTAAATATTAGGCACGTCTTGTACTGCATTTTTATTTAGTGAAATTATTATGGATATCGCCTTAGGGTAATTTAGAGCTGTGTGCGTGTGTCGACATATGTGTGGTGTGATTATGGATATGGGTAGGACGAATAGTCACGGTTGAAGCTTGACTTACTAAGACTCGATCCTTATATGTGGATAAGTCGAGGTGAGTACGGCTTTAAGTTGATCTCACTGAACCCCACACTTAGATTATTAAGAGAAAGTCCGACTTAAACTGACCTCGTTGGCAGGTATTTAAATTAAGAGAGCTGTATAGAGGATCAGCTCCCATATATATTTATTGATATGATACACGGGTGTGTGAGTGCTCCAAATTATTTTTTATGCGAATATTATTTGAATTATTTGAAACTGTGTGAATATGTTGCATTTCATACATAGAAATGCATTAGGCTTAGATAGTTCTAAAAATTATATTTAAAATCAATATCTTACTCTATAAGTCAAACGCTCATCCCCGTTCAATCATTTATCCTTAGGTGATAGGTGGACTCTTTTTGTGAATAACCTACTTCTTTTCTCGCAGGTTTACCACCAACAGCTTAGTTATATTTCATTTCCTTGATTTATAATCCAAAACTTCGTATGTGTTAGTATTATTCTAATCTTGATTGGGACTGTAATAATTTATTTCTTTAAAGTTGTAAACATATTATATGGGTATGTTGGAATGTTGGAGATGAGTATTTACTTAGATGACGGAGCTGAGCTCCCATTTGATTATTTATTATTTTGAGGATTGTGAAGATGAGCTGAGCTCCCCAAATTATGTTATTTTTGTGTTTACAGGTTAGGTGAGTTAAAACTCCTCGTTGGGTAGTCCAATTTTATGGTGGACTCTGTTCATTTGATTTCTTGAATTTGGACTACAATTATGGGCCTTATGGTTGGGTTAGGGAGAGTTAGGCTTACTACAGATTTTGGGAGCTTTATGCTAACCCCAGTTATAGTACCGATCTGGCCTAGAATTTTGGTCATGATAAAGTTGGTATCAGAGCTTAGGCTCTAGATTCATGGGAAAGTGTATACCTGGAGTTGTCACATGTGGAGTATAGGTTCTTGTTTCATCTTTTTCTGTAACTCCTTACTTTTAGATTTTACATTATTCTTTAGGTAGCGTAATAGTGCTTCAATTTAGTGTCTCAGTTTTTATGGAGTACATGGTGAAGTGAACTTAAGCTAGCAGATATATTGAGGTCTGGCAGGGGGATATGTACTCTAAGAAATGTCATATTTCTGTCAAAATATGGTTAATTAGTGTGCCTATTTAGTGCAAGGCGCGAGTATATAAATGTGAGTTATGAAAGTATAGCTGCCGTAGATAAAAGTAAGGGTACCACTACTGGCAGTTATCAGTGAACAGCTCAGTCAGGGCAAGTTTATGATATTAATGGGTTAAAGAGAGATAAGAGGTTAGAAACCTGATCTGTTGGGGCGTACCGTAACGCTCTCATTGTTTATGTGGTAAGTTGTAGATTATAGTATCAATATGGGATTATTGTGCAAAATGTTACACTCATTTCATATAGGCATTTTATGATAGTTTTGCATATATTTTGCCCTTATATTTTAGTATATTTTATGCTTTAAGCTTTATTTTAGCTTGTTTGTTAACTTCAGTTACTTTATATTTGATTTTTATAATTTTGTTGTTTCTAATAGGTTTTTGTGATAAATTGAAGGTCAATGAGTGCATTAGAAAGTGATTTGAAGAAATTTGGAGTCCCTTAAGCATGGAGAAAAGTTGAAAAAATTAAGCCTTGAAAGATCAAGTTGGCCGAAATTTGCTTGAGACTTTGCTTATGATGTTGCTCAGGGTATGTCATATTGCTTAACCTTAAGCCTGGGCAAGCTGCAATTTAAGCACAGCTTAAATCCAACACATTCAAGCATTCTTCCCAAAACCTGTCGAGATTTACTTAAGGTCCTGCTTGAGATCTTGCTTAGGGTAAGCGGCAGTGCTTAAGGTGCAACTCAGGTCAAACTGGAAGTCAAGCATGAGCAAAAAAACTCCTTTTTATCCTAAACCTGCTGAGATTTATTGAGGGTCTGCTTAACCTTAAGCAGACAGTGCATGAAGAGGCCGAAAATTGCTAAAGATGTTGCTTAGGGTAAGCAGTATCCTAAGCAGACTGCCCAAAACATGAATAACTCTGCTGACCTGGATATTTTTTCACCTCATTTTCTATCCACTCCTTAGCTCTTATCTATTTTTAGGGCAACTTTTGGGATCGTATAAAAGCATCATTTTCTAGTTTTTACCACAAGAAGTAAGAAGGAGAAACAATAAGAAAAAAAAGAAAAGAAAAATTACAAGGATAGAAGGGACGAGAATGCCATCAATTCTAAAGAAAAGAAGCTGCTGCTGCCATTTCTAGAAGCTCCTGGACTTAGAGTTTTGGGTTCTTCTGCCTGAATTTTTCTATTTTTAGTCCTCTTATCATGTTTTTCTTTACTTTTTCATCAAATTCTCTTGTAAACACCAGTATGAGTGAGTAGATTCTCTAGATTTCAGAGTTGAAAAATATATTTTAGATTAATTTGTGGATTTAGACTGGTTATTTCCATATTTTATATAAATATGAGTTTTGATTCTTTCCTTGTGTGCTTGATTTACTTGCCTAATGTTGGTACCCATTGGGTATTATGTTAATATTTTATTGAAGGACCGAAAGGTGAAAATCATTGATAGATAATCAAGGATTAGAACTTAAAATCACATAGATTTAGAAATAAACTAGGGTTTTAAGAGGAATTAATGATTGGTTACAAAACTTAATGGGTTTTAAATTAATCAAATATCGTACAAAAGTATGTTTGGTTATTTTAAAACACACGTTCATTTGCTTGAAAAAGATATCAAAGGAATTTAGAATCAATCACCTTCAAACTCTATTTTCCCTTAAAATTGGAATAACCAAGATAAATCAAAATTAATTTATGCATAAACCCCAAACTCTGGAATCATTATTATTATAATTAGACTTTCATTTAAATTATCCGTTATTGATTTAGTTCATTTGTAACTAGATTTAGAATTTATTTGCTTGTCCTTTACCCATTTTAGTTAGATTTATTAATTTTACTTTGCTCATTTATATTTACCATTTATTAATCAATCATTAGCCTAAATAATCACTTCATTCATAGTTTGGTACTCAAACGGCAAATTCTCGTGGGAACGATACTTGACTTATCACTTTATTACTTGATACGACCCGTATACTTGCGATTCACATGCATCATAGAACTACGTGCATCCCTAATGCGTTATATGCAGATGTTTGTAGCTAGCTTTTATTTTGGTATGGATATACCAAAATAGAGTTCTGTTTTTGCAAAGGAGTTTGTCACTTGCAAGGTGACAGATGCAGTACCTCCTTTGCAGTTAGTTGTGATATAAGATATGGTCTTATGCTTTTAGGAGGGATAAAAGGTTACTACTAGTAATAGTGACCTACAGAATAGTGTCCCAAATGGGACTGTAGAGTGAGGTAGAGAGTTGTTAGGTCAAGTATCCTAGAGAGGGTACAAGTTTCATTGTAGAAATCATAAGTGATCAGATCATAATGGATGTAAAGCCTTTGAATTGAAAGGCGGGTTTGGGTACCCAATATCTTAAGTTTAGGCTAATTAAGTGGATATGTGAAAATATAATCCCTGCAGATCTCCTCCTTAAGGTAGTAGGAGTAGTATGTAGTCTAAAGGATAGAGACAGAGATCACACATTAAATATATGTCTGCAATTCTTTGAGTTCCTTTTTAACTTCTTATTACTCAAGAAAAGAGTATACTCTAAACAAAATAATGTTAAGGGCAGTAAGTCAGCAAAAGTAAATTATAGAATGCCAGTAAATATAGGAAGTGTAGAAATGAAAATTTTGATAGTTAATTGCAAATGCAGCATAACCCGAATGCTAGTGAAAGTACTAGCTAGAGTAATCAAAGGACGAATTTTGAGTAACATCGAGGTGTAGATGACTTGGTAGAGACAATGAAAAGGTATAAGTTTTTGACATGACAGTTAGGTCAAGAAAGAGAATAGAGCAAAAGAATAAAATAGTCAAAGTTCATATTTGGGTAAGATAAAAGAAGTTGGCTAAAGAAAAAACTGAAAGGCCCAAATTAGGATAAGATTAAGAAGAGTAGAGTCAGGATACAGAGGAGAACATATGGTATAGAATCTAAAAATGCAAAACTCAAAGTAGGTCATAGTTGGTGCAGTATTAGAAGCTAAAACATGAAGCTCAGAGAAGGATTTGGGATAGACTTTGTTTATTTTTTGTCCCTAAGGTAGAATAAGGGGTAATGCAACAAGGGCCCTTTAGATTGTTAATAGTATGAAGAAAGTTATGTGAGGTATGCAACCAAAATAAATAGTAATCACAGGGTGTGCAATGGTAGCTTGAACTGTCTTATCAAATAAAAAAATGAAGTCAGTAGATAGTAAGTTGAATATAACTCAACCTAATGGATTCAAATATGCTTGATGAGAGAAAATAATGAGGGATAATAGCACAGAGATTTGATGTTAGAATTCAAAATGGTGAGACATAGAGTCTGTAATCAGGTTAGGCAAGTGTTTTCAGTGTGACCAACTGGGTAACTTTATGAAGAAACATGAGTGACAGTCTGATAATAGGTAACAGAACAATAGTAGAGGATAGGACAAGTATAAATGTTACTCACAAGTTATTAAGAAGTACAAAGATCAAAGTAATGAATGTAAGACTAGAGATAGTTTTAGAAGGATTTAATAGCAAGAGGTACCTTCCAGAATACCGCAGAAGACAAGGACATAAGATAATGATGATAGGTATGAAATAAAAATTGAGTATAAACAAATATAGTAAATTATGAGATTATATGCTAGGCAGAGCAGTGGTACAATAAGGAGTTCTTATAGTGAAATCCTATAGGTAGAGCATAATAATTGCAAAGAGATTATGAAAATTGAAGAGGAGGATCAAAAGATATGGATAAATTAGAGGCTGAAGTCTGGAAAGCTATAAGCAATGGTTGTGGCTATATTAAGAAAAATGAATGCGTAAAGTATCTTGCCTAGGATTGTAGTACAACATCCATTTCTCACTACTATGATTGTTCAGGGGTAAATTATAGGTTCAAGGATACTAATCCAACCATGAAGAGCAATTCCCTACAAAGGATTGTAGGGAATGATAATGGTTTAATGGTCATGTTAAAAGGAGATATAAGAAGAATCATCCATGGTGAATGGTCCATATTCCATAAAATGAGTAGTGGGTTAATACTATAGTATAATACTATATGAGGGATGTGCTGGTGAAAACCAATCGTAGAGTTAGAATTTTGGAAGTAATTGAGTTAGCAATCAAGTTAGGATTAAGAAATAATAAAAAGGTGTATTTACATATTCGTAGAGTGGAAGATTTTAGCTTTGATGATGATAGGAGTGTAACTCCATACAATCTAGTATCAGCCATAAGTGCCAGAAAGATGTTAAGGCATGGCTGTCAAGGTTATGTGGTATTAGTGAGGGACACACCTATTAAAGGTACTTATGTGGAAAATGTACCTATTATTATGGAATTTATGATTGTTTTTCCTAATGAGCTTCCTAGGAAGCCACTTAATAGGGAGATTAAATTATGCATAGATACTGTGCCAGGTACAAACCCCATTTCTGTACTACCCTACAGGATGGTACCAGCAGAGTTAAAAGAATTGAAAGAACAGCTACAAGAGCTTCTAGAAAAGGGTTATATTCTGCCAAGCACATCCCCTTGGGGTGCTCCTGTTTTGTTTATAAGGAAGAAGGATGGGTCAATAAGATTGTGCATTGACTACAGATAAGCTGAACAAGGTGACAATTAAGAATAAGTATCTATTCCCTCAGATTGATGACTTATTTGACCAGCTACAAGAAGCAAGATACTTCTTTAAGATAAACCTACGATCGGGCTATCATTAGCTGAGAATAAGGAGTGAGGATATGCTAAAAACAGTATTAAGGACTAAGTATGGTCATCATGAGTTCTTAATGATGTCGTTTGGACTCATTAATACATCAACAACCTTTATGGATCTAATGAACAAGGTATTTAGACCATTCCTAGATCGCTTTATCATTGTTTTCATAGATGGAATTTTAGTATATTCCTAGACCAAGGAAAAAAATGCTTAGCATTTAAGGATGGTGTTGCAAACCTTGAGGAAGCATCAGCTGTATGCTAAGTTTTTGAAGTGTGAGTTCTGGTTGAAAAGTATTTCATTCTTGTGATATGTGGTCTCTAGTAAAGGCATTCAAGTGGATTCCAAAAAAATTGAAGTAGTAACTAATTAGCTTAGGCCTACTATAATTACCGAGGTGTGATATTTTCTAGGCCTAGCAGGTTATTACAGGCATTTTGTATAGATTTTCTCTAGGATAGTAGCTCCTCTGATATGGTTAACTCGAAAGAATGTCCTATTTTTCTAGTAAGATGAGTGTGAGAAAAGCTTTCAGAAGCTTAAGGACTGTTTAATTCTAGCTCCGGTGTTAACTTTGCCTGTGAGTGGAGAAGGATATATGATATATTGTGATGCTTCTAGAGTTGAACTAGGGTATATTTTGATACAGCATGGTAATGTGGTGGCAGATGCTTTAAGCATGAAGTCTTCTGGTAGCTTAGCACATATAACAACAGAGAGGAGACCATTGATACAGGAGTTGCATGAACTGATGGTGATGTACCTGAGTGAGGGAAGAAATAACTCAATTGAATTAAACAAAAAGGAAATTCGAATTAAGAGAAAGAAAACAAGTAAACTAAACTGAAACAAATAGGAAATAAGTAAAAATCAAGCAAGAACACTCAAAACACAAGGATTGAATTCTATTAGATTTTAACTCTTTTTCATATGTTCTGGTTTTAACTTGTAACAAAGTAAAAAAGAAAGGATAAAAGAAAATCTTTTTATAGTTTTGATGTTTAGGAATTGAAACTAAGAATAAAACAAGAAAGATAAAAGAATAAGTAAAAGAAAAATTTTTTTTGATAAGTTCAGAACACCATAAAGAACCCAATCTTTAAAGGTAGATGCCACACAAGAAACCTTATGATAAGTCAAGCAATTTACCACAATCAAACTAGATTAATAAGAATTGAGATTTGGTAGCACTTATGCTAAGCTTTTCTCTTCATTCTCTGAAGTGTCTGAAATCTCTCAATTGTGTTTAAGCATTACATATATGAGCCTATTATAGGCAAGGATAAGAAACTAAAGAAGAAAATTATAAAGAAACTAATTAGAAAATAAAGAAATATAGATCTGGAATAAATCCTAATAGAAATAGTAAAAGGTTCTTAATTAATAAAGTGTTAGCCAAGATCTTCCAAAATAGTAATAATCTCCCAGGATTGTATTCTGAGTTGACAAGTTAAAATTCATTCCTATTGTTGCTGGCCATAATCTTTGAAGATCTTGGAAAATATTTAGTGGTCAAATATGCTAAATTGACTCCCAACCTATATAGGAACATAAAAGGCATCAGAAACACTAAAATCTCCTCAATATGGGCTTCCAAAAGTGAATAAATAATAGCATATTATGGACCCACGAATTTAAAGAATAAAGGCCCACTATAAGGCAGCCCAATACATGCCTTATTAGTGTGCTCCGTTTGTGCCTCATTTTCTTAACTCCAAATAGGCTTAACTCTTTTGCTTTCATTAAGCTTGTGCAATCATAATGAAAGAGTTTCCCATGTTCTTTCCACCTTACATGCTTATGATGAACATGAATCAAAGTTCTAAAATTGATGAAAATTCTTGAACCCCTTGTAGGCACATCAAATGGATAAAGGTTTGATGTTGGATAGAACTGCTTTGGGTGCACTTTTAGCACATTTTAGAGTATGGTCAGATCTGTAAGATAAAATTAAAGTTTTCTATCACAGGAACCCACAATTAATGTGGATTGTGGAAAGGGTGCAGTAAGGAAAAGATTGTGAATTTGGGTTTACTGGAGATGGTACCTTTATGCAAAGCTCCAAGGTATGTGTGCCAAATGTGGACAACCTAAGAAATGAAGTTATGCAAGAGGCACACTATATACCTTACAGTGTTCACCCAGGATGTACAAAGATGTAAAATAATGTGAAGGATAGGTACTGGTGGAATGGTATAAAGGGAGACATAGCAGACATTGTGTCTAAGTGCCTAGCTTATCAAAAAGTAAAGTTTGAGTGCAAAGGCCATCGGGAAAGTTGCAAGAGATCCCCATCCCATAGTGAATGTGAGAAATGATCACCATGGACTTCGTGACTAAGTTGCCTTATACTACCCGAGAGTATGATTCTATATGAGTGATTGAGGATTGTCTGACCAAGTCAGCTCGCTTTTTATGTGTACAGACCACCTATTCTGTTGCTCAATATGCAAGGTTGTACATTCATGAGATAGTTAGATTGCATGGGATTTCTTGCTTTCATAATATCTGACAGAGAGCCCTAGTTCACATCTCGATTCTAAAGGAAACTTCAGAAAGCATAGCACACAGCTGAATTTTAGTATGGCTTTTCACCCATAGATAGATGGACAGTCTGAAAGGACAATTCAGACATTAGAGGATATGTTTCGCATGTGTATTATGGATTTTGGAGATCAATGGGATGATTAGCTACCATTAGTGGTGTTTGCCTATAATAATAGCTATCATTCAAGTATTGGAATGACACCCTATGAGGCATTATATGTAACACCCTGGGCAAATCCCACATCGACAAAACACGGGAGAGATGCTGGGTTTATAAGTTGGTGGTTCGTAACCCTTAGTGACGCGTTTTAAAACCGTGAGGGCTTCGGCTCAAAGCGAACAATATCACTAGTGGGCCGAGCCATTACATTTTTGGTATCAGAGTCGCTCCGCGTGCAACCTTGGGCGATGGTGGGGCCAACCTCAGCAAGGACGCTGAGTCCCATAAGGGGGATGGATTGTAACACCCTAGGCAAATCCCATATCAGCAAAACACGAGAGAGATGTTGGATTTATAAGTTGGTAGTTCGTAACCCTTAGTGACACATTTTAAAACCGTGAGGGCTTCGGCCCAGAGCGGATAATATCACTAGTGGGCCGGGCCATTACATTATATGGCAGAAAGTGTAGGTCCTTTCTGTGTTAGACAAAAATTGGAGAGGCGAGAGTATATGATTTAGATCTAGTATAGTACACTTTAGAGATGGTTCATTTAATTAGGGAACGTTTAAAGACAATTTTCAACAGGCAAAAGAGTTATGCAGATAAAAAGAGGAAAGATATAGAATTCGTAGTGGGTAATTATGTGTTCTTAAAGGTCTCTCCTATGAAAAGAGTTATGAGATTTGAAAAGAAAGGCAAGTTGGTTCCCCATTACAAAGGACCTTTTGAGATCACGGACAGAGTGAAAATAGTTGCTTATCGATTGGAGTTACCATCAAACCTTTGTTATGTCCACCCATTGTTCCATATTTCCATATTTAGGAAATATATTCCCAACCCTTCTCATGTGCTGTAACTAGACACAGTGGAATTAAATGAGAACTTGACTTTTGAGGAACAACTAGTGGCCATAGTGGATTATAAGATAAGGCAGCTTCGTTCAAAACAGATCTCTATGGTCAAAGTCCTATGGAGAAGTCAACCTATAGAGGAATGCACCTAGGAGTCAGAGTGAGATATGCATAACAAGTATCCATACTTGTTTAGTATGTAACTTAGTGTATTTGTTCTGCCTCGTATAAAAATTCGATGACAAATTTTCTGTAAGAAGGAAAGAATGTAACATCCTGAATTTTTAAATAATTATTTTATATGAAAATTGATTGGTTTGGCAGGACCAAGAGGGGTATTTTATAGTTGTTGTGTTATGGGCCTGAGGCCTTTTTGATTGAGAAGTGTTTTGAGTTATTTTGCAGATTGGATAGGTCCTAGGTACAGGAAAAACTCTGTCAGATTTCTGGCATAAACCTAAGGTATCTTAGGCTCTTTAATTCTTTATTTTGAGTTAATATTAATAAATTTCTTGAATATGATTGTTTAGGTGATTCAAGTCAATCTTCCTCATATTTTCAGCCGCCCTAGTGATATTTAGATAATCTGTGAGTAGATATTGATTTTATTTATAATTTCAATGTTATTATATATTCAAGGCATGCCCATGCATTCAGTTATAGATGTATGTATGTAGTTAAATACTAGGCACACCTTGTACTGCATCTTTATTTAGTGAAATTATTATGGATGTCGTCTTAGGGTAATTTGGAGCTGTGTGCGTGTCGGCGTGTGTGTAGTGTGATTATGGATATAGGTAGGAGAGGTAATCTCGGCTGGAGCTTCACTTACTGAGACATGATCCTTATATATTGATAAGTTGGGTAAGTATGACTTTGAGTCGATCTCGCTGATCCTTGCACTTGGATTATTAAGAAAAAGTCTTACTTCAGTTGACCTCACTAGTAAATATTAGAATTAAGAGAACTGTATGAGAGATTAGCTCCCATATATATTTATTGATGTGATACATGAGTGTGTGAGTACTCCAAATTATCTTTAGTGCGAATATTATTTGAATTATTTGAAACTATGTGAATATATTGCATTTCATACATAGGAATGTATTAGGCTTAGATAGTTATAGAAATTATATTTAAAATGAATATCTTACTTTATGAGTCGAACGCTCATCCTGGTTCAACCATTTTTTTCTCAGGTGACAGGTGGACTCTTTTTGTGAATAACCTGCTTCATTTCTTGTAAGTTTACTAGCAGCAGCTTAGTTATATTTCATTTCCTTAATTTATAATCAAGAACTCCGTATGTGTTAGTAATGTTCTAATCTTGATTGGGATTGTAATAATTTATTTCTTTGAAGTTGTAAATATATTATATGGGTATGTTGAAATGTTTAAGATGAGTATTTACTTGGATGAGGGAGCTAACCTCCCATATGATTATTTATTGTTTTGAGGATTATGAGAGTGAGCTAAGCTTTCCAAATTAAGTTATTTTTGTGTTTACAGATCGAATGAGTTAATACTCTCCATTGGTAGTCCAATTTATTATCCGACTCTGTCCATTTGATTTCTTGAAATTGGACTACAGTTATGGGCCTTATTGTTGGGCAAGAAATAGTTAAGCTCACTATTACTTTGGGAGTTTTATACTAACTCAAATCCTAGTGCCAATCCAGCTCAGAATTTGGGTTATAACAAAATTTTTATAATAAAATGAAATGTATAAAAATCTAAGAGACATGAAAAGAAATTTTATAAAAATTTATCAATTAAATAACGTAAAATTGAAATAAAGATATTTAAAAAAAATAAAATGAGAATTAAATATTTAGCATAAAAAATAATAAATACAATAACAATATTTATATATTAACCCTCATGTGGCAACACGAAAAAAAAAAAAGTCTACATAGCAATACCATAAAAAAATAAATTGTCCACTTTACATAGATAGATAAATTTCCTAAAACCTATCTTATCACATCCTTTTTAATTAAGCAAGATAAGATAATTTAATTAAATTAATAAATATTTTATTATAATTTAAACAATTATTTATTTTATTAAGCTCCATATAAAAACTTTAAATAATAAATAAAATGAACAAAAGGAATATTAATATATTAAAAAATAATTAAGAAAAGATTTCTAACATATGAAAATTTATTGGAAAATAATTTTTAAATACAATTAACAGTAAAGTTATACTAATGAGAAGTTATTACTCATTTATAAAGATGATATTATAATAAACATTAATTTTTCACATTTTTCAATATGAGTATTTTTTTGTTGACACATGATTTATTTCTCCTTTTGGTTTGATTAATAAATTATTAAACTTATTTATAAATTAAATAAATTATAAATAAAATTAATTTTTAATTTAATTTATTAATTAAAAGATTACCATCTTATTTATTTATGAATTATCTTTATCTATAATTATTTATCTAAATAAATATTATAATAAATTATAAATAAAGCATTTCTATTTTCTTATGATATTGCAGCAGCTGAACAACTTTCAGATAACCCAGTAAAAAGTTCATTCAAACAAAAATTAACGAATTTTAATTTCCAATAAAAGGAAAATATCTTATTTGTTCAATTAATTTTTTCAATTTTGGAAAATGGGCCATGGGCCGAAACTAACCATATTCAGAAATTAAAGGCCACAAAAATGCATTTCCACCGTCAGCTTTTTGGCCTACCACGTAGGGAAGGGTAGATTCTGGATGGACAATAGCCAGAATAGGTAGGTCCGTAGGTGAGGGTTTTCATTGGTATTACTTTCAAGCTACTGTCTGAGAGAGTGAAATTCAAGTGAAAACGAGAAGATGCCTTGCCTGAACCTTTCGACCAACGTTAGCCTTGACGGCGTTGACACTTCCGCCATCCTCTCTGAAGCCACGTCCACCGTCGCCAAGATCATCGGCAAGCCCGAGGCCGTAAGATCCTCTTGCGCTCTTTATGCGTCTTATGGTTTTCGTTTTATTTTGACGGCGATAAATGGTTGAATTAAGATGGAATCACTTTTTTTTGTCTCTAATTCGAGGGAAATTTTCTCAGTTTTTAAAGCATTTTAGCAGTCTTAATTTGAAATCCCTTGCTCGGAAACTAATGCGAAAAAGGTTGGTGAGATTATTTCCCCTCTTTGTGAGCTGTTTGATTTTTGGTTAGTAAGATTGCAGATTGATTATTTATCATTTATCATTTATCAATTTGTTTGTTTAAATGTATAATTTGAACTTCTGATCATACCTTTGGGCCTTTTGTGGCTGAATTATTGGAGTGATGATTGATTAGGAATGCCGATGCTACTTTGTTACTGTGAACTCCTGCTGATTTTCCTTCTCTTCCTGGGTAGAGGGTATCTACTTGTTAATTTTGTAACAGATGCTGTTTGAACTTGGAAATGATGGGTAGCTTGAAATGTACGTTATCAACATGTTCTCGTCTATTAGCTTATTTTTGTAGATAACTTGACATATGAAAGGTTTTGCACCATGCTAATATTTTGTTTTATAGATGTTCTAGGCCATGTTCATTAATTGTCTGATTGCATAATAAGAGTGTTACAGCGATTATCAAAATTGGTTTACTGTGTTTAATCAGTGCTCCAGGCACAGGAAAACTAGAAACGTTTATGTAGGAAGGATGAAGTATTTCCTGGAATCATCTTGATAAATGCTGTAGTAGTCTCATGGCAGCTATGCCAGGAGTATAATTTATGCTTCCTTGTCTAAAAAGGCCTTTTTTTCCCACTAAATTTCATTGGAATAATTATCACATTTAAAAATATATATATATAAAAAAAAAAACGATTTTTGATAACAGTAACACATTGTGTCTTAAAATTTAGGCTAGCTCAGTAGTGATTTCTTGGTGATGTTTAAGAATTTTGAGTTTATGTCTGGTGTTAAAATCACTTGGTAGAATGCTTTGGCTTGAAGTAAGTTATGTTAATAAGTTAATATTAACTTGGATAAATGTTGTTTTTGGGGCTTGTTTTACATGAAAATTGAAATCTGAATAATGGTTAAGCAGAAGTTCTTCAGTGGCATATTTCTATATGATAGAAGAATTTTGTCCTTTACAGTGGATCCCACTCCACAAACCCCCCAACTTGACTCTTGTAACATTAAAACTTACAATTGCTATTTGACATGAAAGGATGGTGATCTTGGTTTCATGATTGTAACTCTCTCTCTCTCTCTCTCTCTCTCTCTCTCTCTCTCTCTCTCTCTCTCTCTCTCACGCGATGTTTTAATTTTTCTCTTTACAAGTGAAAAGAAGGTTGCATTTGCTTGATATTGTATTTTATTGATTAAATTGTCAAAATAGGCATTTAAACATATTATATTTGTTTTTATGCAGTATGTGATGATTGTGTTAAAGGGATCAGTACCCATAGCATTTGGTGGAACTGAGCAGCCAGCAGCTTATGGTGAGTTGGTGTCCATTGGAGGCCTTGGCCCTGATGTGAACAAGAAACTGAGTGCTGCAATTTCGGCAATCCTCGAAGCAAAGTTGTCAGTGTCCAAGTCACGATTCTTCCTCAAATTTTATGACACTAAGGCAAGCAATCTCAACCTGTAATTATCAACAAGATGGGTCATTGCCACACACATTTCATCTCACTGCACTCTTCCTGTTTGTTTAGGCCCATCAAAGTCAAGAATATGCACAGTGTTTGCATGCTTTACACCAGCACTAGATCATGTAAATAAATCTTTACTGTTTTGAAATTGTATAGTTATTAATTTTTTTAGGATCCAAATTTTGTTTATTGTCCAATAATGTTCACAGCAGCAATTTATATTACTTGCTTCCTCATATTAGGTAATAATGCTTTTGTTTTTGTATTATTAACAGGGTTACAACTTTGGATGGAATGGTACCACCTTCTAAGGCCTGCATCTTGTCTTGGTTGCCCACAAGCTCAATATCATGCATTTAGACAGCAATATCCCCATGGTGATTTGGTATAATAAAACTTGGCTATTGTAGTATGTTACATTGTTTCTGTTTCTCCTTAGACACATGATATGTGGAATACTAGATGGTTCAACTGTATGCTTCTTTTGGGAAAAAGAAAAACCTTTATTTTCACTTGGCATTAGCCAATGCTGTTAGGTACTCGGATATTTACGAGTGAACTCACTCTCTTCTCTAGCTATGCATTTTGAATAACTGTTGTGTTGCTTTGTGAGAACTGGCATGCATCTGATGTGAACCGGCTAGGATTCTTGTTGAATTCCTCGACATTTTCCAGGTCCCATAGCAGTTTGTGAGGGAAGTCCAACATTTAAATTTTCAATGCCAAAATAATTTTGCTTGCCTCTTTATCTTGGGAACAAATCTTACCAACTTAAGTTCTTGATCCTTGATCATAATCTTATGTCTGGAAAGATTCCGGTGACCCTTAGCAATTTGGCTTTGCTTCAAGAGATTTCTCAGTCATAATCAGATTTCGGGGAGCACGCCTAATGAACTGTGGAGGCTGTCAGGACTACAAAAGCTTGATTTTTCAAATAATGCTCTGAAAGGGTCCACCTAGCTTTTTCCACCTCTCGTCTCTAGTCTCGTAGAATTTAGAGGGCAATCGCCTCGACAGCCAGTTCCCAGAAGTTGTAGACAGATTGAAGGACCTCTCAGTGCTCAACCTGAAAATCAATCAATTCAGAGGCCGTACCCCATCAACTATTGGAAGTATCTCTAGTATCAATCGACTAGATTAATCACAAAATAATTTTGCTGGAGAAATTCCACCTTCGCTTGCTGCCTGTCCAACCTCACTTATTTCAATGTTTCTTACAACAATCTCTATCGTGTCTGGTCGCAAAAACTTTCAATTCAAGCTCAGAAATTCCTGATATAATGAATCTCAATGAAAACTAAAAAGATCCAGAAGCTAAAATATCCGTTTTAGCAATAACTTCTATATTGTTTTTTCTCCAAAACTTGATGTGAAAGAAAAGCTCTACAGGTTGGCAACTTTTTTTAAGGGAAATTAAAAAGTTATCATATGTTTTATCATATTATATATTTTATATATAATTGTTTACTTAAGTTATTTAAATTTTATTGTTGTGATGATTATTGAATATGATAGAGTCACATGATTTGTTAGTTAAGAAGTAAGAAAATTGACAATTAAGTTGTTGAGACAAGGTTGAGAGAGAAGGGTACGAAGGGGCAGCGGGGATTTGAAATCGAGGCTGCTCGTCATGCAAATCTCTTAGCACCAAGAACCTATTACTTGAAGCTTCTAGTTTTTACTACATGCCTAAAGGAAGCCTTGCGTCTTTCCTCGATGGTAAGTGATAAAAAATCGATTTCTAGTAAGATCGGATTTACATAACCCCATATCCAAAATCTTTTTAATACAACTTGGGGGCCTAATCATTATTTTGCTCAAATCCATATTAATTTCGGAATAATGCCTAATCACCAAATCAATTATTTGTTACTTGTAATCTTTTTAATGCAGCTCGGGGGCCAGAGACTACTATCAGCTGGCCAACAAGGATGACCATATCCATTGGTGTTGTACGAGGAACTGAGCTACCTCTCCTGTCTCGACCCAGGAAAAAATAATCAATGGGAATCTGACATCAAGCAAAATACTAATTGATGAGCAAACCAATGCTGATATTGCAGTCTTTGGCCTCTCCAGGCTCATGACTACTGCTGCAAGTACCAATATAATTGCTACTGCTGGATCACTTAGTGCACCAGAACTCTCAAAGCTCAAGAATGCCAGCACAAAGAGTGACGCATACAACCTTGGGGTGATCATTCTGGAGCTCTTGACAGGAAAATCACCTGGTGAACCAGCAAATGGTATTGGGTGGCATCCATAGTGAAGGAGTGGACTAATGAAGTCTTTGATTTGGAGCTTGTGAGGATGCACCCGCCATGGGTGGTGAGTTGCTTAAACACATTGAAATTAGCTCTGCATTGCGTCGATCCCTCACCATCAGCTCGTCCCTGCAGTTCAAAAAATTCTTCAGCAACTAGAGGAAATCAAGCCGACAGCCAGTTTTGTTGATGATGGAGCCAAAGTCCCATCGCCAGAATAAAGTTCTATTATTAGTTTCATAATTTTATGGGGGACTTCTTATTCT
The DNA here is from genome assembly GCF_030052815.1 of Hevea brasiliensis. Classification (NCBI taxonomy): domain Eukaryota; kingdom Viridiplantae; phylum Streptophyta; class Magnoliopsida; order Malpighiales; family Euphorbiaceae; genus Hevea; species Hevea brasiliensis. The sequence goes on along the minus strand of NC_079495.1, from coordinate 100,330,397 downwards.
TTAATTTTTTTTTTTTTTTACCATGCTTCTTATTCTTTAATTCATTTTATTTGTTAGTGCATGGAAATATAAGTTACTGTTGGTCGTTTAGAGTCTTCTTTTTGTCTAGAAATATAAATTTTTTTTTCAAGTTTAAAGAATTTAATTCTTTTAATTATTACGTTTCTAAAAGTAAAAATTCATAAAAATAAATTAATTAAATTGAATTGTTACAAAAATTTAAGTATAAGATAAAATTTCGTATGTTTTTATGTACTTTCGTTTATTGTTCTGTAAAAAAGAAAAGTAAATTATAAAATTGCATTTATTTATGCTTGCTCCTTGCCTGCTACACGCAAAGCAAGATTATCAAAAATGGCTACAAAACTTCTACAGAACCATAGGCCCAACATAACCATTCTCAGCAGCTTCCCATCTACTTAAATTAAGTTGCGATTTTTGTTGATGCATGTCATCAACCCATATTTTTTTAATAAAAAAAAGAGGGAACATGTTGTTGTACCCCATCTAAAGTTAACGTTTAGTGAAAATGTCTAATGTTACCTCACCTATAAATATTCAATTTTATAAATTTCACAAGCAAATTAAATATAAAAATTTTAATCATCATTTTTCCTTGTATTATTTTTTTAAAATGAATTAAATTTGATCTATTTTCTCGATAAAATTTAAGATTTAAACTATAAAATTTCCCAACACAAAAAGAAGGCATTCAATTAAGCTCATGTTTAGATCAAAATGATGATGTGAACGAAACATTGGACAAAAAAAAATGATATGTAGATTGTATCATCCTGGTTCAACCTTGTGCAATTGCCTATTGAACTAAGAAGTTGTTTATTTGTTATTTCATGCATGACATCAAGTTGGCGAGATTAAAATGCCTCACCTTTCAGCTGAGAAACATTTTAGCAATTTAGTTCTTTGAACTTTAACACAATAGCTTTAATAATGGATCATAAAAATTTAAAACTTTTGTCCATTAGGAGCGATTTACCTCGTAATAAATCTCTTCAATGTGAATTAGAAAACACTTGTGATTTATTAAAATAAAATAAAATAAAATTAAAAAAAATACAATAATGCCAAACGTGTCTTTCTAGTTCCGACAAATTGGTGACAGCTTTACGCAGCTCTCACAATTTCACTCTTCTTTTTGAAGCAGGCCCAATCCTTGATTTTGGCTCTTCTACCTAAAATAGAGAACCAAGTCGAGATGCTGTCGTTTCTAGGAACCAACAAAATCAAACAGAATCCAGATTTCCATTTCTTCTCATATCAGCCAACTGAGCTCGCTTTCTACCCTCTCTCTCGCCGGTGCCATGGAGGATCTTCCTTTACAGAAGGTGGCAATATCAGGTCCCACGTTAACCTCCATGATACAGCGCTTCTCCTCCTCTCTCGGTGACGTAGACGGCATCCTATTCGGCCACGTCACCCACATGCCCTCCACTCTCTCCGACGACTCACCGCAAACCCGCTCCGACTCCGATCCCTCTCAACTCGTGGCCAACGTCACTTCCTTCCTTTGCCCCAGCTCACCTCTCTCCTTTTACGATTCATTTGGCCGAGTCGACTCTTCTTCTCTCCATCGATTCCTGCCCTCTCAAACTCACCACCAGTTCATTGGCTGGTTCTCCGCCCGCCGCAAAACCCCTATTCGCCCTTCAATGCGCGAATTTTCCGTCTCGCGTTCTCTCTCCACCAACTCTCAGTTCTCTTTCCCCATCAAAAACTCCGAAAATCCAATAAAGTTTGCTCCTTGCATTTTTCTCTTATTCGCTACTCCTTTACAAGACCAATTAATTCATACGCACGAGTACCGCGCTTACCAGTTCCGTGTATCGACGCACTCGTTTGATCCCAAGTCGATTGATATTGTGAATATAGGGCCGGCGTTCCGGGGGCATTATGGATCGTTTAGCCCTAATTCGCCCTTCCCGATGTTGAATTGTGAGTTAAGTTGCTTATCGGCTATGAATGAGGATAGACATGAAGAGAATTTGAGTGAAAATAAGCAGGTTTCCAAGGACCAGAGGGAGCTGGATATGTGCGCAGAGGATTTTCCGGTTTCGAATTTGAGCCAGTTAATGGGATCGGAGGCTTCGAATTATACTGCAGGTTTGGAATATTTGTATGAGAAGATGTTGGCCAAAATTGACAGCTTAGCCAGACAGGTGGAGAAGAGCAATGCTAAGGTTCTTGAGCAGGTGAGCATATAATATGATTGCATTCTGGTCATATTCAGCCTCTGCTTTTAATGCTTGAAAGAAAAGACGAAGAAGCTAAGTTTAATGAATTTAGACAGGATGTTTGTGAATTGGACAGGTTTCATTTTAGGGGCATATTCAGCTGCTAATTTGAACAATCTTATGTTGATTTTTGGCATCATTGGTTGATTTGTTTTAAATGATGATCACATTCTTCAAATGTGTTCTTTTAGTTGTTATTTCCGATGGCTATTTATCAATAACTCAGTATAGCATTGGATTTGAACTTTCAAGTAGCTTAAGTTTCTCTTTCCTCATTCTCTTGGTTTGCTAGTGCTTTCCTTGGATGCTAGAACATTGTAAAATTCAATTAATGCTGCTTTATCTTTATTCAGGGGAAAAGTGGGATAAGTATATGAAATTAATGCTCCTTTTGAACTGTTGGCAGGAAACTCATAATAGGAAGTTAAGGCACAAAGTTGCCCGGACTGGACCAGACTAAACGTTTCATTCCTGCTTGTATTTTTTAGGTTGTGTCAGGTAAATGTTTTCCATTCCTCCTGCTGAAGCTCATTCTTGATGTTTCATAAAGGGATAATTCTCATGTAGGTATCTCTTTTATCAGAAAGTTAGGCAATAGGAAAACGAATGAGATGTTTCTAGAAAACCTGATGTAATGAGAACAAATTTCATGACAAATAAATTGTTTATTCATCAAGTTGATAACTTTTGAGTTCAAGTTTGACATTGAATTTAATAAGAGCATAAACTCTTCAGTTTGCAAAATATTGGTTTGCTTTTTGTAATAATACTAGTGCTGTCAGCATTCATGACGGTTAACCATGGTTGTGTATCTGAGTTAGATACTCAATTTGAGTATATGCACTTTTGGGACTATAAAAGCTTCCCAAATTTTGCAAGCTCGGATTCATAATATGCTCAGCTAATACTAGAATGGCAAAACAAACAGTAACACTGTTGAGCAAAAAAATTAATTGCACACTAGAATATCTATTCTGGGGGTGTTTGTGTGATTGTTCAAACTAGAGTAGTGACATGTATAATCTTAAGGATGCCATAAGGTTGAACAGTGTAATGTAGCTATACACATTACTCTGCAGGTGACATAAAAAGGCTTAGCAGAAGAGATTATAAAGGTAGACACATGTCCAGAGGGTAGTGTAGGACCACCTCAGACAAAAAATAGGTGTAACGCTTATCACCATTCAATGAGTCTGTTGAAAGGTTTAAGTAATGCATATATCTTTAAAGAGGCAAGTTCTGCTAAGATGAATGCAAATTTTTGCTTAAACATGGAGAAGTGTGGTTACTGTAAAAAATTATGAGAGTGCCAATTAGTTGATCAGATAGGTGTTTCAGGTTGTTAAAGTGGTTGAATTTGTTGATCTTCAAATGGTTTTTACATGTTTGAATAAGGAACTAGTTATCGTTTGCATTGCATGGTATGTGAGTGTTGATGACAATGCAAAGATGCAAAATACTGGAAACTGTTACTATCCTTGAACTTAGTGGTTTATGGGTCTGTTGGTCAAATTGGAAACTGAATGACTGTACTATAATAGCTGTGAAAAGTGAAACTACTAGTAGATAAATTATATAATAATTCATTATCAAAATAATGAGAATAAATTACCTAGGATTTATGAGAGGAAAAGGATAAACAATTTGTGCATTATGCTGAAAGAACGTCACAGGATATGTACTCCAATTTATTTAGGAATGTTAAGAAGAGCAAATAGAGAGAGAGAGAGAGAGAGAGAGAGAAGCCATCCCATCATTAAATATTATTGAGGAGATATTTAACATTAAAAGCAGTAACTGAATTGTACAAGTCAAGCAAGAAGATTCCTTGAAAAAGTGCGATTCGAAGCCACATTATTGTAAGTTGTAATTTTAATGCAAAAATTTTATGGCTTATCACAGCCAAAATGAAAGCTATCACAACATAGTCATTCATGGTGTGGAATGTTAGTGTTTCTCATTCTATAATATATTTGAACAAATTAAGAAAGCTGACAACAAAGTAGTCACTGATATACATGTTTCTATAGTTCTTTATGCATTTATGATACCTATTGGGAACGCCTGACCCTGCATTCAAATATAAGTTGGATTTTACACGTAGAAATTGGAGGAATTTGATCCATTTTATTACAGCTGTCTCACTTTTCTCTTGTTGGTTTTGTGTCGGAATCTTGGAGAACAGGGATGAGCCTCATCCTGTAGTTGCTGCGACGAAGATCCAGTAATCAAGGAGCTTTTGTTGATGATTCTTGTAGTTGGATATTCATGACTACATTGGATGTAAAATAGGTTGATTGTATTGGAACTCTGGGCATTTAGGTGGGTTATAAGGGGTACCCTGTACACCTCTTATGTATTAATTCATTTGCTTTGTGCTCCTTCTGCACTTGAAATTTCTCATTATATCATATATCTATTTCTCTGTCAATAATGTATATGCGTGTGTGAAATTATAATTCTATCATTATTGCTGTAAATAATTCAAGTTGCTTACAAGTTACTAGAGGTTTGGTTCGATAAATTGTCTTGTTTCTAGATGAGTCAAGTGTGAGCCTAATTTTTAGTTTAGTTAAATAAACAAGTTGAATTTGAGTAGGCTCATCTAGCAGGTTCAGTGTCCAAATTAATTAGAACTAGAAAATTAGTTTTATTTAAAAATGACCAGAGCAATTTGGCTGCTTAACCATAATAGATGTGTTAGTTACATTGAAAGTTAATAATTTTTTTTTCTTATTTTTAGTAGTATTATTATTATTATTATTATTATTATTATTATTATTATTATTATTGGTATTGTTATTTATAATTTTAAAAATTTATTTTTTTAATAGCATTCTAATATAATTTAATTTTTTTACGCATTCATAAAGGTTGTTTATTTTCCTTTTTTTATCTTAAATTATGTTATTTTTTTATAATATTATAAAAAAATGTCTTGAATTAATAATTTATTTATTGATGTAATTATTTAATATGTAATAATATGAGTTTTTTTAATTTTTAATAAAATAATATAAATGGATAGTATATTAAAAAAGACTAAATAAAATTTATTATTTTAACTATATTAATTATATTTTCTTAAACTATGTGAAAATAGATGTAATTCTATTTTTATGAGATTAATGAGTAATATAGAATATAAATTTTATTAAAAAAGCTAGTATTTTTATTTCATAATTATATCATAAAGTAAAAAAAATTAAAGATAACAAAATTTTAAATAAAAATATTATAAATTTAAAATGAAAAAAAAAATCACATATTAAAAATAATAAAAACATTCTTGCATTACATATGTCATAAATTCTATCTTTGTTAATAATAATGTGGGGAAGAACGTCAGGCTTGGAATTAAGAATCATCTTTTCATTTATTTTAATTAAATATTTATTATATATTTTTATTTAATTTTTAAAATTTTATTATATTTTATTTAATATTTTTTTTTAATAATTTTAATAAAAAATACTTATAAATTATTTTTTTGCCAACTTACTTTAACTAAACAAGAAACCAATACTTTAACTAAACACGTACGACCTCTCAATCGCAGCAACCCACATGCAATGATGAACTTCCCTCTATCACTCTATGTATATCTACATCTGTGGGTGGACATTTCTCCAATTGGGCTCTACGTGAGTTGGAGGTTGCTGATGACTAATATAAGAATTTGATGGCTGAAGTCCAAAAATATAAAGGAAGTGTGGAACCATCAATGGAGATTAAGCCAATTACAATGAGGATAGTGCTTAGAGTCTAATTTAAATTTATGAATGTAAACTAAATTAAATTGTTGTTGATGCAGTAAACTGGTTTTTAATTTTTAATTATAATCTTTTATACTCTTTCAAATAAACAAATGAGAAAAAAGATCACTGGCTTCGTTTCCTTGGATATATACAGGAGCCGCAATTTGGCTGAGATTGAAATTTTCTTTTCTCTGCTAGAAAAATATTACGTCTTCATCAGTCATCACCAAGAAAAATGATGTGAAGGAGGTAATAGGTTCTGCCACGTGTATCGGGATGAGCACACGAAGAGATTATTAAATTGATTGTTATGTAATATCAAACTTATATTTAATACATCCCTATCCTTTACGGGGAATAAAATTAAAAGAGAGCAGTTGGTCTTTGTCACGTAGGCTGGTTTCCTTCGTCCCTAAGATAAGAACTACCAAAAACAAAAACAAAGTTGACAACTTACGAAGAATTTGAGTAACTTCTTCATAAATTCCCACTTTGCAAGTTGCAACCAATCCATAGCATACAAAATCCTGGAAGGTGTTCTAGAAGTTCAAAAGTGAGAGAGAGAGAGAGAGAGAGAGAGAGGGAGAAGATATGAAGGTTTGAACTTTGAAGAGTGAGTTTCTCTTCAGTTTTCAGAGGCTTGAGGATTATTTAACATTGATTTGATTATTTTGGTGGTTTCAGAACAATCTTGAAATAGAAAAATCTTGAACATCTTTAATGAGTGATATGGGGGATGCAAACAAGAAGAGTTCTTGTTCAGGGGATAGCAGCAAAAGCAAGAAGAAATTGCGGAGGGGACGCAATGGCTGTGAATCGCTGGCGGATAAACTTGATAACTGGAAGAAGCGAAATAAATTTGTTGAAATTCGCAAGCCTCCATCCAAGGGCTCCCGAAAAGGTTGTATGCAAGGAAAAGGTGGGCCAGAGAACCAGACTTGCTCATATAGAGGTGTTAGACAAAGAATCTGGGGCAAATGGGTTGCAGAAATTCGAGAACCTGCTGGAAAGACTAGCTTATTGAATGCTGCACCAGGGCATAGGCACTGGTTGGGTACATTTGCTACTGCCATTGAAGCAGCTAGAGCTTATGACTATGCGGCAAAGGCTATGTATGGTTCTAATGCTATCCTTAATTTCCCTGGCTACTCTTTGGAAACTGAGTCTAGAGCAACATTGAATGGCTGTGATGATTTCCCTGTTGAGAAATCAAAAACCCATTGCTCAGGAGTTGATGGATTTAAAGAACGAAATGAAAAATTAGGTTCTTGTGGGATTTTTGTTGTTGACGAATCAAATGAGAAACTTGATAAATCACAAGTGGCAGAGAGTAATTCAATAGAGTTGAAAGATGAGGAATGTATTTCAAGAACTGATTGCAGATCTTTTAAAGATGTTAAAGCTAAACCAATGATGCCGGTGAAAGAAATGAAAGCAGAGTTTGCACAAGTTATGGAATACCCTGGACATTACAGCATCAATCATAAATTTGACTTCTTGCAGAGTAAGTCCAAAAATGTGAAAGCTGAATTAAGCACTGATCATGAGTGTTCCAATGAAATCGATGTCCTTACGCCCACAATTGAAGAAATAGAAGAAGAGCTTGGGAGAAGTATTGAATCAAATCAATATGATGGGTTCAATAGTATGCATATGCCCTTAAATGATGTTGAGAAGCTGATGATGAGGAAAGTAATGGAGAGAGAATTTCCAGGAATGGAGTCCGGTTACTGTAATCGCTTTGAGGTTAGACATGACAATATGAGCAATGATTTTATAGATATGAACTGCTATACAGGAATTGATCTTAAGCTGTCTAAGCACATGGATGGCACTGAGAACTCTGCACTGAAAGGAGAGAAGATTTTGGACCATGATCACTTTGAATTAGGCTCTACGAATTGCCAGCAGAGCACTTGGCCATCTAATCTTTCTTCTCACTTGCAGAACCCAAGAACCAATCTACAAGAAAGCTCCAATCATACAGAAGAAGCAAACAGACACTTGGATTGCAATTTCAATTTGTTGGAGCCTGACTTTAACTGGGGTTCAATGGAAGAGCCTGGATTGATTGAACTATGGGATTTTGGATTGTAGTAATTCTAGAGGCTTGACATTGGTGTTCATTTTGTTGAGGAGTGAGGAACATGATCAGAAGCAGAAGAAATATTAGTCATATCTAACTGCTACTCATACTATCATCTTTTCTCCAAAGTAATTTTGCTCATATCTCTGCTTAATTAGTCAATGTCATATTATTTGTGGATTCTTCGTTAATCTTTGAGAAACAACCTCTTGTATTGTTCATTATGCACTTCTTATTATTACAAGTCACATGATTATATACACATGCATTAAATAGCCATTTTTAATGTAATACAGTTACATGTATATATACATGATCTATATTGATACATTAATAAATCCAATAGTTTGTTTCTACAAATATAAATCACAGAAAAAAGCTATGTGACCATGTAGAAAATAGTTCAATCCACACACGTATACATGAACAAACCAAAAATTGAATCAATGTTTGTGTGCTTTGAGGTTGGCAATGACCGAAGCAAAGAGGTGAGGGCTTTGTTGTTTCCAAGGAAGGCATTCGGCGAGGGTTAATCATGTTGAAAGTGGTAGGTCTCAATGTTGTCCAACGCCCCCATTTGAAGTTCAACTCTGCTATCCTCTTTCTGGTGGTGGCCTATGTGAAATCGCAACATAGTGTGCTCAATCTAGAGATTGGCTCATCTTCTTCTTAGGTAGCAGAGGAGGTGGCGACTTGGCAACTAGGGTGCCTCCCTCCGATTTGTTTTTCACTTGCTCCTCTGTGCTTTGGTTGCGCTTGCAGCTGGGGCTATGGTGGTTTTGTCCCTTGTTTCTACCGTCTTAAAGTGCCATGGTAGCGGTTTGTGCTTTGGGCGTTTCCTTCGCGTTCGCCAGTGGTGCTCGGCGGTGATCTTGGGCAGAGGGATCTAGAGCCTTTCCAGAGAAGGTTTTTGGAGATTTCCTTCCAATGAGCTGGGCTTCTAAGCTAGACTTTGGTCTCTGTTTGTCTGGACTTGGGCTCTATAGCCCACCTCCTATATTCCTCTTAAAATTAATTAAATTAGATTTCAATTTCAAAAAAATGTAACCCCATTTTAAATTTTTATTTTTATTTTTCACATACGTACATATTTCTTGTAATTAGGATTAGGATGAGAGCTCTAGCTGATAACCAGAGGTAAATTTCAATCGGCGTTACAGTCACCATTAAAACATAAAAGGAAGAAAGTAAAAACTATTTAACAAATATATATATATATATATATATATATGGCTCTACCTAATTTTTTTTTTTTTTAGAGATACAATATCAGTTTTATTTTATTTTAAGAAATTTTCAAAGAAAGTAGCGCATACAAATGATTAAAGCAGCAATATGCCAATAACATGTTCGAAAACTTTCCACAATTAATTAAAATTATTAAAGTTCTTAAGAAAATCACTTAGGGCCTGTTTGATTTAACTGTTGAATATTGCTGATAACTGTTAGCTGTTACTGTTAGCTGATAGCTGATGATAGCTAATTTATGTTAAGTGTTTGGTAAAACTATATTTAGCCATTGTTGTTGACACGTGTATATATTATATAATTTATTTTATTATTGAAATAAATATAAAATTATAAATTTATTATATTATATTATTTATTTTATTATTAAAATTAAATATACAATTATGAAATTAATATATTATATCATTTATTATATTATTAAAATAAAAATATAATTATTAATTTATTATATTATATTATTTATTTTATTATTAAAATAATTAAATTTTTTAAAAAATAATTAAATAATTTTAAAAATATAGATAAAATAATAAAATAATTATTATTGTTAATAAAGAAAAAATTTATAATTAATTTTAAGTTTTTAAATATAAATAAATATTTTACATTTTATGTTATTAATAAAAAATATATTAATTAAAATGTTAAAATTATAAATAAAAAATATAAAAGTATTAATAATATTAATTTTTAAGTTAAATAAAAAAATAATAATATAGTCAAAATAAAAAATAAAATCAATTCAGCTATCAGCTAATGAGAAACGGTTCTAAAAATATAACTGATACAAACTGTAACTGGTGGGTACCATATCAGCTACCTATCAGCTATCTATCTACTTTACTTTTTAAAACTTACCAAACACTCTAGTTCACCTATTTTGGTGTCTATCAACTATCAGCTGCACTCAACAGGTGAACCAAACACCCTTTTACTCAGATTTCTTTCCTGCTCCGTTTCGGCCCAAACCAGTCTCCATGGGCCAATCTTTGTGCCCAACCCGGAAGAAGCTAAACATTAAGCAGAAACTTGTGCGAGTGCGGAACAAAGGTAAAGTTCAATGGCTACAATAGTGTGTCAGTTTTGTGAGATGCAAAGGAATAGAACTTCAGCATTGGCTCAAGTTCGAATGACATGGACTCGGCTATAGTGTATCAAATCAATTTCGCAGAATTAAAATCTTGCAGGCATGATCAATAATTATTGCATTACACATGCTTGTAACTAGCAACATCATCATTTGTTATTCTTCAGGTTAGATCATTATGTTATTGGATACCTAATCAACTCTCAAACTTTAGATACGCCCTTCACTTTCCTCCCATTATACCCAAATAAGCCCATCTTGGAACCAAAAGAAAGGTTAAAAGATAAGAAGAGATCTGCAATCACCATCTCAAAACACACGCATACCACTTTAACCCATCCCGTCTGTCTCTCGCTTAGAAATCATCAATGTCATGTATGAAGGGGGAAGAAACAAAATATAGTAGGTGATAACATGCTGCATTTGAGGTACAGCAGCTTGTCAAACTCAACGGTGCCTATCATGCCATGTTAAAATGGATATATTTGTTCATAGTGGTGACTGGTCAGTTCATTTCATGTGCACTTGTGAAGAATTGGACCGAGTCTCCGTAGACAGATCCTAGCTCATGGCAATTAATTGATAATAATAATGAAGTTATTAATAGATATCATCCTACAGAACCATAATATATTACCTCCACTCCATATTCCAGCCACCACCATCAAGGTCATGAAGAGAAACAACTCTGTCCAGACTCCAATAAGGCCAAATACAGGAGTGGCGGCACGTATGAACACAGAAGAGATAAGTCCTACTAATACCATTATCAAATAGGATCACATTATCAAAATTACTATAACAAAACCAAAAGCAGACCATCGAGTAGGCAGCATATCTGAAGTCTGAAAGGCCATAGTAGAGCCCATCAAGAACAAATGTGTTAAAATTTCACATTGATTTGGGGTAGGGATAATGTACTCTTTATACAGTCTTCTCACTTCTCACTAGCTTTTGAGGATAAGTTAGGCCTAACTCATAATTCTCCAAATGTTCAGTCTTGGGTGTGAGAGGGGTGTTAAGTTCTCATGTTGATTTGGGATAGGAGTAATGTGCCTCTTATGTCCTCTCCCCCTGAACTAACTTTTGGAAGGGATTAGATTGTCCATTTTCTTGAGAAAATACAAGAGCATTTATTGTTTGAGACCAAGCAACAAACTGCAAAAATAGTGTCAACTTTTAATGAACATAGCAACATTATGCTTTGAGATCACATTTTGCAAGATGGCATAAAGGACACATCCAAAAAAAAAAACAAAATCCAAAAATTAATTACTTGATCCCAACTCGGAACCTATAATAGAAAATCAACTCAATTGGGACAAAGTTACGCATTCTTCTAATTGTATCACTTTCCTCAACTCAAAAAGATTTCTCAAATTAATGACACTAAATGGAAGAAAAACAATGTGGAGGGAAAGGTACCAAAACTACTCGACTGAACCTTAATCCCAAAGTAGTTGGTATCAGCTACCTATTTCCTCCATTCCAGCCAGTTTAGTGTAACATATTCAAAAAGGTATAGGGCTGCCAAGTCATTAAAAACTACTTTCCTCCATAACATCTTAAATTTGCTCCTCCCTTCCTTATTTCCTACCACTTTCATATGCTCAACCTTTCATACTGGAGCATTTGCCAATCTAGAGTGCATGAGGAATATACAAAAACTTAAATCAAATTCAGTATAAGTGAACAGGCCATCATTCAGCTAAGCAACAAGAGTGGTCAATTACAATGGTGAAATCATGAAATAGGCCATAAATTTGGACAATGAAAATACTCGGAAAAATTCTTAGGAATTTCCTAGCCTGAAACAGACTCCCAGATAGAGCATAAGTAAAATGAAAGTAACAAACACTGTGTTATGCATGATTAATGCTTTAAAACTTTATCAGCAGATCCAGTTGATTATTGAAATTTCCTTGAGCCCAAATACCACTTTAAATTTAAAGATCTTGCAGCATTCTTTAAACCACCATTGACAACCGCAAATGCCAATTAGTTGCCATCATGCAGATAAAAGCAGTAAATAAAAAAATAAAACGAACTTAGTGTCAAAAATAACAAATGCCATAGCTGTACATCGTAGGCATAAAATACATTAAAAAGAAATTGCAAATAAAGGATCCTGCGAAGGGTTAGGAGAACTGAACCCCCTTCCCATCCCTCCCCACCAGTCCGCCCCTTATTTTATCTTTTTCTCTGTTTCAGAAGCTATCCATTCCTTAAAAAATTTTGGGACTAAAGCTACACATTTGTCCTCTGCCCCATATACTGATTTTAAAATTTACAAATTAAATGCAAGCAGACTTTTAGCTTCCACAAGCCAAGAGAAAACCATGCAACCCCTGGAATTCAAATGAGATATGTCAAGCATTTGTGTTTTAAACCCAATCTCTGGCCTGATTACGAAGTGATAACTACAAAGTTTTTAAAGAGGGTCCTAACCCATTCTTTATCGGACCTGAGGTTCCTATAGATTCTACAGAGTATCTCAATCATGGATAAAAAAGTAGTTTATAAGGCATCTTAAGGCAATGCCATGACTGACCTTAAGACACTAAATATTAAGCACGAGAAACATAACCTCAAGCATGTGCATTCACTTCGACAAAAAAAAAAAAAAAAAGCATGTGCATTCACGACAAACATTGAACTTCCAATATCAAGTGCCATGAGGTGCAAGTATTTTTGTATTCGTGCAACTTACCATTGTTGACTTTTCAGTACATAGTGGTCGGCCAAAGGTTGTGTATGCACGTGGTGGTGCTTGTTGGCGTAGGGGTGGGGGGTTGAGGAGCACTTTATTTAGGGAGCTCCAGGATAGCCATCATCCCGGTTGCTGATTTTATTCAGGAAGGTTGTTGTTTTCCTTTTTCTTCTTTTCCATATTTCTATGATGAACGTTACCTTCTCATAAGGCCACAGAAATGCGCAGGATTTATCACAAAAATATTAATATCACGATAACAATCTGCTTTTTAAAAGTCGAAAAATGCTAAAACTATATTTATACACATTAAGAGATTTTTTTAATTTTGAAACATACAAAGATTTTTTGTAAAATAAAATTAAAATTTTAAAAATTTTTTAATGAAAAATTAATGTTAAGAAACAAAAATAAACGACGAAATAAAATTCAAAAATAGACTATAAAAATTATCTATAATTTCATTAAAAACAATTTTACTTCAGACCATGTTAAGTCTCTCATTATTATACAAATCATGTATTAATAATTTATTTATATTTGTATAAAGAAATTTTACTTTGAGTCTCACCATCAATTTTTAATAAAATTTTCCACCTATTATGTGACATCTATGATCAAGGAAGTCAGTAAGTGCTCAATTGTGAAATACAAAATTCAATAATATAAAACGATCTCAAACAAAAATGAGGTATTGAATCTTTTGAATTTGTTCAACATTCCTACAATCCTTTTCAGATAAAATCACATTCAAGCCATTTTTAAACTCAATTTATTAAGAGTATTTCTTCCTCTAAATTAATGAAAAAAAAAAAACCTTTACCTCCCAAAATAAAAAATATCACTAACTCTTTTACCTATTCTTAAGACTTGCTAAATCTTTCTTTCTTCTAAAAATCTGATATGATATTTTATCCATATATGCCAAGATATAGATGAGGAAAAACTAAAAGGCAGCAAGCTAGTAGTGGTAGAATAAGGGTAGGATTGGGGCCCTTTAAACTGATCATACATTGTGTGGTCTCATCTCATTTCATCCCATCCCATCCCTGTAAAATGCTAATGCTGCTGCTGCTGCCTACACAATAGACATCTTCTCGCAATCTCCTTTATAGTGACAACTCGCTGTTCTTCACTACATTACAGTAATCTTAAATTATAGCTTTATTGGGGGAGAGCACCTCTTTCTTCTCATTTACAAGATTTTTTGTTTGTTTCTTGCAGTAATTGTGAATTTTTTTTACCGTTCTAATTATATTTGGATAGTCAACTCTTTTTTAACACATTAATATTTAAAATATAATTTATTTTATTAAATTTATATCATAAAATTTATCCCATTAATATTCCTTAACGTAAAATTAACACTAATTAAAATAAAAAAATTATAATTTCAAAAATTAATACATTACTAATGAATATAAAAAATATAAAATGTTAAAATATTTATTTAATAAAAATAAAAAATTGTTAGTTAATGCATTAAACAACAAATTATATTTTTAGAAAATTATCTACACAGTACACATTAATATATTTCTTTGCAATTACATTTCCATGAATGACAAGGACATTGTTGTCCATGCAGCTGTCATTTGCCTAGAAAGAAGCAAAATATTGTTTCAGTGGTAGGTTTACATGACAGACACCATTTAACATCACCTTATAGATGAATCAACTACTACCATTGCTTGCAATAACAGCTGCTTCTCAAGTCCACCATACTCACCAATGAATTCTACCATGTTTAAATCTGTTTGATTTGGTCACTGCATATAGTAACTAATAGGTATTGCATTGATTTTTTAAAGAATATGTGAAATTTGAAAGAATTGAATCAAATTAGATTCAATTACTATTGAACCAATTAAATTTCTAATCTTACTTTACTTTAAATTTTCTTTTAGATAAAAATATATTATAATTACATTCTTCATTTAAATAGGAGTTCACTTTGATATTCATACAAGAACTCTCTCTACAGTCAAATATACTATTATCTCTAATCAATTCAACAACTTTTTCAAATAATATATGGAATTTAAAATAATTGAGTTGGACTAGATTCAATTACTATCGAACCACTTAAATTTCTAATTTTACTTTGCTTGAAACTTTCTTACATATAAGAATCCATTATAATTACAATTTTCATTTAAATAAGAGTTCACTTGATATTCAAGTAAGGACTCTCTCTATAGTCAAATACACTATTATCTCTAATCAATTTAGTAATTAATATGTATTGCATTGATTTTTTAAAGATTATATGAAATTTAAAAGAATTGAGTTGGATTAGATTCAATTACTATCGAACTAATTGAATTTCTAATTTTACTTTACTTTAAATTTTCTTACATATAAGAATTTATTATAATCACATTTTTCGTTTAAATAGGAATTCACTTGATATCCATATAAGAACTCTCTCTTATATACACTATTATCTCTAATAAATTCAGTAACTAATAAATATTGCATTGATTTTTTAAAGAATGTGAAATTTGAAAGAATTGAGCGGACTAGATTCAATTACTATCAAACCAATTAAATTTCTAGATTAAAAATCTATTATAATCATATTTTTCATTTAAATATGAGTTCATGTAATATTCATATGAAGACTCTCTCTACAATTAAACATATTATTATCTCTAATCAATTCAGTTTCAATTATTACCTTAAATATTAAAAAATTTACCCTAATATTTTATCTTTTATCAGGTTTATATTTACAAAATAAATTCATAAATAGTATCGAATATATCAGTCACTACATAAATTATAAATATAATGTTTTAAAAGAAAACACGGAATGGAATGATTGGAGTTAGAATAAAAACAAAACAAGGACACTATATAAGATATTTTAGCGGAAGCAGGGAGAGGAAGCGTAGAAATAGAGTCGCCTGAAAAGGGAGCAAAATATCAGAAAGGTGGAAACCAATGAAGATATTGCAGATCCATTTACCCTTCTATTCTAGGGGATCGAGAGGAAAAGACTCAAAAGCCTAGGAAAGTGACCTATACACTATACCAAGTGGGGAAGGGAGGCTGAACAAGTCAACATCCCTAAGTCCAACCTCTCTCAAATTTGATAATGGATATCGGATAATTAAGCACTATCCTTCCTACTACAAATATTACTACTAAATTCTTAAATTTGTTTTATTTTTCATTTATATGATAGTCATATCATATCACCATTTCTGATTTGTTAGATAATGGGGCAAATGTGAACCTTTATTTCCATCCATAATAAGAACACTCCCACCCATGAGCAATATGGAAAGAAAAAACAAATCAAGAAAAAGAAAAATCAGTGATTCCCAGAGATTTCAAGGTTGCATGAACAGGGAACATGTATCTAATGTAAAGAAAAAGCTAATAATGTTGTTCATACTCATTATGGTCCACTGAAAATAAATCATATCATTATTTAAAGATTTTTTCCCCATATTTTTATTATTTTTCTCAAGAAGAAGAGAAGAGGCTGAGAAGGATCAGCTGGCACATCCCCATTAAACCATATGCAAACTACAAAAACAAAAAGCAACATGAAATTCAAGAAAAAATGAACATAAAAATCGAACAACATTGAGTACCCAGATGCCAAAATATCACCTTTTGAAAGAACCTGGAAATGGCGAAGCAAGCAACCGAGAGAGATACAGAGCAAGAAGAACCGATGAAACTCAGGATGGATAGCGCTATAGGGGGATCATCAAAACCCAAGAAGAAAGAGGCATGTGTGATCGATTGTTAATTCATCCATGGCGCTATCCCTCCTGAGCTTAACAGATTCTTCCATACTTTTAACCGTGAAACAAAGTCAGAGAGCTTCAAAGTCTGAGAAAAAATGGTGGGGAAAAGTAGAGTAGAAAGCAGCTGTATTTATAGAAACCGAGAAGGAGGAACGTGGGGATATGCAGACAAATGTCACCTCCTCCTGGAGCCTTGAGAAACTTAGAACTATAATCCCTTCTACTGTGAAGAGACTGGAGTTTATCTCTCTTTCTTTTCTTTTAATTAATCCTTTTTCTGTTTAATTTATTGCCTCTGCCGACTACGGTACGAGTAGAATACATATAAAATGAACGTATTTGAATAAAAATAATTACTATTTTTTCTTTGCTTGTTTGGTAAACTGGCAGTCTGGTTCTTTTCTTTCCTTCATGATTACTTCTCCTTTATAGTTAATCTTCTGTTTAATCATTACGATCGCACACAAATATGGTGTTAATCACTCAAATTTCAAAAGGTTAGACTAAGAAAAATTAAACTCGAGTTATTATCAATTGTAATTACTTATATGTCAATTGTAATGTAATAATAATCAATATTGCAATAGATTAAATTCAATCATACCCAGTACCAATAGTTTATCAACAAGAGACTATATGTCCATTGAAATTATTGAAATCTTTTCTTTTCTTTGAAATTTTAGCAATTTAATATGAAATTGCAGTTGACAATTCTATGATATAGAACCAAAAGAACTGGGTAGAACACACCAGGCATTGCATAAGAAAGTTAAAGCCAAATGACATAAGGGAAAATGTCTTTATAGAGAAAAATAAGATATCCACAATAGGAGCATTTGATTTTTTTTTTGAAAATTTAACTTCATTATTCGTCGGATTGGGAAAAAAATTTATGGAATATAATTGATTAGGATTTTAAATTTTAATTAATCTCAAAATCTATGGAATATGTATAATCATATCATGTGGAAGAATTCATACAATTAATAATGAAATTGAAGATAATTGTCCTCTCCATTACATTAATAGCGATTATATGTGATGATAACTCATAAAGAAGTAGGGCCAATATCTATCTACACCAATTAAGCACAAATGATCCCCGAAATTATTCTTTCCCAATTATTTGCTGTTGTCCTAAAAAGTTTTTTCACTGATTTGAGAACTTTCTTACCCCAATTTTATTAGCCAAATTAAATACCCTTTTAATTAACATCTTACAATTATCATCATTAGTGATAAAAAAAAGATTAAAAACCATTTTGCCAATCATTTTGCTCTCACATGTTTTGAGTAGATCATAACGCATTTCTTTTGCAAATTCCTTAGAAAAATAGGAGAGGATATTAGGCTCTCATGAAATTGTTCACCCCAGTAATTAAACTGGTCTATTGAAGCCAATAATTTAGATTTCTCAACAACTCGAGGAGGGGATGAAAAGTTTTGATCACTGGATCAATAAGAAAATTAAGAAATAAAGAGAGGAAACAAAGAAGGAAATAGAGAGAGTGCGTGATGAGACAAAAGAAAAATATGAGAAGGCTGATAGGGTTTCGAAAGAAATTCTATATGTATTGTTGTAATGATTAAATCAAATGGTTTAAGTGACTTTTTTATCCAACTATTTGATTCGGTGTTCTTGATGGGCTATATCAATATTCTAAGAATAATTATACTACAACATTTACTCTAATTACAATTAAAAAAGAAAATACAATCCTCAATAAGAATTTACAAAAATTTACGTAACTTTTTACAAATGGACAATAAAATAAAAGAAACCTTAAATTAAAGTCTCTTTACTTGGTTATAAAAAGGATAAATTATTTTTTCATTCTTATTTCATGACATAATTAATATTTATATTCTTACAATTTAAAAAATTAATAAATAAAAAGTCCATAAATTTTAATTTCATCATACGATTTTTTTACTTTCATCCATTTTTTTCAAAATTTACCATTAATAATAAGTGAAAATATTTTAATATATCAATTAAATTATTATTTTATTTTTAAAATTTACTATTATGAATACTTTAATCTCTTAGTTATTATTATTATTAAAATTTTTATCTTTCATTAATCATCTTTTTAGTTCTTTGAAAGAAAAATAAGTAATCAAAATTTAGAGATATTTTTATTTTTTTTAAAAAGTAAAAATTTAAAAATTAATTATAGCATAATATATACATAAAAACCAAAAAAAAAAATTTCTCCATAAAAAAAAATTACTATAGATTAATCTCATTAATAATTAATCGCATGGCATTGTAAGAATATCGAAAATGAAAAGTGAAAATGGTAGCAATAAAGGAGTAGTGGTAGCCATGATTGCAAGATTTAAAGAATTTAAAGGAGAGAAGGAAAAAAAAAAAAAAGTTAATAATGGTAAGGAAAAAATATATTTTTTTCTCTTATATTTAAACCAATGAAAAAAAATATAAGAGAACAGGTTATTTTATAAATATTAAAATTATAATTTTACTTTTAAATTAAAAAATAAAAATTTATATAATGTAAAATATTTTTATAATTATTTATATTTTTTTATCACTTTTTCTCTATTTTGAAGAGGAAGCAGAAGTGAATAAAATTTTTTTATTTTTTTCTTTAATTTTTTATTTTTTTATCAATTTAAATATAAAATAATAAAATTAAATTATTTTACTCTCATTTTTTTCTTCCTTATTTTCTGTTTGGAATGAAGGAAGAAAAATAAAGAGAGAAAAAAAAAAAGGTGAAAATAAGCAAATAATTCTCATTGTTATTTTCTCCCCTCTTATTTGGATGGAAGAAAAATAAGGGTGAATAAAATAAAAATAAAAATATTTTTCTTGTTTAGAAGGAAAAGAAAATAAAGAGAGAAAAAGAAAAATTTTATAAATTTACAATTTTACCCTTTATGTTTTAAAAAAGAGTTTTAGCATTGTGATGAATATTTACATATTTCTTATAACAATGAATTAAAAAATTGTAATAATCAATGTGGTCTCATGTAAATACGCTTTTAAAAGTTTAGAAAAAAAAAATTTAGAAAACATTATAGTAATATGTGAACTAGAAGAGGAACTTTTTCATTCCATGATTTTGTAAGAATAAATTTTACATATATTATGGAAAAAAAGTTTTTAAATTATAATTAACAGTGATTTGTAAAAGCATGAGATGAAAAAAAAAAAAATCTATTCACAAATTCTAAGAACGACAATAAGGTTAAAAATGTAATTTAAATATATATATAGCAACTTTCATTTGCAATTCCGCTCATTTTCTCTCATATTCGGAGAGATTGAATCAAGGGGATTATAATACATATTTTATTTCCTCTTCTTATTTTACTCTTATATTCATACAAGAGAAAGTAGCTTTTTCTGCTATTTTCCTTTCCCATTTTGATTCCTCCCTTATTTTCTCTAAATCCAAGCAAGTCATCAGAGAAAAAATTACCCATGAAACCCACATAATAATTTTTTAATTTATTTTTTTCTCTTTTTTTTTTACCAATATAAATAAGTGAAGGGTAAATTTTTTTTTCAATTTTTTACTTTTATTTTCTTCCTCCCATTATTTTCTATAAATCCAAACAGTTCGTTAATAGTATAAGGAGGGAAGTTTGAAATGTAAGGAGCAATGGATGATCCAATTGCCAAGTTGAAAAAACTTCAGGTTCAGGGGTTCATTGTGTTTCCGAACGACACCCCCCATTGAATACACCTGCCATTGTCATTATACCGGTCAGTTGCCAATAACGCATAGGCACCACCCTTGCACTCACATTCCTTTTTATGTTCCTTTGAGATGACCACACACATCAACACCCTTTTCCCAAAACCTATCAATCAATCAATCAATGTATTTCAATTTCTTTTTATTTTTACTTTTGTGTGCGACTTTGCGAACATTCAATCTGACATTTTTCAACTACTGAGGTCCACTCTTTTTTGTTTTTTTCCCCTCTCTCTCTCTTCAAAATCATCCAATCTCCAAGCAAAAATCTTTATTTTGCCTTGACCGTTCAATTTTTATTGGCATTTTAGGGTGTAAATCAAAGTTACTAGTAAGCTCGAACTGTTTGGATTTATGAAAAATTATAGGGGAAAGAAAATAAAAAAAATTACCACCCACTTATTTATATTGATAAAAAATAAGAAAAAAAATAAATTAAAAAATTATTTTGTGAATCTCATGAGTAATTTTTTTTTTTCTAAATTGAAAAAAAAATAAATAATAAATAAATGGTATTATATTTTTTTTCTTATAATAATTTGTTTTATTTATATATAAAATAACAAAATATATATTTTACTATTAAAAGATTGCTTTCTTATTTTTTATCTTTCTTTTTTATTTTTAAGATTCTGTTTAATAATATTACTTAATTTTATAACAATTAAGTTTTTTAATAGTTATCGTCTATTTTATTAATTATTAATAATTAATAATTAATTAATTAATTATAGAACTAATATTTAATAATATTAGTTGTTATAGTAATTATTAATTATTTTAATAGTTATTAATTATTTTATTAGCAGTTAGTAGTTAGATATTAATTGTTAGTAAATAATTATTTATATAATTATTTAAATTAGAAATATTTAATAAAAATATTTATTAAATTAGCTGTTAAATATAAAAATAATGTATAATTTTATTGATTTTAATAGAAAATATTCTCTCAATTTCTTAAAGTTATGAAGAATAT
The DNA here is from genome assembly GCF_030052815.1 of Hevea brasiliensis. Classification (NCBI taxonomy): domain Eukaryota; kingdom Viridiplantae; phylum Streptophyta; class Magnoliopsida; order Malpighiales; family Euphorbiaceae; genus Hevea; species Hevea brasiliensis. The sequence goes on along the minus strand of NC_079495.1, from coordinate 100,308,782 downwards.
TTTTTCATGAATCACTCTTTCAATCTCCAAATAATAGTATAACTATTATTTATTAAATAATATAAATAAGAGAAATAATATTTTAATTATAATAAAAATATTAAATATTATTTTAAAAGTTATTATCAAACAGAGTCGTAATATTAAACTATCAATATTTAATAAAAATAATTATTAAATTAATTATTTAATATAAATACTCCCTTAACCTCTTAAAAAAGTAGAAAGAATAATTTTTTATAATTTTTTTTCGATGTCTTTATTTTCTTTTCCTCCAAAATAATTTCTCAAATTATAAACACTAGTATAAATATTATTCACTAAACAATATAAATAAAAAATAGTATTCTAACTATGATCAAAATACTAAATACTGTTTTAAAAGTTATTACCAAATATAATTATAGTGTTCAATAAGAAATATTTAATAAAAATAATTATTAAATTAAGTGTTAAATGAAAATACTCCCTTATCCTCTTAAAAAAATAGAAAGATAACTTTTTATAAATTATTTTTTTTTATTTTTCGATGTCTTTATTTTCTTTTTCTCCATAAGAATTTCTCAAACATAGTGTAAATATTATAATACTTAATTTTTATATATTAACAGGCAATTCAATCTCAATTAAATATATTTAAAATTGTACTTGAGTTTTTATCGAATTGATTTTTTAGTTTAGATATTTTGAATAGCTCATGGAATCGACTTCAAATTAAAAAAAATAATAATAAATTCAATTAAATTGAGTTGAGTTATCGGCTTAGTTTGAATATATTTTTAGTTGGATTTCAAAGCAAAGGATAAAAAAAAAAGGGTTGGAAAACAAAGTTAGGGTACCGAAGAGCGCAATAAACTCCCTGAATCCAATAACTTCCCTGGCCATAGGAAAGGAATATAATTTATGAAAATGGTGCCGAGAATTTATTATGAATTGGTACAGTTTGGTCCATTTGATAACAAAGAACGGCATGTGAATGATAATGATGCAAATTTAACTTGTTAATGTAAATGTATACACGTACCCCAGCAATTTTAGCCATTGATTTTTGATGGGGCTACCAATGGCTCCGCATGCCATAAAGGTTAAAAAAACAAATTAATTAAGCATTTCTTTTATGGTAAACTATGATTTTGTCTCCCACATCTATCCGTTCATACATTTTTTAAAACCATAATTTAATCTACCTATTCAATTTTCTATATAATTTATTATTAATTATAATAAATATATCAAAATATATTAACTCCATATTTTTTTTATTTTAAACAATTTAATTTTTAAAATTTTGTAGAGATAATTTAAATAAAGGGATTATTTTGTTATTTAAACTATTTTATTTATGGTAGATTATTATTTAATCTTTTTATTTTATTTTAATTAAACTATTTAGTCTTTTTATCAATTTTTTTCATTAGTCAATATTGATTAAATTATTATTTAGTCATTTTATTTTATTAAATCTAATTAGTTAGTCTTTATAATTTAACTTCATTAATTATTTAGTCTTATGATTATTTTTTTATATCTAAAGTACTCTAATTCTCTCCCCTCATTTCTCTAATATTCAAAATAATTGATTTAAAAAAAATAATAAATTATGATTTAGACTCTACATAGTAAGATTTTTATTTTTATCCAATAATATATTTTTTAAAATATATGGACTAACTAATTAATTTCACTAAAATAGAATGACTAAATAATATCATTTTAAAATATAGGGATTAATTAATTAATTTTTTTAAAATAAAATGATTAAATAGTAATCTAAATAGCATAAATAATAAAAATTTTGATAAAGAAATTAAATTATTTAAAGAAAATAAAATAGAAAGACTAAATAATATATTTTTTAAAATATAAAAATGAATAATTAGTTTTATTAAAATATAAATACTAATTAATAATTTTTTTCTTTTATTTATATTACAACATTTCAAGGACAAAAATGATTACTTAGAAAATATATAAAATTAAAAATATTTAGTTATTTTTATTATAATTAACGGATAATTAGATAAAAAAATTAGATGAAGAGATTAAATTATAGATTTTTTAAATTTTAAAATTAAAATTGTAAGATTTTGAAAATTAAAAACTAAGTTATACATTTTGGTAAAAATTAAGGATTGAACTGTAATTTATTTTTTTTTTAAATTATTTTGTGGTAATGCAGTAAATTTTTGGAAGATGAGGGTTCAAAGTTGGTATACCATTTATGGGAAAATCCCAAATTCTATCAAACTCGTCACTGACTCTGCCACGAAAATAAACTTTACACTGACTCGTAGGGAAGGAGGACGCCTTGGAAATTGAACCCTGGCCCGCTTTCATTTACTGCGAGACCCCTCCTTCGGCTTGGCCCTGCGCAACCTCAATTCTAGAGTCGTATTTTCATATTTATAAAATATTTATTTAATTATATTTAAATAATCCATATATAATTAATTTGTAATTTATGCTTGCAGAGTATGAATACAATTCGTAATCGTAATATTTTTAATTTAAAAAATTAAAAAATGTAGAAAATAAAGATAATAAAATAAAATTGTCTGACGGCAAAACCCAAGTCAGTCGGTAAAGAGTTTGGTGGGAAGAGCTAATCATGCATTGGTTGTAAGAATTTGCTTTGATAACAAAAACGGCCCCTCACCTTCAACATTTCAAAGTGCAAACCAAATCTAGCATTGTATTCAAATTATATACACACATATACATGCTACTAATAAGCTTGTGATAGTCAAATAAGATCTCACATTAGTTATAAATAGATGTGTACAGATATTTATAAGTATTAATGCATATTAAGAAGTGTGTAACTTTTACAAGTCTGTATATGTGCTTATTTATTTTTAATAAAAAAATAACTAAATATTAAGAAATAAGTTGGTATTCATGTGCTCGTAATGAAAAATTTAATGTGAACCCATCTGTCAGTGAGTTAATTTTTTAAAATTTTATATTAATTTTAAATAGATGTGTATTAACATCTTAATAAAAATATTATAATTTTATTAAAAATTATACCTTTTTTGTATATATATATATATATTTACTTGGGCTCGTGGACGGGAATAAAGAGAATTTGGTGTCATGTCTAGACAGGATATATTTTTTGGTTCAACTGGTATCAGAGTCTCGTAACGTTCTGTAAGGTATCGGGTTCGAGTCTCACCCCTGCGTAAAAAATAGCTCTACGCTAAGAGTGTGCCTGGCGAACTCAGAGTCTGCGCAAGTTGAGTCGTGGTGGGTTTAGGCCGTGGACGGGAATAAAGAGGATTTCAGTGCCTTATCCGGACATGATATTCTTTTCAACAGACTCTGAGTTCGCCAGGCTCACTCTTAGCACAGAGCTATTTTTTACGCAGAGGTGAGACTCGAACCTGGGACCGCACAGACCGTTATGAGGTTCTAATACCAGTTAAACCGGAAAGGATATTCTATCCAATCAAGGCATCGAAATCCTCTTGAGTCTCGTCTACGGGCCCAAAAAAAAAATTTGTAATATTGAAGCGGTTTATATATAATTCTTTGTGTGCATTGGATTTCCTCCAAATCCACAATTGAAAAAATGATCTCATTTTTTAACTTTCATTTTTATGGAAAGTGTCAATTTCTTTTCTTGGTTTCAATGCTAAACAACTTAACAGTATTATTGGGTATATAACGAGACTGGTGGCGTATTTTATATTTTATGGAGTACAACACTTGTCATATTATATTAAATTATAATGGATATTATTTAAAATTATAATTTATTATATATATATTTTTTTTCTTACCTATGACGTCACTTATGACCTCATTCGCAGATCAATTTTAGAAATTCGTCCATAAGAGCCGATTAAAAAATTGACCCTGAATTTTATAATAGGATTTGTACAACGCATCCATGTCGAACCAATATGTTTGTCTTAACAACTTAGCATTCTATTTGAATTTTTTTTAAAGTAAATTTGTTATGATTTTTGAATTTTTTATAATTTTTTACCATGTAAAAAAATATATATAATTTTCTCTTTATTTATTGTGTTATAAATTTTGTATTGACTTAAAAAAATTTACTACAATAACAAAATTTATTCCGAGTATTTTATTATAATATATTAATATTTAAAATCTACAAATTTAAACTTCAGTTTAAAAATAACATATTGAAATTTTAACTAATTTTATTTTACTAATTATTAATAAAATATATCGAATTAATAAGCATAATGATGGATTATTATTATTATTATTATTATTATTATTAAAAGTTTATTAATTTTAAAATAATAATTAATATTTATTTAATATTATGCAATCAAATCTTTATTTGATCTTATTAAATTATAAACCCTTATAATACACTATTTTCACTAATATTCAATGAAAGAATTGAGATTGAAAACTTTAGAGCCTGTTTACTCGTGGAAAATTTGGGTAATCTTTTAAAAAAAAAAATTTTAAAACTAAAAAATAGAATTTTATATTTAGATGTGCCCATTTTTAAAATCTAATTAAGATTTAAAAATAATTTTAAGTAATTTTTTTATTGTTTTTCTTTTATAACAAAAATTATGTTTTCTAACTATTTTCTAAATTGAAAACAATGGCCCTTTTATAATTAAAATTACCTTATAACTTTTTATATCTGAAATTTAATAAATATTTAATAAATATTTATTTATAATAATAAAAGTCATATTATTATAAAATAAATAAATAACACATATTAAAAAATTTTAAAAATAAAATAAGTTTTTAATTATATTTTATAAATCATTTATTTTTTTATAGAATATATGAATAAATTTCTATTTTTAAATTAGAAAATAATTTTTTATTATTTACAGGTGAATATATTTTTTATTTTTTATTTTTACAAAAATAAAAATTATAATTTTCTTAAAAAAATGAAAAATAGATAATTGTTTTCTAAACATAAACAGGCTATTTTTGAAGAGAATTATGCTTAGAATTATTTATATTATTATGCAATGAATCAGAGACGATTTTTATATTCTATTACTATTAGTAGTTTTTGTGTATGATTTGTTTTGCGACCATCTTTGCAGAAGATCTCCACTCTCCCATGCACTCATATTCTTCGTAGATGATACTTAGATTGGATATCCTAATTAATTTATATGGGATATATGAATTTAAGCAATGTGTAAAGTCTTAAACACAGCACTGGTCACTGGGTTCATCATAAAGATTGTGACAATGGTTGCCAAGAAACACTGGAGACCGCAGCTATGTAGACATCTAGATGCGAACTTATGCCAACCAAGGGTTTTAATTATATAAAAATTTAGCCTATCAATACTTCTAATTTAATGAAATTAAAATCGTTTTTAAAAGTTAAGAAATCTTGGATCTGAATTACAATAAATTAATTATTAAAAATAAAAATATTGAGGCCACATAGTTGATATGATATGTGAAAAGAAAGATGTAACCTTCTTCTTTCTAACTCTAGCTAATTAATTAAGATGGTTGAATGAAACTATTTACATGATTTGTTGCGATGAGATGAAGAAAGGATAAGGCCATCACTTTTTGGAGATTGATAGGTTTGATATGGATGTTGGAGCTAATTAATTGCCTGAGATTGACTATGGGAAAGTGGAGTATATGTAGCTCACATCCAATATGTATACCAAAAGATGAATAGTTCCCAAGCTTCTCTTTATATACCAGGAGCAACACTAAACTAATTAATAATATGATAAAATTATGAAAAAGAGTGATTGAATGTAAATTTATGGACACTATTAAATATTTATTAAAAATTCAATTTGACTTTATAATTCAATAATTTTATTTTTTTTGAGAAGATTAATGAAAATTTATAAAGGGAATAAAAAGAATCTTTATGTGATATTCAGACTTAGAAAAAATATATGATAGAGTATTAAGATAAATTATTTGATGAGTTCTAGAGAATAAAGAATTTTTATCTCAAATATATAAATGTCATTGAGAAGATATATGATTGAGACAGTCATACTTGTAAGAACAATTTAAAAGAATATGGACAAGTTTCTCATAATAATAGATTTTTATTAGGAATTGATAATGAGATCGTACTCATTTATCTTATGGATGAGCTAACTAATCATGTTTAATAATGTATTATGGGATATATTTATTTGCAGAGGATGTTATCTTAATTGGTGGAACTAATAAGAGAGTTAATCAAAAGTTGAAGTTATGGATAGAGACTCTTAAGAGTAACTAGGGATGATAATGAGTCGGGTTTTTACGAGTACTCGATTCGACTGAACCCTAGGACGAGTTTGGGTATTATATAATCAGGTTTTTGATGGGGTTGGACATTTGCGTTTAAAAAATAATACTCGTGAAGGGTTCGGGACTTATATGCTGGGTATCCGTTACTCGAACCTATTTATATAAATATTTAATTAAATATAAAAATATATATTTTTTTATAATAATAATTATAAATTTTTATATATTTTATTTTATATAAAATAAAATTTAAATATTTTATGAAATTATTAAATTTTTTAAAATATAAATTATTAATTAAAATAATTTTTATGTAAAATAGTAATTAAAATATATAAAATTAAATGGGTTCGAAGTTTTTTTTTCGATAATAATAATAGAATTTGAGTTTTAATAATATTAATCGAATTTAAATTTAGATAGAATAATTTTCACATGAATTTTTTCTATTGTCATCTCTAAAAGTAAAAATTTTATTAAATATATATATATATAGATAAAATATATATATATTGCGATTTTAACTTCCTAAAATAAATGGAGGTAACGTAAAATGTAACTAATTCAATTATTTAAATTATATCATTTAGAAGAAAGGAGTAATAGACGTGATGTAATTAATAGGATCCAAATAGCATGGATGAAATGGAGGACTATGACGGCTGATATGACCATTGACAATGTGAAAGTTTTATTTTTTTTAAATAAATAGTAAAAAATAAGTTTTATAGAATTATGGTTAGATTTATATAACAGGATATAATATACCTACAAGATAAATATGGTAAAAATATGAATATTAAGATAAATATTTAATAATATAATAATAAATAATATTAAGAGCGAGCATATATGCTAAAGAGTGTATTCAGTACATAATAGAAATAAAAATGAGAGAGAATTTATTAAAATATTTTGATTATATCTAATGTAAAAGATTAAATGCTCTAAATACAAAATGTGTGATAAGTTAGTTGTAAAAAAAGTGAAAAAGAAATTTTCTATTTTTGAATATTTATATAAATTTAAAATATTAAAAAAAATTATATAGTTGATACGGACTAATCTAACACCGATTAATGTAAAAATTGAGACTTCAAATTTTTACAAAATATGTATTTTTTATATTTTTTTAAAAATTATTTGCATAATATTAGTTAAAAATAAAAACAAGTAACAATATGAGTACTGTCAAAACTCGATTCACATTCAGCCTCTTGCGGTCCTTAATTTTAAGTGATTGCTCAATGTTTTCCCTTACAAAATTAACAGTGGGTGACTAGTAATCACATCAACTTCATCTATATGTAAACTTATTTTAAGGTCACATTTGATCCTTTTAATGTTTATTTTTTTTAAGAAAATGCCTACTTTAATGCCGTTATATTATTACATAAAACCTAATATTTCAAATAAAATAAAGATTACTAATAATAGATAGAAGTATTATATAAAGAGAATAATATCTAATAAAAAAATTAGAGTACTTTGCATGAGTATAATAAAAACATATGTAAATTATGCATAAGTAAATATAATAAGTAATAAAATAAAATATAAAAATATTTTCATGATTTTACTAAGAGTGTACTTTTAATTGGTTTATGCGTATTTTGATAAATATATATATATATATATATATATTTCTCTAATTTAAAATAAAGGTGAATTTTAGTTAAGGACCTTGTCGATCCAAACAAATTTCATATGAATATCTAGCAAGATGATGGGCAGTGCTGTGCTGCGGTTAATTGATTACCCAGCCTTCAAAAGCCTGTTGTTTTGGGCTTAATCAATTTCCAATTGGCAAAAGAAGTAGGAGCCCAGCCCAAACTGTTCCGTATTAATTCCCCTCCACAGCCATATCTAATTTTAACTTTCCCGCGCTCTGGAAAAATTCCACTTGTACTGGTGCCTCTGGCCGAAAAAGCCCTAATTTGATTCCATCCCGGGAAATGTCGACGTGGAAGATCTTCTCCGACGCCGGAAATAATTTCCAGTGGGAATCCTCCTCTCAAATCACTCACAGCAAGCCCTTAAATGCATCAAACATTCCCCCGATTCAACCTCTCGGCTGCACTCCTCGCCTCCCTTCCATGGCCGATATCCTACTTCAAGGTGTGTGTCTCTCTCTCTCTCTCTCTCTCTCTCATTGTATATGGCGCATATAGATACAAACATATTATTGTATTTGATGTACGTATCTGATGTGATCTGCTTTGTAGATTGTTCCACGTTTCTAGAGAACGGCGAAGAGGATGTCGAGCATGCTCCGATGTTCCGTACAGGATTAGGGAAGTCGGTTGCATTGAAACAATCTTCGATTGCGAAAGCGTTGTCTGTTCTTGGAGACAATGATAATGCTATCAGCTCTGGTGCGTGCTTCTCTTTTTCTTGCCTTCCTCTTTATTCCTTTGCTTTTTTAATTTTGGACAATCGATTGGCCTTGAGTTTCTTAACTATTTTTCATGAAACCTAGCAATTTGGTGCCTACCTGTAAATTTTGGCTATTTTTAACATGACTGGGCCAATTTTTCAAAATTTGGGTCTTTAATTCTTGAGACCTTTATGAAATGAATGTTCTGCTTGATCGCCAGAAGGGTTAGGAGACCGTAGAAGAACTGATATTTGGGCTTATGTTATATGCTCTTTTGTTCCTGAGAATGCGAAGACATGAATAAATTCATTGAGCTGGACACTTTTCGCTGGAATTATAGGTTGATACTTTTCCTTTTTCAGAAATTGGAATAATGGGAATATAAGACGCCAACAGTATTTTTTCCCCTCCCATTCACGTCTTCCAGTTGTTTCTCAGCAAGTACTTGCTTATACTTGATCTCTCACAGTAAAATTCATGCTAAAAATACAAGACATTTGATTGTACTATATTGGTTTGCATTAACTTCAGTGTGTTTGGCAGATGAAACACATTGTACAGATAACGTAGGTGGATTCAACAACTCCTTGTTCTGTACGGGGTCAGGCAAATCAGTCAATGTATCTTCTGCTGGTCTGATCAGAGCCAAGGCATTGTTGGGCTTGGAAAACAATAATGATGTCTCCAGTTTTCAAGGCTTTCAACATCCAAGGAAATCATCTAATGCCATTGAAGAGCATGAGTGGCGAGGTTCTTTGCATTTGAGGATGAAAGAAGGTATGAAAAGAAGTGCAATAGAATCAGTTCCAAGGCCAACTTTAATTTCTAAGGCTAGTTCGGTCGGAAGCAAATTATCAGATGTGGTCAATCCAAGCTTGTTGCAACATGAACTAAATAATTCCACTCCCAAACCACCTCCCATTAAATTCCATACTGCAGGTGGAAGATCCTTATCTGTTTCCAGTGATGCATTGGAACGTGCAAAGAGTCTTCTTGGTGATCCAGACTTGGGTACTTTGTTAAATGAAGAGGATGCAGTTGATCCAGGCCTTTCAGTTTCCAAAGAGAGTAGATTCAATGATGCTTCATCCACCAAGGAAACAGATTTTCACTCTGCTTTTACTTATCCAGCAACTGCAAAGAGCAAGCATAACTCAAAAATTTTCATATCCCCTATGAGATTATCTACAAACCAAGTTCCATCATCCTTAAATTCGGAAAATATTGTTTTGGGAATTAGCTTGATAAAGAAATTTGATGCAGTTGATGACGACAAATTTTGTGGGTTGGATAATGCTGCACCTTCCATTCAGAGGCCCTTAAGCAACGGGTCCTGTAAAACTGATACGGTGGAGGATAATTCCTTGGAAATTTTTATTGGTTCAAGGATTAATCCAAATGTAAGGTCATCTCGAGGGCCATTGATTGACATTTCAAACACCATTGGCACATTTTACACAAATAATGAAAAGAGGAGATTTGGAAGGGGAACTTCTACATCTCCATTCAAGAGGCCCCGTAGCTCCAAATTTACCGCCCCTTTGAACAGGAATGTCTCATATGCTCCTAGTGGTAACTTCATGAAGGCATTTGAATACTTTTTTTTTTAAACCTTTTTTTGGCCATAAACAATATATGCTTATCACCCAATGTATGTTTTTGAGCAGGTTTATCTGCTTCCTCATCTGAAAATTCTTGCTGCAGAAGAACAATTTCCACTAGATATCCTTTTCATATTCCAAGAATGTACATCAAGGAGTATTTTGGAGTGCCTTCCTCAGACAAAGGCTTGGTATGTAGAATTGAAAACTGTTATTGGCCTTCCACAGATGTGTTTTGCTCTCACCACTGAAAATCTTTTTTGTTAGTTGGAGCACTTCACAGAAGAAATAAGATGGATCAAAGCAGATACTGCAGAAAAGTACACATTTTTTGATGAATCTGGCCTGAACTGTATTGGAGGAGAAGCTTTCTACCACATGTTGGTTCAATCAGGAGCTTCAGTACAATACGCTTCTAAAGAGTAATTTATCTACTAGCAATTTTCTTCTCTTTGTATAGTTCCTTGTAGGGGTGTGCAAACGGTCGGTTCGGTTCCGAACCGAACTGAACGGATAAAACCGAAAACCGAAAATCGAAAATTTTAAAAACTGAACCGAACCGATTGATAAGAGAAAACCGAACCGAATCGAACCGATAAATTTCGGTTCGGTTCGGTTTTAAACCGATCAAACCGAAATTTATAAAATTTCATATTTTTAACATTAAATTTAAATAATAAAAACATAAAAAAAATTAGAAATCAAAACTCAAAAATCTTTAGGTTCGGTTCGGTTTTCTTTGATTTTGGTTCGGTTCGATTCAATTTGATTCGATTTTTTTTGATTTCCTATATATGTTAATAATTTCGGTTCGGTTCGGTTTTTTTTTTTATTTTTTTATGAAAATAACCGAACCGATTAACCGAAATTATCAAAATTATAAACCGAACCGATTAAATTTTAAAACCGAACCGATTGAACCGAATTAATCGGTTCGGTTCGGTTTTTCGGTTTAAACCGAAAACTGCACACCCCTAGTTCCTTGATGTATTTTTGAGTCATTCAACTTCCTAAACTGCCAATTTTCCATGTTAATCAGCGTGAAGGTTGCAGTTTTTCTCTCTCAAAAGTTTTTATGTTGGTACTGGAATAATGATGAATACTAGATGAATTGTTCACTTACAGTTACTTGTACTTGTACTTGTAACGACTATTCATGATTGACCTATTGATGTGGACTTTTGTATTAGGGCTACATTTGGAAAGATTGGTTGTGTTACAATATGGAACTTAAACTCCATTTCATTATTCATGGGTTTATTAATAATATCTTTAATTGATGCTCCTATATATGCACAAAATAGCTGTCTCTTTATTTTCCCCGTTGTTTAACGTCTTAGTAATCCATTCTATTTTCCCATGTATCTATCAAGGTGGATTGCAAATCACTATAAGTGGATAGTTTGGAAACTTGCATGTTATGAGAGATGCTATCCCTTGAAAGCTGCCACAAGGTTTTTGACAGTCACCAATGTGCTTGAGGAACTGAAGTATAGGTATCTAAGTTATTATTATTATTATTATTATTATTAGTATTTTGAAAACAGGTATCTAAATTATTTTAAGGTGTACGTTTACTTTAAATTTACTAGAAATTGATGATAACAATATATGATTAATTTCATAGATATGAAAGAGAAGTGAACCATGGCCACCGTTCTGCAATTAAGAGAATTCTGGAAGGAGATGCACCTCCTTCTTCAATGTTGGTTGTTTGCATTTCAGCTATCCGCATCAGTTGTGAACCAAAGATTGAGACTGTGGCAGCAAATGGAGGTGAATGTAGTAATGCTGCAAAAGTGGAACTAACAGATGGGTGGTAAGAAAATGCCAATGCTTACTCTGCTTCCATTTTTGTTGTATGTCTGAATGCGTCTTTGGCTCACAGGTATTCAATAGAATCTCTTTTGGATGGACCATTGTCAAAGCAACTAGCTGCTAGAAAGCTGTTTGTGGGCCAGAAACTTCGAGTGAGATGCTTGCTTATATGCTTTTCATTTCTGTTATATTATTGGAATATTTTGGACAAAATGCCTTTTGCTTACAGTTCAACCTTCTGTATTGTGAAGATATGGGGAGCTGGATTATGTGGCTGGGTTGGCCCTGTTTCACCCCTTCAGGTTCTTGTAAATCTTTAGATGTCTGGATGAAGTTAAGTCATGTGGTTCTTTACTTGCTTTCATGACTGAGCTTTCTCAGGTTTTGGCTCAAATTTCAGGCACCAAGGACAGTTAGTTTGTTGTTGCATATTAATGGAACTTACAGAGCTCATTGGGCTGACCGATTAGGATTTTGTAAGCATTGTTTGAATTATGTAATTTACATTTTCACTAAAAATTTACAATAATTTGTCATATTTACATTTTATCTGATTCTCTTTGTCCATGACGTTCAATCACTTTCTACAGGCAAGGATGTTGGTCCTCCTTTGGCATTTAGGTGCATCAAAAGTAATGGGGGTCTTGTTCCTCAGACATTAGTTGGAGTCACACGAATATATCCTGTTCTGTTCAAGGAGAAGTAAAATGAAGCTAATCCTGTTTTCTCAGTCAATTGAAGTTCATATTATGCTCAATTTGGTAAAATTTTTTTCTATTTCTCTTTCTAGGTTAATTAATGGTGGATCTATTGTGAGAACAGAGAGAATGGAGTCTAAAACAACACAATCATACAACCAGAGGTGACTTCTGTAGTTTGCTTCCCCCTCTTCCTCCCTCTCTTCTTTTTCCCTAAAACCATGATCATTTTCAAGATCCCTTTTCTCTAGAGTGTTATATCCTCTATGATTTTTGAATACCTTTTCCGTTTCAGGTGTCTGAATATGGCCTGGTATGGTACTAGTGCCATTGGCACTTGGCAGTTAAAAATCTCATCTATACAGGCTAAACCAAGGATGTTTTATTTCATGGAATAGCTCAGATTTCTCATATGATCTTTGATTTCTAATTATGCCATTCTACGTTGTAGGGAATTATGTAATGCGAACTTATCTATGGCAAGTACCAAGTATGTGGGATCTTGAGGCACAAATTTTGTTAAGGAAGAGTAACAAGTGTAAAATGAAAGAAATAAAATTAACCCAGAATCTGTAGATTGTAAAATGATGTTTAGAAATTTAGATTATAAAAGATTCTGGATTCTTGGGCAATTGGTAATATTTGAAATGCATTTGATTATCGAACTCAAAATGGATAAATTTAGTTGAGTTTTGTTTTTTCACTAATTTGCTAACACTGCCTTAAGAGTCATCCTTACTTTCGAGTAATTAAAGAGGAAGAGTTTTTAGATACATTAAATTATTGTTGATGTATCCTTTGGTGTGTATGGACTTGTATTCGTTTGCATTATAATTCCAGCAACGTCTTCCATGCTTATTCTTTTTTGGGCTGCAGGCGTTCGGCTGTTGTAGAAGGCATTGTTTCTGAGTATCAAAGAGGGATGAAAGGGTCCTACATTTATAATGACAGTGATAGTGAAGGAGCTAAAATTTTGAAGATACTTGAGACAGCAGCAGAACCAGAAGTTATAATGGCAGAGATGAGTCCAGAGCAACTAACTTCGTTTGCCTCTTACCAAGCAAAACTAGAGGTGGGTACAGAAGCTGTACTATGAGCATTGTTCTTCTTTAGAAAGTGATCATTAAACACAACAGATCTGATTTTAGGCAATAAAGCAATTGGACATGGAGGAAGAAATTAAGAAAGCTCTGCGAGATGCTGGCTTAGGGGAGAGAGAAGTGACCCCATTTATGAGGGTTAGAGTGGTTGGACTAACAAATTATCAAGGCAAGGGCTTTCCTAAAGTAGGTTTAATAACAATTTGGAACCCGACAGAAAAGCAGGTGAATCCAAGTGTGTAGTTCTGCTTTATATCATTTAATACCTTCATCTTATCTCTCTGTTTTGGACTTCGGAGGTCATGTGTGCCTGCTTTCTGGCTTTCTATCAGCATCTTTGATGTTCAATGCTGGCCTACTGGACACTGAAAACTTACATTCAAGTTTCCTTTGAAGCAATTTACTAAAATTTACTTTCCATTGTAACAGCAAAGTGAGCTGGTTGAGGGACAGGCCTATGCTGTAGCAGGACTTTTACCAGTGAACTCTGACTCAAATACGCTATACTTACAAGCAAGAGGATCTACAACCAAATGGCAACCCTTATCTTCCTTCACAATCCAACACTTTCGGTAAGTCTACATATGCTTCATCAGTTATCGTAGCAATTGAATCTCGCTAACTGATATTATTTTGTAGGCCCTTTTTCAGTCCTCGAGTATCAGTTTTATTGTCAAATTTGGGTGAAGTTCCTCTTTCCAGGTGAATTATGTGACACAACCTTTTTGCATTCATGCCTCTGGATTTTCTTTCTAGAACTTAAGAAAATTTGTGAGCTTACCATTTGTCTCATTTGTTCTTTGGGGTTATGCAGTGAATTTGATACTGCTGCATATATTGTGCATGTGGGAGAGGTTTACACAACTGCACAGTGGAAGAAACAGTGGGTGTTTGTTACTGATAACTCTCTTTCCACTTTAGAGTCAGAAGAAATATCAAATTCTTTACTTGCCATCAGCTTCTGCTCACCATATATAGATGGTGATTCATTCTCACCAATCAACTATAATCTTGCAGGATCCACAGTGAGTCATCCAGTTTCTTTTACAGTCAAACTCCAAATACTCCAATTTGTGAAAGTAACATGGATTGGTTCATAGTGGAAAATTGCCAATGGGACATGTGAGTAGCATGACAATAAAGTCCAAGTCTAGGACATAGATAAATCTTCTAACAAATCAGTCCATTGTTCTTTGATCTCTTTGAGGAGAACTGTAAGAGAAATTAAAATTCTTATGGCAAAGGACTCTGCAATATTCACATTGGTATCCAGTTAATTATGCAGTATGCACTCCTCCTTTATTCACTTAAATTGAACATTCTTTGTTTGGACACAAATGAAAGACAACCCACTTACTCACTGAATCATTAGATGACTCCGTAACCTAGACAATCTACGATTGAGGAACCAATTTACCTTGGAAATCTGCCTGGCAATCTATTCTACTATTTTAGTAATCATATTCCCTCAACTCATAAAAAGAAATTCTTAATATCAATACATGGAATATTTTAAAAATGTAAGAAACTCCTTTTCTGCTGTCTATTGTTTTTTTTTTTTGCCAATGTAGGTTTCAACATACATCATGATAGTTACAAATGAAAGTGACCTAAGGCAAAGTACACTTGCAAAGCAAAGTAAACATAAGCAAACGACCAAATAATATGGAAATACAATCAATCCAATGCTTACAGGACTTGAACTTGGGACCTCTTGATTCCAGGGCCTTAACCTTAGTTATCTTTACCACTAGATTAAGACCTCATTGGCTTCTGTTGTCTATTGTGGTACTCTTTAAAGTTGTATTATTATTGTTTTAGATTTCAAACTTGTATCAATGAAGTGGGTAGCATGTTTCTTGTAAGTTGTTTGAGGACAGACATTTGGTTAGTGTGCTTTTACTTGACTACTGCTTTCATGTTTGATTGCAATTATAGTTGTGTTTGTGAAAGAGTATGATGCCCTTGATGTTGTACACCTGCATCTCTATGAAAATGAAGTGACTTTTTCTTTTGTTTGCTTTACTTAGCCTCCATGTATGACCTTTGCAGGCTGGTTTCATTAATCTCATCAAGAAAGCAAAGGACCAAATAAATAATATCTGGATTGCAGAAGCAACAGAAAATTCAATTTATTCTTTAAGTTTTGATTCCCCAAATTGTTCTCACCTTAAAAGTGCTGCTGCTTCTGCTCAAAGCTGGGCAAAGACCTCCAGCTTGGTGCGCAATATTTAGAATTTGGATTATGATGGTTTCAGTATGTTGGAGGGATGTGTGCTATTTGTTGACTATTTTTCTTGTTACATTTCATGCAGATTATTGATAAACTTAAAGAGAAAGTTCTATTTATTATTGGCAATCATAAGGCTAGAAGTTGAGGGCCTATTGGACTGACAAGTAAGCTTCTTTATGTTCCATTCCAATAGACACTGACGAACATTAGTCTCTTCCCCATAGGCAGCACCAGCAGTGTGTCTTAAAGTTTGCTTTTGCCAGTGTGAATGCGTGTGAGATATTGGACTAACAAATTGATGATTTCGCTCAAAATTATATCCTTCTGTTTAAGGTCCTAAGGCAGTTCAAAATGTCATCATAAATCAATTATGGAATTTGTTCTTGATCATAAGATATCGAGTCATATGCAGAGAAAAGGGCATGGGGTGTTGCCGTGTTGCTAGTAGCAGTTGTGACAAGCACATCCATATGATTGCGAGCATTTGGCATATTTATTGGTATGAAACTGGTTAGTGACCGAGTCATCAGCTTATTGCACTTTCTTATCATTCCTGTAATTATGACATTCTTCTTGCAGGTTTTCTCTCTACTGCCGTGGTTTTGGAAACTGAAGTTTTCAGGTTGAAGCATGTAGATAAATGACAATCAGTTTCAAACCATTCAAGCACTTCAATGGCTTCGGTATATTCCAGATTTCCAGTTCAGGAACTCAAACCATGTAAAGGTTGCAACAGAATGTAGCTCTGCAATGCGGTTCTTTTGATCTTGTGCACCATTTGGGGGGAACGGCTTGAGAATGGCAAATTGGAATTGTATATATTTAGTAAATGATCGAGAAAGTGTTTAGCGTTCACAGCGTCATTAAAATATGTAAATATCGAGCTCGGCAAAATATATCGAGGGCTACTAAACAGATTCTTATTGAAAGGGGAGATTATTTCTTTTTTTTTTTAATTTTTTTTATTATTTAGCTCCAATTTTCATTTGAATTCGAAATGTCAATATGGTGATTAATTGTTTTATTATTTGTTACTATATTTTGTTTTGACATTGAAATCGACTGGTCAACAGAATCTCTCATGACAATTAGGATCGGTGGTAATCGTCATGGCTGCAGTTTAGTTCGGAACGGGAACTAGATTGGTTCGATATGAAATCCAAATTGGTCAAATTCAGACTAATTAAAATCAGCCTTGAATTGAAATTGGTTTGATTTGATTTCAGGTTATAATTGATTTTTTTTTTCATTTAAAAAAAATTAGTTGTTGGATTTGATTTAAATTGAATCAAATCAGAATAAAAAATAAAATCAAAATTGAGGTGGACATTTCAGTCGGATCCCAAACAATCCTAACTCTTGAATTGATGTCCGGCCATGTTTAGGTAGTGATAGAGTAAAGCCACTGATCATGGTCTCATTTTCAGTGGCTGCGGAGGTTTATCCCAACAGTACATTACTTGATCTTCACGTTGTCCATGTGATTATTGCCTGCAAATGTTGGAAAAAGGTATTCTTCCCATAAAGTTTTTGATGTGTACCTTCCATAGAACTGGATTAAAACGTTCATTGGTCACTTCTGCACATAAGTAACTTCATCCATTGGATGATCAAGGGATGAATAATGATCTTTTTGGTCAAACTGAAACAAGCATGAGCAACTTGTTCAGTAATAATGCTAATTAACTAAGGTCACTTGTAATTTCTTTCTTTTCTTCTCTTCTTACCTTTGTTTTGGGTTTGAAATTTTGTTGGCGTGGCAAGAAAATAATGACCTGTTTCTAGCCTTCCTTCTGAACATGTCTTCTGCCAAGGAGCACAGCATGGAATTTCTCTGCACAAACAAGTACAACTTTTGCATGGAATCTCAGCTATCGACATTCTTCCTACTTCCTATTCGGTACGGCTTTAAGACCATACTGACTAGCGCAGTCTCAAAGACGAGAATTGACAAAACTGTCCCTGAAACCACACCTGAAAAATCAAATGGAGCAGGCAAATCACTGGAATCCATTTTCGTAAATATGGGCATGCACCAGGGCAACCTCAGATCAAGCACCTTACAGCATCTAGAACACTATGTTGGGGAACTGATCATAATTGATATGCTTTTTTGATTTGCCTACGCTACTTTCTTTTGTTTCCATTTGATCCCTCCTTTTATACTAAGCACATAACCTTATTCAGAAACAAGAGAATTGAAGAGGGTTAAGAGAAAGACATGGCAGATGAGAAAAAGAGGATAATGAGGGGTTGTATCAAGAATGGTAGGGGGCCTTGGATAGTTCGTAGAACTACCAACTATGGTATTATCACTAAATATCGGTTTCCTTCTGATAGGGAGCGCCAAACCAACAAGCAAAGGGAGCGTAGAAGGAGAGCAGTGGCTCGGAAGATCTTTGCAGGCCTTAGACAGCATGGAAACTACAAGCTTCCCAAACATGCTGACACCAATGACCTGCTCAAGGCTCTTTGTGAGGAAGCAGGTTGGCATGTTGAAGAAGATGGTACCGTTTACAGGAATAAGGTGAAGTCTTGCATGCATGTACCCTCAAACCAATTTTTCTTTGATTCTACTCCATTGTCTAAGAATCCGTCATTCTAGTCATCGCGTTTCTGAAATCTACTAGTTTCGCGTTTTTCCTTTTTACGGCAAAGAGTTATTTTTTAATATATTTTTTCTTTTTTCTCAAAAAAATTGTTGTAACAGGAGTTCATATCCAGCTTGGTCAAAGCAAGCTCCTACTATGCTCAGGAAGATCTTGATTGTTGTAAAAGCAATAATCATATGGTTTCAGAAAATGGAGTATTCCCATTATCGGGAGAATTCCCATTATCGAGTTCTTCAATTGAAGAGCGCCATGGAAATGGAGAACATGATGACCTTAGGCTCTCACTCTCACTGTCACTTTCAAGTTCAACTTGGAAAAAGAATGCAGATGCCAAGGAAAACCGGGTGGATTAATGTATTTGTGCAGTGGGTTCGAGTGCTCTGCCAGACAAACATCAATATAATTAATATGCCCTGACTAGAAAGAAACACTATATATATTCACGTATATATAACATTCTGCTTTATTAGAGGAAAGATATGATAGTTCAACTTAAAACTGTTTGATGAAAGGAAAGGTTTAAAAAAAATTGCTGTTGGAACGAAGCCCTATGTCTGTATTTCCACTGACATGACTATCCTTGCATACGAAATTTGTGTTTTCCTGCATGCAAAGCAGACTTGTATTCTTTGCTATGCGTATTCTTCTTTGTGCACAAGCCATCATCTTCTTTGGTGATGTCTTGATATATAGGACCATATCTGCTAACTTCATTATTAATCTGAAATTTCAATACACAATCCACAAGAATCTAGGGCTTGTTCCGTTATTGTCCCAGTAAATCAGGGTTGAATCAAAACAATATTTTCGTTTATGTTCCTGTGAGCCATTCTACATATATACACGATCAGTATTTGCACAGCACTTGAGCTTTTGCTAGCCTAATCGCTAGCCCCCAGAATCACATGCTCTTTCCGATCATTTCTTCCACAGTATCAGGAGTTTAAGCAGCAGTTTAGCCATTCTGTTCCAGGAACACACACGATCAGCTTCACTGAAATTTCTTCCTATTGCTATTTGAAACGGCTAAGGGCTGAAAGCATATATTTGCATTACAAAAAATGGAATAGTAATTCATTCCATACATCAGGCACGCCAGGTAAGCACCAATGTATGCAATCAGAGTACGTCATAGGATTCGACAACTGATCAGGGCTCAGTGTCTCCCAAAATTTTCGGTAGATGGAAGGGTGGCCATCTTTTCGATACTCAGATAACTGAGTGATATTAAGAACAGAAACGGTTGAACCCAATCTGCTGAGGACTCTTTCTACCATACGCATTGTAGGCAAGTCAGAGCCACTTCCCCAATAGCCCTCCCAATCAATAGGGAACTTCTCATTATAGCAATTTCCTTCATTTCCAGGCTTCCACTCCCGGCTCCTGAATTATGAAAATAGTTTAAAAAAGCACATAAGAGGGCAGTTCTCAATGGATTCAGAAAGTGGTAACTACAAGTCACAAGAGCATCAACCAAGGGAAGCATCCTCATGTAATGGCAACTGGCATGCTAGAAGCTTGGCAATCATGAATCACAATAAGGTAAATACAGTTCTATTGTTTCTATTTCAATTTTTTTGGTATGCCAGATCTACGTGTGGATGCATGTGAGACATTGAAAAGGAGATTACAAGCTTCACATTTGCAACTCATGCTACCATTTTTCCATGAAATAAAGTAAACCAATGATTATCTAAATGCATATGATACAGACAACATGGTTGCAGAAGGAGAAAAAGATTCCCCCACCAACTTGTTGTTTAAAGCTGGACAGTAACTATTGGAAGATGGATTGGGAAAACTCCTTGTATTAAAAAAGCAACAACTTCGGTCTTCCAAAATTAAGAGAATAGATAACAGGCGAGAGTATTTCAACAAATCCTTGAACTAACAAGAACTTATAAAGAAAAATATGAATTGGCATATCATTGTTCATCCTCATTCATCAACTTGCAAGTTACTACCGAACTGAAATTATAATAAGTTTTCTATTCAAATCTGCAACAGGAATTAAGTGGTAGAACCAACTTCATACCTATAAGTTTTACACTACATGCAAGTAACAAGAGATGGTAAAATTATCTTACAGTCAGCTAACAATCATGACCTATTGTAATTGTCCTTTATATATA
Source organism: Hevea brasiliensis (assembly GCF_030052815.1). NCBI lineage: Eukaryota > Viridiplantae > Streptophyta > Magnoliopsida > Malpighiales > Euphorbiaceae > Hevea > Hevea brasiliensis. The sequence goes on along the minus strand of NC_079495.1, from coordinate 100,287,968 downwards.
TCTCAAGCTTAAATATTTTATGGTCAAAGAAGCAAAATACTATTTTCATTGGAGCCAACATATGTTAACAATGAGAATTTGAGATTATCATAACACATGGTTCCTACTCACCAGAGATGTGTTGGAGACATGGTAACGAAGAAGACCCGTTTCTCAAGGGAATTGGCCTTAGAAGCTACCCAGTCTGCCCATGACTCCATTGCCAATTCCATAGCTCCTAATCCATCTAATTCCTCGCAAACCCCATTTTCTTCATTGCTCCATCTGCAAAAGTTATGAGGTGTGATTAAATTATAAATTCATGATAATTTATTTATTGCATTTCAATGCGTTTATCCTAATATGAAACCTGAATGGGATTGTACTCACAACAACTTAACAGGGCCTTGTCTCCACCACAAGTATGTGTTGAAAACTAGTATATCAGCATGTTCCCACTTTGATGAATGCTTTAGAACTGAATCTGGACGAATTATCCGCTCATTCAATCTATGATTCACAGGGTCATCAGAATTAGAATCAACAAGAAGTGGGGCCCATAGAAATTCCACAGTAGCATCGTATTCCTGCAAATGACGTCAACACAACAATAAAGAAAGATTTTCAGATTTATGACTTACTGACAGTATTTCTTCAAGAACAGTGAAGAAACACCTTGGAATTGCATCCTTCATCCCCCTGGTTGGATAATAAGAAAGTTTATAGCCTATGAATTTAGTTTGTTTGCTTACCTCTGCCCTGAAAATGGTAAGAGGAGCATTTGGAGACATAGATCTCTTATCCGCTGGGATCACTGACTGTAACAAACATACCATTGATATCCATTGCCCTCTATTTAGTGAATCACCCACAAACATCAGTCTCTTCCCTCTCAACTTCTCCCACATTTCAGTAACATTCCATCTAGAGCATCAAAAGAGGTATATAAACTTTTTTTGAAAAAAGACAATTAAAGAAGTCTCAATTTACGGAAAATCCTTACAATTCATAAAATTTACACATAATTTTGGTAACACTACTAAGACTGCCGTTAAGTCTAATCGATTGAATTCTACAAAATTTCAACTCATGCTACCAAACACAGACAAATAGATTCTAAAAGAGAATTAAATGCTTGTAGAAGCAAAAGAGAGATCAAATAAGAATACCTCTTCAAATTGCAGTTGTGAGGTTGCCACCTCCAGTACTGGTATCCCAAATCGGACCTTCCATGCTTGTGACATGCCAATTGGTCAGACATGTACGGACAATCCGACTCATTATAAAGCGGGCACGATTTATTATCAAATACCCATTTACCCGAAAACACATCACAGCTCTCCAAACTCTCGCTCCGTTGACCCAATTTCGGTTTCCGATCAACCCATTGGATTTTCTTACCACTGTAGTCTTTAGTAACGTTGCATCTAACGAACCTATCCAAAACTTCTGAAATCCCAAGAAAAGAAAATGAAAATGAAGTACATAGTAAAGAATAGACAGAACAAATCACCAGAAAGAAGAGCATACAGAATACCTGGAACTCGGGTCGAGTGGGTAACGAGATTTGGCTCTATGTAAGTAACGGTAGTTTGTGGCTTGCGAGGGAGATGATCTGGGTGTTCATGGATTTGTTTAATGCTAGTTTCGTTATAAAGAATTGAACAAGTTATGAAGACGAGCAAGACAAATACCGCCAAAGGAAAATGGGATTTCTTTCTGCTCCATCTCTGCATCATGGGAGGAGGCAGGAAGCAGGAAGAGAATGGAATTGAAGATGGAGAATTCTTGACCTGAGCTCTGCTATTTAGCTGGCATTGGTTAGTTAGTACTGAGGCATCTTGGGGGTTGACCTTCCCATGTATGACGGGTGAGGCTACCCCTGACCCTCTGATATGCTACATCTAGTTCTTTTGTTTTTCCTCAAACCCTCTAATAGAAAAATTGTTTCATCCTTATTAAAAAAGAATTAACATATTTCATAAGTATTTGCAGTTGCGTGGAATTGTATCACAGATCGTGCACGCACCATAACACTGCCATATTTGTTTATGAAAATGAGCAACTACAGCTCATAATGACTTGTGGTTTGGTTAGGATTGGGAAATTAATCTATCTTAGATTTGCTTATTTCTTTTTTTTTTTTTTTTTTGTTATTGTCCTGATTTTTTTCTTCCAATAAAAAAACTTCATTAAAAGCCTAAAGAGGCCAAAGCGATGAGATAAAGGCTACCTGAGCCATTGGGTTACATAAAAAAGAATCATCACTAACAGATTTCCTTGCTAGAGCAATAGTATTCCTAGATCTCTTAATAAAATGAAAGGAGATTGAATTAAGAGTCCCACCTAAATACAAAATGTCACTTACAATTCCACTAATGTTTTGAGGGATAGAAGTACTATTTATGCTACGAATTACCTCCTGAGAATCTCCTTCCACTATCACCCTATTCAGTCCTCTATTTCTCGCTAGTAAGATAGCTTCTCGACATGCCATGCATTCTAAAATAAGAGGGTCAATCATTCCTTAAACTTTCTTGCAACTCCAACTCTGGCAATGGCGGTAATAGTCGCATAATTTCTTTAATTGCAAGAAGCCGCATCAAAATTTATTTTAACCACGCCCATAGGAGGGGGAGTCCAGATATGATTATGAATATCAAATATAATCCGTTAAGAAGAAGGTTCTTGAGCAACAACAAATTCTTCTAAGTGAACCTGACTTGCATTCACAACTTGATGGAATGGAAGCGGTTCTCTATTGAAAACACGTCTGTTCCTATTCTTCCAAATTTGCCATAAAAGAAAAATAACCGAGTAAGCTATAGTTGTTCTGGACCAATAAGCCAAGTGATATCTAGATTTTACTGAATATTTCCCATCTTTAGTAAAGTGCCGAATGATTCTGTCTTCCCTGTTAATCATAGAGATAGGGATTGAGAGGATGTTATCAATCTCTTCCTCATGAAAGACTGAACGTAAAGCTTGAGTATTCCATTGGAATTGATCCCAATCAATCAATTGAGCAACCCAATTAAAATTCAGATTTGCATTATCTTTGACTCTTGGGGGATTGGGAAAGGACTTTGGGATCCACCTATCCTCCTTACATAAGATTGAGGAACCATTATTCATCTGCCATCTAGTCCCTTGAAGAAGAATATCTCTACCCACAGAAGACTTTGCCAACCCAAAGAAGTATTCCCTCCAGTTGAAGCTTTCAAAAAGCAAGAATAAGCCTTTAAGAACCCTAGCTAAGAGAGAATTGGGTTCATTTAAGATCCTCCATCCTTGTTTTGCTAGGAGTGCTTGGTTAAAGATATTAAGGTCCCTGAAACCTAACCCTCCAAATTGTTTACCCACACACATATTCTACCAAGAGACCCAATGTTACTTCTTTTCCTCCTTTCTTTGACCCCACCAAACGTTGGATGCCATGCTATTAATCTCTTGGCACAGAGAGAGAGGAAGCTTGAAACAAGCCATAGCATAGACTGGTATTACTAAAATCAATGCTTTAACCAAAGTTTATTTTCTACCTTGTGACAACAATTGTTTTTTCCATCCTGCCAATTTGCTTCTGACTTTTTCTTTGATGGTTGAAAATGTTTGAGCTTTAGATTTGGAAATATTGTGCACCACGGAAGCGTGTAAGCTGCAAAAAAATAAAACAAACATACAAAACACCAATATTTACGTGATTCACCCTTCAACATAGGGCTATATCCATGGGTATGCCATTTTCCACTATCAACAATAATAAATCATCATTACAAGCTTATAGCTATACTAACCATCAACCCAATTATACCCAAGAGAACCCATACAACATCAAACTGCTCATAGTAAATATATTAGTTAGTCTCTCTCAGTCTTTTCTAGACATAACCTAATATATTTACTATTACAACACTACACCACAAAGGGTGTTTTCAACTATATGGGTAAGAGCCCTCTTACCAATAGACAAGAATCCTTTCTCTTGAATTCTATATCATTTCTACACCTTAGGCCGAAGTCTCTCTCCACTGCAATGGGCAAAAGCCCCTCATCAATAGGCAGAGTCAAATTCGCAACAATTAGCAAGGTCCCTCTCTACAATAGGCGACAACTTCACTCCATAAGCTGAAAGCCACTCTCTTCAATGGGAAAAAGCTGCTCTCTTCAATGTGCAAAAGCCAAATAACCTTTTCCATCATTCTCCTATTTATAGTGTTAATTCCCTTAATTTTTATCTGATTAGGAGTCCCACTCAATTTAGGAATAATACTAAAATAAGAGTTCTACTCATTATAAAAAATATTCTGTCACACCCTACTCCTCTGTAAAATGTAACATGATCCCGTAGTATACCTAATGAATTACCGTACTTCGCCTACCGATAACCCATTAGATATACTACAAGGGATTTTAAACAATTTTCGTGAAACTTAAATCATCGATTAAAATATGGTGTTATAAAATTTTTTTCAAAATTTCGGCAGAGTGCCGGGTGTATTTTTAGAAAACAGTTCTTTAAACCTGAAAAAGAAAACACTCCCAATATGTTTTCTCAAATACAACTCCAATAACTTCATTTCAACTCACAATTCAAATCTCAATAATCAATTCAATTCATTTTCAAATCAATCTCATCATAAAGAACATTTTATTGATTACAAGACTCAACATTTATATCACAATAATTTCTATTTAATTACATACCAAAATATTTTGCAAGAGTTTTTATACAACTACTCAAATAATTTACATACATATTATTACATGCATACATTAAAACCTATGTACATGGGTATACCTATGATATACCTGGGGCTGATCTGAATGTGTCTTCAAAGAAGCTTACTCAATTGCTCTATGCTCTTTTCACCTGCGACAGCATACAAAGCTATCGCTGAGTGGTGAACTCAGTGGTGCACAACTATAATTTAAAACATCGTACAATATACATTGACAAAATTTACAGCAAATAATTTAGAAATCTGGATACTTATCAAATTCCAAAACTCAAAATATTCATTGCCAATAATATAAATTATTTGTATAAAATGACTTTGATCACGAAATTCAATTTATCAAATCATAACTAACAATTTAAGGTAATTCCCACATAATCAATTATACATAAATCATAATTGAAATAACAATTCTTTACTATTCAAAAACCATTCTTTTTCTCAAAAACCATTCTTTATCTCACTAACTATGGAAGACTAATCCGAAAGGGCCATTTTCGGGGTGATTCTAACTCCCTATGGTTGGAGAGGTCGAATCGGATTCTAACTCCCTATGGTCGGGAAGGTCGAATCATTGTGCACAGTACACATCACAATAATGAATCTTCCGAAAGGGCCATAACATAAAAAAAGAAAAAAAAAACTTAGATCTAACCTCTAATAAGAGGAGAATCTAAGCCTGTGCACGTACCATGGCAATCAAAACACAACTAACTCCATTATCTTCTCAACAAATGAGAGAGACGGGTGATAACCTAGTCAAGCATCTATAGTGAGATATAAAACAATATCATAATCCTTTAGTGAGCATAAATCACAATACAATTCGATTCAAAGTCAATTCCAATATTTAATAATTTTTATGCTCATCACAATTCAAATCATAAATTTGTATTTTTCTATGCAAATTGCCCATCACAATTCAAAACATGTTCTATCATAATTTTTCAAAAACATAATTTATTCAATTCACAACAATGCTTAATACTTGTGGAAATACCATTTCACAAAGCTAAATTCATACATACTATAACAATTTCAATAATCATTGAATTAAATTCAATGCTTGTTAAACATAATACATAAGAAAAATATATCATTTAATCATATCAAATATTCAGAACAAAATCAGTTAAAAACTAGTTGTGCACAAATCTGATTTGAGTCGCCCTGTAACACCCCCGTTTGCATAGCCTGGTAGATTTCACTGTTCCGGTGACCGGTGTCGGTCCGGACAATTAAGGAGATTAGAGCCACACTTAAGACAACTTGAGAAGCTATAAACACAAATAATTAGTAATGTTTAATTAGTTAACTATAAATAAGAAAAACAGAACATAAGAAGTTAAACGAGCCGAGAGTCACAAATGATGAGTGACCTCCTGAACGCATCACAAGTCGCTTTTAAACTCAAATTTCGAACCGTAAAAGTGACGCCATGTCCTTAAGACCCTTATGAACACAAAGTGGAAAAGAGAAAATCACGAAAAGAATCATAAGCTACCAAATAATTAGGTCGTGGAACCTAAGAAATATGGAATTATTTGCAAACCGGGATGAACCGGCGAGGGGCAATTTGGTCAATTGACCCCGAGAGCTGACTCCTGACCTAACTGTCAAATAAAATCGGAGAAAAGAATATTTCAGAATTGAGAATTAAATTAAAGAACTAATAGAAAAAAATAAATAGAAAAAAAAAGAAAGAAGTTAGAAAAGTCAAAGGTGATGACATCATGAATGATGTCATAAAAGATTAATTAAATTATTTTATTAATTAGGGAATTTTGGTCTTCAAAAAGGGATAAGACTAAAGAAAATAAAACAAAAAAAAAAATTAGAAAAGTCTCTTCTTCCTTCCATCTTGCCGCCCCATCTCCCCTAAATTCCCTCCATGAAAATTTCTTCCTTTAAGCTTATATTTAAGCTTAATTCTCTTCATTTAACCTACATAACTCCCTTAAATACCTCACTAGACCTTGCAATCTCAACTTAAACACAAGAAAGAAAGAGGAAAGAAAGAGAACAATTGAAGGCGTGGCATTTAAATTGAGGTTAGTATGCTAAACTCTTTATTTATCCATTCAAATGCATATGTGATGGTTGAAAGTGAGCTTAGAACTTGATTAAATGAAACAAACATGGGAGAAGGACTAAACTGAAATTTTGACCTAGTTGAAGGGAGTATGAATTGCATAAATTAAATGAGATAGAATGAGTTTAAAAGTCTTAATTAGTTGATTGATTATAGTTTAAAGTTTTGAATTTAGTTAATTGCACAATTTAAGTGAATTAGGGTTTTGAATGCTAGGGTTTAAAACCAAATTTTTGGAGAAATGCATAAATGATGACTTTGGTCTATTGTGAGATGAAAAATGGTCAATAATGACCAAAAGAGGTGTGTAGGAATTGTTGGAATGAAAACCAAATTCGTAGGTCCAATGGTCATCTTCTTTGGCAAAGATGACCAAACCCACTTTGAAGGACCAAAACTCAAATTTTACAAGTCCAATTGATATGCCACCAATTGGAGATGAAAATAGACATAAAAGAGCATAATTTTCATTGCGGAACCATGCCCAAAAACTGACCAAAACTGGGTGAACAAATTGACCAAAGTGAAATGAGAGCAGGCTGCCACTGCACCAAACTGACCAAATGAACAGTAACTGTTTATTTGGTCATAACTCGAGCTAGGAAGGTCAAATTGATCTGAAATTTTACCAGCCATTAGATAAGGTATAGATCTAAAACTGTTATGAAGAACACCACCCCAAATTATGCCATTAACCCATTCAAATTATTGAGCAAAGTTGAGTTACCAAACCTGCAACTCTGCAGAATTTATATTGAGCAGTAATGTTTGAAGGGTTATAACTCTCTCTAGGAAACTCGGATTTAGGTGATTCTTGAACCGATGGAAACCTAAGACATAGTAGCACATTTCATATGAAGAAAGTTAGACCAAATTATGAACTTAACTTAATCAAATTACTGATCAAAGTTGGATCAAAATTTGCCAGAACCCAAAATCTCAGCATGAACAGTGTACATGAACAGTAATTTTATTTTGGCCATAACTTGAGCTACAAAACTCCGATTGAGGTGATCCAAAAATGAGAATACACTTAAGACAATAAGAAACATTTTCTATGAAGGAAGTTTTATCAAATTCCAACAGTAAATTGACCAATGGAACAGTGCAACTTAGAACACCAAAACCGAAAATTGGCAATTTTGCCAAAATGACCTAAGCTTTGAGAAAATGACCAAAACCAACAAGTTTAATGACCAAAATGTGGTATGTGGGTGAAGTTGGAGTTCCCATACCTATTAAGCCTTAGAAAGTCAACTATTTGACTTGAATAGTGTAGTGAATAGTAACCCGAAACACAAAATTTCAAGAACGTCAAAATTAGCACGATAGAGCTAGGTATAAGTGAAGTTAAATTTATTTTTGGATTTATGTTAAATTATGGTACTGAAACACTATAAAATTATGTGTTTCAGTGGAAAAGAATACCGGGACAGAACCCGAGGAACCGAGTCGAGGCTAAGGGACGACTCGCTTGAGGTTTGTGCACAACGTGTAATTTTTGTAAATTCTTTGCTGCATATTGTCTTGAATGAATTGAAAAAGTGAATTGTGATATTATTTGTGATGCTTTAATCGAAATTGTTAAAAGTTATTATGTATATTTGAAATGACAATGTTTAGCAAATTGTTAAGATAAGTTTTGAAACCACAGTGTCATGACCATATATTTGAACACCTCACTAGCATGACTAGTGGGGGTAATCAGTTTCGAATTTTGATTCTTTCTCTGGAGAAGTGTTGAGGTGTGCCAGTAGAAGAGGATGTGAATGGATATCCATATATTTGAGCTAGCTAGCCTTGTGATATGATTTCTCTTTAGCCTCTGGCTATTGAGATTCTATTTGTTTCGAATGGCATGATCTAACTGTGGGATTTATGAAATGTGTTTTGATACTTTGAAATGAGCTTGGTTTTCATTAAAATCTCATAATTTATGTTTTGTGATTAATGCTCATGGTTAGTCAAATTTTTGAATAAATGTGATTTAAGTTTTGCATAAAGATTATTTTAGTATGTTGTGCACCACTGAGTCCTAGTACTCAGCGATAGCTTCTATTGCTGTCGCAGATACAGAGACTAGAGGAGCAGCAGACTGAGCTACTGAGGATTGAGGATCGTTCTGCTTTGAAGCTATCGGGTATAATTTATACCCTGATCGTAAATATTTATTTTGATGTATGTAATGCACAGAAATGTATGGACATGTGAAGACGGGTTTTGAGCAGCTTGTACAAAATTTGTATGAAGTTTGTTATAAAATTTAGTTTGTATTTCTTTTGATGTGAATTTTGTAAGGATATATATAAATTGTTTTGTCTCAAATGAAATGATTGTGGAATTGTTGAAATTGATAGAGTTTGATTGTGAAATTGAAGTTGTGGTTGAGAAAAATTTTTAGAAGTGCTTTTTACAGGTATTTGAAGAACGGTTTTCTCAAAATACAGAGAAAACTCTGTCAAAATTTTTATAAAATTTGCGGAAAAATAAAATGGGCCAAAATTTCCAACTAGCTTTTCATTTAAGTACATGTTTTAAATACTTATTAGAAATGCTCACCACTTACCAAAAGTAAGAAATTGTTTTAAAATCCCAAGTAGGGTGCTTAATGAGTTATCGGTAGGTGAAGTTCGGTAGTTCATTAAGTATTCTACGGGATCATGTTATGCCTTACAGAGGGGTAAGGTGTGACATGTTTTAGTGGTATCAGAGCAAATTTTTGAAGTATGTTTTAACTTTTGAATTTGTGTTTTTCTTTGTTAAGTACAACTGCTCAATGTCCATAATTGTTACATACAGTGCATTACATCATAAATATGAACTAACGGAGGGAAATCTCCTTGTGTTACTTGTTCAGGAGATACCCTAACTTCAACCTGAAATGGAAGAAGGGGATCGCTCAGTTGAGCAGTCTGTTGAAGCTGAGGCACAAGAGGAAGCCCCAGCTTTACCGAATGTTAGTGGGTCAGCAACACCAGCCCCACAAATGCCGCAGCCTCGCACACCGCATACAGATGGTCGCGATGTTTCAAAGAAATGGTCGGGGTATGCCTGCTCAAGCTCCATCCCAACCACTGTGGCACAACCACCGCTCCACTGCACAATATGATAAACTACTGAAGTATGGGGCTGCAGAATTTAAGGGTACAGTGGACCCTTTAGAGGCAGAGCAATGGCTTGAAAGAATGGACAGAGTGTTTAAGAAACTGCACTACCAAGATGAGCTGAAGTTTGAGTATTCCGTATCTCTACTGTAAGGAGATGCGTATGATTGGTGGAAGACCATCCCCCACAGCTTGGTTGAACCACCAGTGTTGACCTGGGAGGACTTCATCAGAGAGTTTAGACAGAAATACATCCCAGATGCATATGTTGATCGAATCGCAAGAATTTTTAGCTTAAAACAAGGAAATCGATCAAGGCGAGTATGAGAGGGAGTTCTCCCTTTGAGTCACTATGCGGGGAGTCTCCTTACTACCAGCAAGGCAAGGTGCAAGAGATTTGAGACGGGTTTGAAGCCCAGCATAAGGATGCAAGTTGTGGGATTTCGACACAGCAACTTCTCAGAGCTTATGTCGCAAGCACTTGAACTAGAGAGAATTGAATCAGAAGCAACCCCAAGGAAAGAAAAATCAGAAAAAGCTGAGAAATCAGAAAAAGACAAGGGGGAAAAATTAGTTGAACAGAGTTCTGGTGCTACCTCTGGAAAGAGAAAGAAGTTTAGTGGACCCAGCAGGGGTCGGGGTGGAAGATTCAGTAGGGGCCGATTCTCCGGACAGAGACCCCCTAGGTCTGGCCGCACTGCCAGGGGTTCATATTCCGCCCGCCGTGAGACTTGTGGCAAGATTCATGGGGAGTGTTCTCGGGCCACCGGAGCTCGCTTTAATCATGAGGCAAGGGCCATATAGCTAAAGACTGTACTAGTGCTCCGAGATATGGTCCAGCTCCTACTACAGCCGAGGGATCTATTCAGAGTCCTGCTCCCAGAGGTTCACAGTCTGTTGGCAGAGGAAGAGGCAGAGGTAGAGGCACTACTTCAGGCAATCAGGGCACAGTTGGTCAGTCAGGACAAGGAAGTGCTTCAACCAGAATCTACACAATGAGACAGCGAGAAGAGGCTGAGACTTCTGATGTGGTAGCTGGTACATTCTCTATCTCTGATCAAGAAGTATTTGTGTTGTTTGATCCGGGTTCAACCCATTCATATGTTAGTGCTAGCATAGTTAGTTCACTTGCTATTCCATGTGTGCAAATGGATTTTGAAGTGTTAGTAACTAGTCCGTTAGGACAAGAGGTCCGGGTCAACAGAATTTATAGAGACTGTCCTTTAGTGATCCAAGGACATGTTTTCCTGTCAGACTTGATTGAAATGCCCTTCAGAGAGTATGATATCATCTTGGGCATGGATTGGTTAGCCAGGCATCATGCGATGATTGATCAGAGATCAAGACAGTCACTTTTGGTCTCCCTTTATACGGTGATGTGGTAATACATGGGGAGAGGCATTTACTGCCATCAAACATCATTTCGGCTGCACTAGCCAGAAGAATGATCAGAAAGGGGTGTGAAGCATACTTGGCACATGTAATAGACACCCAAGTGGGGAGTCCAAGACCAGAGACATCCTCATCAGATGTGATTTTCCGGATGTATTTCCTGATGAATTGCCAGGATTACCTCCAGAGAGAGAGGTGCAGTTTGAGATTGATGTTATGCCTGGTGTGGACCCAATCTCCATAACGCCATATAGAATGGCACCTGCAGAATTGAAAGAGTTGAAAGTGCAGTTGCAAGAATTGCTTGACAAGGGCTTTATCCGCCCTAGTGTGTCACCTTGGGGAGCGCCAGTATTGTTTGTAAAGAAGAAGGATGGCACTCTCCGGTTATGCATTGACTATCGGCGGTTGAATAAGGTGACAATAAAGAACAGATATCCATTGCCCCGTATTGATGACTTGTTTGATCAGTTGAGGAGTGCAGCTGTGTTCTCTAAAATTGACCTGAGATCAGGTTATTATCAGCTGAAAGTACAAGAGCAGAGTATTCCTAAAACTGCCTTCAGAACCTGATATGGCCATTATGAATTCCTAGTCATGCCATTCGGGTTAACTAATGCTCCGGCTGCTTTTATGGATCTGATGAACACTATCTTCAGACCATACCTCGACCAGTTTGTTGTGGTATTCATAGATGATATATTGGTCTATTCGAGGAATGCAGAAGAGCATGATAGACATCTACGGATTGTACTACAGACTTTGAGAGAGAAACAGCTATATGCTAAATTGTCGAAGTGTGAATTTTGGCTAAAGGAGATATCCTTTTTGGGGCATGTAGTATCAGAAGAGGGCATTAAGGTAGATCCAAGTAAGATTGAAGCTGTCCTTAATTGGAGGCCACCCAGAAATGTCACAGAGATTCGTAGTTTTCTGGGTTTAGCTGGATACTACCGTAGATTTGTGAAGGGATTCTCCATGTTGGCATCTACATTGACCAAGCTGCTTAGAAAAGATGTAAAATTTCAGTGGACGGATAAATGCCAACAGAGTTTTGATGAATTGAAAAGATGTTTGACTGAAGCTCCAGTTCTGACTTTACCTACTCCGGGTAAAGAATATACAGTATATAGTGATGCTTCTCACAATGGGTTAGGCCGTGTATTGATGCAAGATCGAAATGTCATTGCCTATGCATCACGCCAGCTAAAACCGCATGAAAGGAACTATCCGACACATGATTTGGAGCTTGCAGCTATTGTGTTTGCTCTTAAGATCTGGAGACACTATTTGTATGGGGAAAAGTGTTACATCTATACAGATTATAAGAGTTTGAAGTATTTGGGCACCCAGAAAGAGCTGAATTTAAGACAGAGGAGATGGTTAGAGTTGATAAAAGACTACGATTGTCTGATAGACTATCAGCCAGGGAAAGCTAATGTTGTGGCTGACGCCCTAAGTCGCAAGACTATGGCAAGTCTATGAGTTACTCCTTTGTCTTTGGTACATGAGTTGAGATCATTACATGCCAGCTTAGAGATTAATGATGATGGGCAGACAACAGTTGCATGGCATGTACAGCCAGTGTTGATTGATCAGATTAGAATGGCTGCTCAGAATGATCAGAAGTATCAGAAGTTGATGGAAGAAGTCCAGCGGGGCAAGAAACCGAATTCTCAATCGAGAGATGACCATCATCGCTACACGAGGCGAATATGTGTTCCCAATGATGTTGAATTGAGGAAGATCATTTTGAAGGAAGCACATGAGTCTCCTTTTGCCATGCACCCTGGTGGCACAAAAATGTATAGGGGGCTAAAGGAGCATTACTGGTGGATGGGTATGAAACGAGATGTGGCAGAGTTTGTATCCAAATGCCTAACTTGTCAACAAGTAAAGGCAGAACATCAAGTACCCACTGGGTTGTTACATCCACTACCAGTGCCCGAATGGAAATGGGAAAGAATAACGATGGATTTTGTGATGGGACTTCCGAGGACACAGAAGAGTCATGATGCAGTATGGGTCATTGTCGACAGACTAACTAAGTTTGCTCATTTTTTGCCAGTCCGGATGGATTATAGTTTGGAATGATTGGCCAAGGTATACATCGATGAGATTGTGAGACTGCATGGAGTGCCAGTATCCATCGTGTCAGACAGAGATCCTAGGTTCACTTCTAGATTCTGGGGTAGTCTTCAGAGAGCCCTAGGAACTAGATTGAACTTCGATCGCATTCCACCCACGCATGCATGGCCACCCGAAAGGGTAATTCAGATCTTGGAGGACATGCTACGGGCTTGTGTGATTGAGTTTGAGGGCAGTTGGGATACACACTTGCCTTTGATTGAGTTTGCTTACAACAACAGCTATCAATCAAGCATTGGAATACCTCCATATGAAGCTTTGTATGGCAGAAAATGTAGAACCCCGTTGTGTTGGGATGACGTGGGTGAAAGAAAGATGATTGGACCTGAAATCGTTCAGCAAACTGAAGAGAAAATCAGGGTGATTAGAGCTCGACTTAAGACTGCATCAGACCGTCAGAAGTCCTACATTGATTTGAAAAGAAGGGATATTCAGTATGCAGTGGGTGAGAAAGTTTTCCTCAAGGTTTCTCCTTGGAAGAGAATTATGAGATTCTGCAGAAAGGGAAAACTGAGTCCTCGTTTCATTGGGCCATATGAGGTTCTAGAAAGAGTGGGTCCTTTGGTATATCGGTTGGCACTACCTCTAGAGTTGGAAAAGATACATAATGTCTTCCATGTGTCTATGTTGAGGAGGTACCGATAAGACCCATCTCATGTATTACCAGTAGAGGAAATTGAAGTGAATCCAGACCTCACATATGAAGAAGAACCCATAGAGATTCTGGCTTATGAGGTGAAGCAGCTACGGAACAAGCAGATACCATTGGTAAAAGTGCTGTGGAACCATCATTCAGGCCAGGAGGCTACTTGGGAACGAGAAGAGCACATGAGGAGACAGCACCCACAGCTATTCAAAGATTAGTACCAGGTAAAATTTTGGGACGAAATTTATTTAAGGGAGGGAGAATTGTAACACCCCCGTTTGCATAGCCTGGTAGATTTCACTGTTCCGGTGACCGGTGTCGGTCCGGACAATTAAGGAGATTAGAGCCACACTTAAGACAACTTGAGAAGCCATAAACACAAATAATTAGTAATGTTTAATTAGTTAACTATACATAAGAAAAACAGAACATAAGAAGTTAAACGAGCCGAGAGTCACAGCGATGAGTGACCTCCTGAACGCATCACAAGTCATTTTAAACTCAAATTTCGAACCGTAAAAGTGACGCGGTCCTTAAGACCCTTATGAACACAAGTGGAAAAGAGAAAATCACGAAAAGAACGTTAAGCTACCAAATAATTAGGTCAGGGAACCGGAAGAAATATGGAATTATTTGCAAACCGGGATGAACCGGCGAGGGGCAATTTGGTCAATTGACCCCGAGAGCTGACTCCTGACCTAACTGTCAAATAAAATCGGAGAAAAGAATATTTCAGAATTGAGAATTAAATTAAAGAACTAATAGAAAAAAATAAATAGAAAAAAAAAGAAAGAAGTTAGAAAAGTCAAAGGTGATGACATCATGAATGATGTCATAAAAGATTAATTAAATTATTTTATTAATTAGGGAATTTTGGTCTTCAAAAAGGGATAAGACTAAAGAAAATAAAACAAAAAAAAAAAAAATTAGAAAAGTCTCTTCTTCCTTCCATCTTGCCGCCCCATCTCCCCTAAATTCCCTCCATGAAAATTTCTTCCTTTAAGCTTATATTTAAGCTTAATTCTCTTCATTTAACCTACATAACTCCCTTAAATACCTCACTAGACCTTGCAATCTCAACTTAAACACAAGAAAGAAAGAGGAAAGAAAGAGAACAATTGAAGGCTTGGCATTTAAATTGAGGTTAGTATGCTAAACTCTTTATTTATCCATTCAAATGCATATGTGATGGTTGAAAGTGAGCTTAGAACTTGATTAAATGAAACAAACATGGGAGAAGGACTAAACTGAAATTTTGACCTAGTTGAAGGGAGTATGAATTGCATAAATTAAATGAGATAGAATGAGTTTAAAAGTCTTAATTAGTTGATTGATTATAGTTTAAAGTTTTAAATTTAGTTAATTGCACAATTTAAGTGAATTAGGGTTTTGAATGCTAGGTTTTGGAACCAAATTTTTGGAGAAATGCATAAATGATGATTTTGGTCTATTTTGAGATGAAAAATGGTCAATAATGACCAAAAGAGGTGTGTAGGAATTGTTGGAATGAAAACCAAATTCGTAGGTCCAATGGTCATGCTGCTGGCAGCATGACCAAACCCATTTTGAAGGACCAAAACTCAAATTTTACAAGTCCAATTGATATGCCACCAATTGGAGATGAAAATAGACATAAAAGAGCACAATTTTCATTGAGGAACCATGCCCAAAAACTGACCAAAACTGGGTGAACAAATTGACCAAAGTGAAATGAGAGCAGGCTGCCATCGATTAAACTGACCAAATGAACAGTAACTGTTCATTTGGTCATAACTCTAGCTAGGAAGGTCAAATTGACCTGAAATTTTACCAGCAATTAGATAAGGTATAGATCTAAAACTGTTATGAAGAACACCATCCCAAATTATGCCATTAACCCATTCAAATTATTGAGCAAAGTTGAGTTACCAAACCTGCAACTCTGTAGAATTTATATTGAGCAGTAATGTTTGAAGGGTTATAACTCTCTCTAGGAAACTCGGATTTAGGTGATTCTTGAACCGATGGAAACCTAAGACATAGTAGCACATTTCATATGAAGAAAGTTAGACCAAATTATGAACTTAACTTAATCAAATTACTGACCAAAGTTGGATCAAAATCTGCCAGAACCCAAAATCTCAGCATGAACAGTGCACGTGAACAGTAATTTTATTTTGGCCATAACTTGAGCTACAAAACTCCGATTGAGGTGATCCAAAAATGAGAATACACTTAAGACAATAAGGAACATTTTATATGAAGGAAGTTTTGTCAAATTCCAACAGTAAATTGACCAATGGAATAGTGCAACTTAGAACACCAAAACCGAAAATTGGCAATTTTGCCAAAATGACCTAAGCTTTGAGAAAATGACCAAAACCAACAAGTTTAATGACCAAAATGTGGTATGTGGGTGAAGTTGGAGTTCCCATACCTATTAAGCCTTAGAAAGTCAACTATTTGACTTGAATAGTATAGTGAATAGTAACCCGAAACACAAAATTTCAAGAACGTCGAAATTAACACGTTAGAGCTAGGTATAAGTGAAGTTAAATTTATTTTTGGATTTATGTTAAATTATGGTACTAAAACACTATAAAATTGTGTGTTTCAATGGAAAAGAATACTGGGACAGAACCCGAGGAACCGAGTCGAGGCTAAGGGACGACTCGCTTGAGGTTTGTGCATAACGTGTAATTTTTGTAAATTATTTGCTGCATATTGTCTTGAATGAATTGAAAAAGTGAATTGTGATATTATTTGTGATGCTTTAATCGAAATTGTTAAAAGTTATTATGTATATTTGAAATGACAATGTTTAGCAAATTGTTAAGATAAGTTTTGAAACCACAGTATCATGACCATATATTTGAATACCTCACTAGCATGACTAGTGGGGGTAATCAGTTTCGAATTTTGATTCCGTCTCTGAATAAGTGTTGAGGTGTGCCAGTAGAAGAGGATGTGAATGGATATCCATATATTTGAGCTAGCTAGCCTTGTGATATGATTTCTCTTTAGCCTCTGGCTATTGAGATTCTATTTGTTTCGAATGGCATGATCTAACTGTGGGATTTATGAAATGTGTTTTGATATTTTGAAATGAGCTTGGTTTTCATTAAAATCTCATAATTTATGTTTTGTGATTAATGCTCATGGTTAGTCAAATTTTTGAATAAATGTGATTTAAGTTTTGCATAAAGATTATTTTAGTATGTTGTGCACCACTGAGTCCTAGTACTCAGCGATAGCTTCTATTGCTGTCGCAGATACAGAGACTAGAGGAGCAGCAGACTGAGCTGCTGAGGATTGAGGATCGTTCTGCTTTGAAGCTATCGGGTATAATTTATACCCTGATCGTAAATATTTATTTTGATGTATGTAATGCACAGAAATGTATGGACATGTGAAGACGGGTTTTGAGCAGCTTGTACAAAATTTGTATGAAGTTTGTAATAAAATTTAGTTTGTATTTCTTTTGATGTGAATTTTGTAAGGATGTATATAAATTGTTTTGTCTCAAATGAAATGATTGTGGAATTATTGAAATTGATAGAGTTTGATTGTGAAATTGGAGTTGTGGTTGAGAAAAATTTTTAGAAGTGCTTTTTACAGGTATTTGAAGAACGGTTTTCTCAAAATACAGAGGAAACTCTGTCAAAATTTTTATAAAATGTGCGGAAAAATAAAATGGGCCAAAATTTCCAACTAGCTTTTCATTTAAGTACATGTTTTAAATACTTATTAGAAATGCTCACCACTTACCAAAAGTAAGAAATTGTTTTAAAATCCCTTGTAGGGTGCTTAATGAGTTATCGGTAGGTGAAGTTCGGTAGTTCATTAAGTATTCTACGGGATCATGTTATGCCTTACAGAGGGGTAAGGTGTGACACGCCCCTAGGCTTTGACTCAGTGTTCCTTATGCTTTCCAATATCCTTTTCAACTGAAACACACAATTTAAAGTGTTTCAGAACTCAATAAATTTGTTTCTAACAATAAAATTCAATATTTAAATTTTCTTGGTACTATTCCTTTCAATTCATTTTATTAGTCAACCTATAATGTTGACTCTTGATGCACTCTAAGTGAGTCAATTGTAATATTACCAATATGTCATATTTTATAGTCCTTTAGTGTTAGTATATGTTACCTATTTCATTTCCAAGCGTATTGCATTTTATTGCAATTTACCGAATTTTGATGTGCTATTTTGACCTAGTTGGACGACCTAGTTTCCTCGGTTTTCGGGTTTTGGTCCAAACTACAAACTTGTAGGTCTATGTCTTATTGCACGCGGGGCAAAATTTCAGGTCATTCTGAGTTGTGTAGACCAAGATATGGTCAATTTACCAATGCTGGACAGAATGCACTAAAATGGTAGGCTTAGGTCATTTTTAGGTCACTTTTGGTTCGGTCAGTTTTGGTACCTGAATTTGTGCAAGCTATTTGGCTTGGTTCTAACCATTTCTTGGCTTTGGTGTATTCATAAGAATTGTATATCTATGTCTAAACTATTCATGGTAAAAATTTCAGATCATTTAGACCTGTTTTGAGTAAGTTATGGTCAAAACACTAACTGCTGCCCAAATGGTCAATTTTCAGGCTTTCAAGTCACTAATCCGGATTTGGTCATTTTTCAAGTCACCTTCTAGGCAAAATTTAGGTAAGCTTCCTTCATGAAAGTTGGCATATTTTGTGCCTAATTTCACCTCCAATTGGTCTCATACCAATTGAAGTCACACAATTCCATTTATAACTTAAAATGTATACTATTTTTACTAACCATACTTTGCATTGAAAATTAGCACTTCTAATGAACACCATTCACATTTCATTTTGGTCAATTGTCCAACCACAACTCAATTTGTCAATTTTTCCAGCAACAACTCAGTTTAATGACATGAAATGTCCAACAATACTCAATTCACTTAAACATCCAGCAGCTATTCTATTTAGGTAAACATCCATTACACTCAATTCAATAAAATCAATATCCAACTCTTATACAAACCTTCAAACCCTAATCCATTGATCAAAACCACTAATGTATATTCCATTAACTCATAATCAACATTAATATACATAAAATTAAAGCTCTCTTACATACATCAAAACTGCACAATTGTACATATGTTTCAAATTGCCATATTCAATTCACAACCTCACTTCAAATACCTAATTCAAGCATACACATAACATTAAATTACCAATACATGTAATTGGCCTAATTAACTTCATTACCCATCAATCTAGTATAAGAAAAGCTCAAAATCTTTGACTCTCATGGTTGCCAAAAATGGACAGTCCCATAACTCAACCATTTCTTCAAATTTCTTCCATAAATCAACTACACATAACCTTAGTTACACTTTTAATGAAACAAGAATTGAAAATACCCACTTACCTCTTTTGGATTTCTTCAAAACCTCACCAAATCTCTTCCTTTTTGCTCTTTATAATCTACCCAAGAGGTATACACCACTTTTAATGAAGAAACTTGCAAGAAACCATGGCTTAATCATGGTAGATGGAGCTTGCATGAAGGGGTGGCCATGGATGGACCTTGGGAGAAAAATTAGTTCGGCCAAATGAAAATTAAGTGAAGAAGATGATGAATGCAAAAAGTTAGTGGATATTTCTGTCCACTTATGATATTATATGAGGAATAATGGTCCACTAACTTAGCTTAATGATAAATTAATGTTAAACTTTTCATTATTCAAAATCTTACCCCAAAAGTTTCCTTATTTATTTTTCATTTAAATTTCATTTTTTTATGAGGTTTTCCAACTTTAATGTCACTTATTTTTAATGGATATTTAGGTCAAAAGATAACTCGGGATGTCAAATGACCACAATGCCCCTATTCGGGTTGCATTCTCGATTTTTCGGTAACACCGAGTTTTGTTGTTTTCTCGATTTCTCATTTTTCTTCGTACCAATTTATTAATTTTTCTTTGATATTTCTAATGAAATTTATACTTCAATAAGTCTTTAATTATGTCTCAAAACTAAATTTCGAGGGTTTTCTGCAGTCCTGGGGTCAGCTATTGCCTGTGCCGTAACTTCCCCTTGCGGTCACCCATCGCTGCGGTGTTGGCTCGTTTAACTTAGTTTCATTTCATTGCTATTATTTTTTCTTTATTTTTCTTGTATTTTCTTTTCTTGTATTTCATTATTTTATGTCTCCTCACTAACAATTAAATGTAGTTCTAGGCATCCTAGTTGTCCGGACCGACACTGGTCACCGGAACAGTAGAACGCACTACCGAACATAGGGGTGTTACATATTCTTTCATCCTATTGAGGAATATTTCTCCCACTCAAATTAGGAAAAGATCCCTCTCCAAATCCCATTAGGATTTTGAGTCATAATTCTAACAGGAAATAATAGAAGGAAGACCTAGGAATTTATCTAATGCACCCACATTCTGAATATGCAACACCTGAGAAATGGCCATTCTAACCCCATGAGAAGTGTTTCTATTAAAAAAAAAAAGAAGATTTATCATAATTGATCATTTGCCCACTTGCTTGAGTGTAATCATTAAGAATGGCCAAAATTTGGTATGCTTCCCTAGTGGGTGACTGGTGGAGCATGTCTTGCTATTGAAATCCCTTGCAAATTAGAAGAAGCAAACAAATGAGATAACCCTTCAGCACATATCAGAAAAAGGTAGGGGGATAGGGGATCACCCTGCTTAAGTCCCGTTGAAAGATGAATGCACCCCACTCTATGGCCATTTAATTGCAAAGTGTCTATAACTGTGGTAATACACTTCAAAATCCAGAAATCCATTTCTCATGAAAGCCAAATTTCTGCATAATATGAGTCAAATAAGACCATTTAACACATTCATATGCCTTACTAATGTTTAATTTGAGAGCCATCCCATGTTTTCTGCCTTTAGTTGTTGTTCTATGATGATGCATCACCTCATGACAAATTAAAATATTATCAGAAATCAATCTCCCTTTAATGAACTCACTTTGTTCATTGCTAACCATAGAAGGCATGATTGGTTGTAACCTGAAGGTTAACATTTTGGAAATAATTTTATAAAGGACTGAGCAAAGACCAATAGGTCTTAAGTCTTTCGTAGATTTTATGTAACACCCCTACATGCATAGTCCTATACATTCTACTATTTCAGTGACCAGTGTCTGTCCGGACAGTTAAGATGTCTAAAACTATGTCTGTATCACCTAGAAAAGTCTAAAATAAAAATTAATAGTAATTACCTGAAAGTAAAATACAAATAAGAAAAAAAAAGCATAAAGGGTTAAATGAGCTAAGGCCACAGCGATAGGTGACCGAACCGGGAAGTGACTGCGAGGTCAGTCGTAACCCTAATTTCGTATGGGATATTGTGACACCGTAGGCCTAGGAATTATTGCGAAGCTAGTGGAAATAAGAGAACCACAGAAAAGAATTGAGAACAAGGTTAAATAAGTAGATCAAGGTTCAGGAAGTAATACAATGCTATTGGTAAAACAGATCTGACAAGTAAAGAGCATTTTGGTCAATTCACTTGAAAAGTTGACTTTTGACCTAAACAACAATTAAAGTAAGTGAGATTAAAACATTTGAAAGGAATTAAATTAACGCAGATGTGTATGAAATTTTATAAAGGACATACATGGAATTACTTAAATTGTAATAATAATAATAATAATAATAATAATAATATTATTATTATTATTAAAGTTGTTCCTTATTATTTGATGCAATTAGGTTTGAATTCTAACATGAATGAAGATATAGACATGAATTTCATACTTGAATTTGATTGAAATTGGAAGGTGATAATTAAGGTTCTTGACATTAAGGTTTTGGGGGGAAAAATTGGGGAAATTGATGAATTGATGCCAATTGACCAAATTGATGTTTAAAGTGGTCAATTGGTATGTTTGGGAGTTGATTGAATGCATGGACATTAAAGTGGGATTGAAGGTGATGCTGCCCCAATTTTGGACAGCCTAACCATGGTCCACTCAAATGGCCATAATTGCAATTCTGTTACTCCAATTGGTATAAGGCTAATTGGAGATGAAAATTAAGACCCAAAGCTACAATTTTCATGTATAAACCTTGCCCTAAAACTGACCTTAAATTAGTGAAAAATTGGGTTGAACCCGGATCACACACCCTGCCCCTGTACAGAATTGATCATATAAACAGTATTTATTCAAATGGTCATAACTTGGTGTAGAAAGGTTCAAATGATCTGATTTTTAGACCATTGGAAAGCTATGACATAGTACTACAACTTTCATGAAGAAAACAAACCCAAATTCTGCCCATAACCAAGTCAAATTGTCAACCAAAGTTGGTTACTTAAACCTACCAGAACCAAAAAGGTACCCAGAATTTTGGGTTTGAACCAATCCTGCCAGCCACCTTAGAAATAGCATAACTTGAGCTAAAAAACTCCAAATGGAGTGATTCAAAAAGAGAATTAAAGCTAAGACATTAAGGAACAACTTTGATGAAGGGAAGTCAATCAAATTCCCACTGTAGAGGGTCCAATGTAATAGTAGAAGTAAGTGACCCAAAACTGAAAATTTGTCAATTCTCCTAAAAAAGCTTGAATTGAGTTTGACAATCAATACCAACAAAAATGTGACCCAAAATGTGATATGTGGGAGTAATTAGAATTAAAAAACTTATTAAGTATGAAAAAGTCAATATTTTGATCAATTGATCAAATAAATAGTAACCACTATAATAAAAAACACAAAGAATTTAATTTTTGGGACCTTAGAAGTAAAATAAAGTAAAAGTAAAGTAAAAATTTTAATTATTGAAATTTCTATTAGAAATAATTTGGATAGGTATTAAAACACTCTGATTTTATGTTTCAGTAGAAAAAGAGACCGGAAAGGACAAGGAAAGAGTGAGTCAAGGCAATGAGGCGACTCACTAGAGGTTTGTACACAACTAATTTTATTCAATTGATTTTATTATTGTAAATTATTTTAAATGAATTGTGAGTTTGAATGTGTTGGTGACAATTGTGATTTTCTCTTTAAACTTTATAAATTATGTGTTGCCAACCCTATAAGGGTAAATTCTTGAATGATTTGTGTTAAGTAAATTGAAATGCAATTATTTGAATGGAAATTTTATGAATTAGTTTTTAAACCACAGTTAACATGACAGTCCCGTTCGGAAATCCTCGGTAGTAGCGGCTATTTGGGGTTTAGCAATTAAAAATTGCTTATGTCTCCTATTAATAATGGTTAGTGGGGTAAGACTATATGAGTACTTATTCGCTAGCTAGCCCTTCCCTAATTAATAACGGTTAGTGAGGTGATTTGCTTTGTCATGGTGTACAACACGGTATTGATCGTGAAATTTTGTTTCATGGTCTAAATTGTGTGTTCTTGGCAATACTTATACTTTGTGATTTGTAAAATGTGGTTTGAAATAAATGATTCATGTTAACTTGAGATTTTGGAAAACACTTCTTTGGATATGAAAAATTTTGATTTGTTATGTTTTGATTTATTATGCTTTATAATGAGCTAAAATTTTCTTAGTTGTGTACCACTGAGTATAATTACTCAGCGATAGCTTTTGTTTGTTGTCGCAGATAAAGGAAATGACAAAGCAGCAAAGTGAGCTGCTACAGTGACAGGAGAGTACAGTTTGAGGATCTTTTTGTACGGGTATATTATTTATACCCTTATCAATTAGTTGATGTAAATATTTTTATTCATATGTATCTTTTGTACTAATTGAGCAGTTATATAGTAAAATTTGTAATGATATTACTTTTGCTTTCTTTCTTGAAAAATTTAGACTTTTGTATTTATATCGAATATATTAAATGAAATTGATGGATATGGAAAATGTATTGAGATTGTGTTGAATTGAGACCTGTTGAAGTTGAGATTGAGAATTTTATATTGGAAGTGTTTTCTTTTCAGGTTTTGGAAGAATTGTTTTCTTAAATTACAGCCCACATTCTGTCAAAATTTCTATAAAAATTACAGAAAATAAAATTGACCAAAATTTTAACTCATAAATTAAACTTCAATTAAAGGTTTTTAAATAGTGCTTTAACATTACTTTACAATTTTAAATGAATTGGATTTGCTTAAAATCCCTTGTAGTATATTTAATGGGTTATCGGTAGGCAAAGTTCGGTAATTCATTAGGTATACTACGGGATCATGTTATGCCTTACGGAGGAGTAAGGTGTGACATTTTACCTCAACCACCTTAGGTATGAGGGAGATAAGAGTGTGATTGACATCCTTTGGCATTTCCCCATATTGAAAGAAATGTTGAATTGATCTGCATATATCATTACCAATAGTATTCCAATATTTATGAAAAAATAGACCAGTAATACCATCAATACCAAGGGATTTGTTAGGATGGATGGAGAACACTGCTCGTTGAATTTCCTCTTTGGTGAAAGGTCTAACGAGTTGGTTGTTCATCTCTAAAGTTACTCAAGTAGTGAACCCCTCAGTCACCTGAAGAAAACTGTTATTATTCGGATTGGATGAGGCATAAATACCCTGAAAATAATCAATTGCAATTGCTTTAATGTCTTCAAAATTATTTCTCCAAATGCCAAATTTATCTTAAAGAGCAGTTATAGTATTTCTCCTTCTTCTTTGGACAACTTTCGCATGAAAGAAAGCTGTGTTCCTGTCACCTCTCTAAGCCAATCTTGCCCAGCCTTTTAGGCCCATAACATTTCTTCCTTCTTAAGTTCTTAAATTAAATCCTTTTCAAGCTAGCGTACCATCTCACCATCCCACACTGACATATTTTTCTTTACTCCATCTAATTGAGCTTGTAAGGCTTGGATATGAATATTGGAGTTATGTGTGTATCTTCTGTTCCACTCCCAAAGAGCTTTCTTACATATTTCTAGCTTGGAATAAAATTGAGACAAATCAGTAGCCTGATGGTTACCTTCCTAAACTGAAGAAATTAAGTCAGAAACATCTTGGGACAAAGACCATCTAGCATCGAAGAAGAAGTTCTTCTTCGACTTAGGAGCAGGATGCTGTAATTGTAGAAGGATAGGCCTGTGGTATGATCCTATATCCTCCAAATGGGAAACAATAGAGTTAGGAAAAAGATTAATCCATGAAATGCTAGCAAGGGCTCTATTTATTCTTTCCTATACATTAGCGTGCCCATTCCTCTTATTTTTCCAAGTCATAGCAGGACCATTGAATCCTAAGTCTATAATTCCCATCCTATTAACAAAATTCTGGAACACCTTAGTTTTAGAACAAGTATTATTATTACTGCCCCTTTTTTCATGAGGAGATAAGATAGCATTGCAATCACTATTTAATAAATAAGCATCTAGAAAATGAGAGTTGTAGTCCAGGAGATAAGCAAATTAATCTTTCATAATATCTTCCTCACAACTGAAGTACAAAAACAAAAGATCCCAATTCATAGGAAGATTAGGAAATTTGACTTTTACATGGATGAAGAAAACCTCAGACAAAATAATTTCCACATCAGTAATGTCATCCTAAGCCAAACATAAACCACCCGAAGTTCCACAGGGTTCTATAGTAACTAAGTTGTGAAGGTTGCATTTCCTCATTTGCTTTTTGACAAGACCCTCTTTATTCTTGGTCTCTATTAAGAAGACTAGATTAGGGGAATGGAACTTACAAATTCCTTTAAGGGTATGGATTGTCAGGGGGTTCCCAAGGTCCCTTAGGCAAATCCCACATCGGTAAAGTACGGAAATGGTTTTAGGTTCAAAAAGTAATGATATATAAAATGGGGGAACTAATCACTAGAAGCGCCTTTTGGTGGAATGGCCTGGAGAGTTGGAAGAACTCCAGGGTTAAGCATGCTCGCTTGAGAGAAATCCTAGGATGGGTGACCTCCTGGAAAGTTCTCCATTCCACCTATGGGACAAAATCGTGAGGCTTATGGCCAAAGCAGATAATTCCTCTAGTGGTTGTAGCCCGATCGTTATAATTGGTATCAGAGCCGCTCGCGTGTCCTCTTGGGCGATGGTGGGGGAGGCTTATGGCCAAAGTGAATAATTTCTCTAGTGGTTGGAGCCCGATCGTTACACTGACAATTCCAACTCAATAGCCTCATTGATGAAATTGGGGCCATTTTAGGCTGGCTATCTCCACCTGTTCAGAATTTAGTTTATTAATACACATCTTCTCTTGTCTTACCCTCTTCTCAGAACCTAGAACACTTACAGGCTCAGTCCCATCTTCCTCCTTATTTGTTGAAGCTTGAATTTCCTCAATTCTTGCCATTGAATTCTTGGCTCTAGCAAGCCTCTTCCATTTTGATGTTCCCTTTATAGTGGCTTCAGGAGGCACAATAGTTCCAGGAGATGAAGGATTTACAGCAACTAATGAGAGAAGGGGCTCAAATATTATTTCGGGTTGGGCTTTTGCAATTGGTTTAAACAACTCAATGGCAAGTTGGATTTTAGTATCAAGAGACGTTAACTTCTCTAGCTCAATGTCGGGCTCTAGAATTGTAAGTTTGCTTAATGGGTTGGAGTTAGAAGGAGGTCTGGATGGGCTTAAAGTAGATGGATTAGTTTATATTGGACAGGAGTTCAAAGATGGTCCTATTTTGCAAGGAATTGATGCCATGTAACCAGTGGTTTTAGAGGTTTGTATATTTTCCAAAGTTTAGTCATTTAAAGGTTCATCTCTATCACCTTGATCAACTGGGAAAGAGTAAGAGGAGCTATGGAGGTCTTATGGAGCAATTAATGCTCCAGATTGAAAAAGGAAAGGTTGAAAAGGAAAATTTTCTAATAAGGCAGTGGTATTAACATTATGGATTCCACATTTGGTATGATATGTTGGCAGATGATGAGGGGTTAGGTCAAGAGACAGAGGGTCTGCATTTTTGGGCTCATAGCTCGAGGTATTTGCACTGCTCGAGGTTATCCCAACAAGGAAAGATCATTGCAGGGATGCAGGCTTGATCGACGATTTACTTTCAAAGGTAAAGCTTAAATTTTTTGCATACGACTGAGGGGATGATGTTGAGATTGGGATTTTTTCTTGGTTTAGACTTGGATAGGGTGTATCTGTTGGCGATGCTAAAATAGATTGGGGTTGGGTTATGAGTGGGATGGATTTGGAGAAGGTTGTGGAAGTCATCATCTGGGAAGGAGACACCAAAGGGTTGTGCAAAAGTCTTGGATTGGGTTCAGTTGGCAGGTTCTTGTTGATTTGTGTTGAGATAGGGGTAAAGGGAACATTTGACAAGTTAGGTTTAAGGTTAATGGGAAAAGCCTGTAGTCAAGGTCCATATTTTTTATTATGACTCAATGAGCTTCCTTCTTGATTCCTCTGTTCGGTGGTAGAACAATTTTTCTTAATATGCCCCATAATTCCACAAGAGAAACAGATATCAGGAAGCTTCTCAAATTTAAAGTTGACCCACTGAGTTTTGCCCTCTTCCTTTTTGTTATGAAACCCGGTAGGGAAAGGCTTGTCAATTGCAATTTCCACCCTGATTTTGAGAAAACTTGGGTAACCAATAAGACCCCCCTGAGTTAAGTCCACTTCTAATACGTTCCCCAGTGTGTTGTCGATGATATGAGCATTTGAAGCAGTAACTTTGTTAGGCGGTAGGCCATGAACTTGCATCCAAAAAGGTGAGCGTGTAAACACTATTTCTTCAAAACTCAAATCTAGTGGCCATTCCTGGATGGCTAGGTGTTGATTTTGTATATTCCAAGGTCTATTTTCCAAAATAATTTTAGCGTCAATTTCATGTTCAGAGCTAAAGAGAAAAGTATTCACCTTTTTTAGGCTGATTTTGAACCCTTTATGAGTTTTCCAGGCTTTTCCTAATACTGCTTTTGGGAATGAAGGGATTCAGGAACAATAGCAAAAGGAAGACAAATCAATGAACCTAGAACTAATTCAAGACGACAAATGCAATAATACAGGAAGCTCGAGAAGGTAAATTGGCCACAAGCCTTGTTATTGTCCTGATTTAAATAGTTATGGTGTTTTTAAAATGAAATGAAAGGTCTCGATTAAGATTCTATTAAGCAATATTAATTATTAATAGTTATTAGCTATTTTAATAACTATCTGTTATTTTATTAATTGTCAGTAATTAAATATTAGTAGTTAGTGATTAGTTATTTATATAATAATTTAAAGTATAAGTGTTCAGTCTATTAAAAAAAATATAAGTATTCAATAAAAATAATTGTTAAATTAGCTGTTAAACTTAAAAGTAATGGTATCATCAACCTAATAGTTGTTTTGTTAGTTAAAATGTTCTCTCAATCTCTTATAAAAGAGGTAATTTTCCATGAACTATTCCTACTAATATAAATATCATTGAACATTGTAAATAAGAGAGATAGTATTTTAATTAGAATCAAAATATTAAACCTTACCTTAAAAATTATTGCCAAATAGGACTAAAATAGTTTGTTTACATTTAATATAGAGTATTAAATGTTATTGAACGAAAATATGATAAATTAGAGGTAAAAGGAAAGGAAAAAAAAATTAAAGACCTAAATAGTTCTTTTTAATTGCATGTGTATCAAATTAAATACATGAAATATAATATTATATTAGAGTGTGTATAGTTTATTGTTATGAAATATAATTTAGAGTGTGTATAGTTTATTGTAATAAATAATTTGATATAATTTTCAATTTAATTGTTGAAAAAAATTAGAGTCATATTAAAACATTATAATAAATTCATATTGATGTGATCAAGTTTTTATAATATTGATTTTTTTGCAATTATGATTCATATTGATATATTTCAATTTTTACAATAACCATTCACATCTCCACCTTCAATACTGAAGAAAAATAAAATTATCTTTTATAAATTCAAATAGAAAATTTTTAATATTAAAAGAAAATTGCAATTTAAATTAATTAATTATAATAAATATACAAAGATATTTTAATCGAATTACTAGTCGTATATAAATTATGGGTAGAAGAATTGTCCTCCCTCAATATTAAAAAAAAATAAAAAAATAAACAGGTAATAAATATTTTAGGGACTGATATTTTCATATGATATTGTTCACATGTAAAGCTGTTAATTAAAAGTAAATAAAATAACATGCGTTCGCTTGGGAAACTCCCAAAGTTGCTGGGGTTTCTTGAATAAATTTTCAGGAATTGAAAAGGAAAAAGAAAAAGATTTCCATGTTAATTTGAATTGGAATTAAGTTGGAATGTATCAAAGATTAATAATGTGAGCATAAAGAAGCTCATTCCACACATCAGGCACTCCAGGGAGGCACCAATGTATGCAATCTGCATAAGTTTTTGGGTTGGATATTTGATCTTCTGTTAAGGGTTCCCATTGCTTTCTGTAAATAGATGGATGCCCTTCTTTTCTGTATTCTGAGAGCTGTGTAATATTGATCATCTGCACATTCAAGCCTCTTGTTTTCAAGTCATCCAGAACTCTATCCACCACCTGCATCATTTCTGGACAGGTAGCTTGTCCCCTGTATCCCTCTTTGAACACTTGCTCTGTTTCGCCATAGCAGTTTTCACCTTTAGCTCCACCCCACTCTGCAGCCCTGCAAGGATAAAGTTATTACATTTAGGAGCTGAGCAGAGAATAAAGAAGAGGGTCTTAGTCTCTCACATACTTTTGGTGAGTTGGCGACATGCTGACGAAGAACAATTGTGTTTTGGTTCGGTTAATGTGCACCTCCAGCCAATCAGCCCAAGTCTTCAAAGCCATCTCATAAACTCTTGGCATCTTTACTGTTTTGTAAATTGCATCTGGTCCTTCAAATGATCCCCACCTGATAAATTGCTTATATCAGATTTTGCAATTTAATTGGATTGTTTTGGTGGGTGGTTTCGAGGCTACTTACAGAACTTTCATTTGGGACCTTCTCCACCAAAGAAAGCTATTAAAAACGAGTATATCTGCATCAGTCCAATGCCTAGCATGCTTTTCAATTGCCTGAACTCTGACAATCCGATCAGGTACACGATGGTTTACTGGATCATCAGAGTTTGATTCCACTAGTAATGGAGCCCAGTACAACTCGATTGTTGCATTATATTCCTGGATTCGTCAACATTAATTACTCAAAATAAGCTTCGGGCTTTGGTTTTAGTATTTATGTCAAAAAAAAAAGAAGAAGAAAGCCCATGAAGGATTTATTGGAAAAGCCCATTAGGATAAAAAGACCCATGACAAAAATAAGCAAAAATGAACTTTCTATTGAGATTCGTGATTGGTGTGGTAACGTTCACAGAAGATTTAATATAGAAAGCCGAGTTGAAGGACTCACAATGGCCTTGAACGTCGCCAGTGAACCATTCTGGTACATGGATTTTTTGGCAGGAGGAATGGAGGAGTCCACTAGACACACCATTGAAACCCATTGACCTCTGTTCAGCGAATCCCCCACAAACATAAGCCTCTTGTTCCTTAGCTTCTCAAGCAATGCCGTGGCATTGAACCTTTTTGTTAACAAGGAGAAGAAGAAGAAGAAAAAGAAAATCCACAAAAACTCAAAAACATAGCCAAAGTACACAACCTGTACATAATCAGATAGTCACCATACAAAATCAATACACGTTCAAAAGATATGCAAAGTCTAGAGATGAAAACCGACCTTGGAAGGTCACATTGGTAAGGCTGCCACCTCCAATTCTGGTAGTTGAAATCCTTTCTGCCGAACTTTTGACAGGCCAACTGATCAGACATGAAAGTGCACTTTTGCTCTTTGTATAAAGGGTAAGTTTTGTTATCGAAAACCCACTTGCCGGAGAACAAATTGCACCTGGCAAGCAAGTCACCTGAACTTTTACGAGTAGTCCTATCTTGCATGAGCTCTCCACTCTTTTGGGTTAGATAAAGGGCGATTACGACGAGAACGGCGAGGAGGAGGGCAATGAGGGAATGAAAGGTGGTTCTGATCCCCCAAGCATTAGCAGCTGCTGCAGGAAGCATTTGGAGCTGGTGTTTCTTTGGAGCCATTGAGAAAGTGCGTAAAATTGAGCTAGTGTTTTCTCTTTTTTGAAGTTTCTGAAAATAAGGTTGTTGGAAATCCCTTTCCAGAATTAGGAGTAGTGGAAGTGGATTTCTGGCAGTTTGCTGAAAGCAACAGATAACAATTTGGAAGCCTGCCTAGCTTCCTCGTTTTTACTAAAATACCCTTCTTCTCTGTCATGCTATTGGGCCAGTTTCATCCCAGCTCTCTCTCTCTCTCTCTCTCTCTCTCTCTCTAGTTAATTACCAGTCGACTGTGCCATAGAAAAAAAAAAATAAAAAAAGGGTTAAAAATTGAAAAATTACCAAAGTGAGATGAATTAAAAATACAAACACGAGTCGATATAACGTTTTTAATTGGGACGCTATCTTTAATAATATGCAGAGGTAAAATGAGTAGAACGCTGTTAAAAACAACATCCAAATGGGTGGAATGTTATTCTTAACGGCGTCCAAATAATTTTATTTATTAAAATAATATTTATTTTTTAAATTAAAATATAAAATAAAATAATTAAAATTTTAAAGAAAAGTATAGGAGCGTTCAATTTTTTTTAAATTTTTTTAATTATTTATTTTTTAATTTTAATTTTTTATTTTATTAAATTTTAATTTAATTTTAAATTAATAAATAATATTTATAATAAAAAAAATATTATAATATATAATATTAAAATATTATAATTTTATTTATTAAAATAATATTTATATTTTATTTACATTATAAAATAAAATAATTAAAAATTTAAGAAAAGTTGGACTATAAGTAGCGTTCAACTTTTCTTAAATTTTTTTAATTTTATTAAATTTTAATTTAATTTTAAATTAATAAATAATATTTATAATAAAAATATTATAATATATAATATTAAATATTATAATTTTATTTATTAAAATAATATTTATATTTTATTTAAAATATAAAATAAAATAATTAAAAATTTTAAAAAAAGTTGGACACTACTTACAGTAGTATCTAACTTTTCTTAAACTTTTTTAATTATTTATTTTTTAATTTATTAAAAAAAATATAAATATTATTTTAATAAATAAAATTATTATATTATATATTATAATATTTTTATTATAAATATTATTTGTTAATTTAAAATTAAATTAAATTTAATAAAATAAAAAAAATAAATAATTAAAAAAATTTAAGAAAAGTTGAAAGCATTATAGTAGCGTCTAACTTTTCTTTAAATTTTTAATTATTTTATTTTATATTTTAAATAAAATATAAATATTATTTTAATAAATTAAATCATAATATTTAATGTTATATATTATAGTATTTTTATTATAAATATTATTTATTAATTTAAAATTAAATTAAAATTTAATGAAATAAAAAATTAAAATTAAAGAATAAATAATTAAAAAAGTTTAAGAAAAATTGGACGCTACTTACAGTGGCGTCTAACTTTTCTTTAAAATTTTAATTATTTTATTTTATATTTTAAATAAAATGTAAATATTATTTTAATAAATAAAATCATTTAGACGCTGTTAAAAATAGCGTCCCGCTGATTTGGACGTTGTTCTTAACAGCGTCCCACTCATTTTGCCTCCGCACGCTATTTTTGATAGCGTCCAAACTAAAGACGCTATTTTAACTCACTTCTGTATTTTCAACTCACTTCACTCCGATAATTTTTCGATTTTCAACCCTTTTTTCGTATTTTCCTTTCCATGGCACACTTGTACGGTAAAAAACTCCCTCTCTCTCCTTCTTCTCCTTCCTTCTTTGCAATTGCATGTACATTCCTTTCCAAAAATTTTAGAAATAAATTATATATGCCAATATATACTTGCTTAATTTTTGAAATTTATTGGTTCTTACTTTTAAATTAAGGCTAACCCTTTAATATTGGTTTTTCTTTAAAAAAAATTGCAATGAGAAAATGGGCAATTGCAGAAGCATGTCATTAATATTAAGGTATTATTTGGTAATTTTACAAGCAGCAAGTTGTAACACAAAATAGCAATTCAATTCTTTAGTTGTTCATTTGGTCAAGCAAAATGAATGGGCATTAGGTTGAAGTGGTTAATGTCTCCACATCCTCTGTCGTTGCCTTGAAGAAGCCTCAACACCTTCATACTCTTCATTTCTTTCGAAGTATAAACAAATCATCTACCTATATCCATATAGCAATGTGTGTGTGTATGTTTCATTATTTTTTCTTCCTTGTTCATAAGAAAGTTGATGCTTTTATACGTGGATCTGTGGGTATGGACCTACAAGACAAGAGAAAATATCGAGTAGATTAGCTTGAACAACCTCTCCGATATTTAAGTTAATTATATATTCAACTTAATACCTATATTAATTTAAATATCGAAGAGATTGCTCAAATTAACTCGCTCAATGATCTCTTTTATCTTGCTAATCCATATTCACAGAAAAAATTCACGACTAATATCAAAATTAAATGGGTTTTGTGTATTATAACCCAATTATATAATAGAGGTAATTCTTTTTTTTTTTATTTTAATTAATTTATGATTAGATAGCGTCCAAATAAATTTAAAGAACTTCAGTTAATTCATTTCTTTAAATAAAGTAAAAAATATATTTTACGTTCAATTTATACATTTATTATTATATCATAGGATATTAGTCATGAGAATCAAATCTAATTAATTTCTTTTATAATTCTTGAACTTGGACTCTCTAAACAAATCATCCGTGAACTTCAATTTATATCTTAACTCTGATATCTAGGGTTTGCTGCAAGTAGTTCTCCCTTTTGTACATACATAAGACCTCGCATCATCTTCTTTGTTTTGTTCTCCATTCTTCATTGTAAAGGAAAATTAATTTGAGCCTGTGTGATAATATAGTTGAGAGCTGAAATGATCTGATTTCTTGGACGTGGACGTCGATGGGTCCTCAACACCAGCAACTCTCTTCAATGGATAAACTCTCTAACGATTCGTACATTGCTATCTAGCAGTTAAGATGCATTACTTGTTGCATCGTTGGTGAGCACAACTTGAACCCTAGATGTTCATGCTTTACCTACCATACCCATTATTTTCTTTCATTCTCAAGTTATATTGAACCTGAAAATGGGTGGCTACCAGCGCAAAACAATTTTTTTTTCCTCTTTTGAACAACTTCATTTCTTCAAGAATCTCCCCTCTTTGCATTCTTGTGTTTTCCTCGTTTCATTGTTAAGTCAAAATTTAGATTTAAATTATTTCACTCAATTATTTTTTTTATTAATTTAATTTCGGTATGAACTAAAATTTAAATTTTTTTTTATTAATTTGATTTACCTATCTAAATCATCTTTCTAGAAAGTTCTCTCTTTCCCTTTCAATCTGACTAGATGCTTCTTCAACGTTCAAACTTAGGCTAGGAGAATGACTTCTCATTTATCAAAATGTTTGAATTTGGCCCTTAAAATTAGTGTTTCTCCAATGTGGTCCCATTTTATTTATATAATTTTTGAGTATATATATATATATATATATATATATATATATATATATATATATATATATATATATATATATATATATATATATATATATATATAACATTTCAAAATTATATAAATAAAATTCATCAGAAAAAATTTAAATAATAATTTGCAATTTTAAAAATAAAGTAATTCTATAAATGCAAATATTATTTAAAATTTAACAACTCTAATACATTTTTCAATTTAAATAAAATTTCAAATTGGAATTTATATCTTATCCTCTTTATGTACAAAAGGTATAAATTCATCTCAATCGTTCCTTTTTAATTTTCAGAACAAATTAAAATCAAAATTATTATTATTATTATTATGTCCATTGTGCGACCATAAAAACTGCTGTGGTTGGGTAGAGAGAAAACTATTATTAAAATTTTTTAAATTTGACTAAATAAACATCTTTAATTACTTAATTAAATTCAAATTGCCTTATTTTAAAAGGAAGTCTCATTTACGATAATTTTTTTAAGAAAAATTACACTCGTGATTATTGAATTTTTAGTAGCTAATTATAATTTATGTGATTATTAAATTTCAATTTGATGTATCCATATCACCAAAATTCACTAAAATATTTTAACATATTACTATTTTTTTTTATTTATAGGAAATAGAGATTTGGCTAAAATCTATACGGCATTCACTAAAATATTTTAACATATTACTATTTTTTTTTTATTTATAGGAAATAGAGATTTGGCTAAAATCTATATGGCCCCTACTATTAGGAAAATTTTTATTTGGTATGACCGTTATGCATATAACAGCTTAATTATAATTATTAATCATGATAGAACTCACATGGAATTCATCATAATTAATAATTACAATGAAATTATGGTACATATATTAGTTTTATTATATAATATTTTTTATTAGAGACGACAATAGGTAAATATCGCGAAAATCATCCTACTCAAATTCTAACCGAATTAATATTTTTAAAATTTGAACTCATTTTAAATTTTGATTAAAATTTATTTCAATTATTGAAACTCGTTCCAAATTCGATTATTATTATTTAAAAAATACCCTATTTAATTTTATATATTTTAATTAATAATTCATATAACAATTATTTTTATTAATAATTTATATTATAAAAATTTAATAATTCTATAAAATATTTAAATTCTATTTTATTTAAAACAAATATATAACAATTTAAAAATATTATTATAAAAAATATATTTTATAGTTAATTAAATATTTATATAAATGAGATTAAATAATAGATATCTAAAGTATAAAACTTAAGCCCAACCTGAACCCGTTATAGATATTATTCTTTAAATCTGAACTCAGCACGTGTATTACTTTTTAAATTTAAATCCATCGTAAATCTAATTACATACTTTAATTGGATTGAATACTCATCAAATGTGATCCCTATTCCCTCGTCTTCCTCTTTTCTATATTTCAATCTCTTTATATATATATATATATATATATATATATATATACTATTTTTAAGCTTGGCCAGGCCACGTTAGTTGGTGATAAGTTCCTTTCTTTTTTATTTTTTGATAAAGTAAGGTATTTTTAATTAAAATTTTTTTAACTTTTATCCCTTGATGTTTTTTTGTTTGTTATTTTATCTTAGTAAAATTTTGTTTTTTTTTTCTTGATCTTTTGTAATTTAGTTTTTTTAATTAATATATTATATCATATAAATTTACACTCTCAAAATACTATAACATTGATTGATTATGATGGCATTTCTAATTAACAAAATAAGTATAGAATCAACCACAAATTTTCAAAATAATTTTAAATTTTAAGAAATATTTGCAGACTTAGGATGGAGACAGTTTCTGATTCTGGGTGAATTTTCCAATCTATATATGTAGAAGGAGAAGCAAAGAATGGGCGGTGGGTGGAGTGAACGCATTTTAAAAAAAGTATAAGAGAGAATAGTATTAAACGAGAACATTAAAAGCAGCCTCCTCTCTCTCTCTCTCCTTCCACTTGCATACCAACTTGCCAAACCCTTCCCATTCACAGCTACTTTCAGACATAATACAAACACTGCAACTTGCGTTTTATTTATTTATTTATTTTGTGAGCCAACTTGCATTTTATTTATCCATCATATTTATATATAAAATTGGAGCTTGAGAAAAACAAATTTGCAACTTGCTTGTACTTTTGATTTATCGAAAGTCAAGTTGCAGCTACTTTTGATTCCCTACTTCACGTTATTGTTACTTCATTTTTGTTTTAATTAATTGCAACTTGCTCCCACTCCTTCCCCGTGGATGGATGCTTCCTAATTGCCATTTATGATATACGCCTTTACTGCAAATTTCTAGGTTGGGCTCCACTCATTATTAATGGTCAATTATTCACCAGGAAAAAAAATAAATAAAACCTCATA
Source organism: Hevea brasiliensis (assembly GCF_030052815.1). Classification (NCBI taxonomy): domain Eukaryota; kingdom Viridiplantae; phylum Streptophyta; class Magnoliopsida; order Malpighiales; family Euphorbiaceae; genus Hevea; species Hevea brasiliensis. The sequence continues at coordinate 100,251,030 of NC_079495.1, read as the reverse complement.
AACCACCTTACTTTTTGTGCACCGTAACCATATGAGGTTTTCTGTTGCTGCCCATATCCTCTCTCCTCTACTCGTTGCCGACGATACCATTTTCCGGCTGCCGACATTAGCCAGAGACGCCTTAACTTGTGGGACTATAAAGGCAATATGTCACAAGCTATTTAAACAAATTTTACCTGATCAGCGATCAAATCTTGTTGTGTGTGATTATGGAGAGCTCGAAATTTATTAATGATTACATTAAATTTTTATATATATATTTAACTCAAAATTTGTTATAAGCTCTCAACCAAATGTGAGCTTGTTCTCCACTTCATATGAAAATAATTTAAATTATTATTATCAATATTTATATAAAATTAATTAAAATGTATATAATGAATGTATAAGTTTAAATATAAATATTTAATATAATAATTATTAAATTTATTTCTATATAAATTTAAATTTTTTATAATAACACTATGATTTATGATTTTTTTACTTAAATTTAATCTATTATAATATCAAGACATAAGATATACGGTAAGATTTATTTATTAAATATATAAATTCAACATAATTATGTTTAAACTCTATGAAAATTTCTCTTAACCTTGACACTCTGCTCGAATAAATTATTAAAAATGAAGAAAAATATTTTTTTTTTTATTTTTCATCACTTATTTTCTCTCATTATATTTTGATAAGTAGAAATAAAAGATAAAAAATAAAAAATAACAAAGAATAAGCTATTTTGATTCTTTAACTTTTTATTTTCTCTCAAAATTCAAAAAAACTAACTAGAGAACAATATAATAAATTTTCCTCCCCTTCCTTATCTTCCTTCTTCTATCAAAATAAAAGAAAATATCTTTTTAACTTTATTTTCATCTTGTTATTTTTTCTTACCGTCCCTTTTCCACTTATCCAAACAAGGTGTCACACCTCCGGCAAATCCTACGGTTGCCATGAGAAAAAAATCCCAGATTTCCAAGTCACCGAGACCATTTATTTCCCTTTTTTTTAATTAAATTATTCCCATACCATCAAAAACAACAATCTCAGCACCGCCGGTAATGACGACGGAAATTAGTGAAACTTATTATAAGATATTAAGATACCTCTAAGAAAGATAATGGTAAGTATCATTAATTCATTACGAATTTTCTACTACTTCACAAATTGATAAAAAAATAAATAAATAAATTCAAAGTTACAATAAATAATACCACTAATATTACAGGATGAACTAGCTGTTGAAGTTTCATTGGCAAACTCACATCCGATACTCACAAAAACGACCGTGTATCACCAAAGACCACTCACCTTTAACATTACTATATATGATATTTCATATTTATAAGATGATTATATATATGATTTATATTATATTATTTGACTCACGATGATGATTTATTGCTTCCGGCCAAGTTCTCGGCGATCTGAGTCAGTGACTGCAGGTTGCACCGAACGATGGTGTCCACAAACACGCACGTGTCCTCCTTCGTGTTGCCGGGAGGAATATCCACCACGTAAGACTCCACCACCACGGTGCCGTTACCCGCGAGAGAAGGGTGGAGAGTTGTCACCGATCTGTAATTAGCGAGCCGATGGTCCCCACCAACGACGCTGAAGCTGATAACGTGGCGCTCGTCGTCCAGGATCTCCAGGCGCTCCGTGCTGTTAGCTGCAGGGAGTCCGGAGACTACGTGGACCTCTCGGAGGGTGCCCACGTCGCCATCCCCGACGATAACGTGACAGCTCTTCACGAAGTGCTTGTAAGCTTGAGGGTTATCGAATCGTCTGACTACGGACCACACAGTGGAGACAGGGGCAGCGATCTGCTGTACCTCGACGGAGCAGCACTGGTTGGGGCCTACAACATGGTTGTGATAGCGTGCGACGGTTTCTGGGACAGGGGTGGCGCACGATAGAGGGGACCTCCGCCTCTGGCACGCGGCTGTGGTGGCAGCGATGGTTGAGTTAGTTGGGGTGGTGTTGATCCGATGTTGCAGGAGTGAGGATTTAGGACGATTAGAAGGCATTTCGTGCGGGTGGTGATGTACAGGGAGAGATGGGTTTCAGGTGTTTGTTGAGGTTTAATAACTTCTGGTGCTGTATATTTGTGTCAGCGTATGTATATATATTCTGGAGATTGGGGTTAGCAACTTTCCAACTCGACCTGGAAGAGGTGAATGTGGTGTTGTTTGCACTTGCAGCGACTGATGTCTTTTGCAGAGAGAGAGAGGGAAGGGGTGGGCTGGTGATTTGGATTTTCTAAAGCAGAAGAAGGTTGATGAAAATTCATGCAAGGTAACCCAAATAAAAAGGGGCCCTAGTTTGTCCCGAAATTACCAAAGTAGCCTTCTTTTGAATTTTCTAAGTTACTATTACACCCTTCTGAATGACGCATGATTTTTATTATTACTTTTATCTCGTGGGAAATTGAACGTATTGGATAATGAATACAGTTGTTGACTTGTTGCCTTTCGTTGGCTAGAAAAAACAAATTCAAACGCACGTTATTATTATTATTATTATTATTATTATTATTATTATTATTATTATTATTATTATTTTGCCCTATTCAAACGATTACTATAGTATTATTTAGCCCCAAGTCAATTAAATAAAATATCAAAAATTCAAAGCATAGCAAAATCTCAATTTCATATTTTTATAATTAAAAGAGGATTTTAAAAAAATCAATGAATAAAAATATTATCTTAACTGATATTAATAAATTTTAATTTAATGATATTGAAATTATTTTTTAAATTGTGAAGTTTCAAATTTAAATATTAATTAAAATTAATTATAAAAAAAATATTACCATCAATAATAAATTAGATTTATAAGAATTTAGATTTAGATATTTAACTTATAGAGAGAGAACTTCAATGCTCAAATAAAAAAAAAATCAACATTTATTTTTCTGTTCACATGTTCAAAAGACCAATTCGAGTAATGCTATATGATGGGGGCATTAAAGTCAATCAAAAGGAAAAAGGCAGTGGCATATGTGTAAAACAGGGAAGAGGAGAGGGCGAGAATGGGGAAAAAAGTCTAGCAAATGGAGGATCAAGTGGATGCAGAGGCGTAAGACCAAGGATCGGATAAGCATTAAAAATGAAAACTGAACCAGGTAATGACTGAAGACTGAAAATCAATTAAAGGAATAATAAATAAATAATATAAAATTAGCAAGTAGCCAATATAAGCTGCATGCGTCTAATATTGTCTCTCTTCCAATGAAATTAGCCCCGCCGTGTTGCTTTTGCCTTTCCGTTATAACTTTTCGCATCTTAACTTTTCGCATCTTGAACGTGATTCTTTTATCTTCTTTTATTGCCTTCTTCTTGTTATTCTTCAAACACTTGCAGTTGCAGTATTATTATTATTATAAAAAAGAAGAACAAGTTGGAGCCCATGGCACATGATCCACAGGTACGAATCTTCTGATCGGTGGTCCGGGTTCATTTTATGCCCTTTGGGTCTTCTTATTAGATCCACCACTCTCCCATGAATTGTTTCTTTTTATTATTATTTTTTGGAAAAATAGAAGCATGCGATTTCCGTTTGATTTAGCATTTAATTAAGAATTAAAATTAAACTGAAATTTTAATATAATTTTAATTTAATTTTTTATTATTTCAATTTTAATTTAATATAATTTTTTATTTTTCAATTTTGATTTGATTTTCGATTCTTAAAATAATTTTCTAACTCACTAAGTTAAGTAGTTTTTAGTTTAGCCCCAAGCTGGAAAAGGAGGAGAGGAGGGCGTGAGTGTGAAACAAACGTAAAAATTTCGTCACACTCTATGATATGGATTCAAATGATATAAGTTGGGGCTCGTCTAACTCCTAACTACGCGCCTGCGAGAGGTGTAGTGTAGTGAAATGTGGTGTGGTGCGGCGGAAAGGGAGAAAGCGGCGCCAGCGCGCGTGTGGTGGTGTGTTAAGTGAGGAGAGGTTCCACATCATGGTGGGGGTGTGTAAAAAAGAGTAGTTTCATGGGGCGGACGCCTACGCGCCTCTACTAACGACCGCACACAGAGTGTAGAGAAGAAAGTGGTGAGTGTGGTGAGGGCTCACGCGCCATCGGACGACGCATGCCCGACGCAGTGTTGTGGTATAAGCAGAAGTCTCACACATGGACGTGGTGGGTAAAAAAGTTAGTTCATAGGAAAGATAGTAGAACAGAGAGTGGAACAGAACACAAGATAGACATAGAAAACAATAGAAGATATCATAGAAGGAGACCAATTAGGAAGGAGCAGGATAGGAGGAGGATCAGGGTTGGTACTTGGAATGTTGGATCACTCACAGGAAAATTAATGGAGCTTGTGGATACCTTGGAAAGGAGAAGGGTGAATATTGCTTGCATTCAGGAGACTAAATGGGTAGGAGAGAAAAGTAAGGAAGTGGGTAATTCAGGGTACAAATTGTGGTTTACCGGAAAGGAGAGAAATAAGAACGGAGTGAGCATAATCATAGACAGGACATTGAAAGACGCAGCAATAGCTATGAAAAGAGTAGGAGATAGAATTATACTAGTAAAGCTAGTACTAGAAGGAGAAACAATAAATATAGTTAGTGCTTATGGCCCATAAATAGGACTAGACAGTGAGAGTAAACAAAGGTTTTGGGAAGCTATGGATGATTTAATGCAAAGCATACCGAATGAAGAGAATGTTTTCATTGGTGGAGATTTGAATGGGCATGTAGGAAATGACAGACAAGGTTATGAGAATATTCATGGAGGTATTGGTTTTGGCAGTTGAAATGAGGAGGGAAAAAGCATCCTGGATTTTGTTATAGCATACGACCTAATACTAGCAAATACCTACTTTATAAAAAGAGAGTCACATTTAGTGACTTTCAAAAGTGGGCAACATAGAAGCCAAATCGACTTCCTCTTAACTAGGAAGACAAATAGAGCTCTATGCAAGGATTGCAAGGTCATTCTAGGAGAGGCTTTAACAAGTCAACATCGGTTGGTGGTCTTGGATGTCAAGTTTAGGAATAATTCAAGTAAGGTCAGAAGAAATAGTGTAGCTCGAACAAAGTGGTGGGAGTTCAAAGGAGTAAAGCAAGGGAAGTTCAAAAATGAGCTTCTCGAGTCCGAAGTATGGAAGCTGGATATGGAAGCTAATGATATGTGGATACAAATGGCATCAAAGATTAGACAAGTAGCTAGAAAAGTACTTGGAGAGTCTAAAGGACAGGGACCACCCTCAAAAGAGAGATGGTGGTGGAATGAGGAAGCGTGGAAGTAAAAGTGAAGAAAAAAGGAATGGTATAAGAAATTACCTAAATGTGATAATAATGAGGCATATAACAGTACAACAAAGACAAGATATCAAATAAAGAGGCAAAAATGGCAGTTAGTCAGCAAAGAGCATGTGAAGCATGTGCCTTTGAAAAGTTATATGAGAAACTTGAAACTAAAGAAGGGGAGAAAGATATTTATAGATTAGCAAGGAGGAGAGAAAGGAAATGTCAAGATCTCAATCAAGTTAGGTGCATGATGGAGAAATATAGCGATCTTTCTCATTAGAAGCTTGATGGAGAAATATAGAGATGTGAAGAAAGATCTACGCATGGTTTTTATTGATTTGGAGAAGGCTTATGATAATGTTTCAAGAGAGGTCTTATGGAATGTGTTAGAACACAAGAGGGTATCTATTAGGTACATACAAGTATTGAAAGATATGTATGAAGGAGCAACTTGGGAGGGGACTTATGCGCTGCGCAGGGGAGGGGACACAAGAGATTTTTCGATCTCAATTGGATTACACCAAGGATCAGCCATAAGCACTTACCTTTTTACATTAGTTTTAGATGAACTGACGAAACATATACAAGAGAGTATTCCTTGGTGCATGATGTTTGCGGATGATATTGTTCTGATAGATAAGACACGAGAAGGAGTCAATAGAAAGCTAGAACTTTGGAGAAGTACTCTAGAGTCAATGGGTTTTAAGTTAAGTAGAACGAAAACAGAATACATGCATTGCAAGTCAAACGGTCAAGAAAGGTCAAGCGGTGATAGGGAAGGAGTTAGTTTGAATGGAGTGATACTGCCCCAAAGTAATCACTTTAAATATCTAGGCTCAGTCCTTCAAGTAGATGGGGGATGTGAGGAGGATGTTAATCATAGAATTAAAGCCGGATGGTTGAAGTGGAGAAGTGCCACGGGAGTTTTATGTGATCGTAAGATTCCTAATAAATTGAAAGGAAAATTTTACCATACAGCCATACGACCGGCTATGTTATATGGTAATGAGTGTTGGGCACTGAAAGAGTTGAATGCATCTAAGATAAGAGTTGCAGAAATGAGAATGTTAAGGTGGATGAGTGGCTATACTAGACTAGATAAAGTCCATAATTAGAGCATTAGAGAAAAGGTAGGAGTGGTGTCAATTGAAGATAAGTTGAGAGAAGGGAGATTGAGGTGGTTTGGTCATGTAAAGCGTAGACATACGGAGGCTCCAGTTAGACAAGTAGAGCACATTAGATTAGAGGATAGAAAGAAAAAAAGGGGTAGACCTAAATTGACTTGTAGTAGAGTAGTACAACATGACCTAGAAGCATTACACATTTCTGAGGATTTAACCCAAAATCGTTCAGAGTGAAGAAAGCGAATCCATATAGCCAACCCCAAATTTTTTGGATAAAGGCTTAGTTGAGTTGAGTTGAAAATAATTTTCTATAATTATTTTCTTAAAAAACTACACTTAAATTAATATTTAAATTTTAGATTAAATTATTAATAGGTAATATATATGTATATAATATATTTTTTAGTTATTTTTAAATTATATATATTTTTAATTATAATATATATATATATATATATATATATAATTTAAGATTAAATACATTATATAATATAATAGTATAAATATATCATATAATATATATTTTAATTATTTATTAATTATATAATATTTAATTATAAGATACAAATATAATTAAGAATTAACATATATATAGTATGATAGTACATTTATAATTAATAATTATAAAATAATTTAATATATTTACAACTAAAATTATTAAAAAATATAGATAAATAAAGTATAATATTAGATTATATTTAGTTTATAATTATATATACATATATAAATATAATTGTATTGAAATTATATAATAAATGTAAAAAAACATAGATAACATATGTTAAATTTAGTTATCAGTTTAGTTTTGGTTAGATTTCAGTATGGTCCTCATTTTTTTTTTAGTGAAGAAGCAAAACCAAATTAAAATATGAAAAAAACTTCAGCATGTTATAGTTCTTCGGTTTAGTTTAATTTCCAAAAAATCATGTACAATTCTTGTTATTATTAAATAATGTTGACATAATGAATAAGTAGCATTGATATGGCGACACATATTTGCTACATAAATACCACACATGCATTACGTAAGTACTGTATTTATTATATATCTCCACATCTGTATCATTTAATAGTAACTAATGATTTAAATCATATTTATTAACAAAAAAAATATAGAAAATCAATTTAATAAAGATTAAATCACGCTATTTCATATATCAAACCATGAAATCACATGATATTTTCTATATTTTTCCCTTATTATTACAATTATTATATTGTCAAGCTGCTACTCCAAATATCCCAATCTAAAAAGTCCAACATTTGCTTATGGATATAGCAGAATTTTTTTCTCCCTTTTTAGAGAAAAAGCTGAATCCACTTTTTTTCTGTAGTTTTTATTATAATAATAAATTCTCATTAATTTAAAATTAAAAAATTCCACACTTAAAATTTTTTTTTCCTTTAATCTTAATATAAATATAAAACAAAAGTTATCACTCAATATAAGTTTCATTATGATTGTATATATCAAAATTTAAAAAAGAGAAGTTTAAATTTAAATTTAACTTTTACATTTTTTACTAATAATGTTATATAAAAATTACATTTTTTAATAAGTAGATTGTGGGAGTAAAGATTCAAACCTGATCTATCAAGTGAGTAATTTGCTTTCAGCTATTAGATTAAAAGTCAAACAAGTTATGATATAATTATTAATTTAGGTAAGTACTAGTATGTATATAATTATTTGTTAAGTGCTAATTTTAATTCTAAGGCTTTATTTGTTTCACACAAAATAATTTATATATGAAAATTATTTTTATAAAAAATATTTTCTTAAATAATATTTTCATTCAAAATATTTTCTGTTGTTGATCGCAATGTTAACCTAAAAGTATGTATTTATATTGTATACACACAAATATTTTCATATTTTAATAAAATTATTAAAATTTAGAAAATAAATAATAATTTATTTTTTTAAATAAAAATATTTTTTATTGATTATTTTTTAAAATATTTTAAATATTAAAAATATGAAAAATATTTTTTTAAGCTCAATTTATTAAGATTTTTTTTTCTTCTATTGTCTATCGTCTAAAATATTCCCTAATATCACCGGCTTCCTTCCACATGATATTAAAAATATTTGTGACCATGGACAACACCATCTCAAGGTCAAGCTACCTCTATCTATAACCATGTATAAAAATAAAACTAACCTAGTACTTCTTAATAGTGAATAAACCATATTTATTTATCTTTATTATTATTACTCCTCATTTATTATGAATTCGTACGTATTTTCGAAAGAAATTCTTAAAAAAAAAAAAAAAAAGAAAGAAAGAGAGAGATATATAAGCGCTTCAAATAATTCTTGCCGTTTCATTCTAACCTTGCATGGGTTAAGACGCAAAGAATATTGCAGTTCTCTATTGAATCTGACGCTCCAAAGTCCAAAATTTTCAACAATTTTATTTTTCAAATAAATGGAAAAATTATTCAAAGAGTCCAAGAGAAAAACTACAAGTAAAAATCTTGGTTTTAGGTTAAAGGGTTATGAAAAGTGCAAACATTCCAGGGTGGGTGCGTGCTGGTTTGAGCTTAATTTGTAGAGTCATTGGATTACCACGCATTATCGTTCTGAACCTGCCATCATGATTCCTCTCTAAAACTCCTTCCTCCACCCGAGCCATTGCAAAAAAAATTAAATTATATACAGCGAGAGTAAACTAAGCGAAGCATATTAGTCTTCAAGAATCCTATGGCTCTGATATTGTAAACAGAGTTAACATAAGGCAAATTTCAAGATTTCGTATTAGCCTAATAATGTGATGAATAGGCTTAAATGTTGCATAGAGTATGTTGTATTTTAGTTAGTTTAGGGCTCCTCAACTGTTGTATTAATAACTTATTTATATAGAATTTTTGTTTTCTAAATCTGATTTATTATAAATTTAAAACACAAAATATATAATGAGATTAATTTAACTCAACTAAGTATTTATCCTAAAAAATTAGAGTCGATAAAATATATAATAAGATTAATATATTAAATATATAAATTTCATTAAATAATAATTTTCCGTTTATATATATTTATATATACACATGTATATCAGTTTGTGCATCAAGTTTTGAACCTGAAAAATGGTCTTCCACAAATGGAAAATGATTTTTTTTTAAAAGAAGTTGAAAATTATCGATTCACTTCCAATGGGATATATATATATAGAGAGAGAGAGTTAATGATAGAAAATTATTGATGAAAATAATTCAAAAGATAAGGGTATTAATGATTTTTTTCATGTGTGATGTACAACTCGACTCAACTCAAACTATTCAAAAATAAAAAAAAAATTAAAATATAGTTTATTTTTTTTTTTTTTTAATGTTTTTTTTTTTCATTCAAAAAATGTAATAAAAAATGTTGTACTATACTCTCTTCTCCAAGTTAATTTTTTTTTTTTTTTTTTTTTTTTTTCTATCCTCTATCTCTTTCTCTCTTCTCTCTCTAGCCTGCCATATACTCTATACTCACATGACCAAACCACCTCAATTTCCCTTCTCTCAACTTATCTTCAATTGGCACCACTCCTACCTTTTCTATGATACTCTCAATTTATATTCGCTTTTTTCATGTGTGATGTAATTATTAATAATTGTTGTGATTACAATTACACCATCTTTTATCATAAATTTGCTTTTTATAATTTACCATGCTTGCATTTGATTATTATTATTATTATTATTATTAAATAGATTATTGTTAATTCATTTTGTTAAAGGGAGAGCTACTTTTTTTTAATTACATTTATATAAAAATAAAATAAATTACATATTAGTATGCGAGGACCTGTCCCTCTTTATCCGGAAAGAGAAATTTATTATTTTCTTGAGGGAGGGAGTAAATTCCTCACAGATTGAGTCATTGAGATTAATCGCAGACATTAATTGAAAATTCATAGAGAAGATTCTCTCTGTGGGTTTTCTTCTATCTAAGACTCTACGTCTTCTTCCTGCCTCCAGTTGAGGCTTCCCATTCCCCTATAGATAGGGGGGCTACGTCCCAGCCTGGCTGTTGATTTCTCACCACCAACCCCTCCCCCAACCACCTGGTTAGGGTGTAAATAAACTTTGAGTAGCTTTTTCGTGGATTTGCAAATAAAGTTGTTGATGGTGAGGGTGGTTTCTGGTAATCTTAGGTTGTTTACGCTCCTTGTTGCCTAGATTTTGTGTGAGGCTCAATGGAGGGTTCTTGCTGGTTTTTTATGGTGGCATCTCTGGGACCTTTGTGTAGACTCAGGATCCGACGACAAATCCTCCAAGCTATATGAGAATGAGAAGCTGTGGGGCTCTGCCACCATCCCCTCCAAGGCTGCCTGTGGTTCTTATAGTTGTTTCTAAGGCTTAAGCTTCCGACATGTTTGGGTCCATCGTTGAAGATTTGAGTTTGTTGGTATCTTCGAATTAAGGTGTTGTTATCTCAATCTATTTGAATAAAAGTGAATAAGGAGTAAATAAAGAAAAGAAATGGTAAGTGAATTATTATTTTACCTTTTTTTAAATATAAAATTTTTTTCATTGTAAACCTAAGCTCTTCCCTCTCTTTATTCTCTCTTATCATTTTCTCAGCCTATACAAACAGAAGTGTTGGACGGGGTGGCGGCCTGCATAGGATTGGGTGCTACTATTATTGCATCTATGGTTTCTTGTGTGTTAGAGCTCAGATGCAGCACTATTGATGTTCGGCTGAGTACTCTTGGGCTTAGGTTGTTTCTTTGATGGCCTGTCATAGGGCTCTTATTTTAAGGGCTTTGCTGTAATCTGAGCTTGTTGCTGGGCTTTTTAGTTATTCTTGCCGTTTTGCTGGAGGCCCATATATGTAATGGCCCTTTTTTTTCTTTTGTTGGTAGATTAAATCAATGAACATCATTCTGTCTCTTGAAAAAATAAAAAGACCTTGCTTTGGAATTAGATCTACCTCATTCGAGATTAAAAAAAAAAAAAAAGAGAGAAATTTTCAAGATAGTTAAACCAGTTGTTCAATCGAGGATTTGAGAGAGAGCGCTGCATACATGGATCAGATACTGAACAAGGTTGGTTCCTATTGGTTGGGCCAGAAGGCCAACAAGGAGCTCAATTCTGTCGGCGACGACATTAACGTTCGTTTCCCTTCCATTTCTCTCCAATTTCAATCCCTCCTCTTTAATCCACTTTTTAATTTCATGTATAACTTCCATCTACTCGTAATCGCCTTCGTTCCCTTTTGCTTTGATTAATTGTTGATTGTATTAGGGATTTTTCTTTTCCAGAAATGTCAATGCTCTAATTTTTCATCATTCGTGGCAATAATTGCTATATATAGTGTCGGAATTAAGATGATTTTTGGAAAATTTGTGACTTGTGATAACCGGTAGTAGATTCTAAAATTACTGGAACGTACAAAATTGGGTTTTGTTTGGAAACATCTAGAAATGGCTTTTGTTCTCTGTTAAATCGAATCTAAAATGAGCTTTTAATGCAAATTGAAGCTTTTTTGATTTCATGGAGCTGCTTATCAATTGCGACTTGGTGATTAGGAATATGATACCTAAATAGTTGAACTTGTGGTAATGCTGGAGGTTGGTGATAAATAATTGCTCAGAATACTTTAAATTAATGTTGAAGAAATTGAGTGTACTTTTTAATGGTGTAAAATGGTGGAAGATAGTAGAGCAGAAATATAAATTTACGCTCATGAACCAAGAAAGAAATAGAATCTCGTGGCCTAGTTCACTGTCCTAAATACTATTAAACTTGCGACTTCTTTAATTGTGATGTTTAATGGTGTGATTATACTTCCATATCAAGAAATTGAAATTTTGAGTAGAAATTATGATTGGAAGTTGGAAAATGAGATGATGTGTTTGTTTTGGAATTATTTACAATGTTATGAAAATTCATATGGAGTATGATCTCTTTTCAAGTTGAAGTCAAACATTTGAGAATTCCACCTTTTTTTATTTAGTTTTTATTCTTGATAATGCTGCTTATGCACATAAACTTATTTCCTTTTGTATATTTGCTCATGCTTATGTGCCCTGCTACTGTTGCATCAGCGGTTAGCACAATTTTCATACTGACGTTTTTCCCCTGTTAAACAGTCAATGTCGAGCAGTATTGAAGGAGGAGCCAAATGGTTAGTCAACAAAATAAAAGGTTGGTTAATTTTCATTTTTGCTTTCTTCTTCTTGCTCTTGTTTTTCCCCCGTGACATTGCACTTTTCTGCCTTGTGTATTATGTTAGTCTCCATTTCTAAACTACATAATCTTATTGCCATGTACAACTCTCAAATGTGATGCTTTAATTTTTATGTGCTACTTTTGTGCTCATAAGACTGTGCTGTAGTTTCAAGTTTTTATAATAACCCTGACGTCAAATATAGGAGTATGCTGTTCCTTACTGATTTTAATTGGATTACCTTTGGAATTATTTTTTTCGGTAAGTTCATCCATTGGGGACGTTAACCAAGTTCAATTTGGCCTTGCATATATTGTGCTTCAGATGTCAGATTTTATAAATCTGCAATTTATGGGCTTCTCTTTTTCAACCCGATTTGAAAGCTGTTCATGCCTGTAGAAAAAACATTTCAGTTACTTCAATATTCATTAGATTTGATATCATTCTTTTCTTTTTTTTTTGGTCAATAGTATCCAGTACATACACAATCAGTATTTAGAAGCCTAGCTATAGCAAACAGACAATTCCTAGTTACAACTTTCAATAGGTCAAGCAGTATTGGAAATATAATTCATATATAAGATCAAGAGTATTTGCTAACTAAGTAGTTGGGGGGATTTGAGTTGCCAAACTCACCGATCCCAAGGAAGGATGATAGCCAACTAGGCTTAAAGCATAGGTGCTTTTGACATCGTGGAAATAACTATTTGCTACTGGCTGAAGGTCAGACTGTGCTGTCATTTGGCTTTAATCTGGCCTTAGTTTGGGAAATGTCCAGTGACCTACTTGGGTGACACCGAAGTTTCTTTGAATAAATTGCCATTCTAGTCTACAGCCTCATTCATAGTGTTATGGTTAGGTTTTCATCTCCCATGTTTAATTGGTGTATTGATTTGGAGGTTATCTATAAAAATCATTCTGAGGTAGCTTTAGCATTTATATGATGAAATAACATTTGGTGCACAGGAAAAATGCAAAAGCCATTGCCGGAACTGCTTAAGGAGTATGACTTGGCTGTAGGAATCTTCCCTCGAGATGCAACCAACTATGAGTTTAATGAGGAGACAGGAAAGCTTACTGTCTTTATTCCCTCAATCTGTGAAGTGGGCTACAAGGATTCATCTGTCTTGCGTTTCTCCGCCACTGTAACCGGGTATTTGGAGAAAGGAAAACTGGCTGATGTAGAGGGGATTAAGACTAAGGTGATGATTTGGGTTAAAGTGACATGTATCACTTCTGATGGATCAAAGCTCCATTTCACAGCTGGGATGAAGAAAACCAGGAGTAGAGAGGCATACGAGGTACTTAGAGATGGAGTGAGCGTAGACAAATTCTAAAGTGGTCAAGATGTTTCTTAGGTACGATGATGCTGTGAATAACTCCTTTGTTATTCCTTCTGGATCCTTTTGCATGCATTTCTCATTGTATGAGTACCATGACTGATTTAAAACTGAATTTCTTAGTTCCTATGGAAGTATTTGTGATACAGTGAATTCCTTTATATTGATATTAGATCACGCAAATAGATTACCAAGGAGCGAATTCATTTACATTTTGCTAAACAAAATTTTCTCATCCAGTTATTTGAGACAAAGGAGCAAGCAAAGTGATATTTGGCTGGCATTAGTCAATTTTGCACCAAGCGTTTGTTTAATTTAAGATGACGTTTATACTGCAACTTTGCAGATGAGAGGATATTATCGAAATTTGGAACCAGTGAAAAATGATTCCTTAGAACCGGAAACTATAATTCTTTGTGTATGATTTTCTTACAAATTAGTAAGACTAATAGCAGGACCTAGGCAACGATAGAGATATTTTGTGGAGTGGTACACACTCTTTTGCATGCCAAAATAATTACTTTCTCAATGGATGTGTAACAAGAAACACTAAAATAATTGCTTTTGTTAAGGCCTCTCTTGTTTCGCCGGTTGTAATGACATTTTTTTTTTGGTCTTTTTGGCATATAACCTTACCAGCACCTTTTAGAATGAATTTATGGTAAGATATGAGCAAAATGATGCTTACAGATGGGATGCAATTTCAGCCAGTTTTAGACGCAGCTGCAATAAATAAGCAAATTCCTCAGTTATCATCGAGTGGTTTAAAGAAGTTTTTTGAGGCTTCATAGGTGGACCAGAGCATGGAAGAGCATCCTGGGGATCTATCCTCTCTTATGCCTATGGTATCCATCTTTGTTAACTATAGTCTTAATCACATCCGCAGTTGAGCTACTAGAAAATCAATGAAAACCACAAACCCCAGTATCAAAATAATAACAATGATAATAACCATCACCAATCAACAATATTGCAAAAATAATACTTTTCTTTTTTTTTCTGATAATACTTACTAATTAGGCTTAACTTAATTGATGTTTCACAATTTTTTATAGTCATTAATAATTTTAAGCTTAACGTAATAATAATAGTGCCAAATTTGATTCAGATCGAGGAAGTGTTTGTCTTGGTTTAAAAATAAATTTACTTATTTATCTGTAATATTTTTTGAATTTATAAATTGAATTATAGCTAAAAAAAGATAAGTTGCAGAAAATAATTTTTTCATTTTGATACTTATAAACTATATGTTTATACTGTTTCTCCCTCTAAAAAATTTTTTGCCTGTAAATTGTAATATATTTTTTAAAAATTACTATTTATTTCTTCAATATTTTTTTTTCAGTCTATGCACTTTTCTGTAAATTTTTTTTTTTTTTATATCATCTAAACTTGATCTCATGATATTGTATATTTTATTTTAATCCATGTATTTGTATCAAAATTTCATTTAATTTTTTTTACTATTTATTTTTATCCCAATCATGAATTTCTACTTCTGCCCGTTCATAAATAACCGTAGTCCTACGAGGGATGGGAATGGGTGCATCGCCATATACAGAAGTTCTCTTATTATGGGAAGAGAAATTTAAGATTTTGGAATGAGAAAGCGACACTCAAGCTTAAAAATGGAATATTAGAAAGGAATCATCAAGTGGGAGAGATTATGGAAGGAAGGTGTTTTCATGGTTTTTATACATAAATACATTAAGAAAAGATTCAAAATTGACATTGGAGCAAATACAATGATGAAACTAGTAATCCAATAACCAGAGACAGTGTTGGATATAGTATATACTGACATGACATGTCGAACACAATTGTTATGCTTGTCTCACATTGATTAAATAAGAGGGGTTCTTGGGACATATAAGCGGGTGTACTGCACATCCCATCAAATGTATCTTTTGAAGAGAGAATAATGACCCCGTGACAAGTAGTATCAGAGACAACCTCGTAATGATCCGACCTCACGCCAAGCACCTCAATGAAGCCGAGGTAGGTAGGGTGGGTGTCACGAGCTTGAGTGGAGGAGAATGTTACACTCGTTCCACATCAATCAAATAAGAGGTGTTATTAGGGCATATAAGCGAGTGTGCTGCACACCCCATGAGACCTATCTTTTGGGGATAGGGTAATGAGCCCGTGACACATTGCAGCCTCACCAATGTCACAAATCAATAAGAAATTGATCGTGGTATCCACAAGCCTCTCGATGAAGAGCATCTTCTACGTTAGAAAAAGCAGCATATTGACAATGAAGTGATTGTCTGATTTGAGGAGAAGGGTCCCCTCCTCTTCAATAATCCTTATCTCTATAGTTCTACACTGGTGTCTGTTAGTGGTAAATTAATTCCTTTGCTTCAATAATTAGGCATCAACAATTCAAAACTGTTGATTCACCACGATCGATAATTTCATTAATTTTATATTTAGAATTCAAATTAAGTTGGTGATATTTTTTTTCCAATCAAATATTGAAGAATATTTCATTTTTTTGATAGAATAAGCTGTTATCATTTATTATGAAAATTAAAATAAATTAACCTATGAAGTTAATTAATAATATATTTATAACATATGAGAAATCAGAGTTGATTCTGGATGTCGAGAAAGCGAACTTCAAGGTAGCACTCAATTCAGGACTAGGCAAATCTCAGTCACAATAGAATTTTATTATGAAACTGTCTCCACATTCATGTATAACCCAAGATGTCTAAGACTAAAAAATCTGCAACTAATTCTTATTAAGATTAAATTAGGGGTAAGCAGTAAAGGTATGCGGTTTTGGTTTCGGTTCAGAATTTACTTGGGAATTAGAATCGAATCGAAATTTTAGTATGATTTTTGTTCGATTTTTTATTATTTTGATTTCAGTTTAATATGATTTTCAATTCTTTGATACAGGTTCGATTTAATATGATTCACGACTCTTGAAACAATTTTATACCATTATTTCCATGAAAATTTTTATTTAAATTAGTATTTAAGAACTAAAATATGTTATTAATACATACTATATCATATAATATATTTTTTAACTTTTTTAAATTATATAAACTTTTAACTTTAAGGCATATATATAATATAAGATTAGGCATATAGTAGTAAAAATATATTATATAACATACCTGTTATCTATTTATTTATTATGAAACATTTAATTATAAGATGAAAATATAATTATAAATTAAGCATATATATAGTATATTAGTACACTTATAATTAAGAATTGTAAAGTAATTTAATATATTTATAATTAAAATTATTAAAATAGTCGAGAACTGAAATATAATATTAGGATGTATTTAGTTCATAATTATAACACATATATAATTATATTGAAAATGTATATAATATATCTAAAAAAATTATAGAAAAACATATATATCACTTTAGTTCTCAATTCAGTTCTGGTTCGATTTTGGTATGATTCTGGTGGTTCGATTATTAGTGAAAAACCAAAATCGAACTAAAGCATCAAAATAAATTCAGTTCAATACAGTTTTTTTGTTCAGTTTAAAACCAAGAACTATACACGACCTTAAGCAGAATTCAATTTAAATAAAAAAAATTCATCAAACCAATTTAATTTCAAAATTTAGTGTAATTTTTTCTGTAATTCAGTTTGATTCATTTTTAATTTTAAGAAATTCGATTTATTTGGTTTAGTTTGATTTTTAAAAAATTAATTAAATTAAATTGAATAATTTATTTTTTAATTAATTATTATTAGATATCAAATTAAAGTTAAAATAGAAAATATAAATAAAATTAAGTTCAAAATGAGTAAAAAAAATGTCTAATATAAAGCTTAATGTCACGACCCAACCTATGGGCCGGACCGGCACTAGGACCTGGGCCAGCCTAAAGCCCCCGAGGCCTGTAGTAAGCTCAACTATTCACTTAACTAAACTCTAAGGCCCATTTGGGCCCAATATCAAGAAATCAACTGGATAGAGTCCGGCCATAAAATGGACCTACCAACGGGGAGTTTATGACTCACCCGACCTATAAACACAGTAAATACTCAATTGGGGAGCTCAGCTCACCCTCCACATACGCATCAACATAAAAATAAATGGGAGCTCAACTCCCTCATCCAATCCATCAAACATGCATAGAATATAAGTTTACAGGTTCAAAATAATAATTTAGTTTACAGACCCAAATCAAATAAACATTTCTAACACATGCGGAAATTTTAAGATTTAACAAGTTTATACAAACGTTAATAATCGACCTGCGAGGAAGAAAGCAGGTTAATCTCAAAAATATCCTCCTGTGGCCTGAAAAAATATTGAACAGGAGTGAGCGTTCGACTCAGAGAGTAAAATATCAATTTTAACCATAATCTCTATAACTATCTAAAACTAATGCACCCTGTAGAGTGAAATGCAACATCAACAACATTTTCACATCATAACATCAAAAAGGTAATTTGGAGCACTCACACACCCTGTAGTATCAGTCATAATATATGGGAGCTGATCCCCTATACAGCTCTCTTAAATCCAACCTGGTGCCAGCGAAGAACTCAAGCCGGACTTTCGCTTAATAAACCAAATCGAGGGTCCCAGCGAATAACTCAAGCCGTGACTACCCCTCGAAGGATCGTGTCCCAGCGAAGAACTCAAGCCGTGACTACCCGTCCTATCCATAGTCCACACCACATCACACGCATGCCAACGCACGCACACTGCTCCAAATTACCACAATAACATCCATGGCACTTTAACAGTTATCAATGCAACATAAATCGTGCCTAGAGTTTAACTACATAAATATATGCATATAAGTGATGCATGGGCATGCTTGAACATATAATAATATCGAAATTACAGTTAAAATTAATATTTTACTCACAAACTTGACGGTGGTCACTGAGGCGGCTGGGCGGAGGAAGAAGGCTGTCCCGGCTCACCTGACAATTACATTACAATTTTTAATATAAATGACTCGATACAATCAAGAAAAGACCAAATACATCCTAAGTCGTGCCGAAAATCCGGCAGAGTCTCCCTTATACCTAGGACCTACCCAACCTGCAAAAGGGCTAAAAACACACATCTATATTCGCAACTCATATATCCACAATTCAATCACATCACACACTCTCCCGCCCATCAAATCAGTCATCCATCACAATATGTAAAATTTCAATTTAGTCATTATAATTGATCATTTTTGCAAAAACTACCCAAACAAGCTCTAAAAATTCTAAAACTTTGCCCCGCGGTCCTTAGCAATATTACTAGGCTATTGCAAAAAGAATCATAATTTTCTGAGCTACCACGAATATTTTATGGATTTTTAATCCTAGTTAAGCACTAGAAAATTATGAAAAAATAAGGTTTGGGTTTACCTTTGCCGATTCCGACTTTGGGGACGCGCTCGGGACGTCTGACAATGGGGGGGTAGCCAAAACCTTGGTCCAATTCAGAGACTTTTCCAAGATGCAGTCCATGCGGCCCAAATTTGCACTTGGCCAATCGCCGAATTTCCGCGAATTGAGGATACCTACATGAAGCCCACAACACAGGGGTTAGTACATAAATTTTTCAGAATTTTCTAAGCTCATTTAATGCTCGAAAAGACACTGCGAAGTTTCGTGGGACCCACCGAAAAACGGTGTCAGAAAAATTTGAAATTTATGTCGCCGCGAAGCTCTCGACGAGTGGAGCACTCTGGTACTCTCGGTTTTCTCATGGGATTCACGGTTTGTGAGAAATCTAGCCCGAAAGTCAAAATGGGCTAAAACTTCCCGGGCAAAAATTGGACAAACCGCTCGATGGATTTCGGTGTTCTTGGTGTCTATGGAAAGCTCTCGTCGATTAGATGATTTTAGACACAAGACCCGGTCCAATTGGTGGCCAGATCAGCCGAATTTGGGTCGGGAAGTTGAAACATCGCGCGCGCGCTGCACGTCCCTTCAGAGGTCGTTTTCCGGCGTTCCAGGCGGCGGCCGGCCGTGGGGGAGGACCGAGGTGAGGCGCCGGCGAGGTGGGAAGGCAGGGGAGGCGGCAGCGCGGCAAGGGGAGGAGGGAGGAGAGAGAAAAGAGAGAGAGAAGGGAGAGAGGTCGACGCGCGCGGGAGGAAGAAGGAAGAAAAAGAAAAGGCCGGTCCGATTCAACCGGTCCGATCCGGTCCGGTTCGATTTGGTCGGTCCGATTCAGGATACAAAATTTTGAATTTTTACTCTGTCTCGGGACCGAAAACGAGGTCCAAAAATTTCAGAAAACTCAAAAAAATACGTAGACTCCAAATATATTTTTAGTTTTGCCACGTGGTCTTTAAATTAATTTTTAAAAATCATCAAAGTTTATATTTTCGGAAAATCGAACCCGATTTTTAAAATCCAAAAAATCTCAAAAAAATTCCTAAAATTTAAATAAAATTAAAATACCAAAAATGCTCATAAAATAATAAAATTTAAAATTTTGGGGTGTTACATTCTTCCCCCCTTACAGAAAATTCGTCCTCGAATTTTACACAAGGCAGAATAAAGCACATGATTATACATTGAACAGATAAGGGTACTTGCTACGCATGTCCCGTTCTGACTCCCAGGTGCACTCTTCCACTGACTGACTCCTCCACAAAACCTTAACCATAGGGATCTGTTTTGATCTTAGTTGTCTCACTTGGTAGTCCACTATGGCTACAGGTTGCTCCTCAAACGTCAAGTTCTCTTTTAGCTCTATTACATCCGGCTGTAGTACATGAGAAGGATCTGGAATGTATTTCCTGAGCATGGAGATGTGAAATACGGGATGAACGTGAGAAAGGTTGGGTGGTAGCTCCAACCGGTAGGCAACTGCTCCAACTCTATCCGTAACCTCAAAAGGTCCGATATACCGAGGTGCCAACTTGCCCTTCTTTCCAAATCTCATGACTCCCTTCATTGGAGAAACCTTCAGGAATACATAGTCGCCTACTGCAAACTCCACATCCCTCCGTCTGGGGTCTGCATAACTCTTCTGCCTACTGAAAGCTGTTTTCAATCGTTCCCTGATTAAGGGAACCATCTCTGATGTGTACTGCACTAGGTCTACATCATGCACCTTCGCTTCCCCCATTTCTGTCCAACACAGAGGAGACCTACACTTCCTTCCATATAATGCCTCATAGGGTGCCATCCCTATGCTGGAATGGTAACTGTTGTTGTAGGCAAACTCCACCAAAGCTAGCTAATCATCCCATTGACCTCCAAAATCCAAAACACTCGTGCGAAGCATGTCTTCCAGTGTTTGGATTGTCCTTTCGGACTGTCCGTCTGTTTGAGGGTGGAAAGCTGTACTAAAGTTCAACTGTGTGCCAAGTGCCTCCTGCAACTTTCTCCAAAATCGAGAAGTGAACTGGGGCCCTCTGTCAGATATTATGGAAGCCGGAACTCCATGCAATCTGACTATTTCTCGAATGTAGAGTCGGGCGTACTGTGCCACAGAATATGTAGTCTTCACAGGCAAGAAGTGAGCTGATTTGGTTAAGCGGTCTACAATTACCCATATCGAATCATATCCTCCCGTGGTACGAGGCAACCCAGTCACAAAATCCATAGTGATCATCTCCCACTTCCATTCTGGGATAGGGAGCTCTTGCAGCTTCCCTGACGGTCTCTGGTGTTCAAACTTCACCTTTTGACAAGTCAAGCACTTGGACACAAAGTCTGCTATGTCTCTCTTCATGCCATTCCACCAATAGCTATTCTTCACATCATGGTACATCTTGGTGGAGCACAGGTGGACATCTGCATGCTGTATAGTGTGCCTCTTGCATGATTTCATTTCTGAGATTGTCCACATCGGGCACACATATCCTAGAACCTTGCACTAAGGCGCCATCATTGGCAAATTCAAACTCACCACCTTCACCTTGCTGTACTCTTTCTATGATTTTCATCAATTGTTGGTCTCTGTGCTGGGAAACTCTAACTCTGTCCCGCAAGTCTGGCCTCACTGAAAAATGAGCCAACAATACCCCCTCATCTGAAAGATCTAGGATTAAACCTTGATCCATCAACTCATGTACCTCCTGAATTAACGGTCTCTTCTCTGCTGAAATGTGCGCCAAACTGCCAGAAGATTTTCTGCTCAAAGCATCTGCTACTGCATTGGCCTTCCCAGGGTGGTACTGGATGGTGCAATCATAGTCTTTCAAAAGCTCCATCCATCTCCTCTGTCTCAAGTTTAAGTCTCTCTGTTGGAAGATGTACTTCAAACTCTTATGGTCGGTGTATATCTCGCACACTTCACCATACAGGTAGTGTCTCCAGATTTTTAGTGCAAAGATTACAGCCGCCATTTCTAAATCATGGGTGGGGTAGTTTTGCTCATGCCTCTTCAGCTGTCTTGAAGCATAAGCCACTACTTTTCCATTCTGCATCAAAACACACCCTAGGCCAACTCTGGAGGCGTCACAGTACACGGTGTATCCTTCACCACTCTTAGGTAGTGTCAACACAGGGGCAGTGGTTAGACACTCCTTAAGCTTTTGGAAACTCTCCTCACAGTCATCTGTCCAAATGAATGGAACATTCTTCCAGGTTAACTTAGTTAGGGGAGCTACTATCCTGGAAAAATCCTGTACAAAACGCCTATAGTAGCCAGTTAGACCCAGAAAACTTCGCACCTCAGTGACTGTTGTAGGCCTAAGCCAATCAGTTACAGCTTCAATTTTCTTGGGATCCACTTGAATGCCGTCACTAGAAACCACGTGTCCCAAGAATGAGATGCTTTCTAGCCAAAATTCACATTTCAAAAATTTGGCATATAGCTGGTGCTCCCTCAAAGTCTGCAACACCATCCTCAAGCGCCACACGTGTTCTTCCTCAGTCTGAGAGTATACCAAAATGTCATCTATGAATACGATGACAAAACGGTCCAAAAATGGCTTGAACACCCAGTTCATCAAGTCCATGAAGGCTGCTGGTGCATTAGTGAGTCCAAAAGACATCACCAAGAACTCATAATGACCATATCTTGTCCTGAATGCCGTTTTGGACACGTTCTCATTCCCGATTCTCAACTGATGGTAGCCTGATCGCAGGTCTATCTTGGAAAAGAATCTAGCTCCTTGGAGCTGATCAAACAGATCATCGATCCGAGGAAGTGGATACTTGTTCTTCACAGTCACCTTGTTCAGCTGTCTGTAGTCAATACACAACCTCAATGACCCATCTTTCTTTCTTACAAATAGCACAGGAGCGCCCCAGGGTGAAGTGCTCGGGCGTATGAAACCCTTGTCCAAAAGCTCCTGTAGTTGCTCCTTCAGCTCTTTCAATTCTGCTAGTGCCATCCTGTAAGGCGGCATTGAAATGGGGTTTGTACCCGGAACAACATCAATGCAGAACTCTATTCCCCTTTCTGGTGGCAACCCTGGAAGCTCTTCAGGGAAGACATCCATAAATTCTCTGACAACAGAAATATTTTTCATGCTGACACCTTCTACAGATGTATCTCTCACCAATGCCAAATACCCTTGGCATCCAAGCCTCAACATTTTTCTAGCACTAATTGCTGACACCAAGTTATATGGAGCCACGCTCCTGTCACCATCAAAGCTAAACTCTTCCACACCAGGTATGTGGAAATGCACCTTTTTGTTCCTGCAGTCTAAAGTGGCATAATGAGTTGCCAACCAGTCCATCCCCAAAATTACATCAAAATCAATCACTGGTAGAGGAACTAAGTCTGCGGGGAGGATCTTTCCATCCACTACTACTGGGCTACCCGGAAAAACCATATCTACATCTATGTTGTCACTAAGTGGGGTAGCTACAGACAAAGGGCATTCTAAAGTGGTAGGGTTTCTACCCAATCTCATGGCAAACACAGGGGAGACAAATGAGTGCGTAGCACCCGAATCTATCAAAACACGAGCCTCATAGGAACAGACCAGAAGAATACCTGCCACGACTGCATTTGAAGCTTAAGCATCCTGGTGGGTCAGGGTGAAAACCCGAGCTTGACCCCTACCCTGAGTGGCGTAACCACGATCGACTTCTACCTCGACCGCCTCCAAATCCACGTCCCCCTTGTCCTCTCACATCGAATCGATCGGCGCTGCCATGCCGAAGCACCGGATACAATCGACAAGGAACATTCGCAATGTAACCACGTGACCCCATCTGTGGCTCGCTGAACACGGGGCATTCCCTAGCAAAGTGACCTGGTTGGCCACACCTGAAGCATACTCCTGAACCCATCAAATAAGGTCCTGAATGTCCTCTTCCACACTGTGCACAAGATGCTAAGGAAGATCTCGAACTGCACCAGGCTGCTGTACCTGAATCGTGACCACCGCTAGATCCAGATTCAGTGCGAACCCTCGAGGTTTGTGTCTAAAACCACTCTTCTTGTTCCTACTTTTTCCTCTATAATTACTCTGGCCACTACTGTCTGGAGTACCCATTTGGGGAACACCTGAAGAACCCTCTGCTCTGTTTTTCTTTGCTCTTCCGCTGTCATCCACAGCATAGCTAATCTCAATCTGTCTGGCTCGATCAACCACTACATCAAAAGACTGATCAGACATCATGGCCAGGTTTGCATACCTTCTGTCAAGCCCCTTTAGGAATCTCTTCACCTTCATAGTTTCTGTAGCTACTGCTGTAGGGGCATATCTGCTCAATTCCAGGAATTCTGTAGCATATTCATCTACAGACCTGCCATTCTGTCTTAAGGCCTCAAAGGCCCACTGCTTCTGATCCCTGAAGCTTTCTGGCACAAACCGATTGATGAACAGTTCCACAAACTGAGTCCACGACAAACCCTCCATCCGAGGTAATATGTAGTCATTCATCCACTGTCTAGGCATAGGCCCCATGACATGCTGCATACACTCTATGAGTCTTCTGTCAGTCAACTGCAACTCTGTTCCTGCCTGTCTGCAGGAATCCAAAAACCGATATGCATCGTCTGACACATCATAAGTACCAGGCACCAACTTCTTAAAATTGATTATCTGTTTGTAAGGTTCCCCTCTTGGTGCGGTGGACTGCTGCTGCTGTGGAGGGTGGACCATATACTGCGCCATCATGTCGATGGTTCTCTGCAACCCAGCTAGAGTAGCTGCCATGGACCCTGTGCCATGAAAGACTGTTCCTGAACTGTGGGCAACTGCTCTTCTACTTGAGCAGCTCTAGGCCTCCTACCCCGCCTCCTCGGGGCAGGCGCCTCATCCTGTGCCGACACCTCGTCAGGCACATCTGGTTCTGGTGCAGTGGCAGCTCTCCTGCTTCTACGCATTTTCCTGAAATTCAGCAGCATTAGCCCACAAAATTCAAAACAACATGTTACACAGCTCTATGGACTCATATTTATACATAATTATTTGAAGCAGAAACTAGAAGCAAAGATGACAATGCAAGACGAATGTGGACCCTATATTTCTGCATGTGACTCCTAATAGACTCTTCCCAACACTTTAGACAACATTCCCTAAGAATCTGGAGCCTAAGCTCTGATACCACATTTGTCACGACCCAACCTATGGGCCGGACCGGCACTAGGACCTGGGCCAGCCTAAAGCCCCCGAGGCCCGTAGTAAGCCTAACTATTCACTTAACCCAACTCTAAGGCCCATTTGGGCCCAATATCAAGAAATCAACCGGATAGAGTCCGGCCATAAAATGGACCTACCAACGGGGAGTTTATGACTCACCCGACCTGTAAACACAGTAAATACTCAATTGGGGAGCTCAGCTCACCCTCCACATATTCATCAACATAAAAATAAATGGGAGCTCAGCACTCTCATCCAATCCATCAAACATGCATAGAATATAAGTTTACAGGTCCAAAATAATAATTTAGTTTACAGACCCAAATCAAATAAACATTTCTAACACATATGGAAATTTTAAGATTTAACAAGTTTATACAAACGTTAATAATCGACCTGCGAGGAAGAAAGCAGGTTAATCTCAAAAATATCCTCCTGTGGCCTGAAAAAATATTGAACAGGAGTGAGCGTTCGACTCAGAGAGTAAAATATCAATTTTAACTATAATCTCTATAACTATCTAAAACTAATGCACCCTGTAGAGTGAAATGCAACATCAACAACATTTTCACATCATAACATCAAAAAGGTAATTTGGAGCACTCACACACCCTTTAGTATCAGTCATAATATATGGGAGCTGATCCCCTATCTGACTCTCTTAAATCCAACTCGGTGCAGTGAAGAACTCAAGCCGGACTTTCGCTTAATAAACCAAATCGAGGGTCCCAGCGAAGAACTCAAGCCGTGACTACCCCTCGAAGGATCAGGTCCCAGCGAAGAACTCAAGCCGTGACTACCCGTCCTATCCATAGTCCACACCACATCACACGCATGCCAATGCACGCACACTGCTCCAAATTACCACAATAACATCCATGGCACTTTAACAGTTATCAATGCAACATAAATCGTGCCTAGAGTTTAACTACATAAATATATGCATATAAGTGATGCATGGGCATGCTTGAACATATAATAATATCGAAATTACAGTTAAAATTAATATTTTACTCACAAACTTGATTTGGTCACCGAGGCGGCGGAGGAAGAAGGTCGCTCACCACACCGACAATTACATTACAATTTTTAATATAAATGACTCGATACAATCAAGAAAAGACCAAATACGTCCTAAGTCGTGTTTAAAATCCGTGAGTCTCCCTATACCTAGGACCTACCCAACCTGCAAAAGGGCTAAAAACACACATCTATATTCGCAACTCATATATCCACAATTCAATCACATCACACAGCCCCTCCTGGGCCCATCAAATCAGTCATCCATCACAATATGTAAAATTTCAATTTAGTCCTTATAATTGATCATTTTTGCAAAAACTACCCAAACAAGCTCTAAAAATTCTAAAACTTTGCCCCGCGGTCCTTAGCAATATTACTAGGCTATTGCAAAAAGAATCATAATTTTCTGAGCTACCACGAATATTTTATGGATTTTTAATCCTAGTTAAGCACTAGAAAATTATGAAAAAACAAGGTTCAGGTTTACCTTTACCGATTCCGACTTCGGGGACGCGCTCGGGACGTATGACAATGGGGGGGTAGCCAAAACCTTGGTCCAATTTGGAGACTTTTCTGATAACGGGTCTGTCTGGCCCGAAATTTGCAGACCCAATCAACTGTCAAATTTCCGCGAATTGAGGATACCTACACGAAGCCCACAACATGGGGGTTAGTACATAAATTTTTCAGAATTTTCTAAGCTCATTTATTGCTCGAAAAGACACTGCGAAGTTCCGTGGGACCCACCGAAAATGGTGTCGGAAAAATTTGAAATTTATGTCGCCGCGAAGCTCTCGACGAGTGGAGCGCTCTGGTACTCTCGGTTTTCTCATGGGATTCACGGTTTGTGAGAAATCTAGCCCGAAAATCAAAATGGGCTAAAACTTCCCGGGCGAAAATTGGACAAACCGCTCGATGGATTTCGGTGATCTTGGTGTCTATGGAAAGCTCTCGTCGAGTAGATGATTATAGACACAAGACCCGGTCCAATTGGTGGCCGGATCGGCCGGATTTGGGCCGGGAAGTTGAAACGTCGCGCGCTGCGCGTCCCTTCAGAGGCCGTTTTCCGGCGTTCCAGGCGGCGGCCGGCCGTGGGGGAGGACCGAGGTGAGGCGCCGGCGAGGTGGGAAGGCAGGGGAGGCGGCGGCGCGGCAAGGGGAGGAGGGAGGAGAGAGAAAAGAGAGAGAGAAGGGAGAGAGGTCGACGCGCGCGGGAGGAAGAAGGAAGAAAAAGAAAAGGCCGGTCCGATTCGATCGGCCCGATCCGGTCCGGTTCGATTCGGTCGGTCCGATTCAGGATACAAAATTTTGAATTTTTACTCTGCCTCGGGATCGAAAACGAGGTCCAAAAATTTCGAAAAAATTTCAGAAAACTCAGAAAAATACGTAGACTCCAAATATATTTTTAGTTTTGCCATGTGGTCTTTAAATTAATTTTTAAAAATCATCAAAGTTTATATTTTCGGAAAATCGAACCCGATTTTTAAAATCCAAAAAATCTCAAAAAAATTCCTAAAATTTAAATAAAATTAAAATACCAAAAATGCTCATAAAATAATAAAATTTAAAATTTTGGGGTGTTACATTCTTCCCCCCTTACAGAAAATTCGTTCTCGAATTTTACACAAGGCAGAATAAAGCACATGATTATACATTGAACAGATAAGGGTACTTGCTACGCATGTCCCGTTCTGACTCCCAGGTGCACTCTTCCACTGACTGACTCCTCCACAAAACCTTAACCATAGGGATCTGTTTTGATCTTAGTTGTCTCACTTGGTAGTCCACTATGGCTACAGGTTGCTCCTCAAACGTTAAGTTCTCTTTTAGCTCTATTACATCTGGTTGTAGTACATGAGAAGAATCTGGAATGTATTTCCTGAGCATGGAGATGTGAAATACGGGATGAACGTGAGAAAGGTTGGGTGGTAGCTCCAACTGGTAGGCAACTGCTCCAACTCTATCCGTAACCTCAAAAGGTCCGATATACCGAGGTGCCAACTTGCCCTTCTTTCCAAATCTCATGACTCCCTTCATTGGAGAAACCTTCAGGAATACATAGTCGCCTACTGTAAACTCCACATCTCTCCGTCTGGGGTCTGCATAACTCTTACGCTTCATCGAAAAGTCGCTTTCAATCGTTCCTTGATTAAGGGAACCATCTCTGATGTGTACTGCACTAAGTCTACATCATGCACCTTCACTTCTCTCATTTCTGTCCAACACAGAGGAGACCTACACTTCCTTCCATATAATGCCTCATAGGGTGCCATCCCTATGCTGGAATGGTAACTGTTGTTGTAGGCAAACTCCACTAAAGCTAGTTGATCATCCCATTGACCTCCAAAATCCAAAACACTCATGCGAAGCATGTCTTCCAGTGTTTGGATTGTCCTTTCGGACTATCCGTCTGTTTGAGGGTGGAAAGCTGTACTAAAGTTCAACTGTGTGCCAAGTGCCTCCTGCAACTTTCTCCAAAATCGAGAAGTGAACTGGGGCCCTCTGTCAGATATTATGGAAGCCGAAACTCCATGCAATCTGACTATTTCTCGAATGTAGAGTCGGGCGTACTGTGCCACAGAATATGTAGTCTTCACAGGCAAGAAGTGAGCTGATTTGGTTAAGCGGTCTACAATTACCCATATCGAATCATATCCTCGCGTAGTATGAGGCAACCCAGTCACAAAATCCATTTTTAATTTTAAGAAATTCGATTTATTTGGTTTAGTTTGATTTTAAAAAAATTAATTAAATTAAATTGAATAATTTATTTTTTAATTAATTATTATTAGATATCAAATTAAAGTTAAAATAGAAAATATAAATAAAATTAAGTTCAAAATGAGTAAAAAAATGTCTAATATAAAGCTTAAATTAAACTGAATTAAATTAATTAGGTTTGATCTACTAAAAATTTTAATTTATTTATTTGATTCATTTTCTTTTTAACTTTTTTTTTTCTCAAAGATAAATATATGCATGCAGGTAATTCATTGACGGAACACTTTTCTTGATAAAATCATAGTAATTTTACTAATTCATATAAACCACATACATACGCTATTCATAATCGATGTGGGATCCTGAAGGATCAGCCCTTCCACGCGGAGGATCACGTGTATCCGACTCATGTGAGGGGGTAACCCTCACACACACCGACTCACCCTCTTGAGTACTTTGATTTTTTTTTCAACTATAAACACATACATACAAATGATTCAGTGACAGAACATACTTTTTAATAAAATTATAATAATTTTATTAAAATATATTAATTTATATAAACTACTTACAAATGTTATTTATAATTAATGTAAGATCCCAAAGGATCTTTTGCTTAGCTTGATTCTTTTTAATTTGGTATACTAAAAAGTTTATTTTATTGAAATTTCAATTTTTTGAACTGAAAGGACCAATGCTCACCCCTTCTTTCTCCCATAGGCTAAAGAAGTTTATGACCAGTGGGGTGCATACTCTAATTTGAAATAAATTATTTGAAGAAAAGGATTTAAATAAATTTTATAAAAAATTAAATATATTTTAAATTAAAAGAATATTTTTTATTTTAAATATAAAAATTTATAAAAAATAATTAAATTAAATCTCATAAAATTTTAGATTTAAATAGGAAATTTCAGAATTTTAATTTTAGTCTCAGAGTGAATTCCCATGTGGGGTTGGGATTTCCCTCTCTAATATCTTGTTTGATTGTAGATAAACTTCCCGTCTTGTCAAAACAGGTCAATGTGCCAACCCTTTGTTATTAATTGGTGCGATGAATATAGATGACAAGACGCAAAGCGCTGCCACTGAAAATCAAACTCTGCAATATGACACTCCTAAAAGCCTACGCACCAATAATTAATATGCTCCGGAACCACAACCAGACAATTAACGAGACAAACATGAAGGTTTAGTAAACGATTCCTTTACTCCCACGAGGGAGTCACTCAAGAGCCTGCTAACAACATTTCTGCTCCTGCCATCAGCCAGAAACCAGCATCTAACACCTCAGCAAATCAATCTGAAGAGAAGCTCAGGTTGAAGTTGTGGCAGAATTGCAAAGTACGCTAGAGGAGATGGGAGTTTGGAGCTATGGCTCAAGCTCAACGATGAATCTCCTCTCTCCAACACCATACTTCAATAACCTTTTCCTGAGAAATTCAAAATTTAATTTTCATTTAAATTAATTGTTTGAAAAAATTAAATAATTTGATTGAAATGAAACTTTTATTTAAATTGTAATTTTTTAAGATTCGTTTTTTAAGAATATTTATAAATTATAATTTAAAATAATTTATGTATGATTATGTATTGTTAAAATAAATTATATTATTTATAAATATTTTTTTATTAAAAATATGTTCAAAGAATTTTGTAATTATTTATTTATTAAAAAATTTTACTATAAATAAAATATATTATTTTTACAAAATTAAATTTAAGAATTTAGTACAAGATATTGTTTATTATTAATTATGTTTTTACTATTTGAAATAATATTATCAATTAATAAAAATTTATACCATCTTATATTTAAATATTTATAATTATAATGAACTTCTAATATTTTTATAAAATATATAATTCATTTAATCATAAAAAAAATAATTAGTTAAATACTAAACATAAAATATATTTTATTAATAAAATTTAAGAAATTAAAAATTTTAATTTAAAAAATCTATGAAATTAACAATCAATTTAAATAATATAAATTAATATAATTAAATTTTAAAATATAAAATATTATTAAAATAAATTTTAATAGCTTTCAACATATTTTAGAAATTAATTTATAAATTATCCTAAAAATAAATAGATAAATATTATCCAACTGTAGATTTCTTTGTCTACGTAACAGACAAAAAAAGCCTCTGCCAAAATTCCAACCTAACATGCCAGGCTGCCACAGAAAGTAACCTACTCGCACGCCCTTCCTTTGAACTTCGAGAAATTATACAGTGCTGCTGAGTTATTTCCTTTTAGCTGTAGCCGCACGAGAGACTTTACTTCATGATTTTGAAATAATTTATTAGTATGAAAAGAGTCGAAATAGATGTATTGGGGATTCAATATTAACTTAGCCAGCATTTGTTTTATGGAAATATATTCGTGAAAAATATATATTTTTATATTTTTTTAATGTTTAGAATATTTACAAAATTAATTATTTTTTATTTTTAAAGAATAATAATAATTATTATTATTATGATAGTCCAATGATGATCAATATTATAATAAAGATAATTACTTTTTTATCAATTAATTATATAGGTTATAATATTTATTAATCTTAAGTATAACTTAAATTATTAAAGAAAAATAAACTATTAACATATTTACATTAAAAAAATAGCAATTAATAATAAGTATGCCAAGCTTTTCTTGCATCAGGAGGCAACTTCAAGAAAAAATTATATGCAGATAAATAAATAGATTAGTTAATATTTTTTTTTTCTCTAAAAATCAAATTTCATTAAAAATGTCCTTAAAAGACCTAGGGAAGGTGTTAAAACCTACTAAAGCCATGGCCAATTAAACACACGAGGAGAAAACTAGCTACATAAAAGCTAACGTTACAAACTATGAGCTCATTAACAAGCCCAGAAAAAGAGACCCAATATAGAACAAGAAGTAGCCCTAAAAAAACCAGGTAAGGCACTCGAAAAGAAGAAGACCAAGTTGCTTCCACATTTTGCGGGCTCATCCTTGTCGTCTGACCTAAAGTACCACCATCTTTCAGAACAAGAACAACGGCTAAGGATAGAAATATCCTATCAACACAAAACCAGATCAACCCATAGCTAGCAACTACTTAAGGACTTTTAACAGCAAACAAACCATGGCCCTTGGAAATGTTTAGCACCGATCAATAGCTTACGGAGGGAGATGCAAAAGGGAAGGCGGTAAGGCCTATACGGGGGAATTGAACGTATAAGTGCATTGTACCAAATAAATTACGGAAAAAGTATTGTGTTTCACTTATTTATCAAAACGATGTAAATGTGGGTGATGTGGAA
The DNA here is from genome assembly GCF_030052815.1 of Hevea brasiliensis. NCBI lineage: Eukaryota > Viridiplantae > Streptophyta > Magnoliopsida > Malpighiales > Euphorbiaceae > Hevea > Hevea brasiliensis. The sequence goes on along the minus strand of NC_079495.1, from coordinate 100,218,586 downwards.
AGGGAGGACAGCAAAATGCTAGTATTAGTAGCGTCAATAGGCGAAAATCCCATGTTGACCAGTGTTGACATAAAAATGCTATTATTAATGGCGTTCAAAAGTGAGGATGGTACTATAAATAACGTTTCAAGTAGTCGCCGTCGCATCCAATGCCAAAGGAATCCCACGTTGAGTAGACTTGACATAAAAACGCCACTATTGGTAGCATCCAAAAGCCGGGACGCTATCATAAGTAACATCCCAGGTGCTGTCACATCCCACGCCAAGGTGGGTTCGTTAGATCAAGACGCTAATGATATTAGCATCTCAAATTGCATAATCTCTTCAATAAAACACGTCCCGATGGTTTAAATTTTTTAAATTTTTTTATTTTATTTTTGTGAAATGTTGTATTTATACATTATAAAAAAATTATAGATAAAAAAAGATTAATGACTTATTAAAGTATTGCAAATATAAGTATTTGAATTTAAATTTATGAAAATATGTATTTCAATTTATTTTTTAATACTTATTTATTTTTTAAGTAGTAATATAACATCTGTGAAGTGTAATTATAATTATGATTATATATGTTAAAAAAAATAGATTTACAGATAAAAAAAAATTGTGTTAAAAAAATTAATGGCTTATTAACATATTAAAAAAATTTTAAATATTATGTAAAATATTTTTTCTTTATTGAATAAAAAATAAATATATAACATTTAAATCAGTATGTTTTTTATGAAGAGTATTTTTTATTTTAAATTTTCAATATTTTAGTATGATAAATTAAAATTTTAATATTTAAATTTTTTACATGCACCAAATTAGGTACACTGCACAATATATTCTGCACGTGACTTTTAGTAGCATTCCCATAAAACATTTGTATAAGTTGTAAATATTAAATTATAATATTTTCATCATTTTATTGTACGAGTAAGAAGCAAATATTATAAATATAAAAGAAAATTTGAAGATATAAATTAAAAGAAGTATATAAAATAGTAGAATATTTAAAAGATATAATATAATGAAATAAAAATAAAAGTAACAACATATTTAATATATTAAATAAGATAAGTATAAAAATAAGTCATGTGCCACAGTCAAGTCTCCTTATATTTTGCCTTAGTCGAAGAACTCGATATTGTCTCCTTTTTTCTTGATCTGGTAGATCACTTTATATATTTTTATGTTAATTAGTTTTCCGTAAATTCTCGTAATAAATAAATTTTTTTTACATAAAATTATTTAATGAATAATAATAACATGTGTTCAAAATTATCATTATAGAATCAATAACAACTCAATTGATTGAGATCTAACGTCTAGCAGCTCAGACGATAGTAGACAAGAAACGAGACTTAGCCAAAGTTTAAATCAGAGGAGCAAAAGTAGAGAAAAAAAGCAAGATAACTTGTTTCTCTCTCTCTCTCTCTCCCCCTCTTGAGCATAAGTAGAGAGAAAAAAGTTTATACACTCATTTTGAAATACCCAATTAATTAATAATTAAAATTATAAAAAAAATTATATTATGAATCGTTTATTTCATATAGATAAATATACATAAAAAGATAAATTAATTATAAAATAATAATTAATTATTTTAAATCCTACTAAACTCAACTTTTTCTATGTATTAAAAATAATTTTTTTCTTAAATATAACTATCCCTTTATTTTTAATTGTCATTATTTTTCAAATTATTACATAAAATCACATATTTACTATACAATATTTCCGTTAAAGGATATTTCCGTTAAAGGATTTGTAACATTGATTGATATCGCCACATAACCACAAGAAACAAACAATAATGCACAGCTGTCGACAGATTGCCGCGAGTATTAGTTTTAATCAGACGTTCCAGCGAGTGTAAAAGTAAAATACATGATGAAAGCAATACAACTTTGGAGACCTTGTGACTGCAACGTGGATGGGATATTGGTCTGTCCCATTCGTAGTGGATAGACCACGAGCTCGACACACGCTGTCTACACGTGGTTCATATCTGACCCTCCATTCCTTACCTAATCAAACGGTTGAAAATAAACCCCATTCACCCTGTCTCTTTCTAGTACTCCGTTCATTCTATTTAATTCACCTGCATCTTCTCTTCAGCCACCTTTCTTCATTTACATCTCCGTCTTTGCTCTAAATTCTCTGCTTCTGCGATACAATTTCTCTCCTGTCTTGGGTAGAAATGCAAGCAACAATGTTTCTGAGAGCTGTTTCAGCCTTTCCTCTGTCAAACGGACAGGGAGATGCTGCTTTTAGTCCCAGCAATGGCCTCTCTTCTTCTTCTTCTTCTTCTTCTTCTTTCGCAGCCCTGAATTTATCGCCAAGAAGGCGAAGAAACAGTCTTGTGGTTTCCGCCGCTGTGGATAGCGGTTTGCAGTTGACTGGTGTAGTGTTCCAGCCATTTGAAGAGGTCAAGAGGGAAGCTTTTATGGTTCCTATCTCTCCTCAAGTTTCTCTTGCTCGCCAGTTCTATGTGGATGAGTGTGAAGCTGCAATAAACGAGCAGATCAAGTCAGTATATTCAAATAGAGGAAATTTAATTTGATCCAAACACCAGAATTTTTGTTTTTATAGCTGTTAATTGTGCTTTTACCCCTTTTTCACAGTGTGGAATACAATGCTTCCTATGCATACCACTCCATGTTTGCATATTTTGACAGGGACAACGTTGCCCTGAGGGGCCTAGCCAAGTAAACTTCTTAATTAATTAATTAATTAATTTAGTTATTATTATGAACTATGGGATGTATTATTTGGAGCCAGATTTTTCAAGGAATCCAGTGAAGAAGAAAGAGAGCACGCTGAAAAGCTAATGAAGTATCAGGTACTTTATTCTCCAATTATGGTTAGTGTCTAATTGTAAAATAAATTTTGGGTATTTGATTAGTGTTTAATTATTCTCCAATTATGATTAGAACATACGTGGAGGGCGAGTAAAACTGCACTCTATGCTGATGCCTCTGTCAGAGTTTGAGCATGCAGAGAAGGGAGATGCATTGTATGGTAAAGTCTGCTTAACTCCATAGGATGTTAGAAATGAAAGTGGATGCACTATTACAGATACTGTGTGATCTGTGCTTGGTTATGTGTTTACAGTTAATTGGCATATAAGTTATCTATAATATATATCCCTTTTCCATGGCGTTAACATTGTGTCTAGTCGGGCCTATAATGGAGGGAAACCTTGGATGTCTCTGTTATAGCACTTAGCTTGTATCTATTGGCACTGATCCAAATAAAGGCTAAAGTTCTTCTGATTTTTCATTATTTTTCCTGTCCAAAACCTTAGTTTTCACTTATTCTCTCTTCATGTAGAAGGGTCTAAAAGAGAAGTTTTCTTTCCAAAACTCATGATTCAACGCTTGTCTGCATTTCTATTTCTAAATTAAAAAAAAAAAAAAAGAAAAAAATCAGTGATGATGATACAAACAACTGATGAAATGCACCTCAAAGCCTATCTTACAGTTAGTTAAATCCAGTTTTATAAGTAATCTTCCATTGTGTTTCTTTTCTGAATTTTCTTAAGCTGCTGCAAGGCACATTAATGCACAATCCAATTTTTGACACCAGATTTTTGTCTTTTTCATCATGTGTGTGCCAACTGATATGCTATCCTTGTTCTTAACTGCACATCTGTAGTCTTCAGCGTTTCTTTCTATTCAAATTAACTTCAGCTTTGATTCTTTGATTCAGCTATGGAATTAGCATTGTCTTTGGAGAAGTTGACAAATGAGAAACTATTGAGCGTGCACAATGTAATGCATTTTTGCCTTAAAAGTCTCATTTCAGTTTATTTCTTCTATGATGAAGCAGAAGGCATTTTCTCACACTATGTTCTTTATGAACACAGGTGGCAGATCGAAACAATGATCCACAAATGGCAGAATTCGTTGAGAGAGAGTTTTTGAAAGAACAGGTTAGCTCGAAGACTTTCTTTTTACCGGAACTAATACAGTGCTATTTAAAAGTCATACTTCAAGAACATGCTTATTGATTTCCCATATAATTTAGCTGCTTTGTTTAATATTTACCTTTAAAACACCAGGAACAGAATTGACAAATAAGCATCATAACATTGTCGATAACATTTACTGTGAACATTGAAAATTACATATTGCATGATGTTTGACTAATTCGAGATTTTTAACAGGTTGAATCCATTAAGAAGATAGCAGAATATGTTACTCAATTAAGGATGGTTGGTAAAGGCCATGGTATGTAGAAACTTTCCAAATAAACTCTTCTTCATCTTTTATTTATCAAGCTACTTCAATTTCTTCTTCATTCTGTTCTGTTCCATAAATAACCTAGTCTCTTCATTGATTTGCAATGTATATACACTAAGAGTAATTATTTATGGCTTGCAGGAGTCTGGCACTTCGATCAGATGCTTCTCCATGAGGATGATGCTGCATGATGTAGATTAGAACTTGTATTTTGATTTTGGTTTTAAGTGTGCCTTTTTGTGTTGAAATTTCCACTGTAGCTTTAGTGTATTAGAGAGAATAAATTAGCAGTGTACCATGTGGATTATATAAACATCAATGTGATATAAAGCAGGTAGCTGTTTTTGGTTAAAACAATAAGAGTGACTTCACAGGATTTAGCGGCAGAATGTGATGTTTTATATCATTTGGGTGATACTTGATATTCTCTTTCTTGACCATTGTTCTGTCTCAGATGATTAAGTGATGAAGTTATTTAGTACTGAATTGATTTGAAATCTTTCAAACCCATTTTGAGCAAAACTCCCTCAAGTTATCTGTGGATGAAAGACATGAACCAGAGGGAATTCTATTGAACGAAAAACAAATCAGAAAAAAAAAAAATGAATCTATTCTGTGCCGCTGATGTGTACATGACAAATTTGGGATGCTTTTCTTGTCTTATTTATTAGCCTCTGCAAATCTCTTGTAACAGCAATAATAGGGGGCTACGTCAAGTTCATCAATCCTGGCCACATCCTAGGAAAGGAATTACATTGTTCCAGTTGGCCTGAAACAGAATTTCCAGTAAGGTCTCTTCCTCCTGTTACTATAACCATTTGGAGGAGAAGAAGAGTGAATTATCTCCCACATAACTCGTATATCTGCGTATTCCCCACAAGATTCCATGTCCTTGTAAAGATTCATAAGCCCGTGATTTTTCCCTGCCATCATCATCAAGGAGATTTAAGAGCTCCAGATAAGAACATTGTACTATCAGAAACTATCGAACTTGTATTTCCAGGTGATATCTGATGGTTTGCAGAAGAAGGCTTAAAGGGTTTCAAGCTAGAAGTGAGAAGGCATATAAATGTAAATGAACTTGGTCTTACCTCTGGCCTTGGGTCTTAAACTTGAAGCCAGCTTCAGAAGCATGCACTTAGCTGAGAAGAGAAACGTTTGCTCGAAGCATGGCCAGGCCTTCCACCTTCCCATCTTCACATAACTTGCTCAATGCTCATAACATCCATTCCATTTTATATCATCATTTTTGGTTTTATTTTTCTCATCTTTCCCTCATCCAAAAAATTATTACTAAAACTAGCAACCAAGTGAATCCGACAAAGCTAATAACAACATTTGTGAAGCCATGAGAACCTTTCTGCGGTTAAATTGTACATTGACACTCATGGGACTAACTTAAAGCTCTCTAAGATGAAATCTCTTATTTTTAATTGTCTGCACTATGATAATATATCTAAAGGGAGATGTGGTAAAGAAAAGGGAAGTGATTATAGGAAGAAATGGACAATGAGCAGGGCAAGGTTGTTTGGACTTAGCAGGCTACGCCTTTCCTCTCACCAAATATTCTCACTAGTATTGTATTGAAGTAGGTGATGGGGCCCAAGTCAAACGGTTAGTTGGTGTTTCCTTGAGAGGTTTTCTATTTGTGTCCACACTTCTCTCTTCCTCTCAGATTGATATTATGAAATTAATTAAGTGGACTCTTTGACATAATACATTTGAAATAAAATTATTATTCACATCAAAGAAGAATATTTAAAATATGCTAATAGTGTTATTCATGTCGCTTTCAATGTGTCTGTTTAATCAACCTACTGGGGTAAGAAGACTGAAGCATATGGTGGGAACTACTTGCAGAACTGCTTATAGAAATTCTTGCTGAGACCTGATTCACATGTTTTTATCTTGGGTTAGGATAAGTTTTTCCCTTATCCGATGTTCTGTAAGGAGCAAGCATTGGCTATCTTCAGGCTGCTTCTTGTTTCTCTCCATTTGGCCATTTAAGGCTATTCTAGTTACAAGAAGATGAGTCTATAATCGATACTTGTTTGATGGCTTGTGGTAATCTTTCTCATTCATATATGAAGAGAGGAAAATTGAAAGTGCACCTAAAACATCTCTGTTACTTATGATTTCATTTGCTTTTTTGTACTGCAAAACTTTATTATATTGTTATAGACTACCAATTCGTCCTCCACAAACTTCAGAAACTGCTTGCTTTTCAGTTTCTGCAAAGAATTTATCTTCTCTGCCTCGTCATTAGCCAATTGCCAAATAGTCGAGTACTTTTTAGCGTTTTAAACATTCTATTGACGTCTTAGATTTTAATATGAAAGTGAAATCAATTGAATTATAGTCGAGTTTTGTGCTATGAATTTTCAATTTAAAGGGAGTGAACTACAAGAACATGATTACACTCCCAACATGGACCAGTCGTGGGTTCACCGAAACAAAAATGGGCGAAAACCATAATGAAAAATTCTGACAATTAATTACACAGAAGAACACCTTCTTCTCTAATCATGGACGATGGAGTGAATTAGAATGGAGGCTTCATCATCTGTCGGAACAGCGTCATCTGTTTACAGCCAGAAATTTAACACAGTTGAAATGTTAATCAATGTCCATGAATATTCTAAGATTCACAGTCTCCTGCAGAAACTAATTAACTCATGATTTCATTAGTCATGATTAACTTATCATTATTGCCCTTAACAACAATCAAATAAATAGTGTCCAAAAAGATTGGAAAGAAAGAAGAAGATACCTGGGAAGTGGGAAACGATTTTATCAATGATGTGTCCACCACCCTTTTCGTCGCGCTTCACTAGTAGCTTATCTTCTTCTTTGCCCTTCCCATCTTCTTCATCTCCAACTTCATCACCTTGGTTTTGTGCTCCTGCTTTTGGACTCAAAGGAGGAACCAAGCGGGATATGATATTGTCGAGGATTCCACCTCCCTTCTCTTCATCTTTTTCTTCTTCCTGTTTCTCTTCATAACCTTCTTGTTTCTCTTCATCTGCTTCCTCTTTACATAGCAAGTTAGAGATGACATGGTTTAGTGATCCAGGAGCTGTGCCTTGACGATGATGGTGATCGTCTTTCTTATCGTCATAGTCTTCCTCTTCCTCTTCAGGATGCAAAAATCTCACAACTTTAGTCACACCATCTTCCATTTTCTTTTCTCTCTTCGGCTTCTTTCTGCTTCATCGGACGCCGACTATAAGTAACGCCTGAGACAGAGCCGGGGGACAAACGTCTTCCCGAAGAAGAGTTGTTTAATAAGGAACTGTGTTTTCTTACACAGTCTATAATTTTTGTCTGAAGGAGCTTAAAATGTCCAATAGGCAGATGAAACGTGTCACTCGTTCTACCCTCCTAGTGGATTATTATCATTCCAACGCAGAAGTCGGTGGGAAATGCATTTTTTAATCTCCATTGAAACGAACCTCCAGTAAAACCTGTCCCACCAACGTACAGGATCGACAAAACAATGAAAGCCACCGACTTTTTTTTTTTTTTTAAAGATACACACGCTGATAAAATACACCTCTTAATAAAATTATTTATTAAAATATATTAATTCATATGAGTCACTTGTGTAAGATATTTATAATTAATACGAGATTCCAAAAAATTAGTCCTTCACGTTAGAGATCATGTATATACCATTCGAGTGTGAGGAGTAACCCATGCAATTTTTTTTTTATCAAAAATATATAAACACATTCACGCGATTCATTAATAAAATATATTTTTTAATAAAATTATGATAATTTTATCAAAATATATTAATATATATATATAAATTATCTATACATATTATTTATAATTGATATACAATTTGGAAAGACCAAAACCACATGCTTAATTTCATCATTCAAATACATTCATATTTATTGTGTGAGAATAAACTATATTTTCAAAAATTAAGTACAAGTAGGGAGAAAATTCCATCTTGTGAATATAGAGAAAAATAAATTTACAGAGAATAAGATATTAATGTAAACCCTCGGCCAACGCTGCTAGGATTCTTAATATCCTATTCCTACGTCAATAAAATTTTATTGGGTTTATTCTGCTCCTACACTAACGAAAGCTTTTTCTTTCTTCTTTTTTTTTAATTAAACATTACGAAGTCATCAAGAGTCTAATTATTTCATCAAATCTATTTGAGCATACACCTAGGTTAGAGCTCATTGACCATCGTCTCCATATTTATTTATGCTAAATTATTAGCTCTGATACTCATTATTAAGAGATTTGGAGAGCCTAAAGGATCTGAAGAGAATCTTTCTTGATAAGTCCCATAAAAAAATACATTTATAATATTTACACTACATTTAATCCAAAACCTAGCTAATTTCTTATCTCTCATTTATCTCATTTCTTTTCAATGTAAAAATTTTACACTTGCATATTCCAAATACAAAGTGCCTGCAGATATCAGCTCAATTAGAGAGGCAAGTCCCGTCCATCCAGTCTGCTATAGAGTTGAAGCTAAGAATTGACTTCTTAGAGACTAATAATGAGAATATCACGGTCAAGGAAAGCTTTCAAAAGGAGGCTTTTGAAGGATTCGCAGGATGAAATATCATACTCATTCATATTACGGGATGAATAGTACCACTGAAAAACTGAAACTGATATAAATGGCAAAAACCATGTTCATATCCATTGTAAAGTATGAAATTATATAAGATATATTTTATTTGGTAATACTTGAATTTGGATCACAGGTTAAGAACTTATATTCAGTCAATTTGATTTCTCTATCCTTTTCTACTGGTTAGTCCACAAATTAAGATTGTAGAATATTTAAATTTAGGTGTAGTATGTGAGTTGGGGTGTTACCAAACTGTAGAAACTAGAGGCTAAAAGAATGACGCCAGAAGCTTAGCCTAAAGGCAAAAATTATGGTTCAATATATATGTGTGTGTGTGTGTGTGTGTGTGTGAAATTAAAAGATAGTTTCTTCCCAAAATGTAATTAGATCACCTCAAAGTTGTAATTGCATTGTTATATTGGCAAACTTCATCATCATTATGTCTAACATATTAATTATAAATCATAACAAATGCTATAGTACAAACAAACGCTTTCAAAAATATTCATCATAGCTCACATAAATCTCCATTAAAATCTGGACTCGCTGCCACTTATATCTGAGTTCACTTGCATCAGATTGGGATTTTACATTTTCTTACAAATAAATCTTGAAAATAAGTTGTATAAGAGGCAATGGGAAGCTTCCACATCTTCTCATCCCCATAATCATTTCACTGATATTTTTTCATCTCAGACACGCATGAATCACAAGTGTATTCCATGGAGGGTGTTGGACCTATTCTTATTTACAGTAGTTGTTATGGTTGGTGGATTACGCCAGAATAGAAAGTATTGGCTGGTATGGAGATTCAAATGGCAGATCAAACAAACACTTGTTCATGAATGGAAGAAGCAGTGCCAAGTTCCCCATCCAATGCTAAAATATTTACCAAAAATGTGTATTAGTTTCTCTATTTGGTTGCCATGGATAATCAGGAATGGAGTGCATAAGAAATTCTTAATCAAGATCATCTTTCTCTTGAAGTATGAATCTGAAGATGGAATTTTACAGCTGTCCTTTTCTTACATGGATTAGGCATTGAACTTCTTTTGCAACTCACCTACCTAGATGCTTTATCAACTTGTAGCATAGCAGATGGTGAAAATAGAGTGGTGAACATCTTAATCATGGATTCAGAATTAAAATGACAGATAAACACTTTACCAGATTAAGGTTTATGGAGAGCATATTTGGGGGTGTTCTTTTTAAGTTGTATGATCTGCGACAAAACTGTAGCTAAAACATGATTTGAGGATGTTCTTTATTAGCAAAACCCGTTCTAGGTAAAAAGGTTCATATTGCAGTTTAACTGTGATCTTGTTAATGTTTCAGCAAATTGTTACTTCAAGTTAAGATAAGTAGCAGCACAGGTGCATTGGCATTGCTTGACGAGATTGATCAGCCAGTGCTATCACCAATAGCAAGGCAATTAACAGGGTTCCTGAAGTTTATCCACAGAATTACAGATAGTTTGTTGACAGTAAATACCTGCTGAATTACATGTAGAAAAAGAATTGATGAATGTGAATGAATGAAATTCTATTCACTGATACACCCACCTATTTTCTCTTATTTAGTGAAAGATAAATTTTATATCTGAACTGAGTAGGAAAATGAAATATCTGCCCATTATAAATGAAAGAACCAGAAAAAGGAAATTCTAAGAAGTATCACAGCTCAAAGTCTTAAGACGGCAAGAAAAGTGGCTTTTGATTTGAAGATTGGGAATCATAACAGATGGAATAAGGGGGGCAAAAATGACACAAGATGTGGTTACAGGTATTATAAATAAAGCCTCTAACAAGGAGTCTCAATGCGGTGAAGTGCACTGATTAAGCTTGCTGTTAGAAATGGCTTCTCAATTGCTATGTTGCTTTATTATCCTCACCTTCCTTTCCATGTTCATCTTCCCATCTCAATCCACTTCCAGAAAAGATATTACTAAGTTTCCATCTGATGTCAAATATAACGAGAAGGTTAATGTGTCCCTCTACCATGAAACTCTCTGTCCAAGCTCTGCATCCTACATTTTGCATGATCTGTCCAACGCCCTCTTCAAAGAACGTCTCTTTCACATAGTCAACCTGAGGATGGTTCCATGGGGAAACGCTCGCATTGTGAAACCTCACAAAACCTTCCTCTGCCAGGTTCTTCACCTTCATCACATTCATCATCTGGGTTTAATCTTCTTTGTTAATAATCACAGAAAACACTTTTGCAGCATGGTCCTGATGAATGCTACTTCAATACTAGACATGCCTGTGCCCTCAAGGCATGCACAGACCTGGTAAAATACTGCCTTGCACAACCCTTGAATATCTAATATTTTATTTTTCCTTTTTCAAAAATATATCTAGAGATGGTAGGTATACATTTCATTTGATCCTACCTTTCTAATTTGAGACGATGTATGCAGCTTGACTATCTCATGAAACCAATGGTTTGATACCACCAAATAGATGTGTGCCGCGGGTTGTGGTGAATAATGAACATATAGAAGTTACTTTCAGGAAAAAAAAAAAAAAAAAAAATATATATATATATATATATATATATATATATATATATATATTCTCCTTCTCTTTTCTTTTCTCCTATCTTAAGTCGGAATCGTTAATTTTTATGATGCAGGAAGCGAACTTGGTAGCCAATATCTGCAAGGCCTACAAAGGCAATCCTAAGCCAGAAATTTGTAAAACAATTCCACCCAAGAAAAATTCAGCTGAGCAGACAAATTCGAAGCACCCAGTATGCTATGCCAATGAAATAAGCCTGGCATTAGAAGCACCACCTGGCTCAGGAAAAGCTTCATGGCTGCACCTAGAAAAACAAAAACCTTGAGCTTATAAGTGTTATGGTAGCTGCCTTGCACCAGTGGCTGGTATTAAGCAATTGATAAGCTGATTATCACCATTTTGATTATGATACTATGTTATAACTTGTGGAGATTGGAATCTGCCATATTATATATATGAAGAAAAATACTTCGGATTTGCATCATACATTTGACAATGCTTCCATTTATCAATATGATTATACGATATTATTATCAAGAGGACAATTTGATTTAAGAGAGAAAACATCCACCCAAGAAGTAAAATTAACGAAATATTTCATCGAGCATGATATATAAAGGAACCTAGCCCTTAAATTAATAAGGGATTTTATTTTTCTCTTCACCCCACTCTAATGCAGAAAACAATGTTGTTACGGAACCAGCTTCTGTTAATTCCAATAAAGTTCTCATCAACTCTAAGAAAGTTAACCTTGCCATGTTATGTATCTCCGAGTCCATATTGCGACGCTAATATAATCTGGGGGTTCTTAACCGTCCCGAGACAATGATGTTCTCGAATCTAATCCCACCATTGTCGACGCCACTGGAAGCAGTTTATAACCAACCAACCAACCAACTCAATTGAGATGGAAAAGTTAACGAAGTTCCTCTTACCTGAATGGAAAGCAAATGTCGGTTCATGAATGCACCAAATAACAATGAAACCTCCAACATGCTTTATGCAGTCTTGCATCGTCTTTTGCCATATTTAACAACAGGACCTGCACACTTCATATTGCTTTCAGTTCTGTGCATGTCATAATTCTCTGAAAATCAGGAATTCTCTGGTTGGCATTCGCAGGTTGTAACACCCTAATTTTTAAATTTATTATTTTGTGAGTAAATATTAATATTTTATTTTATTTAAATTTTAGGAAATTATTTAAAATTTTTCGAATTTTAGAAATCGGATTTGATTTTCAGAAAATATAAAACTTTGATATTTTTAAAAATTAATTTAAAGACCACGTAGCAAAACCAAAAATATATTTGGACTCTACGAATTTTTCTGAGTTTTCTAGAATTTTTTGAAATTTTTGGGCCTTGTTTTCGGTCCCAAGGCAGAGTAAAAATTTAAAATTTTGTATCTTGAATCGGACCGGCCGAATCGAACCGGACCAGTTGAATCAGACTAACCTTTTCTTTTTCTTCTTCCTTCTCTCTCTCCCGTTTCTCTCTCCTCCATCCTCCCCACGCCGGCCAGCCGCCACCCAGCCGTCCTCCCTTCGCCGGCGCACCACCTCAGCTCATTTCCGTCGCCGGCCGTCGCCTGAGGAGCCACAAAAACGCGCTCGAAGACACCCCAATGCCCAGCGCGTCGTTTCGTCTTCCCAGGCCGATTTCGGCCGATCCGAACACCAATCGAACTGGGTCCTGTGCCAAAACACATCTACACCTCGAGAGCTTTTCATAGACACCAAGAACATCAAAATCCATCGAGCGGTTTGCCCAATTTTTGTCCGAAAAATTTTAGCCCATTTTGATTTTTGGGCTAGATTTCTCGCAAACTGTAAATTCCACGAGAAAACCGAGAGTACCGAAGTACTCCACTAGTTGAGAACTTCGTGGCAATATAAATTTCAAAATTTTCTGACACCGTTTTTCGATGGGTCCCACGAAATTTCGTTGTGTTTTTCCGAGCACTAAATGAGTTTAGAAAATTCCCTAAAAAATTATATACTAACCCCCGTGTTGTAGGTTTTGTGTAGGTACCTTCAATTCAGGGAAATTCAACGGTTACCCAGGTCTGTAAATTTGGGGCCAGGCAGACAGGCTACCGAAAAATTCTTGGAATTGGGTTGAGATTTTAGCTACCCTACCATTGTCAGACATTCTGAGCGCATTCCCGGGGTTAGAATCAGTATAGGTAAACCCGAACCTTACTTTTTCTTAATTGTCTAGTGCTTGAATTGGATTAAAAATCTATAAAATATTCATGGTAGCTCAGAAAATTATGATTCCTCTTGCATTGGCTTAGTAATAATGCTAAAGACCGTGGGGCAAAGTTTTAGAATTTTTAGAGCTTATTTGGGTAGTTTTTGCAAAAGGGTCAATTATAAGGACTAAACTGTAATTTTATATATTGTGATTGATGACTGTTTGAATGGGCCCAGGAGGGGCTGTGTAATGTGATTGAGTTGTGGGTGTATGGTTTGTGGATATAGAAGTGCGTTTTAAGCCCTTTTGCAGGTTGGGTGGGTCCTAGGTATAGGGGAGACTCTGCCGGATTTTCAGTACGACTTAGGACATCTTTGGTCTTTTCTCAGTTTGTATTGAGTAAAATGTATTAAATAATTATAATAAAATTGTCAGGTGAGCCGAGACAGCCTTCCTCCTCCGCCCAGCTGCCACAGTGACTTCGGTTGAGTTTGTGAGTAAAATGTTAATTTTAATTATAATTTCAATATTATTATTTGTTCCGGTATGCTCATGCATCACTTATATGTATATATCTATGTAGTTAAATACTAATAGTTTTATATTGCATTCTTAATTGATGAATTGCCATGGGTGTTGTTTGTAGTAATTTGGAGCAGTGTGCGTGCGTTGGCGTGCGTGTGGTATGGTGTTGGATATGGACAGGACGGGTAGACACGGCTTGAGAGATTCACTGGGACCCCGTATTTAGTTTATTAAGCGAAAGTTCGGCTTGAGATCTTCGCTGGCAGAGGTTGGATTAAGAAGTCTGTATAGGGGATTAACTCCCATATAAGTATTGTTTGACATTATCGGGTGTATGAGTGCTCCAAATTACCTTTTTACTGTTATGATATGAAAATTATGACGATGTTGCATTTCACTCCACATGGTGCATTAACTTTAGATAGTTATAAAGATTACGGTTAAAATTGATATTTTACTCTCTGAGTCGAACGCTCACTCCTGTTCACCTATTTTTTTCAGGATACAAAAGGTTTATTTTTTAGTTTAACCTGTTCCTATCCCTCGCAGGTTGCCTGTTTATGTTATGATATTATATAATTTTTATTTACTCATAGAATTCCGCATGTGTTAAAAATATTTATTTGATTGGGTCTATAATATAATTGTCATGTTGGACCTGTAAACTTATTAAATGCATATATAATTGGATTGAATGAGAGAGCTGAGCTCTTATTTATTTTTATGACATTTGATTATGTAGAGGGTGAACTGAGCTCCCCAATTTATTATATATATTGTGTTTACAGGTCGGTTGAGTCAAAAACTCCCCGTTAAATTGTTCATGTTATGACTGAATTCTGTCCGATTGAATTCTTGAAATTGAGCCCAAATGGGCCTTAGAGTTGGATTGAGTAATAGTTAGGCTTACTACGAGCCTCAAAGGCTTTAAGCTGGCCCAGGTCCTAGTGCCGATCCGGCCCATAGGTTGGGTCATGGCACAGGTAGCACAAATGATGCAATTATAACTCTACTAGTATTGGTGGCCATGGTTCGGAATAGAACAAGAACCGGCTCAGTCAAAACTGAACCAAAATTGATCAAAATTAGAATCGGCTTTGAACTAGATTGAAATCGCCTTTTTGCTACCGGCAATTTCAGACAAGATTAAGTCAATGGTTTTGAATCAGATCAAACCAACGGTTTAAATTCAAAAGAACCCAATAAATATCTCACTCACTCTTGATTCATTTATATAAATCTCAAATTCTCTACACTCTCTTTAATTCTCAGTACTCTCTCAATTTTTCTTAAATTCTCTAAACTTTAATTGCCAATACTCTCTGATTTTCTCTATTTTATTATTTTATATACTCATTTAAATTTTTAATACTATCTCAATTACTTAATTATTTTTTTATATCCTTAATAAAATTTTCAATACCCTCTATTTTTTTTTCTCTTTTATACTTTTGCTTAATTATCAAATTTTATCATACAATTTTAAGAAAAAGAACAAGCAATAAAATTAAAAACTTTAATTCTTTTAAATCCCAAAAGAGTACACAAGTAAAATCAAATTCAAGCACTTTTTTTTTAATTTAAAAAAAATTAATTTCATATATAATTTTTTAACAAGCTCAAGTCTTTTCATATTAAATTTTTTTTAAAGATAAATTAATTTTATTTTCTTTTTATTTTATTTTAATTATAAAATTTTTTAAAAAAATTAAAATATTTTTATAAATATAACTTAATTACAAATTAATAAAATTTCTCTCTAATTTTTATCTAAACCATCCTCAAATCACTTTCAAAACTGTTTTAAACCCTTTTTTTTCAAATCACCTTTTAAATCATTTTACACTGAGACTCATATTAAAACTGATGGTTCAGAAATCGTCTCATGGCGGGCAACTTACTTTAAATTTATAACTTAATTAAACCTGAAGTGGTGGTTTAAAAATCGTAACCAGCTGTTCTGACTCTCACTGCTGGTACAAAAGACAGCTATCCTCAATCTTAACATACAACGCCTTTCAAACTTTTCGGCGTGATAGGTCCTTTTTTTTTCTTTCGTTATTGGTCAAAGGTAACACTAATGAATCAAGTTTTATCCATCAAATAAATAACTAGATTTCTAAGTGGAACCTTATAAGATATATTTCTTATCATTCAAACATCTTAATTATTAATATTATTAAAACTGATTCTAAAGTGATTTTGTCAGCAGCATTTCAATAATATTAAGCAATATCTAAAAACGCAAATGGGGAAAAGAAACCTTTCTGAAGCATGATTCGCCATTAAAGCAAAAATGAGCAAACAAGACCTACACACCATAACCTACCCCATCAGCAGCACTTCCCAAGTGAATAATAATAATTTAAATGTATTAGAAAAAGACGGAAACAAACGAAGGATTCACAGAATCACTAAAAGTAGTGTATGCAAGTTGAATGGACCAATGTCCAACATCTATCGCATATTTATCATCTTCCAAATGCTCTGGCATATATCAAAGGCAGCCATGTTTGTTGGGTCAAATTCAAATTTCTCAACCATCTTTTTGTCTCTATCCACAATATCTGAGATTGATATTAAGGACAACCCATATACCACAATACGAACCAGAATGAACTAAAAAGGAACTCAAAAAGAAAGAAAATAGCTAACCTTTACAAGGAAGCATGCAAAAGGTTGCAAAACAAGGATACGGCCTGAGATTTTGGAGTGATCATCCAAGTTCGGAATGATATTTGTGACAGATGCATACATGGAAAGCTTCCTCCTGCAAGACGAAATAAAATTGCTTCATTTTTTAATCTATGGGAACTGAACTATATCTAGTAGACTGATATGAACCATTCAAAGTTGAAACCTACAGAAATGATACTATTAATGTGATAAGACTCACAATTGGCACTTAACATAAAAAGTTAAAAACACAAAGACTCTTTATCTGCAATCCGCAGAATATGAGTTCACATATACATCTGCGTAGTATATTAACCAGGCTCAGTTGTTTTCATCTGATTTAAATTAGACTAGTTCCACACAATATGAATACATATTATTACTATTCACAGATTCAAGTACAAAATCATAGATTAATGCATTGACATAAAAGATGAAGGCTAGAAAACTCTTAAACGAGGCTCTGTTTATATCCTTACTGTGCCCTTAGCTCTTCTTGCTCAAGTTTCTTTAGAGCTTGCTTGTGTTCTTCAACAGAAATCCTTTGACGTCCGAGATCATTTATCTCATTGTTGATGACTGTGTTTACATCAATTACAGATAAACAACCAATCAATGCCACTACATAATATAAAGAATCTCAACAGCTAAATAATTAAAATCAACTTTATACTTATCTAAGCTCCTCCATCAGCAGACGTTCTTTTTCATGCTCCGCATCCAATTCCTTCTGAAGAAGGTCCAGTTCAGCATCAGCAGGAACTTCAAGCTTTGCCTTCTCTGTTTTCTGCTTACATTCATCTATCTTTTTCTGATGATCTGCTTAATATGTGAACACGCCATTGTCAAATCAAATGCATGATAAAGAACTAACTGGATCGATATGTATGATGGAAAAATTTACAATCATATCAATTAAACTTGTCAAATATGACATAGTATTCTGTATTCATTAATAATCATGCGATCTTAACATCAATTAATTCTTTCCCATTATGCTTGTGAATCAATCAATGATAATGTTTGAAAGCGATGTTTTACATATTTGTCCATTACAAACGGTCAATACTTTTTAAAACATTTTATAGCAACGGCAAAAATTCTATATGGGCAAAGATACATAGCAAAACCTTGATAAAAACTCATCAGTAAGGAAGAAAAGAAAAAAAAAAAAAAAGAAAATCTTCCTCAACCAACTGGCCTCTCACGTTCAACTGCTACAATATTTCCCAAAGAAACATTACTCAAATTACCACCGAAAGACACACAAATTGAAAGAGTAAATGCCAAAGTTTAAAAGAAGAAGAAGAAGAAGAAGAATGATTCCAGCATGCCAAGGGATCACAGAGTATAAAATCTACAGGAATATGAGCCTAAAAGGAATTGTTTAGGCCCTAGTCCTCTACCCCAAAAAAAATACAAACGAAACCCACAAAATAATGAGAAATGAACTTCACAAATGCACATTAAAAAAAGACGGTTTCGATCTATACAGTTAATCGTTAAATAAATTGGCACAACTTTGTAGAATTAAACCGACAGCAACAAAACCGCCATGAAAACTAAAGAAGCAAAGGAAAATTACAGAGAGGCAACGAAAAAGACCTTCGAGAAGAGTCCGAGCTTCGTTGAATTCGGCATCGCAAGAGGAACGAAGAGCCTTAGACTTGTCCAGGCACTGCGTCAAAATGTTAATGTCCCTTTTCTCCTTCAACACTGCCACAAGGTCGTCGCTATATGATATCAGCTTATCAACATCGATCTTTCCAGAGGAATCCCCCATTTCCCAATCCGCTAGCAACTCAATGTCGTTTGCTATGATTCTCTAGGGTTCTAAGGGTTTTATATCACATCAAAACAAATAGGAAATTAATCACGAAGAGCTAGAAATAGTTTGTAAGTGAATGCCGAAACTGAATAGAGAAAATGATAAGCGTTGCTTTTAGGGCTCCGATCCGATGAGCATGCCAGAGAATTTTCGCGAGCAGGAAAATGAAAACAAAATGAAAATGAAAATGAAAATGAAATGAGAGGGAAAAATTAACCCAAAATAAATAAATAAATAAAAGCTCCTTCCCATCAATTTGAATAATAAAACAAGCGGAAGCCGGAATAAACTTTTCTTTTTTTTTTTAATTTCTTACATATACTAAATGTAACACTTAACCCATAGGAGATATCTTATTTTGTATTTTTTTTAATTATAATATAATTCTTAAAATTTAATTAAATATATAATTTAATTTTTATAATTTTAAAATAATTTTTAATATTTTAATATAGTCCAAAGAGAGAACTGCACGGAGAATGGGGGAGGGGAAGAAAACGGGATCAAAATGGGTTCTTTTACTTTGAATCTAGACACAATTTGCACCTAGGTTCTTATTTTATTTTATTTTTTATATATAAAAATATAATATAATATATAAAAATATAATAAATTAATAAATATATATTATCACAATAATAAAAAAATAAAGTTTTATAAAATTATATGAACTTATTTATAATTAATTTCTATTTTTAATAATTATAATTTATATTTATATTTTTTAAATTTAATAAAATTTAAAAATTATAGATACTAAATTATTAATAAAATAAAATTTTTATGCACTAAATTATTTTTATTTAAAAATAAAGTTAAGAATATTTTAATTATTTTTATTAAATTTAATAGAAATTAGCAGTAATTATAGTAGTAGAAAATAATTTATAATTTATTAAAATGTTAAAAATTAAATTACTTCATTTTAAAATTACATAATTAAGTTATAGATTTAATTAAATTTAATAATTATACTTTACTTTTTTTTTTTAAATAAGACTCAAATACATTCTTAAATTTTTGATTCAATAGACAATTTAACCTTCAATCTTTCATGATGACATAAGAAATATCTTATATGTTGTCACTCTTAACATCTTTTTTTTCACTAATTGCAACATTTTCTTCTATAAAAATAAGCAAGAAGAATGAAAAACACCCAAAAAAGTAAAAGCACCTAAACAAGAAATGGGAACAAAAAGGCATATCGAAAAGAGGAAAGAGAAAATGGAAAAGAAAAAAAATAGGGGTGAAGATAAAATTTAATTAAATTTCCAAAATAAATGCTCAAGTATTAAGTGAGATTAAAAAATAATAAATATATTATTTTAAATTTTAATTAGCAAAAATTAAAAAAAAATCAGCATTAAAAATTAATAAAATGTTAAAATAAATCTAAAATCTAATAGGGTTTTGTGTTAGCTTACAAGCTAGTCAAAACAGATAATAAGATCTAAAAATAAATTGACCTATTTGTTTATAATAATTTTTAGATTTATAAGTTGAGTTTATGTTAAAATTAATCCATAACTTTTTATTTAGCTACTTATAAACTATGTGCTTATAACTTAATTTAACTAAGTATTTTACTATATTATTTTTATTTAATTTTTAAAATTTTATCATAAATCTTATTTAATATTTTTTAATTATTTTAATAATAAAAGGTATTTATAAATTATTTTTTACTAAACATATTAATTATTTATCAATTACTTATAAGTATTTTAATTAATCACGTAATATCTTAATTTTTGAAATATTTATAAGCTCAAATTAGCTAATAAGTATTAGGTACTTATAAGCTGTTGTTCCTAATTTAAGGTAAACCCCTCTAAACAAATATATGAAATCCATGCTTATGGTAATAAGCAAAAATTGAGGGTTAATATTAGATACGCTAGGAGTATTAAAAAATAGTGTTCCATCTCTCACAAAAAAGTAGACCCTTCTTATAATATGAAAAGTAGGTTTTATATGATTGTGAGAGATAATAAATTTTCACCAGATACACCTAATAATTTCTCAAAATTTGAGTATCAATGCTTTGTCAGTGGCCTTGCCTAAGCCACAACCGACCAAGCCCTCCAAGATGCCTTTAGTCTCGTTGACAATATCCTTGAATCAAAGATCATCAATGATCAAGAGATTGATAAATCTTGCGATTTTGGATTTGTGACCTTCAACAACAAAAGTCGATGAGGAATGCTATTGAAGGAATGAATTGTCAAAATCTTGATGGCCTTAACGTTACTATAAGTGAAGCTCAATCTCGTAGAAGTGGAGGTGGTAACAATAGATATAGCCATGTTGGCAACAACGGCAACTATGAAAGCGGTGGACGCCGTAAAGGTGGATATAGTGTTAGTAACAATCGTGGAGGCAGTGGTGATTATCGCGATGGTGGTTATGATGGAAGTCGAGACAGTGAATATTGTGATGGTGGACGATTGCTTTGGGTGTTATGTTAGCAGTGATGGTATCCTCCCTTAATGAAGATGTAGATTTTTTAAGGTTTTATCGCATAGATCTTGTTTTGTAAATTATACGAGAAATTTTCAATTTCATATTAAAAAAAAAAACCAGTTTATCTAGGGCAGTAGAAGATGAAAAGGAAATGAATTTGTGCATTGAATTTAAATGGTCCGCTTTTCATTATGTTTCATTTTGAGCCATCTAAATCAAAAGAATTTAGGTGTTTTATTTTTGTTATGTAGAAACTTTAGCAATGAATTTGATCTTAGATGTGGTGAATTTGATTTTGAAGGAGGAAGAGAATGAGAGTGGGGAGGGTGAAAGAGAAGTCTCCAACAAAGAAAGACCTAATCTTATTTATTTTAGTTGATAATTATTTAATAATTATTTATATTATAAAAATATTTTTTTTAATTATTAATGATCTACTTTATTATTTTTTTTCAACACCGTCAATTAACACTCTCAAATTGAGTTTAATTAAACTTAAATTAAATTGTATAGGATTCAATTAATTGTAAATGAAAATTACAGAATAAAATTAACTATTAAATTAAAATTTAAGGGTTTATTTGAGTCTTTGACCATAAAATAATAATAAAATTAACTCCTTCGCATATACAATATACTTTCAATTGAGCCCTTTCATTATTAAGTGAATGTGAGATTTAATCCTCAATTTTTAAAGCAATCAAGCCTTTTATCTATATAAAATTTGGCCATTAAACCATTATTTCAGCATGTGACTCAAGTGACGATAATGCTAATCAAGTAAACAAGAAATATGTTTTTGAAACACTCCTTTAGTTTAACTTGGTTTTGTAACGTCCCTGCTCTAACTACTAGAGAAATTGTCTGCTTTGGCCCACCACATCCTGAGCCTCACGGTTTTGTTCCATAAGTGGAATGAAGAACTTTTCAGGAGGTCACCCATCCTAAGATTTCTCTCAAGCGAGCATGCTTTAACCCCGGAGTTTTTCCAACTCTACAGGTCATTCTACTAAAAGGCGCCTCTAGTTATTAGTTTCTCCCATTTCAATGTATGATTCGGTTCATTCCTGCCCCTCATTTGGTCAAGGTCTCAAGTGAGGCCCTGCCTCCAGCCATAGATTATTTCCCCTTGCTGCATGGGATGTTACAATTCATATCTCTTGGTCTTCTCCCAGAAATTTTATCATCTCTTTCTATAAGATATCAATATAACAATCCTTCTGTTGTACCATCGATTTGCTTGACATATCATCCTAAGATTTTATATCTCCACTTGTACTCCATTTCTACCCTTTCACGCCTACTTTAACTCTTTTGCATCCCTATATTTTACTGTATTCAAGAAGATACCTCTCACTAATAGACTCTTCCAAAATGGATTACTATCATGCTTACTATCATAACTCTTATCCTTGTAATCCTCAGTGACTTATGACTATCACTCATACATACTCTTCCCACTCTATCTCTTACTGTCATTTTGTCACTTATTTTCATTCACGTTTATTTTCATTCACGTTTCCTTATGAAATGACCCTATTGGTCATACTAAAATGTTTACCTAACCCTTGATCGCAAACCTCACAACTGTTATCTCACCATCTCCACTTAGGTCCTAAGCCTATGTGCCATTTTTCACCATCCTTTTTGTTTTTCATGCCTGTTTGAACCATTAGGTTTACTTTTATTTAACTTACTACTTATTAATTCATTTCCTTGCTTGACAGGACAGTTCATGACACCATTGTATATCCTATAACTTTTTCTTGCTCTATTTGCATTTCCTCAACTAACTTTGCTCATACTATCAATAAGGTGAAGGGATTTTGTCCCATTGGCCGTTATTCCACCTTGGGAATAGAAAATAGATAGTCTAATCTATATACTGCGACTTTGAGCTTCATGTTTTAACTCCTAACACTACATCAATTATGATCAGCTCTAAGTCCTACACTTTTGGGTTCTTTATCTGGACAACTGTCCTCACTCAAGTAATCTCATTCGGGACTTTTTAATATTGTTTTTCAGTTCATCCTATTTACCTTGCCTAGGATGGTACTTTATGTACTTTATATCTCACTTTGATCTTTTTAATCTTGTCCTATTCTTGGCTATTCAATTTACTCTTTAATTCATCTCTTTTATCTCACCCAAAATAGAACCTTGATTACTTTATTCCTTAATTCCATTCTTCTCCTGCTACATCTGAGACCAACCATCCAAATTTTAATTTCTATAATTCCTTTTTTTCCACTGACTTGTTCTTGCTGACTTGCAGTCATTGTCCTTTCCTCTGCTTAGCTACAAACTACCCTCTAATACCTCAAGGAGGGAAATCTACAGGATCCCCTTTTTCCTTACTGCTCAAAAGCTCTGCATCTATCATGATCTGATCCCTTATGATCCTTATAACGAAAATCGTACTCTCCCTAAGGGGACTACTTAAGCCAACTATTCTCTATCACACTACAGTCCCATTTAGGACATTATTTCACAAATCATTATTTTAGTGGTACTCTTTTTTCTCTCCAGGGAAGACATTACCATTATTTGTAGCATAACTAACTACAAAAGAGGTACTACATCTACTGCATTTTCACAACTATATAAAGCTATATGCTCTCTTCTTATACTGTAAACTTTCCTAGGATGCTATTTCGCAAACTACGAATATTATTCATAATCTTCAGTCTCCTTAAAGGAGTAGAGTCGTACTTACGCTCCACTGTCACACCAGGGAGGTGCTATCTTCATTAAATTTTAGGCAATACGTTCACCGTAATGCCAACACTGCCAACGATCTCATATCGGAGACCAAATGATCTCACCAAGTAGGTGTCATCATTACACTGTAACCATACTAAAAACCTCTAGTCTTGTGCCACTTATGCTATAACTCTGCGTTCAAAGTAGGATAACTGAGTCACTGACTCTAGTTATCACCCAATTGTGACCTTTAATGTTCAATCTTTAGGGTCTTAAACCCTAACTAAGAGTTTTCCTAACTCCTCTGCATAAATAGAACTCTGTCTTGACATAACTGTACCAAAATAAAAGTTGTTTATAAACACTCTAATCATGGTGCACCATGGGGAAGCACGCAACTCTACACAATAATTCCATATTGGTATTATAATCTGCAGCTTACAGCATAAACATCGAGAATAATGTATAGTTACTACGGTACGTCCCACATATCAGATTTCCCAAACCTTTTATCTCTCTTGAACTCACTAATACTACACACTTACTCTGACTAGGCT
Organism: Hevea brasiliensis; assembly: GCF_030052815.1. Taxonomy (NCBI): domain Eukaryota; kingdom Viridiplantae; phylum Streptophyta; class Magnoliopsida; order Malpighiales; family Euphorbiaceae; genus Hevea; species Hevea brasiliensis. Next base: position 100,194,267 of record NC_079495.1, on the reverse strand, counting down.
ATCCACTGATAACTGCTAGCAGTGGTACTCTCACTCCCATCTAGGGCAACTATGTCATAACTCACCTTTAAATACTAGTACCTTGCACTAGATAGGCACATCATTAGCCCCATACTGACAAAAACACAGCAGTCTTTGGAGTATGTATTCCCATGGCAAACCTCAACATGTCTGCTAACTCTATTTCACATCTCTATGTACTCCACGAAAATCAAGATACTAACTAAAGCACTCTTATATTACCCGAGGTATAATATAAAAGTTAGAAACAAGGAGTTATAGAAGAAAACGAAATAAGATTCTATGCTCCGCATGTGACCTCCTAACAAGACCCTTTTTACACTCCCAATTAGACTTTTTTCCATGAATCTTGAGCTTAAGCTCTGATACCACAATTGTCACTGTCTTTGGTGGCAAAAGAGGGTACCTATTAGAGCACTTGCAGGCATTACGTATCGCTGTCCCTGCAAGCCCTTGGGCGGAGAGCCACACTTTACCATAGTTCACGCGTGAGAGTTCCCAGGAATCGGTTACATATCGCCGTCCCTACTTTGCTCTGATACCAACTTTCATTGTACATGCCTGTCTAGATTCATTCCTGGAAAAATTTTAATTCTTTTCTTTCTTTTCTTTTCTTTTTTTTTTAATAATAATAATAATACAATTAACAAATGAAATAATAATAATAATAATAATAATAATAATAATAATAATAATAATGATACATGTAAAAATAATATTTTTAACAAAAATACGATTGTGAAAATATAAATTTTAAAACAATGAATAAAATATCAATAAATTATTAGCTTAATAAAAGAAAATATTTATTAAAAAAAAATTTAGGTTGTTACATGAATAGTGTGTTGATGTCAGTCGGAGGAGATTTTTCTTTCTCTTCAAGTTTAGATCGTACCTTTGGCTCTGGAAGTCTATATAAGCAAGGGAAATAATGTTGAGATGACCTAGTATTTAAGAACCCGATAGGCATCGGTATGTACACATTATTTTTAAAAGAAAACGACGACAAGTGTGTACCTGATGTTATGTATTAAAGAACAATCAGAGTAGTGACAGGAGTTAAAACGAGTTAGTTACTAGGGCTTGCAACCCTTTTGGATTATAAGCTGGAAGAAGTGCTAATTGTGGATAAGTTTTAATGGCTGAAATTGTTGCTGATGGATAAATTTGGGGCTGAAGTTTGGAAAGCTATGGGCAATATATGTGGTCATATTACGAAGAATGAACATGAAAAGTATCTTTTCTGGAATTAAGGTATAGCACACATTTCTCATAGCCATGTTAGTTTAGATGGAACTTATAGTTTATGGGGCTTCTATTTAAACAGGATGAGTGATTTCCTACTAAGGGTATTAGGGAATGGTAATTTTTTAATGGTCAAGTTGGGAAGGAGATACAAGAAGGATTTTTTATGGTTAATTATGAGTGTTATATGATGTGAAGGATGTGTTGGTAAGAGCTAATCGTAATGTTAGAATTCCAGGAGTATTGGAACTAGTAGTCAAGATAGGACTAAGAAATAAAAAGAAGGTTAAAGTCGATGATGGGAAAGACATCCTTGAAGGAAAAGGTATACGGATGAGAGAGGACAAAGGTTAAAGAATAAGTATGGTAGATTAGGAAGATATTAATAATGGTAGAAAACAGGAAAAAGAAGTGGATAAGATCCAGAGAATAGGAGAATAGCTCAATAGATTTAGTTACAATGATGAGAATAAGAAGGAATAAGTCTGCAAGGGACACACCAAGGGATGTTTAAAACAAGTTATGGTGAGGTACTAGATTCAAGGAGTAGTGGAGCCTCAACCTAAGTGTTAATGTATCAGGAAAATGGTCAATGGATAGTTAGAGGTAAGAGTTTCGCTACGGAATGAAGATGATAGCTAGGACACTACATCAGAGTAAAAAAAGCAACGAATAACCACATTCTTTTCTTGGAGCTTTTTATTTAAAATTCAATGATGAATTTTTCTTAAGGGGGATGAATGTAATAACCTAATTTTTTTTTTAATAAATATTTTCTTTTATGAAGCTATTAAGTTGTTGATATTTTATTCATTGTTTTAAAATTTATATTTTCACAATCATATTTTTGTTAAATGAATATTATTATTATTATTATTATTATTATTATTATTATTTATTGTTATTATTATTATTAAAAAAAGAAAAGAAAAGAAAGAAAAGAATTAAAATTTTTTTAGGAATGAATCTAGATAACATGGCTATCCGGATTCATTCTTAAAATTAAAAAAAGCAAAAAAACAATAACCAATAGACCCCTCTCTCTGCCTCACGCATCTCTCTTTCCCCCCCATCTCTTCTCTCCCTTTTCTCCATTTTTTTCAGTTGGTGAAGGAGCAACCACCACTGACCAGCGACTGAGCAACTCTAGGCAATGCCGGCAAGCCACCAGTCGGTCGACAGTAGCACCAGAAGCGGCGGCATGTGAGGGAGAAGGGAGAGAAATGCACGTGCAGGGGCAACGACTTTCCGATGTGATTTCGGCTTCATCCGGCGTTCAATCCAGGCGATTCAGGTGGCGTTGGAAAGCATGTTCCAAGAGCTTTCTTTTGATGCTAATTTTGTAGCAAATGGAGGTCGGATGAGTGAGATATGGAAGAGAAAAGTTTCGAGTTTTTCAAGCTTTTCGGTCCAATCTAGGACGATCCGACTGTTGGATCGACGATCCGAGATGACCTTTGGACTCAGGAGGAGTGTCACACCTTAACCCTTTGTAAGGCATAACATGATCCCGTAGAATACCTAATGAACTACCGAACTTCACCTACCGATAACTCATTAAGTACCCTACAAGGGATTTTAAAACAATTTTCTTATTTTTGATAAGTGGTGAGCATAATCTAATAGGTGTTTAAAAAATTTAATTAAAATTAAAACTAGTTAATATTTTTGGCCCATTTTATTTTTACTCAAATTTTATAAAAATTTTGACAGAGTTCCCTCTGTATTTTGAGAAACCAGTTCTTCAAATACCTGTAAAAAGCACTTCTAAAAATTTTTCTCAACAACGGCTTCAATTTCATACTCAATCTCAATCAATTTCTCAATACATTTATTAACTTTCAAATTTTCAATCCACTATCCAATGATCATCAAAATACTAGCAATCCATTTCATTCAAATTAAATAAAATAGTTCCACTCATATTTCATTAGAAACAAAACAATTTAGATACATTATTACAAAATTTACATTAAGAGAATTTCAAACTACAATATATATTACAACTTTATACAATTTTTATACAAACTGCTCAAGACCCATTTTTACATGTCCATACATTTATGTGCAATATATACATCAAAAGAAATATTTACAGTTAGGGTATAAATTATACCCGAAGACTTTAAGCTGATAGCTCCTCACACCTCAATGACTCATGCTTTGCTCCTCTAGTCTCTGTATCTGCGACAGCAATAGAAGCTATCGCTGAGTACTAGGACTCAGTGGTGCACAACATACTAAAATAATCTTTATGCAAAAATTAAATCACATTTATTCAAAAATTTGGCTGAATATGAGAATTAAGTACAAATCATACATTGTGAGATTTTAAATGCAAACCAAGTTCATTTCAAAATATCAAAACACATTTCATAAAACCCACAGTTAGATCATGCCATTCGAAACAAATAGAATCTCAATAGCCAGAGGCTAAAGAGAAATCACATCACAAGGCTAGCTAGCTCAAATATATGGATATCCATTCACATCCTCTTCTACTGGCACACCTCAATACTTCTCTAGAGAAGGAATCAAAATTCGAAACTAATTACCCCCACTAGTCGTGCTAGTGAGGTGTTCAAATATATGGTCATGACACTGTGGTTTCAAAACTTATCTTAACAATTTGCTAAACATTGTCATTTTAATATACATAATAACTTTCAACAATTTAAATCAAAACATCATAAGAATGCCATAATCCAATATTTCACATTATTCAAAACAGTATGCAAAAGATGATTACAAAAAGTATACGTTGTACACAAACCTCAAACGAGTCGCCTCTTGGCCTTGACTCGGTTCCTTGGGTTCTTTCTCGGTATTCCTTTCAACTGAAACACACAAATTTACAGTATTTCAGTACCATAATTTAACATAAATCCAAAAATAAATTTAACTTCACTTTTACCTAGCTCTAACGTGCTAAATTCGACGTTCTTGAAATTTTGTGTTTCGGGTTACTATTCACTACACTATCCAAGTCAAATTATTGACTTTCTAAGGCTTAATAGGTATGGGAATTCCAACTTCACCCACATACCACATTTTGGTCACTAAACTTGTTGATTTTGGTCATTTTCTCAACACTTAAGTCTTTTAGGCAAAATTGTCAATTTTCAGTTTTTGGTGTCTAGATTGCACTGTTCCATTGGTCACTTTTCTGTTGGAATTTGGCAAAACTTCATTCATGGAAAATGTTTCCTATTGTTTTAAGTTTATTCTCCTTTTTGAATCACTCCAATTGGAGTTTTACATTGTTCATTTAGTCAGTTTGTACAGAGGCAGCCTGTGATTTTCCGACTTCGGCCACTTTGTTCACTAGGTTTTAGTCACTTTTTGGGCAGGCTTCCTAAATGAAAATTGTGTCATTTTATATCTATTTTCATCCCAAATTGGTCCCATATCAATTGGACTTATAAAATTTCATTTTTGGTCCTTCAAAGCTGACTTGGTCATGCTGTCAGCAGCATGACCACACTCCCTCCGAATTTAACTTTAATTCCAATCACTCCAACACAACTCATTTGGTCATAAATGACCATTTTCACTTCACAATAGGTCCAAGACACCATTTACTCATTTCTTACATTTTTGGTTCATAAACCCTAAGTCCCAAAACCCTAACTTTGTCCAATCTTCACAATTCATGTAATCTAATTATACAATCACATATATAACATCTATTCACCAATATTTCATGTTTAACCTAACTAAATACCATTAAAACCTTAGGGTTCTATGGCTGCCACATTCTTTCTTCCCTTATTTAAGCATGATTTCCTTTATTTCAAATGCAATTTCATCACACATAAACTCAAATTCATGAATTCCATAAGAATCCAAACTTGAAATTGCACTTACCTCAATTTGTAGATTTCCTAATTCTTCACTTCTCCAAGTTTTCTTTTCCTTCTTGCTCCCAAAGTCTTTATCTAGGTCTAGGGATAAGATTTAATGTTTGGATTTAGAGGATTTATGGAAAGGAACCAAAGAATTCCAAGCTTTTCTCGCTTAAAAATGGTGGAACAAAATAAGAAGAGAGGGAGAGGAGAGAGCTACGGGAATAAGCAAAAGAAGAAGTGAACAAAAATCTTTTTGAATTTTTGTTTTTATGCCCATAATTGACTTGGTCAAAAAAGGTTGGAAAATTAAAATTAATTTTGACATCTTATATGATGTCATCATCATGATGTAATAAGTATCATTTTTATTCTTTTTCTTTTTCTTTAATTCTTCAATAGTTCTTTAATTTAATTCTTGATCCCGAAATTTTCTTTTCTCCTATTTTATTTGACAGTTAGGTCATAAGTCAGCTCTCGGGGTCCATTGACCAAATTGCCCCTCGCCAGTTCATCCCGGTTTGCAAATAATTCAATATTTCTTTCGGCTCCCTGACCTAATTATTTAACTGACTTAACAGTCCTTTTTCGTTATTTTCTCTTTTCCACTGTGTTTATAATGGTCCTAAGGACCGCAGCGTCACATTTTACGGTTCGAAATTTGAGTTTAAAATGACTTCGCAGTCGTTCCCGAGAAGGTCACCCCTCGCTGTGACTTTTGGCTCGTTTAACCTCTTATGTTCTATTTTTCTTATTAATACTTAACTAATTGGACATTACTAATTATTTGTGTTTATGGCTTCTCTAGTTGTCTTAAGTGTGGTTCTAATCCCCTTAATTGTTCAGACCGACACGACCACGAATAATGATGAAATATACCAGGCTATACAAATAGGGGTGTTACAATTCTCCCCCCCTTAAAATAAATTTCGTCTCGAAATTTTACCTGGTATCAGTCTCTGAACAACTGTGGGTGCTGTCTCCTCATGTCCTCCTCTCGTTTCGAAGTAGACTCCTGGCCCGAATGATGGCTCCACAGCACTTTTACCAACGGTATCTACTTGTTCCGCAGCTGCTTCACCTTATAAACTAGAATCACTATGGGTTCTTTCTCATATGTAAGGTTTGGATTCATTTCAATTTCTTCCACTGGTAGTACATGAGATGGGTCTGATCGATACCTCCTCAACATAGACACATGGAAGACATTATGTATCTTCTCCAACTCTGGAGGTAGTGCCAACCGACATGCCAAAGGACCCACTCTTTCCAGAACCTCATATGGCCCAATGGAACGATGACTCAGTTTCCCCTTTCTACCGAATCTCATAATTCTCTTCCAAGGAGAAACCTTGAGAAAAACTTTCTCACCCACTGCATACTCAATATCCCTTCTTTTCAGATCAATGTAGGACTTCTGACGGTCTGATGCAGTCTTAAGTCGATCTCGAATCACCCTGATTTTCTCTTCAGTTTGTTGAACAATTTCGGGTCCAATCATTTTTCTTTCACCCACGTCATCCCAACACAATGGGGTTCTACATTTTCTGCCATACAAAGCTTCATATGGAGGCATTCCAATGCTTGATTGGTAGCTATTGTTGTAAGCAAACTCAATCAAAGGCAAGTGTGTATCCCAACTGCCCTCAAACTCAATCACACAAGCCCGTAGCATGTCCTCTAAGATCTGAATTACCCTCTCAGACTGGCCATCTGTCTGTGGGTGGAATGCAGTACTGAAGTTCAATCTAGTTCCTAGGGCTTTCTGAAGACTACCCCAGAATCTAGTAGTGAACCTAGGATCTCTGTCTGATACGATGGATACTGACACTCCATGCAATCTCACAATCTCATCAATGTACAACTTGGCCAATCTTTCTAAACTGTAGTCCATCCAGACTGGCAGAAAATGAGCAGACTTGGTCAGTCTGTCAACAATTACCCATACTGCATCATGACTCTTCTGTGTCCTCGGAAGTCCCATCAAAAAATCTATCGTTATTCTCTCCTATTTCCATTCTGGTATTGGTAGTGGATGTAACAACCCAGCGGGTACTTGATGCTCTGCCTTCACTTGCTAACAAGTTAGGCATTTAGAAACAAACTCTGCCACATTTCTTTTCATACCCATCCACCAGTAATGCTCCTTTAGCCCTCTATACATTTTTGTGCCACCAGGGTGCATGGCAAAAGGAGACTCATGTGCTTCCTTCAAAATGATCTTCCTCAATTCAACATCATTAGGAACACACATTCTGCCCTGGTGTAACAGTAGACCATCATCTCTTATTGAAAATTGTAGTCTCTTGCCCTGCCGGACTTCTTCCAATAGCTTCTGATACCTTTCATCATTACGGCGCTATTCGACCGATCAATCAACACTGGTTGTACATGCCATGCAACTGCTGTCTGCCCATCATCATTAATCTTTAAGCTGGCATGCAATGATCTTAACTCATGTACCAAAGACAAATGAGTAACTCGTAGACTTGCCATAGTCTTGCGACTTAAGGCATCAGCCACAACATTAGCTTTCCCTGGCTGATAGTCTATCAGACAATCGTAGTCTTTTATCAACTCTAACCATCTCCTCTGTCTCAAGTTCAGCTCTTTCTGAGTGCCCAAATACTTCAAACTCTTATGATCTGTGTAGATGTAATACTTTTCCCCATATAAATAGTGTCTCCAGATCTTAAGAGCAAACACAATGGCTGCAAGCTCCAAATCATGTGTTGGATAGTTCCTCTCATGCGGTTTTAGCTGGCGTGATGCATAGGCAATGACATTTCGATCTTGCATCAGTACATAGCCTAACCCATTGTGAGAAGCATCACTATATATTGTATATTCTTTACCCGGGGTAGGTAAAGTCAGGACTGGAGCTTTAGTCAAACATCTCTTCAATTCATCAAAACTCTGTTGGCATTTATCCGTCCACTAAAATTTCACATCTTTTCTAAGCAGCTTGGTCAATGGAGATGCCAATATGGAGAATCCCTTCACAAATCTACGGTAGTATCCAGCTAAACCCAGAAAACTACGAATCTCTGTGACATTTCTGGGTGGCCTCCAATTAAGGACAGCTTCAATCTTACTTGGATCTACCTTAATGCCCTCTTCTGATACTACATACCCCAAGAAAGATATCTCCTTCAGCCAAAATTCACAATTCGACAATTTGGCATATAGTTGTTTCTCCCTCAAAGTCTGCAGTACAATCCGCAGATGTCTATTATGCTCTCCTGCATTCCTTGAATAGACCAATATATCATCAATGAATACCACAACAAACTGGTCGAGGTATGGTCTGAAGATAGTGTTCATCAGATCCATAAAAGCAGCCAGAGCATTAGTTAACCCGAATGGCATAACTAGGAACTCATAATGGCCATAGCGGGTTTTGAAGGCAGTTTTAGGAATACTCTGCTCTTGTACTTTCAGCTGATAATAACCTGATCTCAGGTCAATTTTGGAGAACACAGCTACACCCCTCAACTGATCAAACAAGTCATCAATGCGGGGCAATGGATATCTATTCTTTATTGTCACCTTATTCAACTGCCGATAATCAATACACAAGCGGAGAGTGCCATCTTTCTTCTTTACAAATAACACTGGCGCTCCCCAAGGTGACACACTAGGGCGGATAAAGCCCTTGTCAAGCAATTCTTGCAACTGCACTTTCAACTCTTTCAATTCTGCAGGTGCCATTCTATATGGCGTTATAGAGATTGGGTCCACACCAAGTATAACATTAATCTCAAACTGCACCTCTCTTTCTGGAGGTAATCCTGGTAATTCATCAGGAAATACATCCGGAAAATCACATACAGTAGGGATGTCCCTTAGTGCTGGACTCCCCACTTGGGTGTCTATCACATGTGCCAAGTATGCTTCATAGCCCTTTCTGATCATCCTTCTGGCTAATGCAGCCGAAATGATGTTTGATGGCAGTAAATGCCTCTCCCCATGTATTACCATATCACTGTACAAAGGAAGACCAAAAGTGACTGTCTTCAGTCTACAGTTAATCATGGCATAATGCCTGGCTAACCAATCCATGCCCAAGATGATATCATACTCTCTGAAGGGCATTTCAATCAAATCTGACAGAAAAACATGTCCTTAGATCACCAAAGGACAGTCTCTATAGATTCTGTTGACCCGGACCTCTTGTCCTAACGGACTAGTTACTAGCACTTCAAAACCCATTTGCACACATGGAACAACAAGTGAACTGACTATGCTAGCACTAACATATGAATGAGTTGAACCCGGATCAAACAATACAAATACTTCTTGCTCAGAGATAGAGAATGTACCAGCTACCACATCAGAAGTCTCAGCCTCTTCTCGTTGTCTCATTGCGTAGATTCTGGTTGAAGCACTTCCTTGTGCTGATTGACCAACTGTGCCCTGACTGCTTGAAGCAGTGCCTCTACCTCTGCCTCTTCCTCTACCAACTGACTGTGAACCTCTGGGAGCAGGACTTTGAATAGATCCCTCGGCAGTAGTAGGAGTTGGACCATATCTCGAAGACGGAGCACTAGTGCAGTCTCTTGCTAAATGACCCTTGCCTCCACAGTTAAAGCAGGCTCCAGTGGCCCAATAACACTCCCCCCCATGAATCTTGCCACAAGTCTCATAGGGGCGGGCAGAATGTGAATCCCTGCTCGACTGCTGACCAGACCTAGGGGGTCTCTGTCCGGAGAATCGGCCCCTACCAAATCTTCCACCTCGACCCCTGCTGGGTCCACTAAACTTCCTTCTCTTTCCAGAGGTAGCACCAGAACTCTGTTCAACTAATTTTTTCCCCTTGTCTTTTTCTGATTTCTCAGCTTTTTCTGATTTTTCTTTCACTAGGGTTGCTTCTGATTCAATTCTCTCCAGTTCAAGTGCTTGAGACATAAGCTCTGAGAAGTTGCTGTGTCGAAATCCCACAACTTGCATTCTTATGCTGGGCGTCAAACCCGTCTCAAATCTCTTGCACCTTGCCTTGCTGGTAGTAAGGAGACTCCCCGCATAGTGACTCAGGTGGGAGAACTCCCTCTCATACTCTGCCACTGATCGATTTCCTTGTTTCAAACTCAAAAATTCTTGCGATTCGATTAACATATGCATCCGGATGTATTTACATGCGAACTCTCTCGATGAAGTCATCCTGTGTCAAGATCGTGGTTCAGCCAAGCTGTGAGGGATGGTCTTCCACCAATCATACACATCCCCTTGCAGTAGAGACACAGAATACTCAAACTTTAGTTCATCTTGGCAGTGCAGCTTCTTAAATACTCTGTCCATTCTTTCAAGCCATTGCTCTGCCTCTAAAGGGTCCACTGTACCCTTGAATTATGCAGCCCCATACTTCAATAACTTGTCATACTGTCTCGCTGGAGGCAATGGTTGTGCCACAGGTGGTTGTGGTGGAGTTTGAACAGGCATACCCCCAGCCATTTGTTGAAACATTGCCGCCATCTGCTGTGCAAACTGTGCAGGAAACTGCGGCATTTGCGGGGCTGGTGCTACTGACCCACTGACATTCGGTAAAGCTGGGGCTTCCTCTTGTGCCTCAGCTTCAACAGACTGCTTAACTGAGCGATCCCCTTCTTTCATTTCAGTCTGAAGTTAGGGTATCTCCTGAACAAGTAACACATGGAGATTTCCCTCCGTTAGTTCATATTCATGATGTAATGCACTGTATGTAACAATTATGGACATTGAGCAGTTGTACTTAACAAAGAAAAACACAAATTCACAAGTTAAAACATACTTCAAAAATTTGCTCTGATACAACTAAAACATGTCACACCTTACCCCTTTGTAAGGCATAACATGATCCCGTAGAATTCCTAATGAACTACCGAACTTCACCTACCGATAACTCATTAAATACCCTACAAGGGATTTTAAAACAATTTTCTTATTTTTGATAAGTGGTGAGCATAATCTAATAGGTGTTTAAAATATTTAATTAAAATTAAAACTAGTTAATATTTTTGGCCCATTTTATTTTTACGCAAATTTTATAAAAATTTTGACAGAGTTCCCTCTGTATTTTGAGAAACCAGTTCTTCAAATACCTGTAAAAAACACTTCTAAAAATTTTTCTCAACAACTGCTTCAATTTCATACTCAATCTCAATTAATTTCTCAACACATTTATCAACTTTCAAATTTCAAATCCACTATCCAATGATCATCAAAATACTAGCAATCCATTTCATTCAAATTAAATAAAATAGTTCCACTCATATTTCATTAGAAACAAAACAATTTAGATACATTATTACAAAATTTACATTAAGAGAATTTCAAACTACAATATATATTACAACTTTATACAATTTTTATACAAACTGCTCAAGACCCAATTTTACATGTCCATACATTTATGTGCAATATATACATCAAAAGAAATATTTACATTTAGGGTATAAATTATACCCGAAGACTTTAAGCTGATAGCTCCTCACACCTCAGCAGCTCAGTCTGCTGCTACTCTAGTCTCTGTATCTGCGACAGCAATAGAAGCTATCGCTGAGTACTAGGACTCAGTAGTGCACAACATACTAAAATAATCTTTATGCAAAAATTAAATCACATTTATTCAAAAATTTGGGTGAACATGAGAATTAAGTACAAATCATGCATTGTGAGATTTTAAATGCAAACCAAGTTCATTTCAAAGTATCAAACACATTTCATAAAACCCACAGTTAGATCATGCCATTCGAAACAAATAGAATCTCAATAGCCAGAGGCTAAAGAGAAATCACATCACAAGGCTAGCTAGCTCAAATATATGGATATCCATTCACATCCTCTTCTACTAGCACACCTCAACACTTCTCGAGAGAAGGAATCAAAATTCGAAACTAATTACCCCCACTAGTCGTGCTAGTGAGGTGTTCAAATATATGGTCATGACACTGTAGTTTCAAAACTTATCTTAACAATTTGCTAAACATTGTCATTTCAATATACATAATAACTTTCAACAATTTAAATCAAAACGTAATAAGAATGCCATAATCCAATATTTCACATTATTCAAAACAGTATGCAAAAGATGATTACAAAAAGTATACGTTGTGCACAAACCTCAAACGAGTCGCCTCTTGGCCTTGACTCAGTTCCTCGGGTTCTTTCTCGGTATTCCTTTTAACTGAAACACACAAATTTACAGTGTTTCAGTACCATAATTTAATATAAATCCAAAAATAAATTTAACTTCACTTTTACCTAGCTCTAACGTGCTAAATTCGACGTTCTTGAAATTTTGTGTTTCAGATTACTATTCACTACACTATCCAAGTCAAATTATTGACTTTTTAAGGCTTAATAGGTATGGGAATTCCAACTTCACCCACATACCACATTTTGCTCACTAAACTTGTTGATTTTGGTCATTTTCTCAACACTTAAGTCTTTTAGGCAAAATTGTCAATTTTCAGTTTTTGGTGTCTAGGTTGCACTGTTCCATTGGTCACTTTTCTATTGGAATTTGGCAAAACTTCCTTCATGGAAAATGTTTCCTATTGTTTTAAGTTTATTCTCCTTTTTGAATCACTCCAATTGGAGTTTTGTAGCCCATGTTATAGCCATTTGAACCATGGCTGCCGAATTGGATTCAACCCAGATTTTCTGAGCAATTTTTGGTGCCGGTAGTTTTAGGTCACCAACTTGGGGGGGGCCAAATGACTTGGTTAATGGCATAATTTGGATTTGTGTTCTTCATGAAAGTTTTTATCTATATCTCATTTAACCACTGGTAAAATTTCAGGTCATTTAGACCTGCCTAGCTCAAGTTATGGCTAAATGAACAAACATTGTTCATTTAGTCAGTTTGTACAGAGGCAGCCTGCGATTTTCCGACTTCGGCCACTTTGTTCACTAGGTTTTAGTCACTTTTTGGGCAGACTTCCTAAATGAAAATTGTGTCATTTTATGTCTATTTTCATCCCAAATTGGTTTCATATCAATTGGACTTGTAAAATTTCATTTTTGGTCCTTCAAAGCTGACTTGGTCATGCTGCTGGCAGCATGACCACACTCCCTCAGAATTTAACTTTAATTCCAATCACTCCAACATAACTCATTTGGTCATAAATGACCATTTTTCACTTCACAATAAGTCCAAGACACCATTTACTCATTTCTTACATTTTTGGTTCATAAACCCTAAGTCCCAATGTCACACCTCGGCTTAGGGGGCCCCAGCTCAAGCCCCTCTATGGGTGGCCTTCTTGCCAGCGTACCCTTCTAGAGGCCGGACCTGCGACTCACAAGGTACTGTCCGCTTTGTGGAATTAAATCCCTTCGCCTGTGAGCTAGGATTCGAACCCTTATCACTCACGGTTTTGGTTCGCCTCTCACCAATAGCTCTATTGGTGAAGGGATTTAATTCCACAAAGCGACAAGCACTTTGTGAGTCGCAGTCCGCTCTAGAAGGGTACGCTGCAAGAAGGCCACCCATAGAGGGGCTTGAGTCAGCCCTGCCGAGGTGTTGTCACAATAAAAGGGGCCCCACTCAAGCCCCTCTAGTGAGCCTTCTTGCGTGCCCTTTAGAGGCGGGACTGCGACTCACAAAGGTCTTGTCCGCTTTATGGAATTAAATCCTTCGCAGAGTTAGATTCGAACCCTTATCACTCGGTTTTGCTGCCTCTCACCAATTGAGTCGCCACCATTGGTGGTGAAGCAAAACCGTGAGTGATAAGGGTTCGAATCCAGCTCAATTGGTGAGAGGCGAAGCAAAACCGTGAGTGATAAGGGTTCGAATCCTAGCTCTGCAGAAGCGAAGGGATTTAATTCCACAAAGCGGACAGTACCTTGTGAGTCGCAGGTCCGGCCTCTAGAAGGGTACGCTGGCAAGAAGGCTCACTAGAGGGGCTTGAGCTGGGGCCCCCTAAGCCGAGGTGTGACACCCAAAACCCTAACTTTGTCCAATCTTCACAATTCATGTAATCTAATTATACAATCACATATATAACATCTATTCACCAATATTTCATGTTTAACCTAACTAAATACCATTAAAACCTTAGGTTTCTATGGCTGCCACATTCTTTCTTCCCTTATTTAAGCATGATTTCCTTTATTTCAAATGCAATTTCATCACACATAAACTCAAATTCATGAATTCCATAAGAATCCAAACTTGAAATTGCACTTACCTCAATTTGTAGACTTCCTAATTCTTCACTTCTCCAAGTTTTCTTTTCCTTCTTGCTCCCAAAGTGTTTATCTAGGTCTAGGAATAAGATTTAATGTTGGGATTTAGAGGATTTATGGAAAGGAACCAAAGAATTCCAAGCTTTTCTTGCTTAAATATGGTGGAACAAAATAAGAAGAAAGGGAGAGGAGAGAGCTACGTGAATAAGCAAAAGAAGAAGTGAAAAAAAATCTTTTTGAATTTTTGTTTTTATGCTCATAATTGACTTGGTCAAAAAAGGTTGGAAAATTAAAATTAATTTTGACATCTTATATGATGTCATCATCATGATGTAATAAGTATCATTTTTATTCTTTTTCTTTTTCTTTAATTCTTCAATAGTTCTTTAATTTAATTCTTGATCCCGAAATTTTCTTTTCTCCGATTTTATTTGACAGTTAGGTCACAAGTAAGCTCTCGGGGTCCATTGACCAAATTGCCCCTTGCCAGTTCATCCCGGTTTGCAAATAATTCAATATTTCTTTCGGCTTCCTGACCTAATTATTTGACTGACTTAACAGTCCTTTTTCGTGATTTTCTCTTTTCCACTATGTTTATAATGGTCCTAAGGACCGCAGCGTCACATTTTACGGTTCGAAATTTGAGTTTAAAATGACTTTGCAGTCGTTCCCGAGAAGGTCACCCATCGCTGTGACTCTTGGCTCGTTTAACCTCTTATGTTCTGTTTTTCTTATTAATACTTAACTAATTGGACATTACTAATTATTTGTGTTTATGGCTTCTCTAGTTGTCTTAAGTGTGGTTCTAATCCCCTTAATTGTCCGGACCGACACCAGTCATCGGAACAGTGAAATATACCAGGCTATACAAATAGGGGTGTTACAAGGAGGGGAGTAATATTTTGGTATAACTAGTTCCAGCAGATGTCGCCAATGACCAGCAGCTGACCGCCGTGCGCGATGGTCCTGGCGGTGGCTCCGACCAGCTTTGGGGATGATTCAATTTCCAGAGGTTTCCTCATAAATTTTTGAAACTTTTGAGACATAGATAAGCTTTGAGTAAGATTATTCTCCTTATTTCTTAGTCTGTGGTGCTTAGATACAGTGTTTCTTAAATAGAAAAAAATTGAAGAAAAATTCTAAGAAAAATATATGATGAAAGTAAAATTATTTAGAGATTATTTAGAGATAGTGTTTGTTGAATTTTTGAGTGATTGTGGAATATTTTTGAAAAACATATATGGGTTTTAGTTGGATTTTTAGCACACGGGTATATAAAAATTATACGAATTTTTGGTATTTAAATTTTATATGATTAGTTGAAGCTTGAGAATGGAGAGTTAAATATGTGAATGTTGAGTTGGAGAGTTAAATACGGGTATATAAGATATGTCACACGGTGTACCGGCACACTCTAATATACCTTAATTAATTTATATCATGCTTTTGAATATAATTTATGAAATATAATTTATTTAAGCCATTTATCAAAAGTATTATTTATTTGAGGTTCCGAAAATTTTAAAGAAAATCCGGCAGAGTACCGGCTAAAAATGGAGAAAACAGTTCTTCGGAACCTGTGAAAAACACTTCCAATATTCATGTCTCATCATCTCAAACTCCAATATCAAAATCTCAACAATTTTCAATTTCAGTTCTCAACATCCTTTTCATTTCTCAAACAACCATTTCTCATAATACTCATATACAAACAATAAATAAATGCTCAATTTTTGCATTCATAACCATAACTTTCATTATTTACATGAACATCAAAATACATTACACAAGTTCAGCTACATATGAGAAAATAAAAATTTGTTACAAAATGCCAAAATGACACCTAGTGTCCTACCAATGCACTGCAGAAGTTGAGATGACACGGACACTGTGCAGAACTGCAGGATGGACTCACCCAGTCTGCGGTCTACTAGGCTCATGATCTGTATCTCCAGAACCTACGCATGGCAAAAAGCAACGCGGTAAGCAATAATGCTTAGTGGTGCAATAATAAAATAAAAGAAATAGCAAGAAAATAAATATGTAGTGAATGTATATGTTTCATTTGTTTTGAATTTGTATATCATTAACTTTGTCCACTTTCATTCATTTGGTTGCCCAAGTAACCTACACTAGATGACTGGACTGGATAAATGGGTAAACTGGCACTGGGTATCAAGTACCTCTGGACGTCACACCATCGGTCACATATGCATCACCCGGTGTGCAACATAACAGCTAACAAGCTGTGATAACATCAGGCACAAGGCCAAATCTCAATACAAGGTCAGAATGGCTAAAAGCCATAAAATCACAGAATGGCATATTGCCATGTGCAGTACTGCTAACTGAACCCTATTGGCATGCCAAACTATCCAAACCAATCTTGTTAGGTATACTAGGGCATTTGATACCTTTGAATTCTTCAAATTTTGAATTTCAAGTTTTGGTGTCACTATTCACCTCATTGGTCAACAAAAATGTTAACTTTTGGATAGAAAATAGGTGTATTGGTTTTAACACCCCAAACATACCACATTTTGTATTTAAAACTTATTGGAATTGATTACCATTACCATTTCTAAGCTTAAAACCAAGAGGGCAGAATTTTCAATTTTTGTGACCTAATTTTACTGTTCTATTGGGCCCTGTTGCAGTGGGAATTTGAGGAAATGGTAAACATGAAAGTTGTTCCTTATTTTATCTAGTTGAATTTCCTTTTTTGAATCACTCCATTTGGAGTTTTGTAGCTCCAGATATGGTCCAAAAACCACAGCTGGCCGGATTGCCAAAACTGCAGAATTACCAAATCTACAGTACCATAAACAGTGACTGTGATTGCATTTTTGAATAGGTTCTAACCATAATTTGGGGTAGGTTTCTTCATGAAAGTTGTTTGTCTATGTCTTAACTTGTTGCTGTAAAAATTTCAGGTCAATTGACCATATCTACAATGAGTTATGGCCAAATGAACAATTACTGTTTATTTGGTCATTTCTGCAGGTGCTGTTGCAGGGTATCCGGATTGGGGCCAACTTTTGGTTCTCTTGCTTTGGTCTTTTGGGCATGGTTTCTTCAGCAAAAATGTGCCATTATAAGCCTAGTTTCATGTCCAATTGGCCAAACACCAATTGGACCTACACAGCCAAAGTTATGGCTGTCTAAGTGGGCTGGAATCTCAGCCACTCTTGCTGCTGTCCCTAGGCAGCATACTCATTCACTTTGCTATGCTATATTTCAGTCCAAATTATGGTCAACTTACCTAAAATGGTCACTAATTGACCATTAAAATGTTCTCTAACAATTTCCTAAGCCAAGCCAAATTTTCACTTCTCAAAACCCTAATTCCCATATGAGTTTTCACAACATGCTTTAATTAACTAACTAATCCATTATACTTATATTTACATACTTTAAACATAATCCCTAGTGCACTCCAAGCCCATCAAAACACTCACTCTTGTTCCTTACTTAGGGGCAGCCGAAATCCATGGGCTACTTACACTTAACTTTTGTTCTTTTAAGTCACAAGTTCATGTTGATTTCAAGTCCCTAACATAGAAAATAAGAGTTTTAAATAGATAGGTGCACTAACCTCTTGTAGGCAGATTTTTTCCAAGCTCAAAACTTCACTTTCTTTCCTTTTCTTGGCTGCCAAACACTTCCCAAGAGGTATAGACAAGTTTTTGGTGAAAGGTGTCTAGGGTTTAAGGTGAAATAAAGAGGGAAATTGAGCTTTGATTGAAGTTGTCAATGGAGGTTTGGGCATGCAAGGGTTTCGGCTGCACTTGAGGAAAGAGGGATGGCTGCTGGTTTTTTGATGATTTTGGTCTTCATTTATCTCTTTTATTAGTTAGTCAAATGGTTGCTTAATTGTGATTGGTTATAGTTTTTAAATGACATCATCATGATGTCATAAATAAGCCTTTTTCCTCATTTTCTTTTCTTTTCTTCACTACTCATTTTCAATTTAATTTCTAGTAATGTTTATTCATATTTTATGTCATATTAATTATTTACTCAACTGGACAAGTCGGCCAAAAATCATCTCTGAAGACGAAATGACCAAAATGCCCTCCGTTTGGCTTAACGGATCAAAATTGTCTGTACCGATTGAAAAAATTTTCTAGGTATTTTCTTGGCATTCTAATTCCATAGGAACCTCAATAACCCTTCTCTGGAGTCCCAAAAATTATTTTATAATTTTTCCCCCGGGTCTAGGGCTCCTAGTTGCGAGAACCGCAACTTACCTCTGGTTACCCATCGCTTGGGCACCGGCTCATTTGACTTGGTTGTATTTTATTTCTAAAATTTTTACTAAATTTTTCTTATTAGTATTTGAGTTAATTTTGGTTCCTCACTTTAGTTTAAATATTTTTCCGGACGTTCTAGCTGTCCGGACCGACACCGGTCACCGGAATAGTAGAATGTACGGAATTGCTACCGAGAGGGTGTTACAAATTTTCAGCACAAAATTAAGGTGTCCTTATTTCTTTAAAATCCTTGATTTGAGTTAGCACTTATGGATTTATAATATAATTGTTTAGGTGATCAGGATCAGTCATCCTTCTCCCCTCAGCCACCGCAGTAGTTTTTGGTCAATCTATGAGTATATATTTATTTTATTTACAATTTTAATATTATTATATTTCTGACATGCTCATGCATCACTTATACTTATATTTATATAGTTAAAAATTAGGCATGCCCTGCTTTGCATTTATACTTGATGATATTACTTTGGTTGCTTTGTTTTGATAATCTGGAGCTGTGTGTATGTGAGTGGATGTATATGTGGTGTATATGGATATGTGTAGGGTGGGCAAATCAGCTTGAGCTAGTCTCGCTTGGGGCCCGGTTCTTTTTTTGAGGAAGTTGGGGTGAGTACAGCTTTAAATTGATCTCGCTGACCCTTGCATATGGATTATTAAGCGAAAGTCCAGCTTGAGTTAATCTCGCTGGCAGGCCTTAGATTAAAAGAGCTAGGTAGGGGGATCAGCTTCCCATATATGTATGTGTGAGTATGGATTTGACACGGGTATGTGATTGCTCCAGATTATCTTTGATGTGACTTAATATGACTTGTATGAAGATGATGCATTTCATTTCCAATGATGCATTAGAATTAGATAGTTATAGAGATTGTATATAAAATAAATATTTACTCTATGAGTCGAACGCTCACTTTTGTTCATCATTTTTCCTGGCTACAGGAGGAGTTCTTTTTCAGAGTAACCTGCTTTATTCATCGCAAGTTTAACATCAGTCATTTATTTGTTTTATTATTTTCTAAATTTGAAATCTAGAACTCTGCATGTGATAGCAGTAGGATGGGCATTGTTGGAGACTGTATTAATTTAAATTTTTGATATCAATAAATGAAATTTTTATGATATTTATATAGTTTATAATTGATTGATTTAAGGTTGAGCTGGGCTCTCCTGATTTTAGATTTTAATAGTTATTAGGTTGGGTTGACCCGAATAAAAATATAATATAATATTTTATTTGATTTTATTTGCATGATGGGACTCAATTTTGGGCCCTGATTATGGATGTGAGATTAGTAAAGCTTACTACAGACCTTGGAGACTTTATGCCGGCCCATGTCCTAATGCCAATCCGACCCGTGGGTTCGGGTCATGATAGGTTTAATTTGATTGCAGAAGATATATGACTCATTTAACAGATATAGATTCCAATTTTTACTCTATTAATTTTCTACTAAAAGAAAAAATAACTATCCTCCTAGTTTAGGGATGTCAATGGGTAGGATGCTTGCTAAATCACCCTACTTAAACTCAATTAATATTTTAAAATTCAAACTCATCCTAAACTCAATTATTATTAACTGAAAAATACCTGAATCTATTTAATTTTATATATTTAATTATTAATCTACATAAAAAGTTTATTTTTTATTAATAATTTATATTTTAAAAATTTAATAATTTCATAAAACATTTAAATTATATTTTATTTAATATAAAAAATATAAAATTTATAAATATTATTATAAAAATATATTTTATATTTAATTAAGTATTTATATAAATAATTTTAGGTAACGAATATTTACTATGTAAAATTCAAACCTAACGCAAATTCATAGCGAGTACTATTTTTTAAACATGAATCCGATTATATATTACTCAAATTCGTTATGTTAGGGTTCGATCGAGTTGATACCCGCAAAAAATCCAATCCATTGCCAACTTTATCCTAGCTTTCTTTCTTATAAACACAACAAGTAGAATATTTGAAAAATTACTTCATCTAATTTTGAGCTCAAAACTAAAAAGAAAAAAAAATCTAATTAATATTTTTAATATTTAAACCTATCTAAATTTGATAAAAAATTTATCATAACTTGCCTAAATTTATCCAAAATGCAATTACTATTTTCTAAATAAAACTTAAACTCATTTAAATTTATATATTTTAACTAATAATTTATACAAAATATTTTTTTATTAATAATTTATATTTAAAAATTAATAATTCTATAAAATATTTAAATTTTATACTTAATTAAATATTTTAAAATATAATATTAATTAATTATTTATATAAATAAATTCAAATAATAAATACTTAAATAATAAAATCTGATCCAACTCTTACTTAAATTTAATATAAATATTATTTTATAAATTTCAATCCATCACACATCTAATTATATAATATCCCAATTAAGAATGACAATTATTTTCAAAGCTAAACCTGATCTGATCCGCTCATCAACCAATCAATTTTCCACGATCTGTCATAATTTCGATATTTTGCGGGGTGGGGACGAGGATAACGTCTCCCCACCCAAAATCCCGTAACCTACACCGATAAAAATATATTTTTCATTAAAAAAATAATTTATTTTATATATTTAAATATTATAATTAAAAAAAATACACACATATTAATAAGATTATGTTTAAAAAACTTATAAAATATTTTTTAATAATTAAATTTATATTATATAATAATAAATTAAAATAAAAAATAAGAAAAAAAATTCTCGGAAAAACTTGTTTCATCTCGACCTCATTTTTATTTTTTTTATCTAAATTAATGTAAAAATTTCGATTTAAATTTAATTTAATTTAAAAATTAAAAATTTAGATTCAATTTTTTATTGAAATAAAAAATTAAGAAATTCAGTTTTTTAATGTAAGATTAAATTTATTGATTTATTGATTTAAACTCAAAGATCAAGAAGCTTAATTTTTTTATTTTTTTGGGTTAAAAATTAAATAAAAAATTAAAAATAAATTAATTAAAATTTTAAATATATACAAGAATGTAATTAAACTTTAAGCCTTTTTAAAATTATAAGTTAAAAGAAGAAAATTTAAAAATGTCACGACCCAACCTATGGGCCGGACCGGCACTAGGACCTGGGCCAGCCTAAAGTCCCCAAGGCCCTTAGTAAGCCTAACTATTCATTAACCCAATTCTAAGGCCCATTTGGACCCAATTTCAAGAAACCAACCGGACAGAGTCCGGCCATAAAGTGGACCTTTCAACGGGGAGTTTTTGACTCACCCGACCTGTAAACACAATAACCAATCCATTGGGGAGCTCAGACCCTCCACATACTCATATTATCATAAAGATAAATTGGAGCTCAGCTCTCTCATCCAGTCCATCAAACATGCATATAATAATTTTACAGATCCACATGACAATTTATATTACAGACCCGAATCATTTAAATATCTCTAACACATGCGGAAATTCTAGGAGTAAATAAAATTACACAAATATTGATAAAACAACCTGCGAAGGAGAAAAGCAGGTTAACCACAATAAAATCCTCCCAGAGTTTGAAAAATATTGAACAGAGTGAGCGTCGACTTCGAGAGTAAAATATCAATTTTAACCATAATCTCTATAACTATCTAAAACTAATGCACCCTGTAGAGTGAAATGCAACATCAACAACATTTTCACATCATAACATCAAAAAGGTAATTTGGAGCACTCACGCACCCTGTAACATCAATCATAATATATGGGAGCTGATCCCCTATACAGCTCTCTTAAATCCAACCTGGTGCCAGCGAAGAACTCAGCTCGGACTTCCACTTAATAACCAAATCGGGGTCCCAGCGAAGAACTCAAGCCGTGTCTACCCCGAAGGACCGAGTCCCAGCGAAGATCTCAAGCCGTGTCTACCCGTCCTATCCATAGTCCACACTACATCACATGCACGCCAACGCACGCACACTGCTCCAAATTACCACAACAACATCCATGGCACGCTAACAGTTATGAATGCAACATAAATCGTGCCTAGAGTTTAACCACATAAATATATGCATATAAGATGCATGGGCATGCTTGAACATATAATAATATCGAAATTACAATTAAAATTAATATTTTACTCACAGACTTGACGGTGGTCACCGGTAGGGCGGAGGATGAAGGTCGTCTCACACCGACAATTTTATTACAATCATTTAATAAATTTGACTCAATACAAACAAAGAAAAAGACCAAATCGTCCTAAGTCAGAAAATCAGCAGAGTCTCCCCTATACCTAGGACCTACCCAACCTGCAAAAGGGCTCAAAACACACTTCTATATTTGCAACTCATATATCCACCATTCAATCACATCACACAGCCCCTCCTGGGCCCATCAAATCAGTCATCCATCACAATATGTAAAATTTCAATTTAGTCCTTAAAATTGATCATTTTTGCAAAAACTGTCCAAATAAACTCTAAAAATTCTAAAACTTTGCCCCGCGGTCCTTAGCAATATTACTAGGCTATTGCAAAAAGAATCATAATTTTCTAAGCTACCACGAATATTTTATGGATTTTTAATCCTATTTAAGCACTAGAAAATTACGAAAAAGCAAGGTTCAGGTTTACCTTTGCCGATTTCGACTTCGGGGACGCGCTCGGGACGTCTGACAATGGTGGGGTAGCCAAAGCCTCGATCCAATTCGGAGACTTTTCCAGAAGCAGTGCATGCGGTAGGAATTCACGGACTGGACAACTGTCGAATTTCCACGAATTGAGGATACCTACACGAAGCCCATAACACGGGGGTTAGTACATAAATTTTTCAGAATTTTCTAAGCTCATTTAATGCTCGGAAAAACACTGCGAAGTTCCGTGGGACCCACCGAAAAACGGTGTCGGGAAAATTCAAAATTTATGTCGCCGCAAAGCTCTCGACGAGTGGAGCGCGCTGGTACTCTCGGTTTTCTCGTGGGGTTCACGGTTTGTGAGAAATCTAGCCCAAAAGTCGAAATGGGCTAAAAACTTCCTGAGCAAAAATCGGACAAACTGCTCGATGGATTTCGGTGTTCTTGGTGTCTATGGAAAGCTCTCGTCGAGTAGATGAGTTTAGACACAAGACCCGGTCCGATTGGTGGTCGGATCAGCCAGATTTTGGCCGGGAAAGTCGAAAATTCGCGCGCGCAGGGGAGGACGTCGCGCTGCTTCCATTGTTTGGGGCGGCCGGTACTGGGAAGGTGGAGGCGGCACCGGCGAGCTGGGGAGGCAGGGGAGGTGGCAGCGCGGCAAGGGGAGGAGGGAGGAGAGAGAAAAGAGAGAGAGAAGGGGAGGAGGTCGACGTGCGCGGGAGGAAGAAGGAAGAAAAAGAAAAGGTCGGTCCGATTCGATCGGTCCGATCCGGTCCGGTTCGATTCGGCCGGTCCGATTCAAGATACAAAATTTTGAATTTTTACTCTGCCTCGGGACTGAAAACGAGGTCCAAAAATTCAGAAAAAATTTCCAGAAAACTCAGAAAAATACGTAGACTCCAAATATATTTTTAGTTTTGCCATGTGGTCTTTAAATTAATTTTTAAAAATCATCAAAGTTTATTTTTCGGAAAATCGAATCCGATTTTTAAAATCCGAAAAATCTCAAAAAAATTCCTAAAATTTAAATAAAATTAAAATACAAAAAATGCTCATAAAATTTAAAATTTTGAGGTGTTACAAAAAACCAAATGATTGAAGTTTGTAATTGTGAATATGATAAAAAGATGTATTTGAGCAATGTGCATTCTACCATAAGGTACAATCTCATCCTCTTGAATGCACTCTTCTCCATCACTCCTTACAATTTGAAACCTCTATGCTAGAGTCATCCTAACCTCTAAAACAAAAATATCATCGGCGTAAAAGTATTAATAAAACAATTAAATAGGGGGAAAGAAAAGGAGGAGGCAATAGAGAAGTAGAATTCAAATTCGATTTTGAATCGGAGGAGTTGGTAGAAAGGAATTGCATATGTTGAACGAACCAACCAAAATGGATTAATTTCTTATCAGATCATCTCCATCAATTTTTATAAATAATTTATGTTTGGATTATTTTGAATTTTTGATAGTCTACTGATCATTTAATTAAAATTTTCTTTTTATCAATCATTATGAGAGTTAAATATTAAGCCGATATGAAGAAATGTCTTTAAAATTACTCTTTCTCAATATTATAAGTTAATTCGAAATTATTAAAGTGTAATTAATAAGTCTATTTTAAAAATTATTTCAGTAGAAATAAGTGCTGCAATTGACAAGTTATCAAGGTCCATCAATAAAATAAAATAATAAAAAAAAGAGTGCAAGTTGACAAAATAATATTGAATAATTATCACTTTCATAAAAATAAATACATAATTTTGACATTTCCCCTAATTTATTTTCCTCATTTATTTTGTTATAATTTTTCATTGGAATAAAGTCCAATTTTCTTTTTATATTTATTGAAAAGGTTTAATTTAATTTAATTTTAATTTTTAATTTAATTTAATTTAATTTAAAAATTTCAATTTATATTCAATTTAATCTAATTTTGAGGAAGGTGCAACTCATTTGTCTTTTTTTTTTTTATTTTTAAATATTTTAAAGTTAATTATGTTTAATCTTAATTAATTAACTATAATTAGTTATTTTTGTATTTTACTTTTTAAATATTAATTAATAATATGAAAAAAATAATATTTTTATATTTTTAGTTTTATTTAATTATAATTTTCTAATTTTAAATTAAAAGCATGAAATATAAAAATTATATTTTTTCATTTAATAATTAAAATTAATTACAAATTTAATTAATCATATGAAAATATAAAGATATTTTTTTATATTTTCAGTTTAATTAATAATATTGAATAATAAAATAATATTTTTTTAATTTAAATAATTATATAATATAAAAATAATATTTTAATATTAAAAAATAATTAAATATTAAAAAATAACACATATTAATCAATTAGACTAATTTGAACATAAATTAAAATTTATAAATTAAATTAAAAAATAAATTAAATTAAATACCTCAATAAGCATAAGAGATAAATTGAGCTTCATTCCTTTCTCCATTTAGCCTATCAAATTGTACCATTGAGCATGGTGGCTTAACATCAAGTTTTAGAAGTTGGAGGTTTCTTATAAAAAATTAATTAAAAATTAATAAAATTATTTAATTGTGAATCCTAATTTAATAACAATAACCATAACACTTGAAAATAATTATCAT
Organism: Hevea brasiliensis; assembly: GCF_030052815.1. NCBI lineage: Eukaryota > Viridiplantae > Streptophyta > Magnoliopsida > Malpighiales > Euphorbiaceae > Hevea > Hevea brasiliensis. Next base: position 100,168,479 of record NC_079495.1, on the reverse strand, counting down.
TTATTTCATATAAAAATTAAAAAAAAAGTCATATCATAATCATATATTTTGAGAATCTTTGCTGATGGGATCGAACGATAAAAGCACGTCAAACAGGAAACCTATGAAATTACAACAGCAAAACAACCATACAATTTCCCTCCCAACAGTGGATGTAGCTAAAGTGGAGTTTGAAACTAGGAATTGAAATGATAGAAATTTCTAGAGTGTTTGAAAAAACAAGAAAGAAAGAAAGAAAAAGAACAAGGGAAATTGCAAGAGTAAAGCAGACTATTACATTTTCTCTCCACCAACAATTAAAAAATAATTTCAAATCCCATTCAAAACAGGAGCAGCTCATGCCAACCCACCGAACCAAACCCCCCTTCTGAGTCTGAGAGCTTATCATTTTAACGCTTCTTCAGCAATTCGTCCCACCCCACCACCCACTCTTTGCTACACCTCTCTCTTGATTCCTGCAAAGGGAGATGAACCCACACAGCCGATCATCGCATAAATCTGATCGAACTCCCAAACCCTAACCCAAAACCACAACAAATTCTATTCTCTGCTTCTCTTATCCATCTTGTGTTACGCGATAGCTTCCTCTCTTTCCTCGTGCTACTCGGTATTAGTTCTTCTTTTTCCTTTCAATCTCTGTCTGCAAGCATTCATTGCTTGCTCTCATTTCTTTTAATTTTAAGCTTCGCAATTACTGATTGGTTGCCGAGAAACAAAAAAAAGGATAAAAAAATTGAATTTTCATTGCTTTGCGTGTGTATAAAGCTGTTTTAACTTTTGATTTTTAGTGGAATAAGAGCATATAATTACTGGAACCCAAGAGTAAACTTTAGATTTTTTTTTTAGATATTTTTAAAATAATTTACTGATAATTTTGGAAATGGGATTGGATTTGAATAGCTCAGCGCACTATATGCTTCCTAGCAAGAGAGCTGGTGGAGGAGAGGTTGTAATAGAAGAAGACGGACCAATCTGCAGCGCCACTGAATCTCTAAGTAAGAAACCCCGCTTAGATTCCGTCGCCTCGTCCGCGGCCACTGCTGCATCATCCGCAAACACGGGGAACGCTAAAAGTACCAGCAACCCCACCACCACCATAATCACCAACAATCACGGTAGCGGAAACGTTGAATCTCCGATCATGACTCTCGGGAACGGGAAATCGCAAGACATTGATGAGGATCTTCACAGCCGTCAGCTTGCTGTCTACGGCCGTGAGACCATGCGGCGGCTCTTTGCATCCAACATCCTTGTATCGGGGATGCAAGGCCTTGGCGCCGAAATTGGTATTCAGGATCTTGCTTTGTTTATTTTTACAAGCCAAACGGTTGCTACTGATCTGTCATGGGATTACTGATATATAATAAATAGTAAATTGATGATGATTATGGTATTATTATCGGATAGAATTAAGTTTTTAAGGGAATTGAATTTGATTGCAGCGAAGAACCTAATTCTTGCTGGGGTCAAGTCAGTGACCTTGCACGATATGGGAGTTGTAGAGTTGTGGGACTTGTCCAGCAATTTTGTTTTTACGGAGGATGATGTGGGGAAGAATCGAGCCCTTGCTTCTGTCCAAAAGTTGCAAGAATTGAATAATTCTGTAGTGATTTCCACTTTAACTACTGAATTGACCAAGGAACGACTATCTGATTTTCAGGTAATCTTTCTTTAATGCTATTGGCTAATGTTGATGCATTTCTTTACTTCTGTTGTCATTTGCAAGGACTTGCTTAATGAGTGCATCATGTAGACATTGAGTGTATGTATAATGTCACAGGCCGTATCTCAAAGTTTTTAATAGAATTCGCATAATACTCAGCAAGTGTGAAGGCATATGACCAATTTATTGATATCCTCTTAAACTAGGAAAATGGTACAAATATACCTGAAATTCGGAAACAATATGAATGATCAGTTGTTTGATTGTGGGCAAGATCATGTTGACCGAATTTCGAATTGATATATGTCTAAGTAGATATCATGGGATCTTCCTGATTGCATAGGTGAGAATCTATGACTTCTACGAGATTTGTAAAATTAAGTTGGAAATCATCTTTAATGGTGATTAATGAATTCAGAATTTTGAAGGCAGCCACTGCAACCAGTTACTTGTTCTATCATCTGCATACGTATTCGCATGACACATTCATTGAAACTTTTAATATTATTTATTTTGTATGTTAATTTACCACCAGCTGTTAGTGTATTGCGCATTTTGGATTACATTTCCTTTGTTAATCATTATTGCAATGTAGAACAAAGTGCAATCTTGCATTTTAGATGTTATGCTATACTTTTAAATTTGTCATTTAGCAAATGATTTTCATATACACCATATGTACTTCTATTTATATGTGTTATTATAACTTTGGAATGTGATTTATGTTACCAGGCTGTCGTGTTCACTGACTTGAGCTTAGAGAAAGCAATTGAATTTGATGAGTACTGCCACAATCATCAGCCTCCTATTGCTTTTATAAAATCTGAAGTACGGGGCCTTTTTGGTAGTGTGTTTTGTGACTTTGGCCCTGAATTTATGGTGCTTGATGTTGATGGCGAGGACCCACATACAGGCATAATCGCCTCCATCAGCAATGATAATCCTGCACTTGTGGCTTGTGTGGATGATGAGAGGCTTGAGTTTCAGGATGGCGATTTGGTTGTATTCTCTGAAGTACAGGGGATGACAGAACTGAATGATGGAAAGCCAAGAAAGGTTACAAATGCAAGACCCTACTCTTTTCAAATCGAGGAAGACACCACAAAGTATGGTTCATATGTGAAAGCTGGTATTGTGACACAAGTGAAGCAACCTAAGGTGTTGAAGTTTAAGCCTTTCCGAGATGCACTAAAGGATCCAGGAGATTTCCTTCTTAGCGATTTCTCTAAGTTTGATCGCCCACCTCTTTTACACTTGGCATTTCAGGCATTGGATAAATTTATTTCAGAATTGGGACGTTTTCCAGTTGCTGGTTCAGAGGAGGATGCTCAAAAATTGATATCTTTGGTGGCCAGCATCAATGGTGGCTTGTCAGACGGGAGGCTTGAAGAGATAAATCAAAAAATTCTTCGCCATTTTGCATTTGGGGCTAGGGCTGTCCTTAATCCTATGGCTGCAATGTTTGGTGGTATTGTTGGGCAGGAGGTTGTGAAGGCCTGCTCTGGGAAGTTCCATCCGCTTTTTCAGGTAGTTAATTAAGTCTGGGTTGTTCCTAATGGAGTATGAAAATTTGATATAATGGCTTTTGGTTGAAACTATATCCAGTCTACTAGGGACAACCTTTCAATTGAGTAACTCAATATTGTTATGGTGTCGTGAATTTTCTATTGGATTGTCCATAGTGTCAAAATTATTTAACCTAAATGTCATGTCATTTATGTTTATATTATAGGCTTGCTAATGTGCATATATATCTTTTTATTTTTGTGGACAGTTTTTCTATTTTGACTCAGTGGAGTCCCTTCCCACAGAACCTTTAGATCCCAATGATTTGAAGCCCTTGAATAGCCGTTATGATGCGCAAATTTCGGTCTTTGGATCTAAGCTTCAGAAAAAACTAGAAGATGCTAACGTTTTTGTGGTAGGATCTGGTGCCCTTGGGTGTGAGTTCTTAAAGAATTTGGCTTTGATGGGGGTCTCTAGTCGTGAGAAAGGGAGGCTGACAATTACAGATGATGATGTCATTGAAAAGAGTAACCTTAGTAGGCAGTTTCTCTTCCGCGACTGGAACATTGGACAGGCTAAATCAATGGTAGCTGCTTCTGCTGCTGCTTTGATAAATCCTCATCTCAACATTGAAGCACTGCAGAACCGTGCTAGTCCTGAGACTGAGAGTGTTTTTAATGATACATTCTGGGAGAATCTAAGGGTTGTCATAAATGCTTTGGATAATGTGAATGCTAGGCTTTACATTGATTCAAGATGCTTATATTTCCAGAAGCCCCTTCTAGAGTCAGGAACCCTTGGTGCCAAGTGCAACACTCAGATGGTCATTCCTCACTTGACTGAAAATTATGGTGCTTCACGAGACCCGCCTGAAAAGCAAGCACCTATGTGCACAGTTCACTCATTCCCACATAATATAGATCACTGCTTGACATGGGCTCGGTCTGAGTTTGAGGGTTTGCTTGAGAAGACACCTACTGAAGTTAATGCCTACCTGAGAAATCCAAAGGAATACACATCTGCAATGAAGAATGCTGGTGATGCTCAGGCAAAGGATAACTTGGAGCGTATTCTTGAGTGCCTTGACAGGGAGAGATGTACAGAATTCCAAGACTGCATCACATGGGCTCGTCTGAAGTACTGCTCTTATTTTTTTCCTATATTTGTTTCATTTCACGTCTTTATTAGGCTTCTGATGCTATGTTTTTGATGGAACCAGATTTGAAGACTATTTTGTTAACCGTGTGAAGCAATTGACATTCACTTTTCCTGAGGATGCAACAACCAGTAATGGAACACCATTCTGGTCAGCTCCTAAGCGATTCCCTCTCCCGCTGCAATTTTCCACTGATGATGTCAGCCACCTCCAATTTATTATGGCAGCATCTTTCTTGCGTGCTGAAATATTTGGCATTCCAGTTCCTGATTGGGTTAAGTCTCCTAAGAAGCTGGCTGATGCCGTTAGCAATGCGATAGTCCCTAATTTTCAGCCCAAGGAAGATGTGAAGATTGAAACTGATGAGAAAGCCACAAACATCCCTCCACCATCAGTTGATGATGCTTTAGTGATCGATGAATTGATCATGAAGTTAGAGAATTGCCAGCAGCAGTTATTGCCTGGTTTCAGGATGAATCCAATTCAGTTTGAGAAGGTTTGTTGCTTGTTCCTTAAGTTGACTATTACAATTACTTTTCATATATAGTAGAAGCTTTAAGCTGCATATTCATTAGTTAAGCCATTGGCTTTTGAATGTCAGTATCAAATAGATTTCTGCTTGATTAGGTTCATTATATTTATGGTTCAACTTGGGTCATTTTGTTAGTTATCTGTTGTTTCATGGACGTTTTCATATTCCTGACAAGAAAGACATGACGCCTTCCTTACTAATGTGTTTAGTCTTTAATGGTTTTAGGTACAATCAGCTGGGTATATTAGAGTTTTGGTAATAACAGTTAATACACATTCTTTAGGGTGAGATAGTTCTCTTTCCATATTTAAAGGATATTACTAGACTAGCAAAGCAAGTGTATGTGTGGTGACAATGCCTGACTGTTTCCCGAAAGTGGATCTTAAACTGGCATTGCAAAATTTTTTAGTATTTTTTGTTGTGCTTAGTGTTCTTGATAATAGACTTTCAATTCAAACTATTTCTACTTTCAAATACTAGGAATGGCATCTTTTTGTCCTTAATTGGCTTATTTTTTATGGTGGATGCTATGCCTGTTTGTGCCTGCTCCACTTAGTATTTTATCCTAGCAACTAATATGTATAATTTTTCATCATCGCAAGCCTGATAGGGCATCATTAATATCAGCTTTGATAATTTTCCTTTAGCATTATCTCTTGCTCATTCATTGTATATGGATTATTTTATCCTTCATTTCCGTTTATTTGATGAAAAATATTTTCTGGGCAACCATTTTTTTGCATTCTTAGGTGTTTATTACAATTTCGAAAAATTTTCAGCTGCAAAATGTTTTTATTGGTCAAAGGGAATAATTGAAAATGACCTTTTTTTCCTTTAAAGGAAAAGGAAAATATTTCTCTAACTTCAATAAAATCATTAAAAGGGGATAAACTTATAAGGAACCGTTGGTAGAATCTTATGATTCTAGATTTGAATCTTACGATTTGATTCAATTTCCTATCCTAACGGTTTGAATATATGGGGTGAATCTCAAATGCACTTGATTGTAACTGAATCTTATGATTCAGGTACCGATTGAGTCAAATTTTTTTTTTCTAGAGGGTTATTAGACCCTATAGCTTCAAAATTTAAGATTTCACTTCATTTTTACTATGAAAAATGCACATAAAACTCCTTTTCTATTTTTCTTTCACTAGCCATTCTTTTCCCTCTCTCTCATTTCTTTGTCTTTTTTTTTTCCTTGTTTTTGTTAATTTATTTCTCTACTTACAGTTGTCAAATTATGACGTTTTATATTAATATATTATGACGTTTTAATTTAACATACTATTTTTTTTACTATTTAATTGTTTGATCAAATTTAAATGGGAGTTTCAGCACATATACAATGATGATCATCGTCTAAAATTCAATAGTTTCATAATTATATAAAACCACATAACATAATAAAAATATATTGTTCTATTATAAAGCATCATGCTCGTTGGCTAAAAGATAATTCTATATATATCATTGTGATATTTTTTTTTACTTATTTTTAGAATATATATCATTTTTATTTAATTTTGAGAATTTTATCGAATCTTACTATTCGATTTGATGCTTGATTTGACAATTGTGAGAACCAAATAAATGCATATACATTAGTCTATTCACTATTGGTGGTCATTTTGGCCATCTTCAGCAATTGACAATCAGAAGTGATTGTGGGCAACAACTGCAATTTATTATTTTTTTTTGGAAATGTTTTCCTTAGACAAGTAATTTATGTGAAACAATCATCAGTCGTAATACCCTTCACAATTTTCTCCATGTGCAGGATGACGATACAAACTATCATATGGACTTAATAGCTGGACTTGCAAACATGAGGGCAAGGAATTATGGCATCCCTGAAGTTGACAAGCTGAAAGCTAAATTCATTGCCGGAAGGATCATCCCAGCAATAGCAACCTCCACTGCTTTGGCAACTGGCCTGGTTTGCTTGGAACTCTATAAGGTTCTTGATGGAGGACACAAACTGGAGGACTACAGAAACAGCTTTGCTAACCTGGCACTGCCTCTGTTTTCCATTGCAGAGCCTGTTCCACCTAAGGTGATCAAGCATCAAGGTATGAGCTGGTCAGTGTGGGATAGATGGATCTTAAAAGACAATCCAACATTAAGAGAGCTTCTTGAATGGCTACAAAACAAGGGCTTAAATGCTTACAGCATTTCCTATGGCAGTTGTCTGCTTTATAACAGCATGTTCCCTAGGCATAGAGAACGCATGGACAAGAAGTTGGTTGATCTAGCTAGGGAGGTGGGCAAAGCGGAATTGCCTCCATATCGGAGGCACTTGGATGTGGTGGTTGCTTGTGAGGATGATGAAGACAATGATATTGATATCCCACAAATTTCCATTTACTTCAGATAGGTTTTTAGTCCTTGAAATTTGGCATTTGATCTTTAGGAAGAGAGTGAGTGCTATAAGCTTAACGACATTGGTTATGGATTTTAGTTTGTATGAACAAATCGATACGTGTTAAGAACATCATGAGTCATGACATTCAAATTCTGATTGTGCTACTTTTGATACCTCTTTCTTGTTTGTTTGCCTGCGCTGCAACTCAAATATTTTCTTTTGTCAAATAACTTATTAATGTTGTACTCAAAGTAATGTCAGACTTCTCTTACCGGATCATAGCATCTTCGTCTCTGATCGAACATTTAAAATCAAGATCGGTGGTTCAACCAGACTTGGTGCTTAACAGTGCTTAACAGTTTGTATCAATTTGATTTAAATCGGATTGAACTTATTTTGATTTAATATAATTATATATTTATATGTAATTAATATTTTAATATATATATATTTTTAAAAATAATTATAATATATATATATTTTAATTTATAATTATATTTTTATCTTATTTTGAAAGATTATGAAATATTGTATATTAATAATTTATTTCAAAAATTAAAGTATAATTTTTTATGGAAACAATTAAGAATTAAAAACCGAGTTGAAATTGTATCAAATCGAATCGAAATAAAAAAAAATTGAAAATTAAAGTGAATTGAGATTGAAATAATGAAAAATCAAATCGAAATTGTACTAAAATTTTGATTCTATTTCAATTCCTAAGCAAATCTTAAACTAGAACTGAAACTATACATCCCTAAACACTGAATCAATCTGAAAATTACATATTAATTAAAATCATGATAGGTCTTATAGATAAGACATCAACATTTTGAGATTTTGTTATCCATCGATATTTTGAGTTATTTTATATTTTCTAAAACGGCAAGACTATTAATTTTATGATTTTATTTCTTTATTATTAAATTAATCACTAAAAATTGTAAATAAACAGACATAAAAAAAAATCATTAAGAGACTAATTAGTTAAAAATAAAAGCATAAAAAGAAATGGAATAAGGGCTAATTTCTCTTATATACTTATTGAGGAGGTTCAATTTAGCCTATTTTTAATTTTTAGTCTAATTTAATTCATAAGTTTTGATTTATGCTCAAATTAGTCTAATTAATTAATATGTACCATTTTTTAATATTTAATTATTTTTTAATATTAAAATATTAATAAAAATATTATATTTATTATTCAATATTATTAATTAAACTGAAAATATAAAAAAATATCTTTATATTTTCATATAATTAATTAAAATTAAGAATTATTACTATAATTAATTTTAATTATTTAAATGAAAAAAATATGATTTTTGTATTTCATGTTTTTAATTTAAAATTAAAAAATTATAATTAAATAAAACATAAAAATATTATTTTTCCCATATTTTAGTTTTATTTAATTATAATTTTCTAATTTTAAATTAAAAGCATGAAATACAAAAATCACATTTTTTTCATTTAAATAATTAAAATTAATTATAGTAATAATTCTTAATTTTAATTAATTATATGAAAATATAAAGATTTTTTTATATTTTCAGTTTAAAATATTGAATAATAAAAATAATATTTTTATTTTTTATTTAAATAATTATATAATATAAAAATAATATTTTAAAATTAAAAAAATAATTAAATATTAAAAAATACACGTATTAATTAATTATGTTAATTTGAATATAAATTAAAATTTATTGATTAAATTAAATAAAAAATTAAAAATGAATTAAATTAAACTTTATCAATAAATGCAAAGACAAATTCACCCTCACTCTAAAAAGAAATTGTACGGTGAATCATGCGTTTCAATAGTCATGCCAATAACTTTTATCTGATGGAGGAGGTCTATCTATCTATTCATAATTTATGAAATCCAAAAGAGAAGAAGTTCCATATTTACTAATTAAAAGAAACTTAACAAGATAATCTACATGTTAGATTTGGCAAATTAACATGCCTTGTATTATTAAAACCGTCCTACAGAGCTCTTTGTATGCACAGTTAAATCTATACAATATACAACAAATGTAGTATAGTCTGTCTATCACACATATTTACTTAAAGAAGAAAGAATACTTGAGCTAATCTCTTCTTAATTAGTTTTTCCATGCAGAAACTCTCACTAACGGGTTTCCTTTCCACTCCAAAATCATCTCGTTTTTCCACTGTCCTCCAATTTTCAAACCGTAGGAGTTTTCATTTCCTTTCACCATTTCTCTAGCTTCTTCCATGCTTTCTCTGCTTATTCTCCATCCTTCCAGGCTACTTCCCATCTCAACATTGCAGCATTCTTTTATTTCCATCCACTTTTCCAACCAAACCTCGGAAGAGATACAAGGGGCCACAAAGAGACATTCCAAAGCCATTCTAGCCTCTGCAAGATGAACTGGGAATTCTGACTCTATTGATTCAAGAAGGGCTTGGTAGTGCACCATATTCCCTTCAAAAAACGACCCAAATCCTGAGAAATTGTTCAAATTTTCCCAAGAATCTCCATCTCCAATAGTTATGATACCCTTGTTGACAGAATTCGCCATCGATTCTTTGGCTACCCTTAGAAATTCTTCCACTGCCTTTCTGCTTCTTATTCTTCCCATGTGTGGAAGTCCCATCATGCAATTAAATACTAAAAATTCTTTTCTATTACCTCTTTTCTTTCTTCTCTTGATCTCACTCACTAGATGCTCAATTGCCATCTCTTCCACCTTCAACATTAGACCAAACCCTCTTGCATGATCGAGTAGTCTCCTTTTTGCCTCTTCGAAACTCCACATTAGAGGAGCTCGATCGCAATCCTCATTTTCCCATTTTATTGTTGTCAATTTCACTCCCTTTTGTAGCCTTGCCAAGGCCTCAAGCATCGGAGGCCACTGGATACCTTCCCCCATGTCGAAATCCACTATATGTATCGTCTCAGTATCAACAGGCATAGCTTCAAGAATTGCTGAATTAGCAGCAAAGTGAGCAAATCTCCCATATGGGAATATTTGGTAGAATGCCCTGAAAGCTGCCTCAAAGTTCTTGGAAGACTCTTGTTTTAGATAATTCCCATGCTTATCGAGATCCTGGGACAGGTTGAATGCTAGGCGCAATAAGGGTTCACCAGCCAAGCTAACTTTCTCGCTCACACATCTCATAATCACATCAGCAAGATCACTCTGTCCCTTTTCCATGGCCTCTCCATAAGCCTTGAGGAGGTGACGGACACTCAATAGGCTATTAAGCTCCGATTCTTCCCCTGGCAAGGTCAATGAGGATGATGATTCATCGGACTTAATTGAAGGGCTTGGACTCCATCCATTCCCTTCATTAGACACCTCCTGTGAAGGAAAACTTCCTTCACTATCGCTCAATACAAACCCCATATCTCCACACACATTAGGTTCATTAAAAAAATCCTCCACTGATAACATGGTCTGCAAGTGATCATCACCTGAAAACAGAGGAGATTGGGAAAATTGAGTTTGGAACATGGTAGAAAAACAGGGGAATGAAGAAATATCAGAGTTATTATCCTCTGGGGTGGAAAATGAAGAGAATTCACAGGCATCAACATGAGCATGAGCATCCATGTCCATGAGACCATCAAAGCACTCAACCTGATCAAGATCAAGATTTGAATTTATGATATTGTAGAATGGCCATGAAGGCTGGAAAAATTGAGAATCCATCATGGTCTTGATTGTCTTCAGATCAAAAAAAGAATTGTCAGGGGAAATAGAGAAAGAAAGAGACTCTGGGTGTTGAATCAATGATATGATGAGTGATATTTATATTAGAATTCTGATGAACAGGGTAGAGAATAACTACCAATCGCTTTCTCTAGAGTTTTATTCCGACCAAGTTCCCAGCTTCTTCTTCTATCTGTTCTGGCATCTTCTTGGAGGAATATTTTAATCCTAGAGGTTGAATGCATAGCCTTTTCCAAGTAATTACCTCATCATTCAATTAAATAAATAAAAAAAACAAAAATAATTACCTTTCACTAATTCTTTACATATATATTCTCAATCAACTGATTTATTTAAAATTTTTTTCACTATCACTTGAATAAAATTATATGTAAAAAAAAAAAAAGGCCTCAAGAAGAAGATCAACATCCTATTGGTCTTATTGCATTGACCCCAACGTGGCCCGTTTTCAGTGTGACAAGTACAAAACTAGAGCTGTAAACGGAGAACTGGAGGACCTTGTAGTCATCAATTAAAATTTCTTATTGTAGAAGAAAGCAAATACATTTGCAATTTAATAAAAGCTTGTACAAACTAAAAACATTGATGGGTCGTTTCAGTAAGACTTCATCGTTTACCATTTTCTTGTCTGGTAAAAGTTAATGCCCAAATCCAGCAAAAACTCTCTCATTATAAATTCAAACTATACCATGGGTTAAACTTTTCATTTTATTCAATTTAGCATTCAAGTTTATTATTCAGTCAAACGTACTCAAATTGATTATGAGAATTTTGTCTGTTATTTGATCAAATCAAGTATAAAAAATTGAAAATATACTAATAAATTTTGATTCAATAATATTAAAAATATCTTTAAAAGCATAGGTTTTGAGTTTAACAAGAAAAAAATTAAAGAGAAAAATTAAAAAATAAATATGTTATTAATTGCATTGCAATAATAAAAAAAATAACTTAAGTTCTGCTTGTTTTACTGAAAATAATTTATATATGAAAAATAAAATTATTTATTTATTCCATATATGTATAAGTGTGTTTATATTTTAATAAGATTTTTAAAATTTAGAAAACGAAAAATAACTTTCTCTTTTAAAAAATAAAAGTCATTTTTCTAAAAAATGACTTAATTTTTCTTTGATCAGAAAAATATTTTTTATTGATTAATTTTTCTTAGTGTTTTCAAACATCAAAGAATACAAAAAATATTTTTCAAGAAAATATTTTTCGTAAAATAAATGGAGCCTTAATTGTCAAAGATTGTTCCAAAATAGGGGTTAAAGGGCGCAAAAAAAATTCTAATATGAATTAATTTCTACAAGAGTTTTAACTTAGATTTAGAGATTACTATAATATTATTGAGTCCAAATTTATTAATAATATGATAAAATACGCTTTTAAAATAATAAGGCAACGAAAGCTAATGTGTTTTTTTTTGCAATTTTTTTCTTAAATTTTACATGTTTGTGAAAAGGATAATTACATGATAATGTTTTACATTTGGCAAAAATTTTAAATTAATTCCCATTTTTTAAAAAATGTAGTAATTCAATCACTTTACCTTTAATTCCATTAACAATTAAATTTTTCCATTTCAAGGTCAACTAGTTTTGAAGTTTACTGCCATTACAGAGGACCCTGGTTGCCTCTTTTTCTACATTCTCTTTCACCTCTCTGTCCTTCCTTGTAGGTTCTTTGTTGGTGACTCTATTTTCGCTTATGGTTATCCCTTCTCTCTGTGTCTTTTTTTTTTTTTAATTTCTTTTTTTTAAATAATTTTTAGATTTATATCCTTTCAAAATATATTTGTATTTATTCTAAATCTATTCTTATTGATAAATCTAAATTTTATTTTCTCCTTTAGGAAAATTTGTTATCTTCTCTTTTAAGAGGATTTGATATTTTCTTTTATGCCATGATTTTTTTTTATCATGAAGTTATTAAATGTTTTGCTTTGTCATTTGGATAGTGATGAAACTTAGAACTGTAGTTTCATTAATATGGGTCCTATTTCTATCATTTTAGCTTAAGGGACCTATAAAATAAAGAAAGAATAGACAGAGGTTCACTAGAAAGGTCAACGCTCAAGCCAAAAGGAGTAGTAATATAGTAAAACACTTAAGTTTGAGGGGATAGTAGTATAGTGGAAATATAATAGAGAGAAAAGAAAGAGTAAGTATGAAATGAAGGAGTGAGAGAGAGAGAAGGTCCAAGAGGGAGGAACCTTTTTTCATCTTTATTTGATACTATTTATAGGAAAAAGTGATAGGAGCATATTTCTTGATATATTTCTAGAGAATATTTCTTAAGAGATATATTCCTCAATAAAAAGGGTATATATTAAATGTGATTATTTTATTGTGTATCTGGTAGGACCATAGCAGTGCAATGACAGGAAATACACATTTTCTCTTAATATAAAAATTTAATGGTTACTTGTAAAAAGACCATATAGTCAAATAATAGTAGACTATTACTGAGTGAAGCGTGTTTAAAGTTGAATAGTCAAATCAAATACTCTGTCAATATAATCAGATTCTTCAAATCAAGATAATTTGTTATTATATTTTGTATAAGTAATTTATTTAAATTTTTTTTATGTAATTTTGTATTTGAGATTTATATTCTATTTTCATTGAACGAAATCTTTATCTTTTATTTAAAAAAAGAAAAAAACTAATTTTAAAGTTTGCCAAATAAAAATATAAAATAAAAAGAATCCTAAAATGCCCTTCACAAAGTCTGACCTTCTATTTATAAAATTTAACAATATTATTATAAAAAAAAACCAATCAAGGGAGCATGCAATTCTTTATCCAATATCACAACCTCTAAATCCCATGTAAAATTTTCTCACTGGGTCCAAGCTCTCATCAAAATTCAAGTCCCACTTACCCACTCACTCCTGCTCTCTTCAGCAAGGCCTTGCCAATTCCAGCAAGGTCATCATGATGGATGATTGAAAAAATTATGTTTTTTTCCTCTTATCTTGTAAGTTTCTAATTGGGTAATTATTAAAACGAATAAATCTATTTTACTTATTAATTATTTTAAATAATAAAATTTAAATAAATTTTATTATTTTAAAATTTTTTTACAAATATATATTTTTATAAAATTATTTAAATTGAGTTTTTTCAATAAAATTAAATTGATTGAATCAATCCAAACAAGTTGTACATGTTAACGCAACTTCATGAAAATTGCTGATTGTTTTATGCATTGTCTTTTAGTTAAATGTTTTATTATATAAATATAATATCTATGAATGAAGTTGCAAATTTTGATTTGTTTGCCAACTTATATTGATTTATAATTTATTTTAAAAATTAAAAATAATAAAAGGTCAAATGATCTGTAAAATTGAGAGTTAAATTGAGGGCAATTCAATGATTTTGTGAATTAAAATTGATTAATTTTGGATTGATTTAATCAATCTGAATTTTAGTTCAAAAATTTTGAATTACGGATCATTTCAGATGAAAATTGATAATGTTAATTGAAACGATTTAGCATCAAGTCATATCATATCAATTATTGAATTAATCATGAACTAAACCTTCAGTTTTACAAATCATTTAATTTTTTTTAATCATTTCAAATTTAATAAAAATTAAATGCACACTACAACAAATATTAAAATTAATAGTAAAAAATTTACGGTAGTAACATGAATAATTACTACTAATAGTAAACAAAAAAGATACGGTAGCAATTGTTATATTAGCATTAAAAATTTTTGCTATCAATAACTTTTTGTTTTTTTTACAATAACTATAATTTTGTTGTAAAATAATTGCGGTTAAATTTTTATAGCAGCAACATGTCATAAGAAAATGAGTCGGGTTTAACTCACCCCAAAAGCCAGCTCAAGGGAGGAGGAGTGTCCAATGCCATAGAAAAACATTACCCTTATCTCAAACCAATGTGAGATCTTAACACATCCCCTTCACGCCCAAGACGGAATACTTGGAGCGTGAAACACTTATAAGAGGCCCAAACATTTGTTGGGGAGATTCTAATACCATCTTAAGAAAATGGACCGGACCTAACTCACTCCAAAAGCTAATACCACCGTAAGAAAATGGGTTGAGCCTACCTTACCCCTAAAAGGTAGCACAAAGATAGAGAAGTGCCGAAAGGCACATAAGGGGCACATTACCTCTATCTCAAACTAATATGGGATTTTAACAATATGCAATAATTTATATATTGCTACCATAAATTTATGACAATAAATTTCATATATTTGGTAGTAAAAATCATTATTGTTATTTTTTTTTTGTCTGAAGATAGAACACATGCACACAGTGCTCAGAGACAGGACTCGGCATCTTGATAAAACCATGGCAATTTTACCAAGACCCATCATCCTATATAAGCATTACACACACACACACTCCATAACTAATTGGGGATCCCGAAGGATCAGCCCCTAGGGCACGCCCACTTACGCGGACCTCAACCAGGGTACACACACCGGCGACTCATTAGGCTCACCCTTCATGAGGACTCCATTTTTTTTTTGTCTGAAGATAGAACATACGCACATAGTGCTCAGAGACAGGACTCGATATCTTGGTAAAACCATGGTAATTTTACTAAGATTCCTCATCTCATATAAGCACTACGCACACACACTCCATAATCGATGTGAGATCTCAAAGGACCATTATTGTTAAATTTAATATTCCTTGTAGTGGCTAGTTTAAATAAATTATAAATTATCTCAGACGACCAAAGAGATTTGGATCAAATTAATAATTCGAATAATGCATAGGACATTATTTGAAAAAGAATTTTTTTCTATTCATATGTATATGCTGATTTTAAAATATTTTAATTATAAATATTAAAAAATATTTCAAAATATAATTTAAATCATACATTTTGTACTTATATAATTAGTAAGATAATACTGTTAATTAAGTTAGTGATTATAATAACTGTTAGCTATTTTAATAGTTATCAACTGTTTTACTAGCTATTAGTTATTAGATATTAGTTGTTAGTAGTTAGCTGTTAAAGTAAAAGTGTTAGGAAAAAATAGCCGTTGGATTAGCTGTTAAATATAAAAATAGTTATATAATTTGATTGACAGTCAAGATGCTCTATCAATCTCTAAAAACTAGGTGGAGTAGCTTTTCATTAACCAATCCCTCAACCTCTAAATACTAATATGAATACTATGCCACCAAATGATATAAATAAGAGAGGTAGTATAAACTCTGGATAAAACACTAAATAACACCTTAAAAACTATTGCCGAATAGAACCTAAATATATGAATCCCATATATTTATATCTTAAGTTAATAATAGACTGGACTTAGGCCAAAATTTTCTATTACATTAGGTATGGGAGCATAGCTAGGTCTAGATTGAATTTGGAATTAGACCAAAATTCACGTACTTATTTTTAACATTGAAACACATTAGATTGCCTGTCCTTACAGGATGGGTCTAGGCCACCACTCCATGAGCCACCATTTCGAGTGTCGAGTCTTGCAAGAGGGGGCTGACTCTGATACAAATTGATATGAATTAATGTGCACCATGAGTCGTTAAAGTTGAACCACGTGAGGATAAGCCGCCTAGGTAGAACTTACCCTTGAAAACCGACTTACAAGGAGAGGGTGCCTAGGGACTTATTAACCTCTTACTAAGGTTATTCGTTAGCGATGTGAGATCATAACAAATCTTAAATTAAAAAAAAATAATAAAAAATTGATTTTTTTTTTCTAATATTGGATTGCTTTAATTGGACCAAACCAAAATTAAATCAAAATCAAAATTGAAATAAAACTATTTTCAAATCAATGAGAAATCTGCCCCTTAATTCGATTTATGCCCTCGGATGTTATAAATCAAAGCCGTCGATTTCAATCTAAAATAGACCAAAATCATATACATAATCATTGAAAGCATATATTCCTACATATTTTGTTGGATAATCTTTTTGAATTACCTTTGTAATAAAATGATGGATTGAATGATCTATGTGAATTTGAGACTTATTTATGTGAATTTATTCTAAATTTTTTATACTGATCTATATATAGAGTGAAAGTTCCTTAATTATTAAATAATTATGGGTATAATGAATCTGATTTCCGCCCGACTGTGTCAAATAATTTAATAGTTCCATACTAAATAATTTATATTTTCTGAAACCCACGTTTGAAATTAAAGGCAGTAGAGTCATCAACGTCTCTACCAAATATATATGAGCCAAAGCCAACAATGATCAGAAGATATTTAATTATCTTCCCATGTTGGTACTTACATAAGAAGAGTGAAGAATGTTCTGCTGGCTTTTTCCTAGCTACTACAACCCCACGAAATTTGGAATCTCTTCTCACATATAATTAATAACTAACATCATCGTGCATATATATTCTCTGTTTCCTAATGTTAAATCATATATGGGAGACGTATGCCACCCTCAACTACAACTGTATATTATAATTAATATATATTTGAGCTTTTGTCAAGCAATTACCCTAAAGATATATAATTGCCAAATCACTCCAAATTAATCATGAATTTCGCAAACTATTATTGGCTATTGGTATTTACATTATAAGTAAGACGTTGATGTGAACAATTTAGAGTGATAATAATGTAAATAATTGTTATTTTTTTCAGAGGTAAAATCCCTCTAATCTGCTGCTATATATCTAGTTTTTTATTATTTCGTAAGGTTTAGATTTTTTTATGATTGATTTATGAAGAAAATTATAGTCGATTTTATTACTATCACATAAAGGAAAGAGAAGTGTCCACGTCACTATCATTCTGAATTGTATAAATCAACTATTAGGAGTTAAACGGATCTTACTGTACAAAATTTTAAAATTTAAAGATTTTATTTTATATTTTTAAGTTTAGAAATACTATTGTTACAACACCTAAAAATCAAGTATAGTTACTGAAATTTATCCCATAGAAACATCAAATATTGGCCAATCAATCACCATTGGGTGTTAAAGAATTAGCAATTCATTGTTGGTTTGTTGGGTGTTTTTTATTTGTTGAAATATATAGGCCATTTTTTAAAGAGATATGTGTAAGTTTAAACGTAATGAAAGCTGAGAGATTAAGAAAAAGAAAATGATATTATATTTATAATCTTAATCGGGAAAAGAAAATTAATCTTGAAAGCTAAGAGTTTGACGCAACTTCACGAAAATGATAAGTTGTTTGAAGCATTTGTCCATTTTATGTTTGTTGAAGCTTAATTAAATTATAGTACGTAATTAATAACATTCAGAATAAGTTTATCCATTAATACAGCATCAAGACATAGTGTTGATCGCTACAATAGATTGCATGAATCTAAATACGTAACTTTTTTTAATGCTTTTCTTCTTCTTTTTTTTTTTAGTATGGAGATTGTTGATAATTTATCAACAAACGATTATTATAAATTAGTGATAATTAAGGTCATTAGGAATTAAACACAAATGATTATTCTTGATTAAGCAACTGATCTAATCCTTCATTCTAATTATTTATGATGATTAATCACCCTACGACCCATTCATGCATGTATTTATGTATATAAATATAGGAATCTAATGATAACATGATGATCTGCAGCTTAAGTAATCAGTTATTGGAGGAGTTGGGTTCAATATGGTGCCGGCAGGCATCATAAATTTTGTATTAATTAGCAACTAATTTAGTGGTGAGGATAATTAAGAGAAAGATGCAGCTAGTCTCATCCAAACCATTGTATTCTGATACAGATAAATATCCGTATATTATTGTAATTATCATAAGCGATGTCTAAAAATATAAATAATTTGTTGTGGACTGTCTTGGCTTTGCCAAGTATAGTAGACGGCAAGGCTCAATCCTATCGTATATTATTTGGTACACGTATGTTATTCTTATAGTACAGTATTCTGGCCTTTCTGCAAGGCCCTTGCTATACACTTCCATATTCCTTTTTATTTATTTATTTATTTTTGTCTCTTAGTTAATTTGTTTTATGGAGGCCTGGTTAAAGCAAATTATTAAGGTTGGCATAAAAATTAAATTCCGGTCAAGGTGAACAACAAATACTACATTATTAACAGCGGTAGATGCGGCTGAGGGTTTATATTTCCAAACAAATCAGATTAAGATTTAAGAGTTGAAATGGGAATTTCCATTGGTTAATTATATTCTCAAGTGTGGATAACATAAAGGATTTGCCATCCAGCTCTTGCAATCCAAAATTTTTCCTTTATCTGCTTTTATTCTCCTTTGTGTCCCCTCGTTAAAATCATCACAGACTAATTGGTATTTTTTACCATTGAGATTTGAATTTAAGACTTCTTGGTTTTAAAGACGATTTCAATATTATTAAATCTCAGTGATAGTAATCATTGTTATATTACATAATTGATTATACTGTTTAATAACATAAAAAAAATTAGATGTAATAAAATGACAATTACATAATGTAATTAATTATACTTTAACTAACGTAAATAAAAATAAAGGTAAATAAAAGGCCAGAAAGGAATCTCAAATTAAGAAGATGGAAAATCGTGCTGGCTTGAAAAATATATTCTCATTTGTTCTTTATTACGTTATTCCCTCTTAAATATAAGCAGTGATATGGCCCAAGTGCATGAGTCGTTCAAGTAGTATAGAAAAGTTATCATTCCCTCGAAGAGTAGTGTTCTAAATTAAATTTTTGATATGAAAGGTTACTATTCTAAACTAAATTTAAACTAAAAATTAATTAAATGAAGAGATTGGAGATTTAATATGTATATATGCAAATTCAGCAAAGAAATTAATTGAATGACAAGTATCACTAAAATTACAAGCAACAAATACAGCAAAATGAAACATGAAAAGAATTAAAGTAATAGACAATAAAAATTAACGATTAACAATGATAAAATGGTAATTCCAGAGTTTTGGGTTTCATATTTAAACTATTTTGAGATTTTAAATTGATTATCCAAACATATGGAAATTATAGATTGCAAGGAGATTAATTCTTAAATATTTTGAGCACTATTTCGAGTGAGACAAAGAGTATTTTAATTAACTCAATCCTACTTTCATGGAGTTAAAATTAATTAAGACCTATTAGATTCCTTAATTAATCTATTAATCCTCTTAATCCTTAGTTTATTTCTATATCTAAGTTGATTAAGTTTAATTTCTTGATTATCTATCATTTGGTTTTTTCTTTTCGGTGCTTCAACTAAGGATTAAGAACAATACTTAATGGGATCCTATACTAAGCATGCCATTAGGCACACAAGAAATGGATAAAACCTCATAATACATATAAAATCTGGATAAATCAACTCAAATCCTCAAAATATCTCAAATATTATATACCCAACTCCAGAATCTAAAAAGAACTACTCACTACTCATGTTTGATACCATGATTTTAGCAAAATAAGGAAATAAAAGATGAAAATAGAATTAAAATTGAAGAAACCGGTGAAAGAAGCGTAGACAATGGTAGAGAAGAAGAAGAATTAGAGCTTCAGATAGAAAATGATGAGATTGGTGGCTCCTTTGTCTCCTGCTCTCTCAATCTTTCTTCTTCTTGCAAAATGAGGTAATAATGCCTTTTTATATGCCCTGACATCAACCCTAAAAATGGACTAAAATGATGTTTGGTGAGGTCATACACGTGTGACAAAATCTTCCCTTTTCAATCAATTAATGAGGAGTTGCATAGCTAGAATTGTGCTCGTGGAGCATCTTATGCAGAGTCAGAATTGGAAAGAATGAGTGAAAGCAAGTTTGCATGGTCATACATGTCCCTATGCATGTTTTGGTAAGCTTTGGAGAGTTTCTGTGAGGGTGTATAAGTAATTGCATAAGCTATGTGAGAGGTCATGCACATTTCGACAGGTTTGGGAGGTTTTCTAGTCAGTTGCATAAGCTATTGCATAACATATGCGTGAGGCCATGCAGATTTTGGCCAACTTGAGTTCATCCTCCATGAAGGTGAATAAGCTATGCAGAAAGCCATGCACATTTCGGTAGAGTTGCAATGCTTCTCCTGTCTCTTGCATAAGATGGTGCATAGCCTATGCACTAGGCTATGCAACTTTTGGCAAAATTAAAAAATCTTCAATTTTAGGCTTCAAATTATGCACTTTTAGACTTGAACTTCACTCCTCACTTGCAAAATTACTTTTTAGCCCCTCCAAACAATGTTTTATCTATAAAACAAAAGCAAAATTACAAATTAATATGAAAATTGGCAATTATGAAAAATTAAGTAAATAACTAATAAAATTAACTAAAATGACTAATAAATGGATAAAATGACTATGAAACTTAAGCTAAATGACTATATGAGATGCATATATCAAATACCCCAAAACTCAACTCTTTGCTTGTCCTCAAGCAAGCTTTAAAATTTAATACAATTTTGGAGTGCCTTGTCCATGGATTTATGAAAATCACTTCCTAAAGTAATTTAACTTAACTTTAGCCATACCAACAATCTATACACCCATCTTTCAAGATGCAAAGAATCAAATGGTTACCCAAGTTTTCACCATTTAGCCTCAGGTTAATTATTCACTCAAAAGTTCCCAAACCAATCAATCATAAGAGAAAGTCATGCTTAAAAAGAAACTCTAGAATAATCAATAGCCAAAGTGCCTCTATATAGAATGATGGAATTGGATGAATGAATGAATAAATTTCCAATCCCATAAGCAAACTTACTATCCCTATCTCCACTAATGTAGCAAGTACAATCAAGAGATCAAAGGACTTTTAGGGATGTAATGGGGCTATAGGGCTCAAAATGAGACTAACAAGAAAAGAGGTAAAAGGATTCAAAATATGAGAATATTTTTAATCTTGAAAATATAAGGTACACTTCTTATTTATGATTTTTTTTCTTTTTCTTTTTTTTTAAAACCTTTTTCCTTTTAAAAAGGAGAGAAATACACAATGAGAATTTTCAAGTGCTAGCATATTTTATAAAATGCAGAGAATGAAGGGGCACTTTGATACTTTAAGTTTGTATCTTCTATCTTCTTTTGATGATTGTCTCGAAAAATTCCACCCCCAAATTCATTTTCTTTAATTATTTTGGGTGCATTTCCTTCAATTTGAATGACAATAATGAAAAGCACATATACTAGCACTTTTCCATAAGATAAGCATCTCTTCTCCCTCATGAAAAGGGTAGTAGTATTTGGTTCATTAGCTAGGTAACAATAAGAGTTCCAAGAAAAATTAGGAATATATAGGCTCAAAGGGGTTTACAATGGTTAATTTTAATTGGAAGTAAAGGCAAAAGGTTTAAAATGAGAAGGTTTAAATCAAAGAATGCCTAATCATCTCCCTGTTCAAGTACAAGCCGGTATTTCACCTCGAAAGGTTTAGAAAATTTATTCTAGGATTGGTGAAAAATTACTTGACTAAACACTCCCATCTCTAAATGACTAGTTAGGTCGCTTTTTGGCTAAAAAGATATAGGCAAAGCCAAACACTTTAAAACTTTTCATCCTTAAGGAAACTTTCAATCCTCAAACCCAACTAAAGGTAGGATGAATTACTCTACTAAGTAACTTTCATTACTTAAAGGACTTGGCAAAAATTTTATGCAAAAATTTTATTTTATGAATGCATGGTTCCTAAAAATGAGCAATGCATTAACTAAATATGATAAACTAGTATCTATATATGTAATATCTATATGGTATGATTTCTAAATGAAATGTAATGTGTGTATATGTGCAATACATTTACAATGTAAGTATGCAAATGAAATAAAATGGAATGTACCTATACTAAAATGTGAAAAACCTTTTGCAAAAATTAAAATTAATGTATTAATGCATACCCTTAAACTCAAAATTGGACATTATTCTCAATGTCTAAGGTAGTGCACCATGAATCTCAAAAATTTAAAAAGAATAAGAAAACATAGTAGGGAATATGTAAAAGTTAAAAGGAAATGAGGAAAATATACCTGGAACAACTCAGAACATGTTTAAGAATTTGGAATTTATGTTGCATAAGCAAATTGCATAAGCTATGCAAAAATGGTGTGTTGGTATAAATACAACTGCATGAATTATGCAATTATCCAGAACCTGCAGCAGAGCTGTTGAATGTAAGAACAAGTACAACAAAAAAAAAAACTACATTTCAAGGAGATATAGATACAAGTATGCGAAATTGGAATGGAAATCATATATATAAAAATTGAAAAACACAAAAGAAATATCCATAGAAATGTATCTCTAAACAGCAAACATTCAAGCAAACGAAACTAAGATTGTTCCAACTATTGTAGAAGTTTAAAGCGTTGTATAAAAAGAAAGTAAGAGCTGCTATGAAAACTATGCTAGATTAAAACAGAAGTCAATCTAACTCTATCGTTTTGCCTTTGTCAGAAGGATCAATTGCAGAGCTTGAACCAGGTTGGTGATGTTGAGATGGTGGAGGCTATGATGGAGGTGAGGGAGCTGCAGGAGGCATGCCTAAGAAGGACATAAGCTGCGACATCATCGGCTCTAACTTGTTCTGTTTTTCTCTGGTTTCCATGATCAGATCAAAAAGCTGCTCATTGCGATCCTTCAGGGTATCAATTCCAGAGTCTAGCCTTTTATCCACAGCATAGATATCATCACTGAGCTTTTCCAAGTAACTGAACAAAGCCTTGGTGTTGAATGCTGGAGGGTCAGTGGAAGAAAGTCCAGCTGCAGATGTTGTCTGTGCAGGTTCTGGTGCTACTGTTTGTGCTGGCTAAGCAAATGACTGCTATTGCTGAACTGCTGTTGTAGGAGGAGGTACAGAGGATGGGGACATAGGTGCTCCAATGCCATTCTTAGATAAAAAGATAGCATCAAAGGAGAGTGTGTCTTGGTTAAAGGGAATGTTATAAACTGTAGGGTAAAAGCCAAAATGCTTCACTATAGTAGTAATTAGCCCACCAAGAACTATGGAACCATATGGTTTACTGGTTATATGTAGGATATGCTCATAAAAGAAACACCCTGGAGCAACCTTAAATCTATTTTTAGCACACCACAGAATGAAAATATCTAAATTACTAAGAGTACCAGTGTTAGATCCCCTTCCTAGGATAGTATGTGCTATCAATTTGTAAATATACTTAAGGGTTGGGTCCTTAATTTGAGAGTCCTTGGACCTGCCAGAGGAAAATCTATCATAATCATTAGAAATTTCTTTCCAACATTGAATTTCATCCCAAACACTGGTATCTAACATAGTGGTATTCTTGTAAGGCACCCTAAATAGTAGGGTTGAGCAGAATTCGGTTCAAACTGAAAAATCGAACCGAACCGAGTCAATTCTGTTCAATCGGTTCGGTTCGATTTTACATTATAAAAATTTCGGTTATTTCGGTTCGGTTTGGTTTCAAAGAGAAAAAAATTAGTTAAACCGAACCGAACCGAATAGTAATTTATATAGTCAAATCGAATTAAATAGAACCGAATTGATTTTTGAATTGATTTATTTTTATGAAAAATTTATGAATTATATTTAATTATATATATATTAATTATTTAATTTCATTGATTAATGGTTATTAGGTTCAAACCAAAGTTAAAATTAGACTAAATAACTTGAAAATCAAGTCCAAATTAAAAAATCAATCAAAAATCAAACCGATCGGTTTAAACCGAATCAAAATAGAGCGGTTCGATTCGATTCGATTTTTCATCCATTTCAGTTCGATTCGATTTCTAAAATTTACGGTTCAATTTTTATAATTTAATTCGGTTCAGTTCGATTCGGTTCGATTGAACCGAATGCTCACACTACTAAATAGCCCATTCATATCAAACCTAAATATTTCATGAAATGCATTAAGAGTTAACCCCATGTTCTGTCCTAAGCATCTGAATTTCATGATAGGCTTAAATGTCTTTTCATGCAACTTAAGTTCAGCAAAGAATGAGGATATAAATTCTAAAACCAAAGCTAAATAAACTGCTTCTTGCTTTCTTACAAAATCTACCCAACCCAACCCGTCCAAATAAGTAAATACATCATCATAAAGCCCAATAGACTGTAAAACATCCTCTGCAATATACCTGGTAGTAGTGATTTCTCTATCCTTCAATCTCTTAAATACTACCTTATGTTCATTGCTAACCAAGCGCCAAGGTAAAATGGGTGATAACTGAGGAGGAGCATAATGAGAAGCAGAGGCTTTTTGCTTGCTTGAGGGTGGAGATTGAACAGGGGGCTCTGCTCCTTGCGTGCTTATAGCCTTATATTTTGTAGTGGAGGCTTTTTTGGGGTTTATGGGTGATGATATCGAAATTGCAGTTTCCTGGGTTCGTGCTCTGCGTTTAGTAGGTGGTCGAGAAGTAGAAGCAGGCCTCGTGCTTTTAGAGCGTGTTCTTCGAGAGGTTGAGGAAGTTGAAGCTTGTGGTGGCGGTGATTGTGGGTTGGGAAGTTGAATAGCAAGAGATTCAATGCGTATTGGTGATCCATGTGGTGAAGGTGGAGGAGAAGAAGCCATCGAAATAGAATAAAGAAGGTGTGGAGAAGGGAAAATAGAAGAAAATAAGGATTTGGGATGTGGTTTCGGCAAAAATATAGAAGAAGGAAAAGAAAATGGTGAGAAATGAGGAAAAAATGGAAGAGAGTGGAAGTGGCAGCGTGAAAAATGGAGAGAACAGTGGGTTAGGGAAGTTTTTTAAAGGTGCATAGGTTATGCGTGAAGATGCATAAGCATGGCGTGAAACTGCATAGCTTATGCAGGACGTTATGTAAATTTCAACAATGAAAAATGAAGCAGATGAAGACCTAGCATGAAATTGCATAGCTTATGCAACAAGTCATGCAATTTTCAGCAGAAAGAATGAAAACCTGAAATTTCCAACGTGAAAGTGCATAGCTTATACAACAAGTCATGTAATTTTCTGCAAACATGAATAAAATAGAAATGAAACAACACAAATTTCACATGGCTTATGCAATTGGGTATGCGCTTTTCAAAATCAAAGAAACATTTAAAAACATAGTTGCAATGCCTGTAACTCAATCCAAAACTAAATTATTTTACTTCAAAAGTAGATTTTTCATTGAAAATATCAGTTGAACAGATCCATATGCATTCAAATTAATCTCCCAAATTGCAAAAAGGCATCACAATGCAAATTTACTCAATTAAAAATAATAAGTCATGTAAGTAACTTATGTGAACAGTGAAATTTCCAATGAACCTGCAAGATTTTATATTTCAGCATTCCAAATCTAGAAAACTTGTTTTGCACCCTAACTAAAATTTAAATATGCCAAAACCCAAATTACACCAAATCACATCCAAGAACACTAAATTACTGTCATCAAATCTCAACAAACCTCAACATAACAAATTTAAATTTTTAAACTAAATCAACTCCCAAATCTTGAAAATCAACAATCACCATAAAAATTCAT
This sequence comes from Hevea brasiliensis, assembly GCF_030052815.1. Taxonomy (NCBI): domain Eukaryota; kingdom Viridiplantae; phylum Streptophyta; class Magnoliopsida; order Malpighiales; family Euphorbiaceae; genus Hevea; species Hevea brasiliensis. The sequence goes on along the minus strand of NC_079495.1, from coordinate 100,142,141 downwards.
TCCACAAAAGCATTTTAAGAATTTGAATACCAAACCTCAACCATATTTAGATGATGAAAGTGCTGACAGTAGGTCCTCCATAGGTTTTTGTTCAAAAACTAAAAAGCTACTGCATAGGATAGGCAATAACAACAAAAATCTGTACATAAGAGACAAAATTAAAGAATCAATTTTAGAATAGATAGGGACTTAAAGTCAAGGAAAGAGCACTTCCCATCATAAAAGTATCTCCTTTCTTTAGTAAAAGAATCTACAAAAGACAGGATAAACAATATCAATATTGAATTTGAGGGAGATCTAAAACAAAATAAAAACAATGCAACTAAAATAAACTATAAAAACAAAATAAAAGAACTTGGAGTGCCTCCCAAGAGCGCTAATTTACGGTCCTTAGCTTGACCCTTGATTCACTGTTGCTAAGATGGAGGTGTAGGATCAAAGAGCTTGCAACTGCCTGCTCCTTCAAGTGGCTCTACAGTGATGTAATGTTTTAACCTATGACCATTAACCTTAAAATTCCTTGATCTCTCACTATAAAGTTCAACTGCTCCATGAGGGAAAATCCTAACAACTCTCTACGGATCAGTCCATCTAGACTTAAGTTTCCCTATAAACATTTTCAATCTAGAATTGAACAATAAAATAAGGTCACCTTCTTTGAACTCCTTCTTCCTAATATGCCTATCATGCCAAGCGTTGGTCCTTTCCTTATATATGCAAGCATTTTCATAGGCATCTCTTCTTAACTCCTCAAGCTCATTGTGTAACATCCTCATTTTCGTAGTCCGTACATTCTACTGTTCCGACAGCTAATGTCTGTCCCGGAAAGTCAGAATGTCTGAAACTAAACTTCGGTGATAATGAACAGACATATAAAGAAAATGCAAGAAAAATCAAAGAAAAATGAAAGAGAGAAAATGAAGCTAAGTTAAACGAGCTGGCACCGCAGTGATGGGTGACCGCACTGAGAAGGCCGTTGCCGACCCCAGGACTGCGGGGAACCCTCAGAATTTAATTCCGGGACGTAAGTAAAGGTCTATTGAAATATAATTGACACTAGAATTATTAAAGAAAAATTAATAAAGTAGTACAAAGAAAAATAAAAAATCGAGAAACAGACAAAAATCGGTGTTACCGAAAAATTGAGAATATAACCCGAAGTGGGGTATTTTGGTCAATTGACACCTAGAGTTTACTTTTGACTTAAATGTCCATGAAAAATAAGTGGTATTATATTTTGAAAATTTAATGAAAAATGAAATTCAAGATAACATGTAATTTAAGGGAATTGGAGGGCATAATTGCAATTAAAGGAAATCTTGAATTAATCTAATTTTTAATTGTGATTAGTGGGGTATTAGTGGAGTATATAAGGACCACTAGGACAGATTTTTCCACTATTCATCTTCTCCTTCATTCTTCTTCTTTGCCGAATTGAAATTTCTCCAAGCTTCATCCATGGTTGCCCCATATACAAGCCTTCATCTACCCATCTTCAAGCCTTGATTTTCATAAGTTCCTTCATTAAACATAGTCTATACATCATGGGCAGTATAATGGAAGCAAAAAGAAGAGGATTTGATGAAGTTTTGGTCAAGCTCAAAAAAGGTTAGTGCTAGTTTTTCATCCCTTGCTTCATTAAAGTTTGTATTATTGAGATGAGTTAGATGGTGAAGAAATTTGAAGGATTTGATGAGTTATTGATATATTCAATTTTGGACAGCCATGAAAGTTTATTGTAGTTGAGTTTTTCTTACCTCAAATGGATGGAAACTAGGGTTGAATAACTTAAATGGAGGAAGTAGCAAGTTAAAATCTAAGTATGTGCATGTAGTGCTTGAATTAAGGGTGTGTAATGGAACCTTAATGCTTTGGGCAAACTGCCATGTTTGGCAGCCTATTAAACCATGAATTTGTGTGTGAACATTATTAATGAAATATGCTAATTTTAAATTGTGGGCAGCAAGTGTAAGTGATATTGAAGTATGATTATGTTGAAGTATATGTGTAATATTGACATTGAGATATGTTGAATTTTGGTGGAAGTGAATGTTGAACTTAATGGTGAATTGTGTGCATTAAGCACTTGAATATTCTGCCCAAAATTGTTGCTGGAATTGTGTACAATATATATATGGAAGTGTTATTGATTGAATATTGAAGTAATGAGGAGGAGAAGGAATATCAAATTGGAAGTGTATGTGCTTTGTGCAGGTTGTGTATTGAAGGCAGTACCTAAATTAGGCCATAAGTGCCAAACTATGAACCCAATTAGTATGAAGCCAATGGGGGGGTGAAACTAGACACCAAATAGGCCAACTTTCATGTAGAAATATTGCCAAAATTCTGCCTAGAAACTGACCTTAAAAATGACCAAATCCGGATTAGCAACCTTGCAACCCAGATTTTTGACCATATGAACAGTAGTCCTTGGGATGACCATAACTCACTCAAAACAGGTCCAATTGACCTGAAATTTTTACCATGGTTAGTTTAGACATAGAGCTACAATTCTTATGAAGACGAAAAAACCGAGAAATGGCCAGAACCAAGTCAAATAGCTTGCACAAGTTCAGGTACCAAAACTGCCAGAACTAAAATTGATCAAATTTTGCACTAAAGGTGCAATCTGTCCAGCTTTAGTAAATTGACCATATCTTGGTCTATACAACTCAGAATGACCTGAAATTTTGCACAGAGTGCAATAAGACATAGAGATACAATTCTTATGAAGACACCAAAACCCAGAAATGGCCAGAACCAAGTCAAATGGCTTGCATAATTTCGGGTACAAAAAGCTGCCGAACTAAATGTGACCTAAAATTGACCAAATTTTGCACTAAAGGTGCAATCTGTCCAGCTTTAGTAAATTGACCATATCTTTGTCTATACAACTTAGAATGACCTAAAATTTTGCCCCGAGTGCAATAAGACATAGAGCTACAATTCTTATGAAGACACCAAAACCCAGAAATGGCCAGAACCAAGTCAAATAGCTTGCACAAGTTCAGGTACCAAAACTGCCAGAACTAAAACTGACCAAATTTTGCACTAAAGGTGCAATCTGTCCAGCTTTAGTAAACTAACCATATCTTGGTCTATACAACTTAGAATGACCTGAAATTTTGCCCCGAGTGCAATAAGACATAGAGCTACAATTCTTATGAAGACACCAAAACCCAGAAATGGCCAAAACCCAGTCAAATAGCTTGCACAAGTTCAGGTACCAAAACTGCCAGAACTAAAATTGACCAAATTTTGCACTAAAGGTGCAATCTGTCTAGCTTTAGTGAATTGACCATATCTTGGTCTATACGACTTAGAATGACTTGAAATTTTACCCAGAGTGCAATAAGACATAGAGCTACAATTCTTATGAAGACACCAAAACTCAGAAATGGCCAAAACCAAGTCAAATAGCTTGCACAAGTTCAGGTACCAAAACTGGCCGAACCAAAAGTGACCTAAAAATGACCTAAGCCTACTATTTTAGTGCTTTCTGTCCAGCATTGGTAAATTGACCATATCTTGGTCTACACAACTCATAATGACCTGAAATTTTGCCCCGTGTGTAATAAGACATAGACCTACAAGTTTGTAGTTTGGATCGAAACCCAAAAACCGAGGGAACTAGGTCGTCCAGCTATGTCAAAATAGTACACCGAAATCCGGTAAATTGCAATAAAATGCAATACACTTAGAAATGAAATTGGTAACATATACCAACACTAAAGGGCTATAGAATATGATATATTGGTAACATTAGATTTGACTCACATAGAGTGCATCAAGGGTCAACATTATAGGTTGACTAAGGAAACGAATTGAAGGGAATAGTACCAAGAGAAATAAGACTTTAAGCTAGACAAATCTAGCACACAAAAATTGAGAAATTGACCAAATTTTGAAGTAAAGGTGCAATCTGTCCAGCTTTAGTAAATTGGCCATAACTTGGTCTATACAACTCGAAATGACCTAAAATTTTGCCCCACGTGCAATAAGACATAGAGCTACAATTTTGCTTCTTTGACCAGAAGCTAAAAACCAAGTAAAATAGGACTTTAATCTAGACCAATCTAGCATACTAAAATTGAAAATTGGTAATTACATAAAATGATGCTTGAAGTAATTTGGCAATGAATGCCAACTTGTGAAAAGGGTAAATTGCATTATATTGACAACATATTGAATTGTAAATTGTGACATGTTGATGCTAGAATCAACCTATCCATGATGCATAACTTTGTCAATAATTTTATTGACCAGTGAAAGGCATAAAGATTTATAAACCCTATGAATAAAGAATTAAATATGTAACATTGTAATATGCCCTAATTTGTCTAGTTGACTAGTTTGGATAGATTGGCATGCCAATAGGATTCTGACAGCTGTTCTGTAAATGACTTTACGTCATACTGTATTTTATGACTTATTATGCCATACTATGATTTTAATAGCCTATGGCTATGCAGATTGTGTTATTATACTCGGCTTAATGCCTGATTGATTATATGGCTTTTTAGCCACACTTTTTGCACACCAGGAGATACTTTGTGACCGATGGTGTGACGGCCCGAGGTACTAGGTACCCAGTGCTAGTATATCCGTTTATCCAGTCTGGTCAGTGTATAGGCTACATGGGCAGTCATTTAAAACATTATTCAATTCAAGAAGCTAAGTTAAGTTAAGTATAATGAAATTTCAGTACAATTAAATTAAGTATTGAATGAATGAGTAAAAGAGATTAGCAAAAGAAACATAACAAAAATATAAATTGCGGAACCGTAGAGACTTCAAATGCAATACAGTTAGAATAATTTGTATACTGGGTAGTATTACTGAAAGGTTATAAACTAAGCACTTCCAAAGAGGAACAAACTAGTATATAAAATTGTTGATACTAGAAATACCATACCAAATTAAATTGATTCTTGGATATCCGAATTATGAGTTATTTCTTTCATTATTTGTATATATTATTTCTTGTTATACTATTGCACCACTAAGCAGAAATGCTTAGCGCGATAGAATTGCTTCCTCGCGCAGGTACTGAAGGTAAAACCAGTAGACTGTCAACTGAGATTTTTTGGAGTCCAGATCTGCAGAAGTGTCAGAAGAGTTCAAGATTGTCACCTCCTCAGCAATGCATGTAGATAGGGCTCATAATTATACATGTTATGTATTTTGTTCATTCTAAGTATATTGTAATTTCATTTGTATATCCTGTACTTGACAAATTTATGTACTTAATTGGAAAATTATATAAGTTAATGAAATGTAAGAATTCTGATGTCTGAATTGATTGTCTAATCATAATGACTCTGAATGAGATTGAGTTTAAGAAATTTTGAGAAACTGATGAGATATTATTGAGATAAATTGAGCTATGAATTTGAACATGTTGTGAATTGTCTTTGGCAGGTTCAGAAGAACTATTAGTCCAAATTACAGCCGACACTTTGTTGGATTATCGTTAAAATTTTTGAAATTTCCAAATTAGTTAGATTTTGACAAAAGTAAAAATAGCCTAAACCTTAAATAAAGTTTTTGAATAAATAAATCAAGAACTGTAATGAAATTAGATAAGATCAGGTGCTCCAGCACTCCGTGTAACACACTTTGCTTAGCTACATTGTAGACGGGTGAGGGGTGTTACACATTGAGTTGTAATAATCTTCTCTCACTAGCTTGTTTAAGATCAAAGTTCAAGTTCTGAATAGCCCAATATGCTTTATGCTCTAACTCTACGGGTAAATGACAAGACTTGCCATACACTAACCTAAAAGGAGTAATGCCCATGGGAGTCTTATAAACAGTTTTGTATATCCACAAAACATCATCTAATTTGATGGACCAATCTTTCCTAAAACTATTTACTATTTTCTCTAAGATGTGTTTGAGCTCTCTATTAGAAATTTTAACTTGGCCAAAAGTTTGGGGATGATATGGAGTAGCAATCTTATCTACTATACCATATTTTCTCATTAAACTTTCAAATTGCTTATTACAAAAGTGAGTGCTCCCATCACTAATAACTGCCCTTGGAGTTCCAAATCTGTTTAGAATAAACATTTTTAAGAATCTCACTACTACCTTAGCATCATTAGTAGGAGTTGCAATGGCTTCCACCCATTTTGATATATAGTCAACTCCAACTAGAATGTATCTATTAACATAAGAAGGTGGAAATGGACCTATAAAATATATTCCCCATATATCAAATAGCTCAACCTCTAGGATACCATTTTAGGGCATTTCATCTTTTTTTGATAGATTTCCACTTCTTTGGCACTTATCACACTTTGACACAAATGCTTTAACATCCTTGAAAAGATTTGGCCAAAAGAAATCAGCTTGTAGAACTCTACTAGCTATTTTGGAAACTCCAAAGTGTCCTCCATAGTCTGATGCATGACAGTGGTGCATATCATTTTCAATTTCTTCCTTAGGAATACATCTTCTTATCAATCCATCAACACATTTTCTGAATAGAAAGGGCTATATAAAATTTTACCTCATGTTGAAACCTCTTCTTCTCCTGCCATTTCATTTTTAGAGGTAGCACTCCACAGGACAGATAATTTACCTTGTCAACATACCATGATAGTTTAACAATAAGAGAGAAAAGTTTCTTATGTAAGAAAAACTCATCAATAGGAATTGCATCTAGCTTCTTATTATTCACTTTCAATCTACTTAAGTTGTCAGCAACCACATTTTTAGCTCCTCTTTTATCTCTAATCTCCAAGTCAAACTCTTGCAGCAGCAAAATCCACATAATTAACCTAGGTTTCGCTTCCTTTTTGTGAAGCAAATACCTAATTGCTGCATGGTCTAAAAATATAACCACCTTTGAATCTATGATGTATGGTCTAAACTTTTCTAATGCAAAGATAACTGCCAAGAATTCTTTTTTAATAGTTGGATAATTGATCTACACCTTGTCCAGTATTCTGCTAGCATAATAAATAGCATAAGCCTTTTTGTCTCTTCTTTGACCAAGAACAGCTCCAATTGCATAATCACTAACATCACACATGATTTCAAAGGGAAGATTCCAATCAAGTGGTTGCATGATTGGTGTAGTGATTATAGCTTCTTTCGACCTACAAAAGGCATTAAGACAATCCTAGTCAAATACAAATAGTGTATCATGACTTAACAAATTAGACAAAGGTTTAGCTATTTTAGAAAAATCTTTAATGAAGCGTCTATAAAATCCTGTATTTCCTAAAAAACTTCGAACTCCCTTGACATTAGTGAGAGGGGGCATCTTTTCTATCACTTCAACCTTGGCTTTATCAACTTCTATTCCTCTACTAGACACCAAATGTCCAAGAACTATCCCTTCCTGAACCATGAAATGACATTTTTCTCAGTTCAAAACCAAGTCAGTGTCTGCACAACACTATAAAACTGTAGAATGATTAGCCAAGCAATTATCAAATGAAGATCCATAAACAAAAAAGTCATCCATAAAAACTTCCATTATATTTTTAATGAAATATGAAAAGATTGTCATCATACATCTTTAAAAAGTGGCTAGTGCATTACATAAACTAAATGACATTCTTCTATAGGCAAAGGTTCCATATGGGTGAGTGAAAGTAGTTTTCTCTTGATCATTTGGATGGATAAGGATTTAGAAAAACCCTAAATATCCATCTAAATAATAGAAATGTGAATGTCTAGCAAGTCTTTCTAACATTTAATCAATGAAAGGAAGTAAAAAGTGATATTTTCTTATAGCATTATTCAATTTTCTGTAATCTATGCATATTTGCCAACTAGACACTATTCTGTTAGGAATTAATTCATTGTTTTTATTTTTAGCCACCATCATTCCACCTGTTTTAGGGACCACATGCACTGAACTCACCCATGTACTGTTTGAGATGGGATATATTATACCTGCATCAAGTAACTTTAGAATTTCCTTTTTAACCACTTCTTTCATATTTGGGTTCAACTTCTTCTGATGTTCAATGGATGGTTTGCAATTGTCCTCTAAAATAATTCTATGCATACATAATTTAGGGCTTATTCCCTTGATGTCATCAATTGTGTATCCTAAAACCTTCCTATATTGCCTCAAAACTCTTAACAATTTATCAACCTCTAAAGTGCTCAAATTTGCATTAACAATTACTAGATAAGTTTTATTGAGGCTAAGAAATGCATACCTAAGTTGAGAAGGAAATTGTTTAAGTTCTACCTTAGGTGCATCTTCCTTCTTGAATGATGGTTGCTTAATCTCAACTTCTTCTTCTTGTGTAAGCTATAAAACTGATGCTGAGATAAATGGTGGACTACTCTCCAAGTGTTGAGCAAATGCAGCCATATGAGGATTATCATGATCTATGCTTCCTCCATGAACTAAGCAATTTTCAAGTGGATTGTTAGGATATCTCTTCCTAAAATGCTTCTCAACTAGCTCACCAATATATCAATTCTCAAATAAGAATCAGCTTTAGAATGGTGTTTCTTCATAGCATTGTTAATGTTGAACATTTATTAATCATCCCCAACTCTAAGAGTTAATTTTTTACCCTTGACACTAATTAGTGCAATTGCTGTAGCTAAGAAAGGCCTCCCCAAAATAATTGGAATATTAGCATCTTCTTCCATGTCCAAGATGACAAAATCAACTGGTATGTAGAACTTTTGAACCTTTAAAGGCACATTCTCTAAAATCCCTTCTAAATATTTAATTTATCTGTTAGCCAACTGAAGAGAGATATGGGTTTATTTAAGATCTCCCATGTAGAGCTTTTCATAGATAGAGAGGGGCATAAGGCTAATATTAGCCCCTAAATCACATAGAGCTTTTGTAAAACATGACTCCCCAATATGCCATGGAATTGAAAAACTTCTTGGATCTTTAAGCTTAGGAGGGAGCTTCCTTTGAAGTATGGCACTACACTCTTCTGTCAGAGTTACAATCTCATGATCTTCAAGTCTCCTCTTATTTGAGAGTATTTCCTTCAAAAATTTTGCATAAGAGGGCATTTGTGGAAGAGTCTCAATGAAAGACACATTTTTGTATAATATCTTCAAGACCTCCAAAAACTTTCCAAATTGCTTGTCAAGTTTTGCTTTTTAAAATCTCTGTGGAAAGGGAAGCTGTGGCTTGTAAGGCTCCGGAGGTATATACTTCTCTTATTTCTCTTTAACTCCTCTTTCCTTTTTCTTGCACTCTCTTTCTTTTCACTTTGATTGTTTTGACTTTTCTCTACAACTTCCTCTTTATCATCACTCTCAATGTTTTTCTCTCTTTCAATATCTTTCTCATTTTCCCTCTTCTTAACTTTTTCACTCTTCTCATTATTTAATACCTTCCCACTCCTTAATATTATAGCTTGACAATGTTTCTTTGGATTCGCCGATTGACTTGGAAGCTTTCCCATGGACTTTGTACCCGAAGAACTTACTTGTTGTGCAATCTGGTTCTCCAACATTCTGTTATGTGTCTATAGCTGCTCCAGTCTTGCTTTCATTTCTCTCATCACTTCATCTTGCTTAGTTTGATTGGCAAGGATTTGTTGTAACAAAGCTTCTATGGTAGAACCTTGCTCCTGTTGTCTGGGTGTAGGTGCAGGATTTGTGTTCCTCTACTGAAAATTAGCTAATGGTTGCCTATTCTGCTGATAGGGATTTCCTTGCTGCTGTGGTTGAAAATTTTGAATTGGAATTTGATTTTGTTGATTCCCCCATGAAAAATTTGGCGATTCCTCCAGGCTAGATTGTATGTTTTTGAATAGGGATTGCCCATCTGCTTGTTTCCATAGTTCCCCACATAAGCAGCTTGTTCACCAAAATCTGCTCCATAGCTAGTATTTCCTTTTGCATAAGTAACTTGTTGAGAATTTCCTGAGGATGATGAAGTAACCAGCATACTTAAATCTTCCATTTTGTTTGCCAAAACATTTGTAAGTGCATCAAATTTGGCATTGATCATGTTGAATGGATCAATATCGTACATTTCAGCAGCTTGCCTTTTTTGAGTTGGAGCTAGCCCTCTCGGACTACTCTACAGATGAGTGTTCTTTGCAATTTTCTCTAGCAGCTCATAAGCTTCATCTTCATTTTTAATGATAAATTCCCCTCCAGTTTGAGCATTAATAACTCCTCTAATAGCAGGAGTGACTCAATTCAACTAAGCCTTTATCCCAAAAATAATAGGAGTGACATTTGTATAAAAATTCTGATTTATCATCCATTTTGGAATGGCATGATGTGGACATTGTCTCTCTAACTCCTTCCTTCTCATCCACTACTGGTAGAGGGTATCATATTCTCTTGGTCTAAAGCTGTCATTTGATCCCTTAATTCTTGAGTTTTTTCAGGTGGAAAGTATTATGCAAGGAATGCATCGGTTAGCTGCTCTCAAGTTGTAATTGAATTGTGTGGTAAAGAATCAAGCCAATCTAGTGCTTTATCTTTCAAAGAAAATGGAAATAACTTGAGTCTTGTTACATCATCTGATACTCCAGGTTGTTTTTGCATATCACAGATCATAGCAAATTTCTTAAGATGAGTATGTGGGTTTTCTGAAGGATGACCCCCAAATTGAGAGTTCTGAATCATTTGTATTACTCCAAAATCCATCTTGTAGCTATTTGCATCTATTCTTGGCCTTACAATGCTTTCTCTTAAATCATCAAAGTGAGGGAATGCATGATCCATACTACCTCTTGGTGCATTAACATTAACTACTTTTTCTTCCCCACGAGCTTCATTTTCATTATTTTGATTATTTTCAGCATTACCACCACCAATTCTAACTCTTTTTTTAGCTATTTCTGGTTCAATTTCAGCTACTCTCAAAGCCTCTTTCCTTCTTCTAATTTCTTTCTTGTTGGCTCTACAAAACTTCTCAATTTCAGGATTGTATATGAGAGATGTGTTACTTGTGCTTTTGGCTCTTCTCAAAAGAGATCAAAAAGTACCTAAAAAAAAAAAGAACAAACATAAAAGGAAAAGATAATATAAAGATAAAATCTATAAATAACTAAAATAATCAAGAATTCAATCTTAAACAAATAACTCCCCAACAACGACGCTAAAAACTTGATGTGGGCCAACTGCAAGTGCACGGGTCGTTTAAGTAGTATAGAAAAGTTATCGTTCCCTCAAATAGTTGTGTTTTAAATTGAATTTTTGATATGAAAGTTTACTAATCTAAACTAAATTTAAACTAAAAATTAATTAAATGAAGAGATTGAAGATTTAATATGTATATATGCAAATTCAACAAAGAAATTAATTGAATGGCAAGTATCACTAAAATTGCAAGCAATAACTGCAGCAAAATGAAATATGGCAAGAATTAAAGTAATAAGCAACAAAAATTAATGATTAACAATGATAAAAGGGTGATTCTGAAGTTTTGAGTTTCATATTTAAGCTATTTTGAGATTTTAAATTGATTATCCAAACATATGAAAATTATAGGTTTCAAGGAGATTAATTCTTAAATCCTTAGAAGACTCTTTCAAGTGAGGCAAAGAGTGCTTTAATTAACTCAATCCTACTTTCATGGAGTTGAAATTAATTAAGACCTATTAGGTTCCTTAATCAATCTATTAATCCTCTTAATCCTTAGTCTATTTTTAGATCTAAGTTAATTAAGTCCAATTTCTTGATTATCTATCACTGGGTTTTCTCCTTTCAGTGCTTTAACCAAGGACTAAGAACAATACTTAATGAGATCCTATACTAAGTATGTCATTAGGCACACAAGAAATGTATAAAACATCATAATACCCATAAAATCTGGATAAATCAACTCAAATTCTCAAAATATCTCAAATATTACATACCCAACTCCAGAATCTAAAAAGAACTACTCACTATTCATGTTTGATATAATGATTTTAGCAAAATAAGGAAATAAAAGATGAAAAGAGAATTAAAATTGAAGAAACCTGCTGAAAGAAGCGTATAAAATGGTGGAGAAGAAGAAGAATTAGAGCTTTAGATGGAAAATAACGAAATTGGCGGGTCCTTTGTCTCCTACTCTCTCAATCTTTCTTCGTTTCTCAAAATGAGGTAATAATGCCTTTTATATGCCCTAACATCAACCCTAAAAATGAACTAAAATGGTGTGTGGTGAGGTCATGCACGTGTGACAAAATCTTGCCTTTTCAATCAATTAATGCGGAGTTGCATAGCCGGAACTGTGCCTGCGCAACATCTTATGCTGAGTCAGAATTAGAAAGAATGAGTGAAAATAAGTTTGCATGGTCATGCATGTCCCTATGCTTGTTTTGGTAACCTTTGGAGAGTTTCTATGAGGGTGCATAAGTAATTGCATAAGCTATGCGAGAGGTCATGCATATTTCGCCAAGTTTGGGAGGTTTCCCGATCAGTTGCATAAGCTCTTGCATAACTTATGCGTGAGGCCATACAGATTTCAGCAAGCTTGAGTTCATCCTCTGTGAAGGTGCATAAGCTATGCAGAAAGCCATGCACATTTCGGCAGAGTTGCAATGTTTCTCTGGTCTTTTGCATAAGATAGTACATAGCCTATGCACTAGGCTTTACAACTTTCAGTAGTCTTCAAAAATCTTCAATTCTAGGCTTCAATTTTTGCACTTTTAAACTTGAACTTTACTCCTCACTTGCAAAATTACTTTTTAGCCTCTTCAAACACTATTTTTTCTACAAAACAAAAGTAAAATTACAAATTAATCTGAAAATTGACAATTATGAAAAATTAAGTAAATAACTAATAAAATTAACTAAAAATGACTAATGAATGGATAAATGACCATGAAACTTAAGCTAAATGACTATGTGGGATGCATATGTCAAGCATACCCAAATCTGTTAATCATAATCAAATTATAATTAAACATCCTCAAACTAGTAAATCCCCTTAATTAATTACCCTTCTAAAACTTTAGAATCCCAGCTTTTTCAGCTTCCATTTCTACATGAACCTAACATTGACGCAGAGTTATTTAATTTCTTAATGAATATCATCAATATGCAAATTATGCACTAGATATCGATGCTCATGTACACTACTAAGACCTCCCTCCACCTTTTCCTTCCAAATCAGAATTTGCGGATGATATAAACTTGGAATTTCCGTTTGATGAGTGTTTACCGTTTGATTTGGAGGAATCTGACCGGTTTTGGAGCGGAAATGCAGGATATATATATATATATATATAATGTGGATGGTTAAAGGAAAGCAATTCTTCCTTTCAATTAGATCGATATAGTGAAGGAAAAACCTTCATTTCCGCTGTTGGAAGCAATTAAATTATCATTAACTAAAGAAGCAGATAATGATATTCAAAATTTATTATTAGTCCAATCATTATTATTAATTGATATTACTATTATTATTAATTCTAAGATAAATTACTATTTAATCTCTATATTTAATGAAATTAATTATTGAATTTTATATTTTAAAAAATTATACTATTTAGTCCCTATATTTTACTTTCGTTAAACTATTTAGTTCTTTCGTTAATTTTTTTCATTAGTCAATACCGATCAAACTACTATTTTGTTTCATTATTTTAGTAAAAATAATTAGTTAATCCCTATATTTTAGAAAAATATATATTAGTTAGTCCTTATAATTTGATTCTGTTAACTATTTGGCCCATAATTATTTTTTATACCTAAACTACCCTATTACTCTCCTCCCTTATTTCTCTCTTATCCTCCCTTATTTATTTTCTCTTTAATATTTCTTTTTTTTTTTCTACACTAACACCCTTCTCCTCTTCATTCTCTCTTTATTTTTATCTGCTGATTAAAATGGTGTAAGCTAATTACACAAAACAATTAGTCAATTTTTTAAAATTTTTAAGTAATCAAGAAAAATTATTTCTCATTAAAGAAAAAACAAAAATAATGTCCAAAGAATTTGAAATTAAAAAAAAAATCGAGATTTAGTCTCCATATAGAAAAATTTATATTTTTTATCCAAGAATATATTTTTTTCAAAATATAATATTTTTTCAAAATACATAGACCAACTAATTAGTTTCACTAAAATAGAAAAATTAAATAATAATATTTTTTAAAATATAAAGATCAACTAATTAATTTTCTTAAAATAGAGAGATTAAACAGTAGTTTAAATAGCTTGAATAATGAAAAATTTGATAAAAGAACTAAATAATTTAACTGAAGCAAAATATAAGAATTATATAATGTATTTTTTAAAAGATAAGTATAAATAGTTAATTTTATTAAAATATAAAGATTAAATAATAATTTTTCTTTAATTCTAATTGAAATTTAAACTAAAAAATAATTTCAATAACAATGAGTTAAAGTTTATTAATTATTTTTATTATTTTTTTAATATTATTAAATTATAATACATGGAACGTGCAAATGCATTAATTGAATATATATTTTTCAATAAAAAAATAAAAAGTAAAAACTCAAACTCGAGTTAATTAAATAAGTAATATATTTTTAATAACCGAACAAATTAATAATATAAGAAGATATGTTAGTCTATTGCAGTTAATATTTATTAATTCTTGTTTTATAATTAATAAAAAGATAAAGTACGTAGGAGACAATTTTTTTTAGCAGATGCAATAGACTTTGATAATAGCAATTTTAATAGATTAATAATTATCCCAATGATAACTAAATCAAGTAAATACAGAAGATTATTGAAATTTCAATTAATAAATCTTCTCTAAAGATTTTAAATTTAAATATTAATTTTTAAAAAATTGTTAAAATTTCAACAATGACATATATAAAAGAAACCGAAACTGATATATCATAATTTTTTTTTTTGTTATTTAAAAAAAATTGAAATTTTATTTAGTAATATTTTAATTATTTTTAAAAATACAAACTCTCAATTTTAAATTTCAATTAAAGTTAAATAAAAAAATTATTTAAATAATATTGTCCTAACGTCAAAATTTTCCATTTTTGTACATTTAAATTTTGTAAAGATGGAACGACGTCGTCATTCAATCAAGTGGAAGGAAGATGAAGATACTTGATAGAATGATGATGAGCGATAGAAGTTATGATTACAGAATAAGTTCTCTATTTTTTTTTTTACTTAAAATTTTAATTAATTGACGAATAAAATTGAAATTTCACTCGGATATTAATTTGATGATAATTCAAAGTATGTCACAGTCTACGTAGAAAAAGAAATTTCCACATTTTGGGAAAAATAATATTAATTGTGGTGGTCCAAGAAATTTGATTTCGTGACTCAGTGATAATTAAAAAAAGTAGGTTATAATTATAAATAATATCTTATTCATTAACAATAATTCAAACCCTAACTATCAATGAATAATCTTCTTATTTTGTGAATTCTTTAATCTTAACATGTAATTAAGATCTACTTTTACAATTATTATTTTTTATAATTATCAAGATTTTATTAGAAAGATTAAAGAAAAGAAATGAGCACATCAATCCATATCTAGATTAAAAGTATTATGCAAAGTTTATAAAAAAAATTAGTAATATGTAAAAAGAGTTTTTTTTATTTATTTAAATCTGGTCTATTATAAATTTAAAAAATAAAATTAATACACCTATTAAATACGTGAATCTTATATATCTATATCTTATCATCATAATTAAATAAATAATAAATCGTTATTCTATGTCAAAGATATAATAACTTGCCAATTAATT
The DNA here is from genome assembly GCF_030052815.1 of Hevea brasiliensis. Taxonomy (NCBI): domain Eukaryota; kingdom Viridiplantae; phylum Streptophyta; class Magnoliopsida; order Malpighiales; family Euphorbiaceae; genus Hevea; species Hevea brasiliensis. The sequence goes on along the minus strand of NC_079495.1, from coordinate 100,126,484 downwards.
CTGTAATTAATGATAATGTACCCACAAGGATCAATAGTTTAATTAGTTGATAATCGAAGTTGGAATCATCTAAAATCCTTAAAATTGAAGGTCTACTGTATGAAAACTTAATAATGTAATCGTCAATCACACATCACTATAGCTGAACAAGTCGATGTTGCAAGACTTTGAGAACACGAACCGGGGAAAATATATGAATAATATTCGAAGTCTAGGTGGTGAAAATTCAAAGCCACCAACACGCGGCATTGGATATTGGACAAGAAAACATGCATAGCCAAATCCTAATCAACCAGTCACATTCTCTCTCCTAACGTCTTTGAGCTATGCAGGTCCAGGGAAATACTTGATGCCAATTTCCCCTTCACATACCTCCATCTATATGCTCTAGACTTTTAATTGTTTTGACAAGTTCAAGTCTTTCATTTCTCATTGCCATTTTTTTAGGTACCTTTTATTTTGGCTTAATTGATTGTCATCCAAAGTTGAATCCGAGACTTCACAATGCAATATCACTAAACTAAAATTTATTCATATTTTACGGTATATATTATTCAGTGTCATTTATATACCCATCATCTCTTTTTGATCCTTCTTTGATATTATCTCCCATAGCAAAAGAAGAACCTCTCCCTTATGGCCTTTTTATCCACGATCTCTGTAGCTTTGCTCGTCTTCTTATTTTCTGTTGTCATTAATCAAGCTCAATCTGAACACTTCTTTTTCGAGGGATTCAATGAAAGTGATGATAAGAGTGATCTTCGCCTTGAGGGAGCTTCCATTTTCAAGACTAGTGGTGCCCTGAGGCTCACTAACAAAACGAAAAACGCCATAGGACATGCGTTCTATTCCAAAACAATACAAATGTTTAATAAAACATCGCCAAATGCTTCTTCTTTCAACACGTATTTCGTCTTCTCAATTGTCCCACCGGCCTCAGGCAAAGGAGGTTTCGGCCTCGCCTTCACCATCGCTCCCTCCTACCAGATCGCAGGAGCTAAGGCTGGGCAATACCTTGGACTCTTCAACGAGTTGAATGACGGCAAAAACTCGAACCATATTTTTGCAGTTGAATTCGATACTGTTAGAGGTTACAATGAGACGTCAAATAGTTATGGAAACCATGTTGGAATCAACATTAACAGCATGGAGTCCAATACGTCGGAGCCAGCTGGTTACAATATCAACAACACATTGAAGAACGAAGAAATAGATATGCATAAAGGTGATCCTATTCAAGCCTGGCTAGAATATGATGGCGTGAGTAAAGTTGTGAACGTTACAATGTGTCCCATGTGGCAACAGAAACCAATGAAACCACTCCTTAACTTTGCTGTTGATCTAACACCAATTGTGAAGGAGTTTATGTATGTTGGTTTCTCAGCCGCTACAGGGGACACAGCAAGCTCTCATTACATTTTGGGATGGAGTTTTTCCACAGCAGGAGCAGCCCATCCATTGAATCTCTCTGGACTTCCTATACCTCCGGTAGAGAAAGAATCATCTTCTTTCCAATTCTCAGTGATTGCTCTTATCGTCGTTTTGTCCGTCGTGATCGTTCTTTTGTCCGGGATACTGCTCTTTCTCGCGCTTTATAAAAGAATTGGGCGACTTGAGAGTCTTGAAGATTGGGAATTGGAGTGTCCGCACAGGTTTCGCTATCGAGATCTTTATACAGCAACTAAAGGTTTTAAAGACAGTGAGATAATTGGAGTTGGAGGGTTTGGTGTAGTTTACAAAGCTGTAATGCTTAGTACTGGAAATGAAGTTGCTGTTAAGAAGATCAGTCGTAATAATCCGATTCAAGGGTTGAAAGAATTTGTAGCAGAGATTGAAAGCCTCGGGCGACTGAGGCATAAGCACTTGGTGAATCTCCAAGGATGGTGCAAAAAGAAAAATGATCTCCTTCTGGTCTATGACTACATTCCAAATGGAAGCCTCGATTCCCTCCTATTCCATCCTAGAAATGACTCGGTATTGAACTGGGAACAGAGATTCAACATAGTTAAAGGCATCGCTTCGGGTCTATTATATCTGCACGAAGAATGGGAGCAAGTGGTGATTCATAGAGACGTCAAGTCTAGCAACGTCCTCATAGACGCAGAAATGAACGGCCGATTGGGGGACTTTGGTCTTGCCAGGCTATACGATCATGGCATAAATTCACACACTACAAATGTCGTCGGCACTATTGGGTACATTGCACCAGAATTGGCACGTACAGGGAAGGCCTCTACAAGCTCAGATGTGTTTGCATATGGGGTTCTGCTTCTTGAAGTCGCAACCGGAAGGAGGCCTATCGGGTCAGGGCAGTTCATATTGGTAGATTGGGTAAAGGAATGCCAACAAATGGGAAGAATCCTTGATGCAGTTGATCCAAAGTTGGATTCAAGGTATGCAGATGAACAGATGAAGTTGATTTTGGAATTGGGTCTTCTTTGCTCACATCAGGAAGCAGAAGCAAGGCCTAGAATGAGACAAGTTACAAGGTATCTTGACGGGGATGAGAAGATGCCCGTAATGGACGATATGGGGTCAATTGATTCTAGTCGTCTGAATGAAATCAATAGGAGATTGATGCAACTGAGTTGCATAGAAATGACAAGCACATCGTATCATTCATCTTCCATTGGATTCATGTCTACAAGTTCTATTGACGCCGGAAGATAGTAGCTTGTAGGAGTTGAAGAGATTTTAGCAGCTGAAAATCTGTGTACAGGAAAAGAAAATACCCATACCTGTAAGCATGGGCTATTACCCGAGAATAAAGAAACTAGTTAGTTAACTTATTTTTAGTTAGTTTTCTCGATAAGTTGTTAGTCAGTTGAACTACGTAACTGGTCCCGCCTTTTCTTTTTAGTTCTCTAGCTCTGTATACAGGTAGCTCAGCTATTGTTCATTCAATAAGACAATATTTTCCTTTCTCAACTAATTTTGTAATAAGGTATCAGAGCAATTTTTCTCTTGAGACGGTTATTTTTTTTCACAAATTCTTTCTTCTTTGAGTTTTTCTCCTTTTGTTTTTAAGATTCGAAACTACTCACTGGCATTCATGGCAGTTAATCAAGCTATTGATCATCTTCAGAATCCTTCTAATCCGTATGTTTTTCATCCTAATGAAAATCCAGCTCTAGTACTGGCATCAACTGTTCTTAATGGATCAAATTATCATTCTTGGGCTCGAGCCATGAAAATGGCATTAGCATCCCAGAACAAGCTTTAGTTCATTGATGGTTCATTGTCTTCTCCATCAAAAACTGATAAGATGCATTCTACCTAGGAGAGATGCAACACTATGGCCTTATCTTGGATTATCGTATCTTTATCTCCTTTAATTGGTCAGATTATCTTTATCTCCTTTCAATTGCTCAGACTATCATGTGGATTGATAAGTTAGTTGATGCATGGAATGATTTGAAGGATAGATTTTCACAAGGGGACATTATCCGGATATCGGATCTATAAGAAGAGATCTACAATTTTAAGCAAGGTGAGCGTACTGTTACTAAATATTTTATTGAGCTTAAGATTCTCTGGGACAAGTTGGTTAATTTTAGACCAATTCCTTCATGCTCATGTGTTACGCCTTATTCATGTGGTGCTATTACTACTATACAAAATTACTTGAAAAGTGATTATGTGATACGATTCCTCAAAGGATTGAATATGCAATTTGCGAATGTTAAATCACAAATCATGTTGGTGGAATCACTACCTTCCATAAACAAAGTATTTTCATTAGTCATTTAGCAAGAGAGGCAAATGGCAAGCAACAGTAATATGGAATCAAAAGTGTTTGTAAATAGGGTTGTGAAGATTGAAAATATGCCTGACAATTTTGGTTTTAACTCAGTTGATTATGGATCATATGGCAGAGGTCAAAATGGATCTGCTAATTCATTCTATGGAAATTCAGCTTGTCATACATCATATGGCATAGGTCAAAATGGATCTGCTAATTCATTCGATGGAAATTCAACTGGTTATGCATCATATGGTAGAGGTCAAAATGGATATGCTAATCCATTTTATGGAAATATTCAAGAAGGCATGGGCAAATCTACTGAATTAGTAAAATTTTGTACCTATTGTGGCAAGCAGTGTCACACCTTACCCCTCTGTAAGGCATAACATGATCCCGTAGAATACCTAATGAATTACCGAACTTCACCTACCGATAACTCATTAAGTACCCTACAAGGGATTTTAAAACAATTTTCTTATCTTTGACAAGTGGTGAGCATTTCTAATAAGTATCTAAAACATTTAGTTGAAATTAAAACTAATTAATATTTTTGGCCATTTTAGTTTTCCGCAAATTTTATAAAAATTTTGACAGAGTTTCCTCTGTATTTTGGGAAAACCGTTCTTCGAATACCTGTAAAAAGCACTTCTAAAAGTTTTTCTCAACCACTACTTCGGTTTCACAATCAACTCAATCAATTTCTCAAAATTCACAAGTTCAATAATTCTCAAAATACTGTCAATCAATATCATTCATATTTCATTTAAAACAAAATAATTTATACACAACCTTACAAATTTATATCAAAAGAAACACAAACTAAACTTTATTACAAACTTCATACAAATTTGTGTACAAACTGCTCAAGACCCATTTTTACATGTCCATACATTTATGTGCAATATATACATCAAAAGAAGTATTTACAGTTAGGGTATAAATTATACCCGAAGGCTTCAAAATGTCAAGTGATGACTTCACACACCTCTGCTGCTTTCTCCTCTGTCTCTGTATCTGCGACAATAAAATAAGCTATCGCTGAGTACTAGGACTCAGTGGTGCACAATATACTAAAATAATCTTTATGCAAAACTTAAAGCACATTCATTCAAAAATTTGGCTAAACATGAAAATTAAATACAATCATGCATTGTGAGATTTTCATGTAAACCAAGTTCATTTCAAAGTATCAAAACACATTTCATAAAACCCATAGTTAGATCATGCCATTCGAAACAAATAGAATCTCAATAGCCAGAGGCTAAGAGAAATCACATGAATCTCAATAGCCAGAGGCTAAAGAGAAATCATATCACAAGGCTAGCTAGCTCAAATATATGGATATCCATTCACATCCTCTTCTACTGGCACACCTCAACACTTCTCCAGAGAAGGAATCAAAATTCGAAACTAATTACCCCCACTAGTCGTGCTAGTGAGGTGTTCAAATATGTGGTCATGACACTGTGGTTTCAAAACTTATCTTAACAATTTGCTAAACATTGTCTTTTCAAATATACATAATAACTTTCAACAATTTAGATCAAACATCATAAGAATGCCATAATCCCATATTTCAAATTATTCAAAACGATATGCAAAAGATGATTATAAAAGTATATGTTGTGCACAAACCTCAAACGAGTCATCTGTTGGCCTTGACTCGACTCCTCGGGTTCTGTCTCGGTATTCTTTTCCACTGAAATACAAAATTTTCCAATGTTTCAGTACTAAAACTTAAAATAAATCCAAAATAAACTTAGCTCCACATTTACCTAGTTCTAACGTGTTAAATTCGACGTTCTCGAAATTTTGTGTTTCGGTTACTATTCACTACACTATTCAAGTCAAATTATTGACTTTCTAAGGCTTAATAGGTATGGGAACTCTAACTTCACCCACATACCACATTTTCGTCACCAAATTTGTTGGTTTTGGTCATTTGTTTAAAGCTTAGGTCATTTTGGCAAAATTGCCAATTTTCGGTTTTGGTTTTCCGAAGTTGCACTATTCCATTGGTTGATCTACTGTTGGAATTTAACAAAACTTCCTTCATAGAAAATGTTCCTTATTGTCTTAAGTGTATTCTCATTTTTGGATCACCTCAATCGGAGTTTTGTAGCTCAAGTTATGGCCAAAATAAATTTACTGTTCACGTGCACTGTTCATGCTGCACTTTTGGGTTCTGGCAGATTTTGGTCCAACTTTGGTCAATAATTTGATCAAGTTAAGTTCATAATTTGGTCTCACTTTCTTCATATGAAATGTTGTACTATGTCTTAGGTTTCCATCGGTTCAAGAATCGCCTAAATCCGAGTTTTCTAGAGGGAGTTATAGCCATCCAAATATTGCTGCTCAATGAAAATTCTGCAGAGTTGCAGGTTTGGTAACCTAACTTTGCTCAATAATCTGAATGGGTTAATGGCATAATTTGGGGTGATGTTCTTCATGAAAGTTTTATATCTATATGCCCTCTAATCCCTGGCCAAATTTCAGGTCAATTTGACCTGTCTAACTCGAGTTATGACCAAATGAACAGTTAGTCAGTTTAGTGCAGTGGCAGCCTGCTATTAACTCACTTTGGTCAATTGTTTCACCAAGTTTTGGTCAGTTTTTGGCCATGGTTCCTTAATGAAAATTGTGCTCTTTTATGTCTATTTTCATCCCCAATTGGTGGCATATCAATTAGACTTGTAAAATTTGAGTTTTGGTCCTTCAAAGTGGGTTTGGTCATGCTGCCAGCAGCATGACTATTGACCTACGAATTTGGTTTAATTTCCTATCATTCCCACACAAGTTATTTGGTCATAATTGACCATTATTTCACTTCACAATAGGTCCAACATGCCATTTATGCATTTCTCCAAATTTTGGTTCATAAACCCTAGCATTGAAACCCTAATCTCACTAACTCTTGCATTTAACTACTTCTAATGATTTTAATGTTAATTATTTAACTAAGGTTCTAAACTCATTCAATTGCATCATATTCATGCAAACCATACTCCTCTCAAGCTACCCGAAATTCCAGTTTAATTCTTCCCCCATATTTGTTTCATTTAAATCAAGTTCTAAGCTCACTTCCAACCACTAATTATGCATTTAAAATGGAAAGTAAGAAGTTTAATATACTAACCTTGCTTGGAGGATTTTTAGGCTCCCCTTTCTTCAAGTCTTTCTTCTTTTTTTTTACTCTCTAATGCTCTCTCAACATGTAAGGAGAAATTTTTGTGTGGAGACTTTGTGAATTTATAGGTTAAGGTAGGGAAATTCAAGCTTTTATTCCCTTAACAATGGTGGAATATGGTGAAGGAGTGGGGAGAGAGGAATGGGACGGCAAAGGGAAGAAAGAAGACCAAAATTGATTTTTTTCATTTCTTTTCTTTATTTATTTTAGTGTATGGAAGACCACAAAAACCTAATTAGTTAATTTATTAATTATACCTTTTATGGCATCATGCATGATGTCATGCATGATGTCATCACCCTTTTTACTTTTTCATTTTTCTCTTTTTTTTTTTCTATTAGTTCTTTAATTTAATTCTCGATTTCGAAATTTTCTTTTCTCTGATTTAATTTGACAGTTAGGTCAGGAGTCAGCTCTCGGGGTCAATTGACCAAATTGCCCCTCGCCGGTTCATCTCGGTTTGCAAATAATCCAATATTTCTTCCGGCTCCCTGACCTAATTATTTGACTGACTTAACAGTTCTTTTTCATGATTTTCTCTTTTCCACTGTGTTTATAAGGGTCCTAAGGACCGCAGCGTCACTTTTTACGGTTCGAAATTTGAGTTTAAAACGACTTCACAGTCGTTCCCGAGGAGGTCACTCATCGCTGTAACTATCGGCTCGTTTAACCTCTTATGTTATGTTTTTCTTATTTATAGTTAACTAATTAAACATTACTAATTATTTATGGTTATGGCTTCTCAAATTGTCTTAAGTGTGGCCCTAATCCCATTAATTGTCCGGACTGACACCGGTCACCCGAACAGTGAAATATACCAGGCTATACCAATAGGGGTGTTACAAGCAGAGGCATAATGTAGACACTTGCTATAAGAAGCATGGTTTTCCTCTTGGCTTTAAATTCAAGAATTCCAATTCAACTGCCAATAATGTTTCTGCTGAAGCAATAATGCCTACTGTTGTTGAATCATCTCCAGATGTCAATGAGGGTCTTGATATGGATTTCACTTCGGAGCAATATCAAAAGCTATTAGCTTTGATTTAGGATCATAATTCGACTTCCTCACCTCATTTAACTAACCAACTAATAACAAATCAAATTGGCAACACTTCCTCTGATCCAACCAATGTCTTGTCCTTTAATCACTCTGAAGGTAATCATTTTACCCTTTGTAGTCAATTAAAGTCTGATTTGTGGATTTAGACACAGGAGCCACAGATAATATCTATTTTTCATTATCCCTTTTTACCACTTATAAGAAAATCAAGCCAATTTCTGTTAAATTGCCTAATGGTAATCATGTTATTGTTCACTATTCTGGCACCATTCATTTTTCCAAACAATTTTACTTAATAGATGTTTTTTATATTTCTGACTTTAAATTTAATTTGATTTCTGTTACCAAACTTACCTCACTCCTACATTGTCGTTTGATTTTTCAAAATGCATATTATTTCATTCAGGATCTCAGTACCTAAAAGATGATTGGTTTAGCTGAGGTAAAGGAAGGGTTGTATGTCTTGGTCAAACCTACAATTTACACTAGTTCACCAATACCTACTGTGTTCAGTGTTTCCTGCTCTTCTGCTCCATCCTTTTCTTCTACAAACTTACGACATTTCAGGCTTGGGCATCCTTCAAGCTCAAGATGTGCTGCTATACATAAAGTCTGTCCTTTTGTGTCTTGTACTAATAATAATCATACTTGTGATATCTGTCCATTAGCTAAGCAAAAGAAATTGCCTTTTTCACCTAGTCAGTCAAAAACACAAAAAGCATTTCAACTTCTTCATGTTGATATTTGGGGACCTCTTTCTGTATTGTTAATACATTGTCATAAATACTTCCTATCAATAGTTGATGACTTTTCTAGACACACTTGGGTGTTCTTGATGAAAGCTAAATCTAAAACTAGATCTCTTTTACAATCTTTCATTCTTTTAGTTGAGAATCAATTTGAAGCGAAGGTCAAAACTGTAATGAGTGACAATGGCCCTGAATTTTCAATGACAGATTTTCTAATTCTATAGGCATTTTGCATCAAACCACTTGTGTTGAAACTCCTCAGCAGACTGCCATTGTTGAAAGAAAGCATCAACATATTCTTAATGTAGCTATATCTTTGCTTTTCCAATCCAATCTACCTAAATCCTTTTGGTGCTATGCCATTCTTCATGCCATTTACCTAATCAACAGAATTCTAAGTCCTCTTTTGTAAGAAAAATCACCATTTTAAATTCTTTATCATAAGCTACCAGATTATATTGACATCAAAGTGTTTGGCTCTCTTTGTCTTCCATCAACACTCCTTGCTAATATATCTAAGTTAGATCCTAGAGCCAGGAAATGTATATTTTTAGGTTTTAAATCTGGTACAAAAGGTTACATACTGATGGACCTCAATTCAAGAGAAATATTTTTGTCTTGACATGTTCAATTTCATGAGTTTGTCTTTCCCTTTCATCTCAAATCTATTTCTTCTTCTGTTCCTCAAATTAATGATAATTCTCGTATGGACTATTCTCATATAAACTATTCTGCTATTGGCACATTTCTTTCATTCTCCGACCCTTTATTTTTTACTTCTATATCATAGTCACAATCTACTTCCATTCCGAGAATTTCCACCAGAAATAGAAAATTACCAACTTATCTCAACGACTTCCATTGCAACCTTCCTGGTACATCAGTTGTCAATCATGCTTCCATAAGTAATCCTTATCCTCTTTCCTCTGTTATTTCTTTTATCTTCATCGCATCATGCATTTATCTTGTCTATCACCACTCACTTTGAACCTAAAACTTATAATCAAGCTATCAAATATGATGTTTGAAAAGAAGCTATAGCTACCAAAATTGCTGCTTTAGAGAAAAATCATACTTGGACCTTAGTTGATCTACCACCTGGAAAGTCACCTATAGGCTATAAATGGGTGTTGAAAATAAAATACAAGTCTGATGGAAGTATTGAAAGGCATAAAGCCAGACTTGTGGCGAAAGGATATACTTAAAAAAAAGGCATCAACTATTTTGATGCATTCTCTCCTATTGCTAAAATGACCACCATCAGATTATTGCTAGCTTTGGCTTCAATTCATAATTGCTACTTACAGCAACTAGATGTCAATAATGTCTTCCTCCATGGTGACCTTGAAGAGGAAGTATATATGGTGTTGCCTCTGAGTTTTTCCTCAGCCAAGCCTAATCAGGTTTATAAATTGCAAAAGTCCTTATATGGACTTAAACAAGCAGCAAGCAATGGTTCTACAAGTTGTCATAAAAGCTGGTTAAAAGTGGTTATTCTCAATCCAAATCCAAGTATTCCTTATTTATTCACACTTATCTCGATTCATTTACTGCCATACTTGTGTATGTAGATGATGTCATGTTGGCAAGCAATGATTTAGCTAAAATCGCAAGCATCAAACAAATTTTGGACAATACTTTTAAGATTAAAGATCTTAGTTCTTTGAAAATTTTCTTAGGCTTGGAAATTGTAAGGTCTGCAACTGGGATTTCTCTTTGCCAACGTAAGTATGCATTAGAAATTCTCTCTGATACGGGTTATCTAGCTGCCAAACCAACCTCCACTCCAATGGATTTTCACTCCAAGATTAGCAAAGACACAGGAGAACATTTATTAGATTCATCATCTTATAGATGCTTAGTGGGATGGTTACTGTATCTGACCACTACAAGGCCAGACGTTACTTTTGTCATACAACAACTTAGCCAATTTTTATCTCAACCCACTACTGTTCACTAACAAGCGTTGCATCATGTCCTGAGATACATTAAGAGTTCTCCTGGTAAGGGTCTATTTTTTCCCTCTTCATCCTCCTTGCACTTAAAAGCATTCAATGATTCTAACTGGGCTGGATGTTTGGATACTCGGAGGTCTATTACTAGATTTAGTGTTTACCTTGGTAACTCACTTATTAGTTGAAAATCCAAGAAACAAAGTACTATTTCTAAATCATCATCAGAGGCAGAATATCGAGCACTAGCTGCTACAACTTGTGAACTACAATGGCTTACTTATCTTCTCGATGATCTTCATGTTTCTCATAAAGTGCCTGCTAGTGTTTACTGTGACAATCAGTCAGCCTTGCATATTGCCGCAAATCCTACCTTTCATGAAAGGACAAAACATATTGAGCTTGATTGCCATACTGTTCGCGAAAAGGTCTTATCAAGCCTCGTTCACTTGTTACTTGTGGCTTCCAGTGCTCAATTAGCTGACATATATACTAAGCCTATTGTTGTTGCTTCTTTTCAAGCTATGTTGACCAAGCTGGGTACGGTTGATATCCATTTTCCATCTTCTGGGGTTGGTGTATTATTGGAGAATAAAGAACCTAACTAGTTAACTTATTTTTAGTTAGTTTTCTTGATAAGTTGTTAGTAAGTTAAACTACATAACTGTTCCCGCCTTTTCTTCTTAGTTCTCTAGCTCTGTATATAAGTAGCTCAGCAACTGTTCATTCAATGAGACAAAATATTTTCCTTTCTCAATTGATTTTGTAATATGGACTTTGTTGATAAAAGAAAATCTTTCCCTATAAAGAGCTGGCAAAAATAAGAGGAAAATTATTTTGGGACTCAAAATCTTGGGTGTAAAAATTTGTTAAAAGAAATTCGTATTTGCTTTGTCTTTTTTGTTTTAGATCAGCAAATTTTGTCGCTCACTATCTTGCATATAGTCTCCAAAAATGAAGTCCGGTCCCCCCTGAATTTTTTTATTATTGTTTTGCATTTTAATTTATTATAATTCAGTATTTTCCCAAAAAAATAGAAAGAGAAGTGTCTATGATCTTAGTTATAATCTTCTATTTTTAATAATGAAATTTATATATATATATTTTTTCTAAACTCCAATATCCTTTTGGTTTATAACTCTTACTATAGCTTTTAAGAAAGTAAAATCAACCCCTCTCTCTCTCTCTCTCTCTCTCTAATCCGACATAGCTTTTATGTTTTACTACTTTATATAGTTTCTTTTGTAATAAAAGATGAGCAAAAGCTGAAAGAAAACTGCATCATACAGAAGGTATATTTCCAAGTTGCATTGATTGGGATACTTATGTCCCACTGCAGCCTAATTGGGACACGTAAATACATTAATTAAATAATTAATTGCATTTGATTTGACTTGCAGTTTTTCCATGTCATTCTGTGGTGGTTGGTTCATCTCCAATTGTTCTGGAAATTAGAATATTCGGCCTATTTACTTGTAATAAAAGAGAAGAAACCCAAGCAAAGCCTTCTCCTACCAGTAAACGAGGGATTATTCAGTGTATAATCATCCTCCCTTTCACATTTCTAAAATTAAGAAAGAAAAAACTTAATTTCTATATTTGAGGAAGCATTATTTTTGAATATTTGAATATATACAATGATTTTCCCTGGCAAACAGGCTAAATCCTCCCTCTTAACTTTAATTAAACGTGGTTAGACCCATTTTTCACTAGAAACACAAAATCAAAGGAGAAAAGAACCAACCACCCATTGTTGCCCATTGTCACCAACCACCCATGGTTGCCCATTGTCATTCTTACCATCAAAAAACCAACCTCCCCTTAATAGCCATTTCAACCGAGAATAGAGGAGAAGATCAAAGATTTTAAGCTCCAACTTACGATATTCAATTTGAACAAAACATGCTTTGTGATGGACTACGAAAAAAAATATCGTCAACAATACCTTTTCCATCGTACACAAGAAACTTTGTATAAATAAATCCAAACAAAATCACCCTAAAGCCAGAAAGAAAAACTAGGTTCAGAAGCAGCAGAAAATTATGGGCATCTCTTAACACCACAAAAATATTAGATTACGAGATTGAAATATAATTGCCATTCCTCTCGTTCCTCAGCTGAAAATGCAAAACTATGATTGGAAAATACACACCAAAAATCCATCAGCTACAGAAAATTTTCAAAATGCATTTATAAGAAGATGACAGAAGAAATCAATAAATAAAATGACCTAATAAACCACCGATAAGTGGCATTGTTCCGCAAAGCACTTAACCCAAGAATCTCTCCAATTCCTATAGAGTGGATTAAAAGAAAATAATCATGATTCACATCCGCAAATACAAATGAGACAGGGATGCATGACCTCATTTTCTTTCTGGGCCCTTGACACTTTTAACCAGAGACTAAAATGGAAAAGAGCTAAAAAGAATTGTCCCATTTGAACTAACAAGAAACAAATCATATCATAAACAACTATTATACCCACAGACAGATCTAGCTACCAACATCTCATGAAACCATTACCCGTGCTATCATCCCCTGGGTCCAATTTGCAGTCTCCTTGAGCTGTTCATCATCAGATTGAAGACACTCACCAAGAAAATCAACATAGAATGTGTTGTCTCGAAACAAAATCTTTGTGTTGGAACCAAGTGCGTCTGCCAGATCACCCATCACTGCAACTGCAGCTTTTGTCACACTCTCGTCCCTATAATACATTTAAACAAGACATTAGTAAGGAAGAGAACAAATGAATTACAAGAAATATGACTCTCAGTCATACAAAGGGCAGTAAGGAGGATAGAAAATAGGAAAAGAAAAGGTACCTTTGACGCTCTCTGAAAACCAATTCTATAAACTGCAAAAGATGTCCAGCGTGTGGAAGCATCACCTCCGGTTTGGAATTTTTGAATCCCTGAAGAATACCAGAATAAGCTTCAAAGATGCTACACTTGAGCTGGTTACCATAGTCAATAAACTCCTCATCACTGGTATTCATCTGGGCACAGATCTGAGCAGCACTCTGCATCATTGTTATTGCAGATTCAATGTACTTCAAGAATTGCTCCCCTATCGCAAGAGCAATGTCCCCAAAACAAGAGAATATGGGAGGCTTGACAGATCGGTGGAGTTCAGCGCTTTGGAGATCGCGGATAAGGTGGCTTATGATCCCCTCACAGTATGGTAAAACCTTGTCATCCATTGCACGGCAAATGTCACCAAACACCCCAGTTGTTATGGCACAAACCTGATACTCCTCAAAATTCTGCAATCCCATCTCCAGATACTTGTATAACTCAGGCATGTACTTGCCAAACTCTGGCCCAGAGGCATAAGCCAAAGCACCAATTGCAAGCATTGCTTCCTCATGCACAGTGGAGCTTCGGCAAGCCAGCACACGGAGGAACAGAATCATAATTGGATCTGCAGCCTGCAGTATAATGGGCTTGGTCTCATCAGTACTGCCAAGTTTCTGGATGATGACTTGTAGAACACCACAAAGGGAAGCCTGTAAATCTCCTTGCTTCTCTCTGTCATCTGAAGATAAAATCTGAAGATCTAGAGTCTGCCCTAACTTGTTCATGATGACTGGGAGCAGCTCAGAAATAATATGAGAAGTTTCCACAATACTGGAAGACCTGATAACCTCATTCAAGGTTTCATATGCAGAAGACCTAAGCTTTGAGTCGCCGCCATCTGTACGCTCAGCAGTTTTAAGAAGTTGATAGATTATGCCAGGAAGGCAAGGAGTGAGGAGAGAGGAGCTACTTCCTGCATCCTCATATCCCTGAGCAAGGTAATAGATTGCCCCACAAACCTTCTCAGCTACATGTGGAGCATCATTGATACTTTCCAGTAAAACTGCCACAACCCGGAGGAGGTTCTCAGGGGAAATCACAGAAAATCCATTGGCGGGACTGTGCAACAACTCAAATACACGACTGAGAGTCCATGCAGTTGTGTCCTTCACATGTTTATTTCCATCCCTCATAGCATTAAGCAGAAAATCCAAGCCAGCATTAACTAGTGGGGTAAGCTTATCAATACTAGGGCCTTCAAGAATTGAGCCAAATGCAAATGTAGCTGCCTCACGACAATGCCAATCTGGCTTTACAATTTTAGCCTCCACAAAAGGCATTACAAGGGGCACAACATCATCCCCAACAGTTCTAGCAACAAGACCTAGACATGTCCCACCTGCCATGGATATATTCCAGATGCTATCATCCTGATCCTGATCCTCTTCCTGCTTCAATAATGTTTCCAGCAACATAGGAACAAGAGATGGAAGGGCCTTCTTTATGAAATGACAATGCACATGCTCAAAATGCCCACCTTCATGACTATCATATTCTTGACGCTCTATCTCTTCATCACAGATGGAGCTCCAGAATTCAATTGCTTGGAGGGCAACTGTCTCTTCATCTCCTTTTACTGCATTTGATGTAAGTTGAAAGAGGGTCTGCATATAAGGTTCAAGCACAGCATAGTATGTTGACGCTATTGAAACAAGACACTCAAAAGCACCCTGTCTAACCTCTGCCTCTTTGGACAAGGCTGTCTCACAGACCACCTTCATTATGTAATTTCGCTCCATTTCATTTTCAAAGTTGGTCTGTGCAAAAATCAAGGCATCATATAAAGCCCTTGTTGCTGCAAGGCGGATTTCAGGCCCATGCTGTATAAGGGTCATGCCTTGGACAACTGCAGTCAGAATAGCATTTACTTCGTCTTGCACAAGGTCCTGATCAGATATCCCCTCACAAACATACCCAAGAGTTTCCAGGGTTGCCTGTTTTAGTGCTGCAGGACCATCTTGCTGGGTCATATTGTTAAGCAATGATCCAATTAGCTCAGGCCATTGCTTCTGGGGAATCTCAATGGAAGCAACCTTGGCAATTACTTGGGCAGATGTATTTCTAGCCTCCTGTACAGATGAACCAAGGGTTCTCAATAGCAAGTCTTTGATTTGAGATTTAATAGAAATTTCAATTGCCATCCATTGTTGGACAAGATGTTCCTTTCTCGTGGCATCTTTTGCATCCAAAGAGTTCTTAAGCACAATACCAGCCAACCGACGAGATTCATTAGGTTTCTCATTATTTGCAAGTTCAATTGATAAAGATAAAAGGAAAAGAGGCAAATTCTGCTCTTGGAACTGCCTAAGATTAGCCTCTGCCTCATTTCGGACTTTTGCATCCAATGACTGGGCAGACAACAAAATTGCAGTGATCTCCAAAGCCATTTCTTTCAACACTCTAAAAAAGAAATAAACAAAATTCTGTAAATGAAAACACTAATATTGAAAAAGACACACACATGACAAAAATTAACAATTCAAAAAAACAATCTAGTAGTTGGAGAACTGCAGAAAATCAAAGCAGCAAACAAGTACAACTCAACTCAACTCAACTAAGCCTTTATCCCAAAAATTTGGGGTCGGCTATATGGATTCGCTTTTTCCACTCTGAACGATTTTGGGTTAAATCCTCAGAAATGTTTAATGCTTCTAAGTCATGTTGTACTACTCTCCTCCAAGTTAATTTAGGTCTACCCCTTTTTTTCTTTCTATCCTCTAACCTAATGTGCTCTACTTGTCTAACTGGAGCCTCCGTATGTCTACGCTTCACATGACCAAACCACCTCAATCTCCCTTCTCTCAACTTATCTTCAATTGGCACCACTCCTACCTTTTCTCTAATACTCTCATTACGGACTTTATCTAGTCTAGTATGGCCACTCATCCACCTTAACATTCTCATCTCTGCAACTCTTATCTTAGATGCAAACGACACTATCAGAGCCCAACACACACTACCATATAACATAGCCGGTCGTATGGTAAAATTTTCCTTTTAATTTATTGGGAATCTTACGATCACATAAAACTCCCGTGGCACGTCTCCACTTCAACCATCCGGCTTTAATCCTATGACTAACATCCTCCTCACATCCCCCATCTACTTGAAGGACTGAGCCTAGATATTTAAAGTGATTACTTTGGGACAGTACCACTCCATTCAAACTAACTCCTTCCCTATCACCAAGGGGCTTGAAATTATGTAAGTCAATATAGCATATGCACACATTTTATTAACTATATTCATCTGGTAGAAATTACATCTCTAAATATTAGGGACTTGTTCAATAAGACTATGCACCAAATTCTCTGCAATTCAATCCTATGATTTCTAAAAAAGCAAATAACAAATGCAATTCAACAAATTATAAATTGAACAATGAAAATGATCCAGATCTTAATTGAACGACCAATCAACTAAGGATTTGGATCAAAAGCAATTAGCAAGTGTTCCAATTATCAATTTTGAGATTATCCCTTATAATTAAGTAGTATAATAGGAATGCAAATGCAATACTTGAATTCGTCTAGGATTAGTATACTTCCAATATCGTGTATAAATTCCCTATACAGTTTGAATGAATTATACAGAGAAATTTTCTCGTTTTTCTGCTCCTCTTACAAGAAAAACCAGAGAAAACAGAAGCATGTTACAGCCAGCCTCAGTAACTAAAAAAGAAATTAGACCATGTATCTTCTGCATGCAGAGTTTTCCAAAACTTCAATCTGCCAAAGCAGAAGAGTTTTATCCAAGAAGATGTTCCTCATACAAGCTTTTTCCACTGCCAATTAAACCAAACAGTTAATTGGACATTGGAGCACAACCAAGTGCATAATTCTTTCTCATAAATGCCATAGCCTATCTGACATTCAAATTTTTTATCCACCTACTTCTCAGCAGAAAATAAGCAAACAAAGCCCAGTGAAAAGCATTAATATCCTCTCTCCACTATATCAAGCAAGAGAATCTGTTTTTCATCATTTACTTCGAATGATCGAAAAACAAAAACAATTGCTTTTCTTAAGACCAGCCATATAGCTCAAAAAGAGAAATAGGCAGCAGGGGGGAAAAAACAACACCAGCAAGAAAGTAGCCTAAACCCTCGAAAACCATAAACAGTTCAAAAACAGCAACAAGAAATGACTGATAAAAATAACAAGCAGGAACTAGATCCCTTGATTCATTCGAGCATACAAAGTAACAAAGAAGAAAACCCTAAAAAAAGTAATAAATTCCACAGTTGCGCCGCCAATAATCAAAAGGGAAACCACACATTGGCAAAGATATGTGAAGTAAGAAACAGATCTCTTAGTGAAACGAAAATCACAAGACACAGATAGAGATTAAGGTCAGAGAAATACCTAGCAATAGGAACCTGATAAAACCCCACTGAAGATAAACCTAGGGTTTCTCTCTCTCTCTTTATCTCCTCTCCCGCGCCCTCTCACTATACTATTGTCGAACGAAACGAAGCGAAGATGAAGAGAGAGATTGGTGACTGTCAGGAGTATAGGCTTTGAATCTGGGGGGTTTTGGGAGGTGTTATATAATCCATTTCGAATGCGTAGAAGAAGCGGGAGGTGAGGACTTTCCATGGAAGTTATCGGGCAGGGGTTTGTGGCTGCCCGACACTGCCCCAAGTTCACCGAACCCGAATAACCCTACATTTTTTAAATTTATCACGTGTGTCTTGCCACACACGTTTGGACTACCAAAGATCTAAAAATTAATTTCTCTATTGGATGGATTGTAATTTTCCCTGTGACAAGTTCGGCCCAATGGCCCATCACCCGCTTTTTTAAAATTTTGATATTATCATTTTTAATATTTATATATAAAATTAATTATTTAATTATTTTAAAATTTTTATAATCAAAATATGTCAAATCCAAACTTAAAAATCCCCTAATTAATATATTTTAAAAAATATTTTTCTAAATAATAATTTTAACGTCATTATCTAACTTAATTGAAAAATAGTCAAAATTTATAGGCCACACACAAAGCTTCATCAAGAAGATGCAATATTTTTCACAATATTATTTATTAATTTTTTTTAAAGTAGTAAATTAATCTAAATTTATATTGTTCGCTGTCATGAAACATATTTTTTTAAGAAAAAAAAAATACTAAAAAACATGAAGAAACTAAATTTTTATGAGAGAATCTGTAATTTATAAATTAAATATCTTTCTTTGCATGGGCAAAAGGCCTAGCAGTTGAACAATGTTTGCTTTGTTTTAAAGTACATAGAGATAGAGTTCGCACATTCGGTGAGACTTGCCGCACGGGGCTCTTTACACCGCATAACTTGTGCTTCATGCGCCAGGGAAACAAAAGTTCTAGCCCGCACCCTTTCTGGGATGCCTCTGAAGAATATGATCCTCCAACTGTTTGTGAAGTATATTCCTCTGCATAATTGCTGCAAAAATAAGGAAGCTTCCTGTTCAAATTCTTTGAAGAATATAATGCAGATGATGCAGCTAATGCAGTAGCATCAGGAAGAAAGCGTTCGATCATGAAATTCGGTGACTGGTTACCCCTGGACTCCAAACTCTCTAAATTTAACCTATCCATTCCATAGTCATCCTCAGCTTTCTGGACAATGTCTATTGCTTCTGTTAGTGATAGCACATCTATAGCATCTGAATACACATCATCCTCCTCTTCAGCATCGCCATTGTCATCAACATCAGCATCGCAACCATCATCATGGTCGTGAACGTTCACATCATTTGCGATTGCTTCTTTCTGTGGCTGCCATCTACACGGTGGTAGCTTAGGACGGGGAGTGTCTCCGTCATGGATGCCAGAGCTCTCCAGGTTCTTGGGCTTGCCAGGAGCTTGTTCCCAGCAAAATGGAATCCTATCGCCTGTATCCTGAGAAGAGATATGTGAGTTTGTACCAGGGCAAACACCGAGCCGCCTAGTTGATAAGAGTGGCAAATTGAAGTCCAGCTTTCCGGGACAAATCGTATTCATAGCTTCTTCACTTGATTTTTCCATATAGGCATTCAGCAGTTTCATTCCACCAAGAGACTGTCCATGGAGAAAAAAGGGTGGAGAAGTAGATACCCTTGGAAGAATGAAGATATGTGATAAAAGGTTGCTAGATGATACCATCAGAAAGCAGTTGAAACTATAGGTATCCCGTGCAAACCATTACAACCTTTTTGCACTTTATTTATGCTCACAGGTTGGGCAGAAAACACTCCTTTCCCAGGGATTGAAAGAGACAAGTTCTACTTCCACTTGTACACCGAAAGGAGCCTTTTTATAATAATTATATGCAGCCTATTTTAAATTGCCTGCCTGACCTTCTGATGAACAGAACTAAGGAATTCAAGAATGTAGTTCCTGCTAGGAGAAACTAAAAATAATCATGATAATAAAGCATATACAATATATAGTAACAAATTATTCTTTCATCAATGAGAAATTAAAAGGGATTTTAAATTCAGTCTCTTCCAAGAGTGATTGCTATGTAGGAAAATTGTGAAGCTCATAAATCAAAACAAAGAACAGTATCAGAGAAGTTACAATACATTGTAAACCACTTAGCAAAAATTAAAGAAAAACGAAGAGAGGAAAAAAGATCTGTGAACCTCAAAAAGCGACAGACTTCATCACAAGCTGCCATTTCATGTAAATGTTTCTTTTGACTGTGGTACTATTACAATCTTAAGTGAAATGTTGGGGAGCAGCAGCAGAAGCAGTCTGCAGCACTAACATCATACATTGATCCCATAATATATTATAGAATAAATATATTTACATGCTTATCTCACTCTCTAATTTTCCTTTTCCTTTTTTCCAATCCAAATTGCTCTTTCCTTTCCTATAGAATGCCCTGGCACGTTTGCATCTCAATGTTCCTTGAGAGAGAATCCAAAAAGATACAATGCCCAGACAAACACTGGCCTTTCTTGTACCAAAAGAAAAAGAGATTTGTCAACTATGCTATTGCCCAGATAATGCAGATATAATGCCAATATGGTTTTTTATTCTCATTTTTGTTCATCAGCCCGCTTCAATGCTTTATCATAGAGTTCAATTGTATCGATATGACCTGAATCAAGACAAAGGGCAGCTTCACAATCTCGTAGGGTGGAGATATTATCACCCATTGAGTCATAAAATGCAGCACGAAGATGTAGCAACTGCAAATCTGGCTTGAAAACTATGGCCTTTGACAGCTCTGCTATGGCCTCAGCTTCTTTGTGGTCATCCATTAAAACTGAAACAGAGTATTAGTTTTAGTTAGTCCAATGTTTCTCCACATGCATACAAACACATAATAAACACTCGTTATAAGTTCACTAGTGAAGTTCAACTATAAGCTGAATCAGAATCACAGAAACTTTAATTTGAAAGCATTATCATAAGGCATCTCATCTCCAACAAAAATTGAATACATAAAGGTAAATGCCTACTACAAGAACAAGAAGAGAGGAAAAATTACCACCAATTCCTTCTTTTAACTAATTTCAGGCAAAAATTAAGATTCCAAATTTTCTTTTTTTTTATTTTAAGAATATTATTGAAATTCATTTCAAACTCTAATTGAAATAACTAAATAAAAAGCTACACCCACTTGGCTACTTTAGAAGCATAATAGCAGATGGACACATCAATTCTGCAATACAAACAAATAACAAGCTTCCATCCCAGACACAGATTCATTTTGATTTATTAATCTTAGATGAAATCTGATCCAATGGCCATTCCAGTCAAGCACTCTACTAGACCATTGGCATTAAAAATTATCCCATTAGCACCAACCTTCAAGATTTAAGTGCTTGGAAGCCCAACCTGGCACTGAGGCTCAAATAAGGAGACTAGATTTCCAATAGTAAAGTAGAGGAAAATTTATCTTCCCAGCCATAATAACATCCAAGACCATAAAAGAAACAATTGTCCAGTCTAACCAGGGAGGCAGAAGTGACTTGTAGGATAATTTTAAATTTCTGACAATGATTTAACATCATGAAGTCAATCCAAGGCAACTTTAACCAAGACCAAAACACCTATTTCTCACAGAGATAAGTCGAACAAAATCAGGAGTTGCAAGGATGTCATACAAAGATCCCCTTAATGCGCAATATATAGCTATCAAGAATCAAACTGCATCCAGCTAGAGCTAATCACATTTTAAATGCATATTGTGCAAACATGCATATTCAAGAAAAATAGTAATAACTAAAAGGCCAACTACAAACTAAACAGTATGCCTCTTCTGCGAGTAATTGAGTTCTGCAACAAGGATCAAAGTTGAATTCCAAGTATAAAGCCATGAAGAGTGTTAGGCTGTTAGCCAATAGAAAACAAGGGATCTGATTACTACACAGGCACTTATAATATAACCATCCATTGACTCAAATGTGAGTCAGATTTAATTTTAATAGAATCCATTTGGATACATAAGGATTTGAAATGAAGCGATATTTGAATTTAACATTAAAATTGGTGTTTATGGTGGAACATAAATTCAAATCCACCTTCATTTCCGATACACACCTATCCCTTATTAGTCAAATGAAACATGAAGCCTTTTTAATCAATTCAATCAAAGTAATTTCATGGCTCATCATATCAGTGATTCCAGTGATGAAACCACACCCCCCCCCCCCCTCCCCCCAACAAAAAAAAAAAAAGTATCATAAAGCACTAGTCAATGATTTAATAACCATTACATTGTTACTGGTTGCCTCAACCATTATTCAAATTACAAGCAAACATAGCGTAGTTCGTATCAACACTTCTCTAAAGAGGCCACATGGTCAAATTCCTCCCCTTTTTTTTTCTTTTTTTTTTTTTTTTACAGTTTACACAGAGGGGAAAAATAGCAAACAGCCTGTTTGACATTTCCATTGACAGAATTGACAAAGGGCATTAGAGTGCATGATCACAAATCCAAAAATTGACAAATTGCAAACAAGGGCAATGGCACAAAAGGCATCCCAACATCCAGGTCATAAATCCATGTTGTACAAATAATTGTGAACAGCAAAATAGAACACGCACTATAAGCACTGAACAGTTTCTATATAGTGAAAACTAAAAGTAGAGACATTAATTTACATGGGTGACCAACATAGGAGAATAGAGGTAATTAATGATATAGGCAAGCATACAGACAAACAATATTGAAGAGACTTATCTACTATGTATTTCATGCACTTACCGGCTAGCAGTCATGCCTATTTCCACAGGAATCAAACTTACAAAATCAGTATTTTTACCCCTTTCTAATTAAACACACATTTCTTCCATGAGAATTAAAGTTTGGCATTTCTATATAACCAGAGCAAATCCTTGACCTAGAACCTGACTTGATCTCAACAACAACACTCTCACTCAACAGGAAAAAGGGATCTCAAACAATAGGATAGCTTAATTCATTAATGATATAGAATTAAAACACAATTCCAGGATACTCATTCAAAGATTAGAACATGCCCATGGCTTAAATATCAATAGTTCAGGGTTGAACTCACATTGCCTCAGATATATGGTGGTCTATAGATCATCATGATAGTATCAACTTATAACTGGAGAAAAATCTGAAGACATTAGAATTGAGATCACAGTACTTGCCTGCTGCCCTGTATCTGTAAGGGTATGTTCTCAAGGGATCAAGCAGGGTTGCCATACTAAGATCACTCTTTGCCATGTCACGATCACAGTACTCAGAACGCTTCTCATAAGCAGATGCATTATTCCTGGCTTTTTCTATCAGTTTTGTCATCTCATCATATGCAGCTTTGCGTTGATTTTTGAGATGATATACACGTGCCAGACCTTGATGTGCTCTTGTATGTTTGATATTGAGTGCATTCATGTAACAGTCGGCAGCAAGATCCAGCTTATCACAATCAACATAGACGCTCCCTAGATTATTGAGGGCCTACAGAACAGAAAAATAGCCCAACTTAAATAATATCCAGTTGCATTCACAATAATAGGATTGCTTCAAAGTAGGCACTTACTTGTCCTTTCCTGAGGCCATCTGAAGGGCACCTAAGAGCTTCCTCCAGAAGTTCAATAACATACATTGATGACTCAGAATCAAGACTAGAATCTGCCAAAGCATATGCCTTAAGGAAAAAAGCTTCAAATGATCTCTGAATCGAAATGGACTCCTCAGCCTTAGCAAGGGCTTCTTCTCGATGGCCAGTGTCATACAGAATCCATCCTTCATAAACAAGCCTTTCATGCTCAGAAGCAGAAAAATTTCTAGCCAACCGCAAACTACGCATGGCAGCCTTTTGACAATTTAACCTATACCAATGATAAACAACAACTTGCCATTGGAATTAAAATATTAATTATTAACAAATAATAGAATAAGGATGAGCCCCAAAAATATTGGATTAGAAACATAAAATTCCCTTACGTATCTTGAAACTGTATTCTAGATAATTAACAGTGCAGTACATTTAATATGCTTGCTTATATACATACATACATATATTTCTTTTCCTTTTCTTGATTGGCATAATAATCAGAAGTCAATGTGCATGAGAAATTGGTTGAGGAAAGTACAAAAAAATAAGAAACAAAGAAAACCTCCAAATAATCTATAAAAGATTAATGAACACATTATAAATCAAAAAGTGACTTATCAATATGTACCGAATGTGTGTTTGAGTAATAAAAATGAAATCTTATCACTCAAAACTAATAATAAATGTTTTAAATTCCAGGAAAAGTTTCCATCAAATATTATACCTTCAGCTATAATAATCTTTCATGATAAAACATCCTTTTTCCCCACAAATTTCTAGCAATTCCTGCACATTAGAATTTCAATGCAAATGGAGGGCTGCAAATTTTCTATGTGAAGACCATCCGATAACTTGTACCGCATATTTTCTATCACATCCTGCACATCACCTTTTTCCCATAATTTCAACCTTTTTCTTCATTGTCTATATACTCCCCTTGAAAAGCATCCAGAAAAGAAGAAACAAAAGCATCCCAAAAAGGATGTCTGTGAGGCATCCAGAAAAGGAGAAAGTAAAAATAAGAAGAAGAAGAAGAAGAAGAAGAAGAAGAAAAGAGAAGAGGGGAGAAATGGACCAAGGGACGGGCAGCAGAGACTACCTCTGCAGAATGAAAAGTAAGGGCCCTCCCAGGGCCATTATCTTTTGAATTGAATAAATGATAGAGAAGAATAGATGAGACAAGACGGGGGCAAAACAAGATCAAGAGGACTTGGAAAGAAAGGAAAAGGAAAACTTCAAGATTGAAAAAGAATAGAGAGAGAGAGAGAGAGAGAGAGAGAGAGAGAGAGAGAGAGCCTAGTTGTACATAGAGAAAACCTAACCAGCACCAACTTGATTTATTACCCCTTATGTATAACAGCTCTGCTTGCTCATCTAATGATGGCTTCTTTGTTTTTGTAGCTTTAATTTGATTTGGTGTGCATGAGAATATGTTAAAGCTCATATAATATATGGTCAAATAAACACTAGAGAATATAAAAATGAAACAACATTGCAGGAGAAAAAAAAAAAGGAAAAACAGATGCAGGAAAAGTGTTAGTGAGGCACACCTTGTGCCTGGCTTAAGGGGCACGCCTGATGAATTTCAGCTGCATTTTTAAGTTGACAACTATGATTTGCCTTCATAAATAACTAGAAGGAATACATATTCATTGCAATAGCAAGTGACGCTAAACAACACCCCCACAGTTTTAAATCTTTGCTTAGTTTCATACAGGACAATAAATATGGACACTATAAATTGATTAAATAAAGAAATATAAAAGAACTATTAGCAGTGCCCTCACCACACCCGCATATAAACAAATATGTTTGTTTTTTCTTTCCTCTTCAAGCAGTTACTTTTCCACCTCTTTCATGCCTACTTAATTTCAGTGAGGGTATGAGAAATAATAAGAAAAAAGGACAGAAGGAGAGGCATGGAAAGGCTGGGTGTGGGTTTTTTTCCGTTGGCCCCGTGGCGGCGGGGCGGGCAGGGGGTGGGTGGGGTGGTGGGGGTTGTGGTGGTGGTGGTGGAGGCGGAGGTACATTTCTGAAATAGCAACATTGCACAAGCTTTATGCAGATATAAGATGTCAAGTTAAAGCATCTTCCTGAATAAAGATGAACTCAAAGCATACAAATTGCTAACAAAAACACCAAATAGCATAGATTTTATTAGAGCTGAAAACATATCATAACTGAGCAAGAAAGAGAAGTAATAAATGAAGCTAAGCAAAGCTTTACTAATAGAGTTGAATGCACAATTACCGTAAAAGTAGAAGAGATTGCCGAAAACGTAGGAGGCTCTTCCCTGGGTCATTTGCCAGCATATGGTGTACAACAGCTAAGGAGCCTATATCATCAACGGAGGACCACCTATCATAAAGTTGCATCCAGCAATCAGCCTGACTCCACTGCTGGACAAGAGGATGAAGAAGTTCTACCAAGCGATCCCCGTGCATTTTCCCATTAAACATCATGTAATTTGGCTCCAAAGTCAAGAGTGCCCGGACGTCTCTGAGAGCACTTTCATAATCCTCCAAAGCAATTGAAATCCAAGCTCGTAATTCAAGGCAATCAGAAGAGACCTTGAAACCAATTATTTTGTTGAGTTCTGAGATTGCTGCTCCCAATCTGTTCTCCTGCACCAACAAAACAGCCCTGTACTTGTATGGAAAAGAAAGAGTTGGATCCAATTCAGTTGCTGTGTTCAAATCCATCATCTTCTCCTTCCCAACACAATACAAGGACCTTTCCTGATACATCCACCCAATTGGTTTATAATCAGAAACCAGAGAATTCGTCATCTTGTACGCTGAATACTTGTGGCCACGCTTATATCTGGCCCTTGCAACACCAACTAATGAATAAACATGACCTGCCTCAGCTGCAGCTTCAAACCAATTCTGGGCGTCTTTATATTCTTTCCTTTCAAGCATCACAACGCCTAATTGGTGATAAGCAAGTTGCTTCTGCCAACCTTCTTTTGCACACTCTCCCAACCTCTCCAAAAGCATCACCGTTGCATTGGATTTCATGTCTTCCTCGAAAGCAATCTGACTCAAGAAGTAGTACAACAGAAAAGAAGTATGCCCGACCAGAGCCAATCTCTCAGTACCCTCTGAACTACAAAACAATCTCATCACATCAGAATTATACATTGAATTCGGAAGCTCTCTCAAAAACACCTGTAAACAAGCAGCAACTAAAAGATATGCAGTCTCCTCCAAACCAAACTCAATTAAAACCATGGCCTCCTCCATTTCTGAAACCAAAGATGCCAAATGGGCATCACAAGCTGACTTCAATTCCTCGCAACAAAACCTGTTTGCCAAAGAAAGAAGCTCTAATACGATGGGCAGCTCGAAAGAACCTAATCTTTTCGTCCTGCTAAAAATCTCCACCGCTCTCATTCCTTTTGCCGATATCCCATTCTTAGAGAAATTTATCTTCTCTCTCCTTGACTCCGAAAAACCACCGTACAGCAATGCTTTAAACGGTCTCGAAAGTGAAGCAATATTGTAACGCACACACCTAATCTCATCATCACCAATGCAAAACGACATATCACCGTCTTCATCGGAGGTTGAACATTCATTGTCCCCAATTGAAATATCATCATCGCATTCTTCTCTAGGAGACCTCGAACACATACAAGGATCATTTACCGATTCAGGATCGTAACCGGAAACCAAACAAGCGTTAGGGCATTCTAGATTTCTCCCGCAACAATCCATGGCCGATGTACCCACAAGTTCATCTTCTCTCCTCTCAAATCTTAACCACGAGGCCAGCACGATTTTCGAGTGCACGTCAACGGCGTGCTGTCTGGCCGAACGGAGGCTCCGTCGGAACATTTTCGGATCCGATAAACCCCGGAATATCGCGCATTGCTCTATGTACACCTCGGATTTCTCGAATTGGGGACATTTCTCAATTTTACGATATACATCCGCTAGAGTTTGGACAAAATCAACATACCTAAGGCAAGGTTCGATCTGCGGCTCGAGGAGATCGGAGTCGGGAAGACCGGAAGGGAGTAGATTTTCAACTGATATATTATTTGTGATGTTATTAGGCGATGTTTGAGAAGTTCGATTTGATTTTGGTCTAGCGGAATTGACTCTGAGGTCTTGCAGGTGTTGCAGAAACTTTTCCCCGACACCACCGCAGCCGGCTCCGCCTCCTCCAGCTGCGGTGCCATTGGGATTAAGGGCATAAACCTGTGTGGCTTTACACCCTTCAATGAACTTCAAGCTACGCATTGAAGTGAATATATTATGCTGCATCTATCAGTATATATAATTCAAAATCTTCCCCGGATTTGAACAGTAAATGGGAGAATTTGCGAAATGCAAAAAGGAAATGCGAATTATGAAGAAATGGAAATAAAATTAGCAGACAGCCTGCATAAACCAACGTATTAGAGAGACGATGGTCGATGCAGGCCAGTAGAATTTTCTAGGATTTTCCTTATGATTTTCCCAGAAAGAGGAAATGAGAAAAAAAAAATGTAAGATCGAGTAGAACGAATTTTCTGGTTTGCCAACAAGGAGATCGATGAGGTGGAGGTGCGGGTTTTGCCTTTCTCTCTCTTTCTCCGGCTATTATGACATAATTGTTGGTAGTTTTATATATATATATATATATATATATATATATATATATATATATATATATATATATATATATATATATATATATATTTTAGGTGATATAGTTGGGAGTAAATTTTCTAACACATTCGTTGCCACACCAAGAAAAGATGAGGAAAGCCGTTAAGCCAAGGCCTGCCTTTCTTTCACGCCATGTCCCATGTTCTCCAATATATAAAATATTTTAACTACGGCCTTGTTTGGTTGGGGAAAATAAATTGTGGAAGTAAAACTTCTTAATGAGTGAAAAAATAATTTTATTTGATTTGTTTATACTATTAAATTAATTTCCTATAAAATAGAGTATTCTACTTTCTTTGATAAGTTACATTTTCTTAGATAAATATAATAAATTTATCGATTTATTTTTTAATTTATTATATTAGATATTATTATTTTTTATAATTTAAAAATAAATTATAAAAAGTTGATTTATATACTAAATATATTTATATTATATTTTATAAAAAGTAAGTTTCTTATTAACATACTTCTCAAAAAATATACTTCCTAAAAAGTATAATATTTTTAGGAAAATATTTTGAATGAAATAAGACCTGTATCTGTGGGCTATTGGGTTTTCTTTCTATTTTTTTTACATATTTGATATTGCATTATTAGGCTTGCTCCTCGTTATTATTTTATTAAAAAAATATCCCAATTTGCAAATATTCTCCACTTTTTCATCCAATAAAAGCATAATAAGTCGGTAAATAGATGGAAAGATTTGAATTGTGTGCAATTACTATAAAATTTAGGCCATTGAAGAATAAATTTAACAA
This sequence comes from Hevea brasiliensis, assembly GCF_030052815.1. Taxonomy (NCBI): domain Eukaryota; kingdom Viridiplantae; phylum Streptophyta; class Magnoliopsida; order Malpighiales; family Euphorbiaceae; genus Hevea; species Hevea brasiliensis. The sequence continues at coordinate 100,097,501 of NC_079495.1, read as the reverse complement.
TTATTAAATTAAATATTTATGTCGAGATCTATACAAAACTAGTTTAGTTTGTATATAAAATACATAAATCTATATATAAATATTTAATTTAACAGTTGAGATGTGAATTTGAGACAATGATTTTAAAAGTGTAATTTGAGCTACTTTGCATGTTGAGTAAGTCTTAGGTATAAGAAAAACTTCATCAGATTTCTGATAAAAAGTTAGGCTGTCTTTTGACTCTTTAAAGTTTTGTTTATAGTTAATTTTGATAACTTTATAATATAATTGTTTAGGTTATCAGAGTCAGTCATCCTCCTCTACTCAGCCATCACAGTAATTCCCGGCCTACAGTGAGTAGATATTGATTTTATTTATAATTTTAATAATATTATAAATATAAAGCATGCTCATGCATTCACTTATAATTATATATATATACCTATTATAGACACGCTTTGTGTTGTGTTATTATTTAATTAAATTGATGTGGGTGTCGCCTTAGGATAATTTAGAGTTGTATGCATATGTCAGCGTGCGTGAGATGTGGTATTAGATATGACTAAGACAAACAGATCGGCTTGAGCTAGTCTCGCTTAGGCCCAATTCTTTTTGTGATAAGTCAGGGTGAGTATGGCTTTGAGTTGATCTCGCTGACCCCCGCATTTGGATTATTAAGAGAAAGTTCGACTCGAGTTGATCTTATTGGGAATGTTGGAATTAAGAGAACTGTGTAGGAGATCAACTCACATATATATATATTTGATTGATGTAACACACGAGTGTGTTACATCAATCAAATATATATATACACGAGTGTGTAAGTGCTCCAAATTATTCTGTGTGAGTGCTCCAAATTATTTTTTTGAGCGAATATTGTTTGAACTTTATTGAATGTGTTGTTATATGATGCATTTCATCCTTAGGGATGCATTAGCCCTAGATAGTTGTAAAAATTGTATTTAAAATCAATATCTTACTCTATGAGTCGAACGCTTACTCCTATTCATTCTATTTTTTTCCAGGTTACAGGAAGTTCTCTTTCTTTGTGATTGACCTGCTTCCTTCCTCGCATGTCTATTAGCAACAAATATCAGTATTTCATAGTATTGATTAAAAATCTAGACTCCGCATATGCTACGATATTATATTTAGTGTGAGACTGTAAAAGATTATTTGTTTTAAAATTATAAACCTATATTTATGTATGTGTGGTTAAATGTGATGAATATATATCTTGGATAAAGGAGCTGAGCTCCCATTTGATATAATTGTTATGTTGAAGATTATGAAGGTGAGCAGAGCACTCCAAATTTATATATTTTGTTATCATGGGTCGAGTAAGCTAAAACTCCCCATTGGGTAGTCCAGCTTATTGTCGGATTCTGTCAAGTTGATTTCTTGAAAATAGGCTCTAGATATGAACTTTATGGTTGGACTAAAATTCAATTAGGCTTACTACGGGTTTTGAGGACCTTACGCTGACCCAAGTACTAATGCCGGTATGGCCCATAATTTGGGTCGTAACAATTTCCTTGTAAATTTAACCTCACATATTATTATATACATATTTTTTTATTTATAGTTCTAATATTAGAAATAAAATAAAAAAATAAAAAGATTAATTAAATAAACAGTTATTATTTTATAATAATAATAATAATAATAAACCAATTTTATGAGTGTTACAACTTTTTTCTACCAAAGAAATATTAAAGTTTGTAAAGTCATTCATATTGAAAAATTAGCATATCCATTTTCCTTCAATTTCAATATCTCCCAACAAACTTAATATTATTAATAATGCACTTGATTTAGGTTAGATATCGACCCTTATTTTTCTTCAATCGTGCTACTTCTACTTTGTTGTTCTTATTATTATTAATTTCTCTTGCCTTTTCACTATCTACTTAATTTCTTAAAATATATCAACCCTCTTTTTCTTAGTAGTATTTACAAGTTTCAATGACTTTCTAATCAATAATCATATGTTTCAACTGCTTAAACAAACTCTATTCTCCCATATTAATTTCTTTATGCGCACTTGTTTATCAGGGTGAGAAAACTCTTTCCTATTTTACAATATCTCCTAGCATCGATATGTTGGGACTAAATTTTTTACTTACACCTATTCATAATGTATAAAGTTTTGCCTATATTCAACACACCCAAGCAGCGATATATCAAAACCCCTTACTCATTTAACACTACATTTGAATGTCAATATAGTTTGTGCCTAAGTAGGCATGTTCTTACGTTTATATCAAAATGAATTTATATTAATGAGAATTGACTAAGTTTTATGCCGGTTGTTAATTTATTACAACTCTCTTCATTTTCTAGGATTTGAAACCAATTATAGTTTGCTAAATTCACAAAGGGGAAGTTAAATTATGATTTTATTGATTTTATATAAATTGGTAACATATAAATTATAGTTACGTATTAGTTTGTAGATTATATTTTTATTGATAAGATGACCTTATTATTTAAATAATTTATTTAAATTCAATTAATATTTAAATATATTAACATCAATATCTTATTTCAATTTAATGACTATAATCCATTTGCTCAATTTTCAAGAAATATACATGTGATTGAAAATTCAATATTTGATTATTTCTTTTGAATGTATTTCTTTATAATAAAGAATGCAATGAATTATCATCAGCTTTAATTTAGGGCTCATTTAGCCTTGAGTTTCAAGGGCTAAATAACTGAGTTTCAAATTAATACTTTTCAACTAAAAAAAGTGTTATTGAAAAAATTGTTTTATTATCTTGATATTTTTTTAATCAAATATGTTAAATTAATTTTTAATATTTTTAATTAATATATGCAAATATTATTCTTTTTTCATAGCAACTCGAACAATAATATCAAATGAATTCTTAGTTTCTCATAAAAATCAAAACTTTAGCTATAAAAAATAGCATGATTAGTCTTTCTCTACATTGAATATGTAAGATAGCAAGCTCATGTGTTTCCCTCTACTTATTATGAGATTAATCACCTTCATTTGAGAGAGGGAGGAAATCACTTCTCATTATATAGTTTATTAATTATTATTCGACACATTAAATCTTTATTAAATAAAAAATAAAAGAAAAAACCCTTCAATTTAGTTAGAGGGTGTTTGATTTGGTAATTTACTTTTAATTTTTGAGTTGAAATATATTTTTTAACTTATAAGTCAATTTAAAAATAAATAATTAATTATTTGATAAAATTATTTAAAAGTAATTTTTAAGTAGTTTAAGTTTTTTTATTAAAATATGTTTAAAAGTAATTTAATTTAGCAAAATAACAATTAACCCATATTTGGGAGGAGATTTTTTTTAAGTGATGAGAGATTTTTCAAAATTTAAAAGCTTTGTACTTGCCCTAGAGGGAGTAAGTTTTTTAGAAATTTTTAAAAATTTTAAAAAACCTCAATTTTTTAATCCGTCAAATTAAAAATCATGAAAAACTTCATATTATTTAAAAAAAAATTTACTTTATAAAATCTTATTTTATTCTATATACTCCAAAACGGAGTGTAAGTAATATATTATTAAAATAAAAATAATATTGATAATTTTAAAAATTATTAAAATAATATACTATTTAATTGTTTATTTTAAATAATTTTAATATTTTCATTAATTTTAACAATTTTCATACTGATAAAAAATAATAATTAAATAATATATCTAATTGTTATCTTAATTTTAATTTTTCTCTCCTTATTTTTATTAAATTTTTAATTCACACATTTTTTATTATTTTATTTCAAATTTAATACCTAAAAGTTAAAAAAATTCAAATATTTAAACATAAAATATTAATAAATACTATAATCAAAATAAATCTAATTATATCTTTCCAAATATTAAATTTTTGATTAAGTAAATAATATTTTTATTTAGCTTATTTGAAAATAGTTGCTAAAATGGTAAAGAAATTAAAATGATTACTAAAATTAATAATGTTAGTAATTATTTTATCAATTAAATTATTTAATTAAGTTAATTATTAAATTAAAATTAATTTAAAAATTTTGAAACTAAATTAATAAATCTTTTCAATAATATTTTCTTTAAAAAAGCGTTTAACCGACTTTAATAATTTTGCGGTGGGTACGAGTAAGAGCCAGGATGATCGGGTCCATGAATTGATGAAGCGTTGAAAATAAAATATGAGCTGTGACTGTGGGGTTCTCTTGACCCTGCAAGATTCTCTACACAATCATGGATTCTGCTGTGACACCTGCTCTGCGGATTGAGATTGATAAATAGTAATTACTGTGAATTTTTTAAAATCAATTATTCGATTTAATTGTAATATAAATTTAAAATAATGATTTTTTTTGGCAAAAAAAATCATTAATAATAATAATAATTATTATTATTTTATGAAAAAAAGTTATATTTCTCAGTAATATTAACAGGAAAAAAAAAACATGAAGCAGCGGCTGTGGGTCTTACTAGCTCAAGTGGGAACGGCATGCATTAATTGGAAGGGCACTCATGACCCCACACTCACTGCACCTTACTTATTAGTACACATGCCGTTCTTATGGTGGGCCGTTCATGCCCGTGGTGGAAAACGGTTCCATTTTATAATGTTCCCATCCTCTTTTCCAAATACATAGTAAATTTAAGGGTAAGCGACTGATTGGGTATTAAAAATTAAATAGAATTGATTTCATTTGATTTTTTAATTTGGTAAATTGATAAACCGATTTAGTTTGATTATCATTTTTAAAATTTTTATTTGGTTATTCAGTAAAAAAATCAAAATAATCAAATTGTATCATTACAATACTATTTCGTTTTATCTATTCATGCTCATGCATAAATAATACCCTAGATTGTCGTTCTCATACTCATCTCTCTATACTCATCTCTCTATAGTTTACTCTTCTCTTCACCCATGGCTGCTTTAACCTTTAGCTCCATCCCTGGACCTTAGTCCCTTACCTTCACGCCTTCACTAACTCCCTCGCCTCTCACGCCTTCAACCTCATGTTGCCTCCCCTCCTTCACCTCGTCTCCCTCTTGATTTCTTACTTAATGACTCAGTTCTTCACTGTGTAATGCTTCAACAAGCCCATGTCTCCCACTCCCTCGATGGCTCTTTGGCTCTCAGTTGTGACATTTGACAGATTCATATGCTTCGATAGCCCCTCACCCTCACAAAACCTAATAAGTGCGAGTATTCAAAACAATGAGTTTAAATTAAATAATACCCACATAATTTATAATGTTTACATATCAATCCTTGGCATAATTCCATTTTCTCTTTAGCTCCATGATTTTTTTTTTGGTTAAAGATATTTATTCAATATGTCACGACCCAACCTATGGGCCGGACCGGCACTAAGACCTGGGCCAGCCTAAAGCCCCCGAGGTCAGTAGTAAGCCTAACTATTTCTTAACTCAACTCTAAGGCCCATTTGAGCTCAACTTCAAGAAATCAACCGGACAGAGTCCGGCCATGAAATGGACCTTTCAACGGGGAGTTTTTGACTCATCCGACCTGTAAACACAATAAATAATCAATTGGGGAGCTCAGCTCACCCTCCACATACTCATATCAACATAAAAATAAATGGGAGCTCAGCTCCCTCATCCAGTCCATCAAACATGCATGTGATAATAATTTTACAGGTCCAAAATAATAATTTATACTACAGACTCAAATCAATTAAATATTTCTAACACATGCGGAAATTCTAGAAGTTTATAGAATTACATAATCATGAATAGACGACCTGCGAGGGAGAAAAGCAGGTTAACCTCAAAAATATCCTCCTGTGGCCTGGAAAAATATTGAACAGGAGTGAGCGTTCGACTCAGAGAGTAAAATATCAATTTTAACCATAATCTCTATAACTATCTAAAGCTAATGCACCCTGTAGAGTGAAATGCAACATGAGCAATAATTTCACATCATAGCATCAAAAAGGTAATTTGGAGCACTCACACACCCAGTAATATCAATCATAATATATGGGAGCTGATCCCCCTACACAGCTCTCTTAAATCCAACATGTGCCAGCGAAGAACTCAGCTCGGACTTCCACTTAATAACCAAATCGGGGTCCCAGCGAAGAACTCAAGCCGTGTCTACCCCGAAAGACCGAGTCCCAGCGAAGATCTCAAGCCGTGTCTACCCGTCCTATCCATAGTCCACACCACATCACACGCACGCCAACGCACGCACACTGCTCCAAATTACCACAACAACATCCATGGCACTTTAACAGTTGTGAATGCAACATGAAACGTGCCTAGAGTTTAACTACACAGATATTTACATATAAGTGATGCATGGGCATACTTGAACATATAATAATATCGAAATTACAATTAAAATTAATATTTTACTCACAGACTTGACAAAGCCATCGTGGCGGCCAAGGACGAAGAAGGTCATTCCAACTGATAATTTTTTATTACAATCATTTAATAAATTTGACTCAATACAAACTTAAGAAAAGACCAAATACGTCCTAAGTTGTGCCGAAAATCCAGCAGAGTCTCCCCTATACCTAGGACCTACCCAACCTGCAAAAAGGCTCAAAACGCACTTCTATATTCACAAATCATACACTCACAACTCAATCACATTACACAGCCTCTCTTGGGCCCATCCAAACAGTCATCAATCACAATATGTAAATTTACAGTTTAGTCCTTATAATTGATCATTTTTGCAAAAACTGCCCAAATAAGCTCTAAAAATTCTAAAACTTTGCCCCGCGGTCCTTAGCAATATTACTAGGCTATTGCAAAAAGAATCATAATTTTTTGAGCTACCACGAATATTTTACAAATTTTTAATCCCATTTAAGCACTAGAAAATTATGAAAAAGTAAAGTTCGGGTTTACCTATGCCGATTCCGACTTCTGGGACGCGCTCGGGACGTCTGACAATATTGGGGTAGCCAAAACCTTGATCCAATTTGGAGACTTTTTCGGTAGTCAGTCTGTCTAGTCAGAAATTCACAGACCCGGATAACTGTCAAATTTCTGCGAATTGAAGATACCTACACGAAGCCCACAACACGGGGGTTAATACATAAATTTTATGAAATTTTCTAAGCTCATTAAATACTCGGAAAAACACTGTGAAGTTCCGTGGGACCCACCAAAAAACGGTGTCGAAAAATTTTGAAATTTATATTGTCGCGAAGCTCTCGACGAGTGGAGCGCTCTGGTACTCTCGGTTTTCTCGTGAGATTCACGGTTTGCGAGAAATCTAGCCCAAAAGTCAAAATAGGCTAAAACTTTCCAGACAAAAATTGGACAAATCGCTCAATAGATTTCGGTGTTCTTGGTGTCTATGGAAAGCTCTCGACGAGTAGATAGATTTAGACATAAGAACCGGTCTGATTGGTGGCCGGATCGGCCGAATTTTGGCCGGGAAGACGAAGCTGCGCGCTTGCGCGTCGCGTCGCTTTGTGAGACTTTTGCCGGCATTCCAGGCGGCAGACGGTGAGGGGAGGTGGCTGGGGAGGCGCGCCGGTGGGCTGGGGTGGCTGGGGAGGTGGAGGCGCGACAATGGGAGGAGGGAGGAGAGAGAAAACGGGAGAGAAAGAGAGAGGGGTCGGGACGCGTGCGGGGAGGAAGACAAAGGAAGATGCCGGTCCGATTCGGTCAGTTCAATTTATAATACAAAATTTTGAATTTTTACTCTGTCTTGGGACAGAAAACGAGGTCCAAAGATTTCAAAAAAATTTCAGAAAACTCAGAAAAATACGTAGACTCTAAATATATTTTTAGTTTAGTCACGTGGTCTTTAAATTAATTTTTAAAAATCATCAAAGTTTATATTTTCGGAAAATCAAACCCGATTTCTAAAATCTGAAAAATTTCAAATAATTTCCTAAAATTTAAATAAAATAAAATATCAATATTTACCCAAAAATAATAAATTTAAAAATTAGGGGTGTTACATTCTTCCCCCCTTATAGAAAATTCGTCCTCGAATTTTACACAAGGCAGAATAAAGTACAGGATTACACATTGAACAGATAAGGGTATTTGCTATGCATGTCCCGTTCTGACTCCCAGGTGCACTCTTCCACTAACTGGCTCCTCCACAAAACCTTAACCATAGGGATCTGTTTTGATCTTAGCTTTCTCACTTGGTAGTCCACTATGGCTAAAGGTTGCTCCTCAAATGTCAAGTTTTCTTTTAGCTTTATTACATCCTGCTGTAGTACATGAGAAAGATCAGGAATGTATTTTCTGAGCATGGAGATGTGAAACACAGGATGAACATGAGAAAGGTTGGGTGGTAGCTCCAACCGGTAGGCAACTGCTCCAACTCTATCAGTAAACTCAAAAGGTCCAATATACCGAGCTGCCAACTTGCCCTTCTTCCCAAATCTCATGACTCCCTTCATCGGAGAAACCTTTAGGAATACGTAGTCGCCTACTGCAAACTCCACATTCCTCTGTCTGGGGTCTGCATAACTCTTCTGCCTACTAAAAGCTGTTTTCAATTGTTCCCTGATTAAAGGAACTATCTCTGAAGTGTACTGCACTAGGTCTATATCATACACTTTCGCTTCTCCCATTTCCGTCCAACACAGAGGAGACCTACACTTTCTTCCATATAGTGCCTCATAGGGTGCCATCCCTATGCTGGAATGGTAACTATTATTGTAGGCAAACTCCACCAAAGCTAGCTGATCATCCCATTGACCTCCAAAATCCAAAACACTCATGCGAAGCATGTCTTCTAGTGTTTCGATTGTCCTTTCGGACTGTCTGTCTGTCTGAGGGTGGAAAGCAGTACTAAAGTTCAATTGTGTGCCAAGTGCCTCCTGCAACTTTCTCCAAAATCGAGAAGTGAACTGGGGCTCTCTGTCAGATATTATGGAAGCCGGAACTCTAAGCAATCTGACGATTTCTCGAATATAGAGTCGGCGCATCAGGCAAATGTAATATGTAGTCTTCACAGGCAAGAAGTGAGCTGATTTGGTTAGGCGGTCTACAATTACCCATATCGAATCATATCCTCGCGTGGTACAAGGCAACCCAGTCACAAAATCCATAGTAATCATTTCTCACTTCCATTCTGGGATAGGGAGCTATTGCAGCTTCCCTGACTATCTCTGGTGTTCAAACTTCACCTTCTGACAAGTCAAGCACTTGGACACAAAGTATGCTATATCTCTCTTCATGCCATTCCACCAATAGCTATCTTTCACATCATGGTACATCTTAGTGGAGTCTGGGTGGACATTGTACAGTGTATAGTGTGCCTCTCGCATGATTTCATTTCTGAGATTGTCCACATCGGGCACACATATCTTAGAACCTTGCACTAGGGCGCTATCATTGGCAAATCCAAACTCACCACCTTCACCTTGCTGTACTCTTTCTATGATCTTCATCAATTGTTGGTCTCTGTGTTGGGAAACTCTGACCCTATCTCGCAAGTCTGGCCTCACTGAAAAATGAGCCAACAAAACCCCCTCATCTGAAAGATCTAAGATTAAACCTTGATCCATCAACTCATGTACTTCCTGAATCAACGGTCTTTTCTCTGCTGAAATGTGCGCCAAACTGCCAGAAGATTTTCTGCTCAAAGCATCTGCTACTACATTGGCCTTTCCAGGGTGATACTGGATGGTGCAATCATAGTCCTTTAGAAGCTCTATCCATCTCCTCTGTCTCAAGTTTAAATCCCTCTATTGGAAGATGTACTTCAAACTCTTGTGGTCGGTGTATATCTCGCACACTTCACCATACAGGTAGTGTCTCCAGATTTTTAGTGCAAAGATTACAGCCGCCATCTCCAAATCATGGGTGGGGTAGTTCTGCTCATGCCTCTTCAGCTGCCTTGAAGCATAAGCCACTACCTTTCCATTCTGCATCAAAACACACCCTAAGCCAACTCTGGAGGCGTCACAATACACGATGTATCCTTCACCACTCATAGGTAGTGTCAACACAGGGGTAGTGGTTAGACACTCCTTAAGCTTCTGGAAACTCTCCTCACAGTCATCTGTCTAAATGAATGGAACATTCTTCCGAGTCAATTTAGTTAGGGGAGTCGCTATCCTAGAAAATTCTTACACAAAATGCCTATAGTAGCCAGCTACACCCAGAAAACTTCGCATCTCAGTGACTATTGTAGGCCTAAGCTAGTCAGTTACAGCTTCAATTTTCTTGAGATCCACTTGAATACCTTCACTAGAAACCACGTGTCCCAAGAATGAGATGCTTTCTAGCCAAAATTCACATTTTGAAAATTTGGCATACAGCTGGTGCTCCCTCAAAGTCTGTAACACCATCCGTAAGTGCCACACATGTTCTTCCTTGATCCGAGAGTATACCAAAATGTCATCTATGAATACGATGATAAAACGGTCCAAAAACGGCTTAAACACCCTGTTCATCAAGTCCATGAAGGCTGCTGGTGCATTAGTGAGTCTAAAAGACATCACTAAGAACTCATAATGATCATATCTTATCCTGAATGCTGTTTTGGACACATCCTCATTCCTGATTCTCAACTGATGGTAGCCTGATCACAAGTCTATCTTGGAAAAGAATCTAGCTCCTTGGAGCTGATCAAACAGATCATCGATCCGAGGAAGTGGACGCTTGTTCTTCACAGTCACCTTGTTCAGCTGTCTATAGTCAATACACAACCTCAATGACCCATCCTTCTTTCTCACAAATAGAACAGGAGCACCCCAAGGTGAAGTGCTCGGACGTATGAAACCCTTGTCCAAAAGCTCCTGTAGTTGCTCCTTTAACTCTTTCAATTCTGCTAGTGCCATCTTGTAAAGCGGCATTGATATGGGTTCGTACCCGGCACAACATCAATGCAAAACTCTATTTCCCTTCCTGGTTGCAACCCTGGAAGCTCCTCAGGGAAGACATCCATGAATTCTCTGACAACATGAATATTTTCCATGTTGACACCTCCTACAGATGTATCTCTCACCACTGCCAAATACCCTTGACATCCACGCCTCAACATTTTTCTAGCACTAATTGCTGACACCAAATTATATAGAGCCACGCTCCTATCACTGTCAAAGCTAAACTCTTCCATACCAGGTATGTGGAAATACACCTTTTTTTTTCCTACAGTCTAAAGTGGCATAATGAGTTGACAACCAATCCATTCCCAGAATTACATCGAAATCTATCACTGGTAGAGGAACCAAGTCTGCTGGGAGGATCTTTCCATCCACTACTACTGGGCTACCCGGAAAAATCATATCTACATCTATATTGTCACTAAGTGGGGTAGCTACAGATAAAGGGTATTCTAAAGTGGTAGGGTTTCTACCCAATCTCATGGCAAACACAGGGGAGACAAATGAGTGCATAGCACCCGGATCTATTAAAACACGAGCCTCATAGGAACAGACCAGAAGAATACCTGCCACCACTGCATTGGAAGCCTGAGCATCCTGGTGGGTCAGGGTGAAAACCCGAGCTTGACCCCTACCCTGAGTAGCAGAATCCTGATACTGACTTCTACCTCCTGATCTGCCTCCAAATCCACGTCCCCCTTGTCCTCGGCCCTGTTGGCCACTGAACTGACTGCCTGCCATGCTGGAAGCACCAGGATACAACTGACGAGGAACATTTGCAACAGAACCTTGTGACCCCATCTGTGGCTCGCTGAACACGGGGCATTCCCTAGCAAAGTGACCTGGTTGGCCACACCTGAAGCATACTCCTGAACCCATCATACAAGGTCCTGAATGTCCTCTTCCACACTGTGCACAAGGTGCCAAGGATGATCCTGAACCAGACCCAGAACTGTGACCACTGCTGGATCCTTACCCTGGTCTGAATCCTCGGGATTTGTGTCTAAAACCACTCCTCTTATTCCTGTTTCTTTCTCTATAATTAGTTTGGCCACCACTATCTGTAGTACCCATGTGGGGAACACCTGAAGAACCCTCTGCTCTATTTTTCTTTGCCCTTCCGCTGTCATCCACAGCATAACTAATCTCAATCTGTCTGGCTCGATCAACTACCACATCAAAAGACTGATCAGACATTATGGCCAGGTTTGCATACCTCCTGTCCAGCCCCTTTAGGAACCTCTTCACCTTCATAGTTTCTGTAGCTACTGCTGTAGGGGCATATCTGCTCAATTCCAGAAATTCTATAGCATACTCATCTACAGACCTGCCATTCTGTCTTAAGGCCTCAAAGGCCTACTGTTTTTGATCTCTAAAACTTTCTGGTACAAACCGGTTGATGAACAGTTCCACAAACTGAGTCCACGACAAACCCTTCATCCGAGGTAATATGTAATCATTCATCCATTGTCTTGGCATAGGCCCCATGACATGCTGCATACACTCTATAAGTCTTCTATCAGTCAACTGCAACTCTGTTTCTGCCTGTCTGCAGCAATCCAAAAACCGATATGCATCGTCTGACACATCATAAGTACCAGGTACCAACTTCTTGAAATTGATTATCTGTTTGTAAGGTTCCCCTCTTGGTGCGGTGGACTGTTGTTGCTGTGGAGGGTGGAGCATTTACTGCGCCATCATATCGATGGTTCTTTGCAACCCAGCTAGAGTAGCTGCCATGGGGTCCATGGGACCCTGTGCCATAAAATACTGATCCTGAACTGGTGGCAGTTGCTCTTCTACTTGAGCAGCTCTAGGCCTCCTACCCCGCCTCCTCAGGGCAGGCACCTCATCTTGTGCTGACACCTCGTCAAGCACATCTGGTTTTGGTGCAGTGGCAGCTTTCCTGCTTCTACGCATTTTTCCTGAAATTCAGCAGCATTAGTCCACAAAATTCAAAACTGCACATTACACAGCTCTATGACTCATACTTACACACAATATATAAAGCAAAAACTAGAAGCAAAGATGACAATGCAAGACGAATGTGGACCCTATTTTTCCGCATGTGACTCCTAATAGACTCTTCCCAACACTTTAGACAAACATTCCCTAAGAATCTAGAGCCTAAGCTCTGATACCACAATTGTCATGACCCAACCTATGGGCCGGACCTGCATTAGGATCTGGGCCAGCCTAAAGCCCCCGAGGCCCGTAGTAAGCCTAACTATTCCTTAACTTAACTCTAAGGCCCATTTGGGCCCAATTTCAAGAAATCAACCGGACAGAGTTCGGCCATGAAATGGACCTTTCAACTGGGAGTTTTTGACTCACCCGACCTATAAACACAATAAATAATCAATTGGGGAGCTCAGGTCACCCTCCACATACTCATATCAACATAAAAATAAATTGGAGCTCAGCTCTCTCATCTAGTCCGTCAAACATGCATGTGATAATAATTTTATAGGTCCAAAATAATAATTTATACTACAGACCCAAATCAATTAAATATTTCTAACACATGCGGAAATTCTAGAAGTTTATAGAATTACACAAACATGAATAGACGACCTGCGAGTGAGAAAAGCAGGTTAACCTCAAAAATATCCTCCTGTGGCCTGGAAAAATATTGAACAGGAGTGAGCGTTCGACTCAGAGAGTAAAATATCAATTTTAACCATAATCTCTATAACTATCTAAAGCTAATGCACCCTGTAGAGTGAAATGCAACATCAGCAATAATTTCACATCATAGCATCAAAAAAGTAATTTGGAGTACTCACACACCCAGTAATATCAATCATAATATATGGGAGCTGATCCCCTATACAGCTCTCTTAAATCTAACCTGTGCCAGCGAAGAACTCAGCTCGGACTTCCACTTAATGACCAAATCGGGGTCCTAGTGAAGAACTCAAGCCGTGTCTACCCCGAAGGACCGGGTCCCAGCGAAGATCTCAAGCCGTGTCTACCCGTCCTATCCATAGTCCACACCATATCACACGCACGCCAACGCACGCACACTGCTCCAAATTACCACAACAACATCCATGGCACTTTAACAGTTGTGAATGCAACATAAAATGTGCCTAGAGTTTAACTACATAGATATATACATATAAGTGATGCATGGGCATGCTTGAACATATAATAATATCGAAATTACAATTAAAATTAATATTTTACTCACAGACTTGACAGCAGTTACTGTGGCGGCTGGAGGGAGGAAGAAGGCTGTCCCGGCTCAGCTGATAATTTTATTACAATCATTTAATAAATTTGACTCAATACAAACTTAAGAAAAGACCAAATACATCCTAAGTCGTGCCGAAATCCGGCAAAGTCTCCCCTATACCTAGGACCTACCCAACCTGTAAAAGGGCTCAAAACGCTCTTCTATATTCACAAATCATACACTCACAACTCAATCACATCACACAGCCCCTCCTGGGCCCATCCAAACAGTCATCAATCACAATATGTAAATTTACAGTTTAGTCCTTATAATTGATCATTTTTGCAAAAACTGCCCAAATAAGCTCTAAAAATTCTAAAACTTTGCCCCGCGGTCCTTAGCAATATTACTAGGCTATTGCAAAAAGAATCATAATTTTCTGAGCTACCACGAATATTTTACGGATTTTTAATCCCATTTAAGCACTAGAAAATTATGAAAAAGTAAAGTTCGGGTTTACCTATGTCAATTCTGACTTCGGGGACGCGCTCGGGATGTATGACAATGGTGGGATAGCCAAAACCTCGATCCAATTCGGAGACTTTTTCGGTAGCCGGTCTGTCTGGCCGGAAATTCACAGACCTGGACAACTGTCGAATTTCCGCGAATTGAAGATACCTACACGAAGCCCATAACACGGGGGTTAGTACATAAATTTTACAGAATTTTCTAAGCTTATTAAATGCTCGGAAAAACACTGCGAAGTTCCGTGGGACCCACCGAAAAACGGTGTCAGAAAATTTCAAAATTTATATTGCCACGAAGCTCTCGACGAGTGGAGCGCTCTGGTACTCTCGGTTTTCTTGTGGGATTCACGGTTTGCGAGAAATCTAGCCCAAAATTCAAAATGGGCTAAAACTTCCCGGGCAAAAATTGGACAAACCGCTCAATGGATTTCGGTGTTCTTGGTGTCTATGGAAAGCTCTCGACGAGTAGATGGATTTAGACACAAGACCTGATCCAATTGGTGGCCGGATAGGCCAGATTTTAGTCGGGAAGATGAAGCGGCGCGCTTGCACGTCGCGTCGTTTCGTGCGACTTTTGCCGGCCCAGCGCGTGCGCGGCGAGGAGGTGGTTGGGAGGCGGCTACCGAGGTGGTCGGGGAGGCGGCGGCGCGGCAAAGGGAGGAGGGAGGAGAGAGAAAATGGGAGAGAAAGAGAGAGGGGTCGGGACGCGCGCAGGGAGGAAGAAAAAGGAAGAAGCCAGTCCGATTCGATCGGTCCGATCTGGTCCGGTTCGATTCGGCTGGTTCGATTCAGAATACAAAATTTTGAATTTTTACTCTGCCCTGGGACCGAAAATGAGGTCCAAAAATTTTGAAAAAATTTTAGAAAACTCATAAAAATGCGTAGACTTCAAATATATTTTTAGTTTTGCCACGTGGTCTTTAAATTAATTTTTAAAAATCATCAAAGTTTATATTTTCGAAAAATCGAACCCGATTTCTAAAATCAGAAAAATTTCAAATAATTTTCTAAAATTCAAATAAATTAAAATATTAATATTTACCCAAAAATAATAAATTTAAAAATTAGGGGTGTTACACAATAGAAAATAGAGGCTTGATACAACGCCCATAATCCCAATACAAAGGAAAGATCTAAACCTCATAAACCCAGCCACCTAAATCAACAAAAGCCCATAGGCTCCAAAAAATAATTAAATCTTAGAACTAGGCGGTGGAACATTCGACTCGAAATAAGCTAACCTTGTGTCGCAACTCTCATATAATCCTGAGCCACCTACCATCGATGCGCCAAACAGTTGCTAGCAACCATCGAAACGACAACTAAGGATCTGAAGGAGTCACTAATAACCTAAAAAGGACACTTCGCTATGAGAAATCCAATCAAGATCAAAATCAAAACTTCTCTCAAAGCTACCGCTATAGCTTCATAAAGTTGAAGTTTGAATATCCCTAAATGGTGGTTACAGGAAAAGGCAGCAAAGTTCACATCTTCTCAATCTCATATAGCTAAAGGGTAGGTGGCCATCGTAGACAGGATCGACACCTCGAGGTAATCCCTTCAATATCTAACCACAAAACCAAGACCGACTTCTACCCAATTTGCACCAGGAACCAACCACAAGGCCAAATAGGTTACACCAATACAGATCCTTAATAGAGCTGTCCCATGAAGCGCCAATCTATAACAACAAATATTAAAAGACCTTACACCCCAACCAACGATGGGGAGAGCAAAAACTAAGACATCGGGCAAGAGGAGGACATTCTCCTGCTCAGAAGGGACAAAAAGAGGCCTCTAACAAGCAGTCGAAAAAGGAGACTTGAAAACTTTAGGCCAAAAAAAGAAACAAAGGGAAGGATTGTCTCTCTAAAACCAAAGAGAGAGAGATTCTTTTCTTATGGACATAAGTTTTTTGCTCCATGAATACAACTTAACAACTAGGTGTAAAAATCAAGATTCTAATTGAAATTATAATCAAAATGGAATCAAAACTGTATAAAAAATTGCTTAGAATTGAACAAAAATTAAAATTAAAATTTAATTCTTAAAAATCAAAGAACCAAATGTTTAGTTCCAATTCCAATTCTTAAATAAAATTACACTGAAATCGAACCCAACGCTATTACCAAACACATATAAAAAAAAAGGAAACTTGAGCTACGAGAAATAGGATACTTGCATTGACAATTCAAGGTAGTTAGAAAAAGAGAGATTTGGGTTATATATTCTCTCCCGTTAAATTGGGGTATTCTCTCTCTTGCTTGCATGGGTGGAATTCTACCAAATTGCAAAGTCGGTGTCCAAAATCTAACAGTTGGATGTGCTCAGCAACTTTTGACAAAGCAGATGATTAGAAACTAGTTGTTTTGGTCTGTAGACAAAAGTGAAGCGCTGGATATATTTTTCTTTTATATGGAAACACCGCCACTACAGCTCATTTGTGTCTTAAGATCCCCATTGTACTAACCGTACGTACAATATTATTGCTCTTCAATAATAATAATAATAATTAATTAATTAGTTAATTTAAATTGTCTCCTAAACAATATGTCGACAGTTGAAAGTCTAATGTCTAAACTGTGCTTTTCGCATTATTTGTTTCGGATTTCAATTTTCTTCATTATCCTTTATGATTTTTCTTTTTTTTTTTTTAATATTATTCACTTTATTAATTTTTATAAATTTTAATCAATTTAGTTATTCTTTAAATATTTCAAAATTTTTTTAAAGAAATAAGAGAATTATCAAGATTTAAAAGAATATATTCATATTATAAAATAAAAAAATTAAATTATAAATATATGTAATTAGTACAAATAACGTATGACACACGATAAAAAAAATTATTTATCTGAAAGGTATCCAATGTCAAAACTGATTAACAAATTCAGATTTTTCTTTTTTGGGGTGCATTTAAAATAAATTATTTATATAAAAAAATAATTCTTATATAATTATACATAAATTTTGTTTTTTTTTAATAAAATAAATTATTTTTTAAAATTAAAATAATTGAATTCTTCTATTTTAAATATAAAAATTAATAAAAAAAAATCACTTGAAAAGAATTCTTGCAAAATTATTTCAAACAAGGACTAAGGCATTGAAAGAGAGAGAGCTTGAGGGTTAAAGGGTTGATTTGAATCTATTAAGTGGATGTTTGCCCAGCCCAAGTGTTAAAATTATAGTTTGAACGTTACATTATAGGAACCCATGGAAGCCCAATGGAAATATAATTGGTTCGGCTAATCTTATTTTCATGACCCATTTACTTCTTCAAAGCCCACTCGAAATAAGACCAGTCAGTGTGCCAATCCACAAACATTTGCTAATGACTTTCTTTTCTTTATTTTTTTTTAGCATGCAGAAATTTGCATAAACATGGCTCAAAAGGGTAAGACCAGATGAGTGTGATTACATGAAACCGAGAGTCAAATCCAGCCTCAATCTAACTCCAAACCCAATGAAAATTCAGTCCACTATAGAAAAGCCACCGAACACCCTTAGGCACACAAAAACTTAAATATCACTCTAACCGCAACACCTGTGGTCGAAAAGCACACATGTAGTTGAACCATCGGAACCATCATAGTAGTATCGCTGAGATTCCTTAGATCAAGAACTGAGACATAGACTGAGGAAACAAAAAAAAGGAGCAAAAACCACCCTAATACCAAAGAAGCAAGAACCTCAGCCTTCCTTCGGACCTCGCTGACCGCAAGCTCACTGGCAACAACATTCATGGCAGGGAAAGGAGGCTTGACAAACTAAGGTCCAAGGCATTACAGTCTGGAATAGCGTTGGGTCGGGCAAAAGGCGTTGATGCTGACAGACTCCTCAGTGTACCTCTCTCTCCCAATGCTTCCCGAAACACCAAGCCAAACTCACTGCCAACCCAAATTCTCAAAAGCTCTCACAGAATACCACAGAACCTGCAAAACACAATTGAAAAAACACTAATATACATCCAACCCAGGTGAGGGAGAGCTATCCTAAGTCAAGTCAGAAATCACAAACAGATGCCTTCCCCTGCTCGGAGAGAAGAGGAAGTAGAGGGAGGACGCTCAGCTCTTCCAAAAAAAATAGGGGCTAAAATCAGATTTGAGAGAAAATTCTCCCTAAAATAAGAGAGAGGAGATTTTTACACTTGATTTTTTTTTCCTTTACTTCTCTTTATGAAAATTACAAAATAATTAATGGAGAAAAAAAAAATTTTGTAAAAAAAATTGATAGAAAATTGAACAAAATATTTTGTATTTTTATACGAACATAAAATTATAATAAATATATTTTCAATTTATTAATATTACAACTGATACAAAAAATATTAAATTCCTTAATAGGATTCAAAAATTCAGATTCTCAAAGACTTTTCGAAGTTCCAAATTCAAACAATTACAATTCATTTTCCTTTTTAATTAGGAAAAAGGAATTAAACAACCAGCAATGAATCTTTCAATATATATATATATATATATATATTAAAACACTGACTCCACGAATTATTTTAATGCTAAATTGACACAAAAAAAATTAAAAAAAAAGGGAAATAGTGACAGGCAAGAGTAGCATAAGATCTGTTATGCAAAAAATATTATTGGAATTAGAAAATAAAAGAAATTGATATTGAAATGCTTAATCTATGATATAATGTAGATGGGTTTTAGGGAAGAAGCTAGTCTACTGAAGAATAATTAATTTTCAAAATGAGAGAATTAATTAATACTAAATAATAAAATCTGACAAATCTGTCCTCTGTGTTAAGATTGTGCAGCTACACTAGATGTAGATCTGACGACCATTCTCACATTGAATTCAAGCTCACTTAATATATTTTTATAAATTCAACTCATTTTCC
This sequence comes from Hevea brasiliensis, assembly GCF_030052815.1. Lineage (NCBI taxonomy): Eukaryota > Viridiplantae > Streptophyta > Magnoliopsida > Malpighiales > Euphorbiaceae > Hevea > Hevea brasiliensis. Next base: position 100,078,122 of record NC_079495.1, on the reverse strand, counting down.
ACTAAAATTTTCCATATTATTAAGTTTCTTTTTTTTTTTTAATTTTAAATATAAATTTCAATTTTTGTTATTTTCTGGTATGAAATTTCTTTACATAATTGGTCCCACTAATGAAAAATGTAAACGTTTTTCTTCTTTCACCACTATATTTTGAACTACTGGAATGTCTCTAAAAATATTTTATTTATTTTTTTAATATATAAATTAATGGTAGTTTATATGATTTTATGAAAAAATAATAAATTTTATAATTATTTTATTTAAAATATAGTATATATTCACAAAAACAATTTAAACTTTACTAATCTTATTAGTTAAAATAATTGGTCACACCAATTTATTTTTTGATATGATAAAATTATAAATTTAGACTATTTTAAAATTTGATTTGTCATTTCCATCGGTCATTCTAAATTTAATAATAATGATATTTATTATTAAAACTATGAATTTAATCCTAGATAATTGTCTGTACTTTTGCATATGTAATTAGTGTATAAATAATTTTAGTTTACATATTTTTTTAATTTTAATATATAAAAAAATATTTTAAATTTATCATTAATTAATTTGTATTTTATTTTTATTAATTTTTTATACAAACTATACTTATTATGTCATAGTTTTTTTAATGAAAATTTTATAATATTACAAAAAATTATTAATAAAAATAATAAAAAAGTATGGAAATAGATTACAAATATAGATTAAAGATATTAAATATTTTGAGGTAAATTAAATTATATGATCATTTTCATCATTTTAAAATATTAAAAATTTTTTATATCCACTTAGTATATTAAAGAGATATAATATATTAAATATTATCTTTATTTAATTCTATTAATAATATTATAAAATAATATTAATAATATTAAAAAAAGTATATGTCAGTACTATATATATATATATATATATGTCTATGACTATTTGAGATTAATAATTTTAATTTAATAATATTAAAACTGTTTTAAAATTTATAAGGTTTAAAATTTTAATTTAATTTAAATGAATAGAAAACAATTATCTTAAAATTTATAATTAAAGTATTAAATTTAAATTTAAAAATTACTTTTTATCAATTTATTCAATATATTCAAAAATATATTTTACAAAAATTTTAATAATAATATATGAAACAAACTCCATAAGATAAATTGCTTTATTATTAGGAGTTATATTTTCTTTAAAAAAATTACTAAATAAATTTTAGCATGAAAAAAATACTATTCATTTATATAAATTTAAAATATAAATATGTTGAAACTACAAATTATATGCATCTTAAATTTAACCAATATTAAGCTGTATTCAAACTCTCAATGGCTGGAGTATTCCAAATTTGTTTTCTATTAAATTAATTTATTGTGGATAAATATTCAAACGTAATTGTTTTCATAAATTAGGTTGGGTATGCCATTTTTCCTTAAAATTTTATTACCTTATTAAATTTTTTTAATCAAGTTAACATTCTCGTTTTTAATTTTCAATGAGAAATTAGTACTCAATATACCTTTTTTATTTATTTATTTTACTTTAATTAGCCAGTTAAGTAAGTGGAGACTATACGCAGTAGTTTTAAATTTATTGTTTCTATATAGAGCTTCGACGTGAAGCCATCGCCTGTTTTATATATATAGAGAGATAGATTCTTTGGAATTAAAATGTGAATTTAGAGACATGATATGGCTTTAACTTGAGGAGATTTTTATTAGCCCTCTTTATATATCTCTCTACATTATTACTAATAAATTACAAATGAATATAATTTAATCCATCGTAATTTGAAGGTCACGGACTTAACTTATGATAAAGAAATTAAATAGACTTAACTTTTGTGCAAAATATTTAGTATAATCGATATCTTGATAACATTCTACACATGTATGACATCATGGTAGAATAATATGGAAAAAAATTTTAAAAAATAATTATTGAAAATTGTATGGAGCATAAAATAATAGCAAAAATGATAATATTTAAGTGTAATTGCAAAGCATATTGGGTGCAAATGGAGGGAATATATAATGTATGGGGCTAGGTAAGATGCAATGCAAAATTATATGTTGGACCCATAAGATATATGAAAGGGAGACAATTTATGCCTTTGATGTGAATATAAGCTTTTTTTTTGGGTATATTTTTATTATTAATATTCATTTTGGTCTTAAAACTATGCATACGTATTGATGGGGTGATATATATTTGTAAAATAAATCGGGATTGACTATCGTTCCACTTGCATATACAATATGTGTATGTGTAGGCCATGAGATTTTGATTTGAATCAAGAAGAGTGGCTATACAATATTTTATATTAGCTTATTTGTAATGAAATCATATTATTACTATCTAATGTGAAAACAACATTCCTCAAATTAAATTAATTCAATGTGATATATATGTTTGTTGTTATGCATTCCAAGAAAAACTAGATTTCGAATAATAAAAAAATTGTTATTTTTTTAATAAAATTAATTTTAATTAAGACTAAATCTTGAAAACTATTATAATACTGCTGAATTAAAATTCATTGTTAAAAAAAAAGAATACTTGTTTTAAAGTTAAAAAAATACATAAAAAAAAAAACATAAAATTTTACTATCAAGTGTTGAGTGCAGTGGTAAGACCTACTGAACTTTTAAGGGGAGAATTCAAGTTCGATCCTTAAAGAAGACATTATTGAGAGAGGCAGCCACGAACCTCAAAGAAATTAATTTCTGGTAGATCATAAAACAAATATAAAATATATTTATCTGTCAAAAAAATCTTAAAATTTATAATATTTGAGCATTAAATTATACTAATTTAAAAAAACAAAAAAAATTGTATAAAAGCTTTTTTTAGGAATTGTGTGTGTGTAGATATATAAGATGAATTAGGATAGAGCTAGCACGTTCCATAATTATCTAGGGAAGGCTAACTAATCCAAATTATGATAACAATTTAGATTATTTCTTTGTTTGGTAAAAGAATGTCTATTTCAAATTAAAGAATGACATAACTATGGCTCTAGAATATCCCTAATTCGATTAAAAATGTAAAATAAATAAGGCAATTAATGCCTGAGTGGTAAGCGCATGAACTGCATGGCCATCCACGACAACGTCACTCTATCTACCATATTCCTAGTCGTCCCTTTCTCATTTTATTAAATTAATTTTCATATATTTCATCTTTATATTTAAAAAAAAAAAATCTATGGATGGGAAAAATGCCTACCAAATTAAAATTGGGGAACTCAACAAATACATTAAAAGAACAGATAAAAATTGTAGTAGGTTTGTGAAGCTTCTTTGAAACTTCAATATATATATATATATATATATACACAGTCTGAAAACCAAGGATGACAATGAATTAAATATCAGTAAAAATTATTTTATTTGAATTTAATTAAATTTATCTTAAATTATTTGAATATATTTTAATTTAATTATTATTATTTAAATAATATTCGAACTATTTAACTTTATAAATTTTAAATAACAATTTATATAAAATATATTTTTATTAATAATTTATATTTTGAAAATTAATAATTCTATAAAATATTTTAAAATATAATTTATAAAATTATTAATATTATTATAAAAATATATATTTTATATTTAGTTAATTTCTTACATAATAATGAATTCGAGTAATAGATACATATAACCTAAACCCGATATGGGTATTATTTTCTAAATCTAAACTCATCTCAATAGCATTTGATAGATTCGAATATAAAAAATATTCTAAAATGAATATAGTACTACTAAACTAAAGTTAATCCATAACTTTTATAAGTTTTTAAGTTGTCCATGAATTTAACTTTTATAAATTTGTGTATTTTTTTTTTACTTTTAAAGAAATTCAAATTTTATTTGATAATATAAAAAAATTATTAAAGGGTAACTTTAGTATAATGGTAAAATTACTACATTTATGATGTAGAAATTGTGAATTCAGATCAAGAAAATAACTTTTTGTAAAAAAGGGATAAAATTGCATATATCATCCTTCCCACTCGTCTTTAATATACAAACTATTGTTTTAAGAAATATTTAAAATAATATCTTAATTTATAATGTGAAAAATATTAAAAATAGCTAGAGAGAAGGAAAAATCGACTTTCAAGACTGGCTATAAATTTTGTCTACTGAATTATGAGATATTTTCAATTGTGGACAATAAAATTCTTCTTTCTTAACTAAAATTTTCTGTTAATTAAATAACAATTTAATATTTACAAATTAAAAAGTTTTACAAATTAAAAAGTTAATAAATTCAGCAACAAGTAATTGAAAAATAAAAACACAATAAATAAATCTAAAAAAAAAATTGAGAGCCAATCTATATCCGCTTGGACAAGAACATGTACATGGCCGACATGCATGTATATGGTCCATGAGGACACACATACATGAATTGAATTATTAAAAAGAATTGAAAAATCATGTAGAGATATATTGATATAAAAAAATAAAAAAGAAAATAAAAAAAGAAGGTGGGTGAACAGAGGCAAGTGGTATAAAACGACAGACATACTCATTCTCAAATGATGGTAGATCCGCATTAATAGGGTTCACAAATTCTCATGCAAATTAATTACAAATTATATATATATATATATATATATATATATATATATATATATATATATAAATGACAAGAAAAAGTACTGTTAGGAGTTGACTTCACAGGCTAGGCGTTGGAGTGAACCTTTCCAGACTCACTACCCTCTCTTTTTTTAATTAATTCCTTAATTAATTAATTAATTAATACTCATTACTCATCTCCGCTGCTCCCTTCTCAATTTTTTATTTTTTTATTTTTTTTAATTACCACATGGAAATCTTCCTTTCCTTTTTTTTTTTTTTTTTCTACTTCTCATCATACCTTCGCTTTCTTCTTTAATGGTTACATCGTATCATTTCCATGCTGACTATTTTAAAGCAATTTCACAGTTTTTTTTTTCATAATGAAGCCATTAAATCACTTAAATTTTAATAAAATATTTCTTAATTTGAGTAAATTATCATTTTATCTCACCTAATTAAGAGAAGGAAAAGAGATTTTAAGATGAGTTTTAAGAAATTGTATATTAAGTTATTACATTTGGTAGAAATAAGGGTAAAATTGAAAAAAAAAATACTTCTTAATTTTCTTGAAGTAACAAATAATTATAAATAAATTAACTTATAAAAAATGACAGATAAAAGTAGACCAAGGTAATTTTTTTTTATCCATGCCTCGATCTAACAACAAAATCATTAAAAAAATGTTATTTATAACATTAAGTTATTTATAATCAATGCATTATAATTATTATGAATGAGATAATGTATTTTAAGACCATATATATATATATATATATATATATATATATATATATATATATATATATATATCCTAGGCGTTGTAGATTCTTCCTGCATTTGTCTGCAAAAGTCTATGAATTGATTCGAAATTATTTTAAATATTAATAAAAAATAGATCAAATTAATCGATCAAACTAATTACTAATTGAGAGTCGGTTCGTTATCATGATGATTTTTTAAATATTTTATTCTTATAATTATGAAAATTGATTTTATCGAATAAACAGGCTAATAAACATATCTATTCTTAATTGATTTAATTTTAGTTTTAGAAACACTAACTTTCTTTGTACTGAAAAAATCTACAGTTGAAGCAGCTCTCTTCCTTTGCTTTGCAGGTTTTTCTTTTTCTTTTTTTTTTAAATAGATTTACTAATAAGTTAATCACATAGTCGATAATCGATAGATAATATTATACTTTTTATGCATCTAAAAACATCCTTATAGCATTTATATCGAAGAAAAATTATAAAAAACTTTCATAAATAAAATTAATTGTACGTAAATATACCAGCTAGTACATTAAGAGAGACTAATAACAGAGTTCAAACTTAAAACCTCCTAGACTGAATCAACCTTTCTTACCACTTAAATCAACTCCTTGGAGGCTGCTTTGCAGATTATTTTTACCATCTCAGGTGTTTTGTGATAAGGATGAATCTTACATTTTGATTTGCTAAATACGCTGCATTTTTGTGTGGAAATTTGTGTTTTCTATGGCCTGCTGTTTTTGGCAGCTTGCTACGAATTCCCTGTTTATTTATTATTTGACAATGCTATATTAATATTATTATTATTATTATTATTATTATTATTATTATTATTATTAGTTTTGATGTAATAATGAATCTCAACAGCTAATTTTCATGAGATAAGGATGCTCCAGATAAGAAAATAATCCAATATTTATTTTAGAGAAATAAACCATAAAAAAAATCTGGATTTGCAAAAAAGAAAATTTTAATTCAAATTTAAATTTTTATGGGAAAAAAATAAGATTATTATTGAATTAAAATTTATTAATATGAAGTATATTTTAATTATAATTTGAATATATATAAAAATAATGAAAAGGGGAAAAAAAGGAACAAGATTTACCAACTAGAGAGTGGGATTCTTGTGAATGATAGAGAAGCAAAAGAAGCAACCTTTGATTTGGCATAAGGACAATAAATGCTACGCTTGTGCACGTGGGAGGAATGACAAAGCTCCCTCGTAACTCAAAAGCTTACCTTTCGGACAAAGCTCTATAGATGAATCCCCTTGCCCCCTAAACAAGCTTTCATGTGAGAAGTGAAATTAAAGGTTAATTAATTTGCCATTGAAATTCACAATAATATAAAATTAAATAAAAAACATTAAATTTAAATTAATTAAACTCAAATCTCAGATAAAATTAATTTCTGAACTTTTCTTGCACTAATTGTATCATTAACCTCCCCTTCTCTCTTTACAATCATCACACCTCCCACATTAGAGAAGCACAAAAACATGGAAAAAGAATAAAATTTAATCATATATTTTTAAAAAGTGAAAAAGAATAAAAATATTTTATATATTTTATATTCTTAATTATTTTTTAGAAAGATAAATGCATCAATTGATTAAGGGCATGTAGCTTTATCATTACATTAGTCCTCAAGAAAAATTTTCTTGCTTCAACTCTATCGGTTTTGGCTTCTGTTTACAAGCAGCACATCTCCCATATTAGAGAAGAACAAAGATATAAATATATTTATTTTTTGAAAAATAATTTATATATGAAAAATATTTTCTATAAAAATATTTTTTATATTTGATTTCAATGTTAAATTAATGGTATATGTTTATATCATGTATATATAAGTATTTTCATATCTCAATAAAATTATTAAAATTTAAAAAATAAAAAATAATTTTCTCTTTTGAAAATAAGAAGTCATTTTTCTTAAAAAATTATTTAATTTTCTTATTAATCAGAAAAATATTTTTCGTTTTAAGTGAACTAATTTTTTTTTAATAATTCTGAAATTGTAAATAATATAAAATGATAGTATTAATTAATTTAATGCATAATTTAGATTAAACTTACATGAGAATTTCTCGTAAGGATGGTAGAAGAGAAGAGAGGATCAGATCAGATCCCCGTGATTCCCTACGGAAAGGCAATTTGTAAATCGTGTATTAAGTTAGAGCACAGCATCAAACACATGCATCAGTACATCACTCCCAACTACTCAAGACACACATGCGCTAGATTCCCCTCCCCCCCCAACAAAAAAAAAAAATATTCTTTACCATAACCATTTTTTTTATAAGTAAAATTTTATTGAAAAAATTATTAATAAAACATATATTATAATTTTCTTTCAAGGGAATTGTCAATATGAAAAATTAATTATCCATAAATTTCATTTCACTGAATTCAATTACATTTAATACACAGGAATTGTTTGTGCAATTGTCTGATTGTTTCTCCATCTAATGGTAGGCCCTTTATTTAATCCTTCTTACAGGAAAGGTCACAAATACAGTTGAAATTATGATCACTGTCCATAGTTTTTCAATTTCTTAATTATTTCTATCTGTTTTTTTTTTAGGCTAATTATTAGGTGCACCCATTGCACTAAAAAATAGTGCTCTCTCTCTCACAGAAAGTGGGTCCTTCCTATTATATAGGAAATAGATCCCACATGATTGTGAGAGAAGATGTATAATAATTCCTCTTGTTTTGGTGGGCGGTGAGGATATTGGCTTCTCATTTGGTTACAAATAAAAAATAATAATAATAAGAAAAGAATAAAAGTTCATTTATTTTGTGAAAAATAAGAAAATATTTTTTTATATTTTTTTAATATTTTTAACATTTAAAAAACTAGTCAACGAAAAGTATTTTTCTAATTAAAAAAAAATTTAAGCTAGTTTTAAAGAGAGAAAGTCAATTTTTTGAACTTTGACAATTTTATTAAGATATGAAAATATTTATAAATAATATAAACACATATTATTAATTTATTTAACATTACAATTAAATAATAAAAAATATATTTTTTAAAAAAATAATTTTTATAAAAAATATTTTTTAAAAAAAATATTTTTTATATATAAATTGTTTTCTATATAACAAATGAGCCTGCAAAAGGAAAAGAAAACAAATGGAATAAGTTACTCATTCTCAGCAAGTATTTTCAAAATGCTGTTGATTACCTAATTAAAGGACAACAAGAGTCCACATATATAATATAGGAACACTGAATTCCGACAAGAAAATTCGAAATTGAAAAAAAAAATAAAAGTTTTTAATTATTGTGTGTTTTTATTATTATTATTATTATTATTATTATTATTATTATTATTATTATTAAAAATAAAGTAATTTCCCCTTAATCATAGCTGAAATAGTGAAAATTCTTAATTTTTAATTAATTATGAATTGTTTTTAGAAAAATAGTTTTTGCTTATTGTACACGAGAAAGGGTTTTGGAGCAAGTGTGTTTCTTGCGTTGCATGACATCCATGCATACACATGTATATCATCATATTATTATGTAAAATATAAAAATCATTATATATAAACCCATAAAATAATATTCAAATGTTACGTACAAAAATTTAGGTGAATAATTGTTTACATGTCCCAAAGAGAGAGAAAGAGAAAGAGACCTTCTTGTTTGTCAAGATCTAGGGTTTCCTATCTCCTCTTTTTTCACAGACAACTGCAGAACCCATCTTTGGTTGGTCATTTATCTATTTGATGAAGTTTTCACTTGCCAAGATCGATACCTCGAGTCTTCTAAACAACATTTTTTTTTTCTCTGTCCTGCCATGGAACAAGACGAGATAAGCTACTTTGATTAATTATGGTCACTCCTGAGTGGCCCTAATCCCTAGTTAATTCATTTTTAGTTCTGGTGAATCTCTAACCCTAAAGATCTCTTCTCAAGCTCTGTGTCTGTCGCTCATGAGATTGAACTTATTTTAGTCTTAGGTTTGGGAGGAAAGAAAGAAAGAAAAGAAGCAGAGAGGCGAAAAAGAAATATGGAGGGAAGTGACCAAACTGGATGCTCCAAGACAAGACAAAATCAAGATGAGAGTGAGAGTGGAGAAAATGATGAAGATGGACATAGGCCTAAAAATGGAGCAAGTTCCAGCAATAGCACCGTTGAAGAGAGCGACAAGAAGCCTTCAGTGAGGCCTTATGTCAGATCCAAGATGCCGAGGCTTCGATGGACTCCTGAGCTTCATCTTTCCTTTGTTAAAGCTGTGGAAAGACTTGGTGGACAAGATAGTAAGCTCTATTTCTACTATGTTTTCTTCAATCTTTTGAGATCTCTTTTAATCTCTGATAGCTACCTGCGAAATGATTCCTATTATTATGTTTCGTTATTTCTTTTGGTGCAGGAGCAACTCCTAAATTGGTTCTTCAGCTGATGAATGTCCATGGGCTGAGCATTGCTCATGTCAAGAGTCATTTACAGGTTATATATTTCACAGAAGACTTGCCTTGAAAATAAATCAGTCTGTTTGGTATTGTATCTTGAGATGTTTCGATTGTTCTATTATTATTTACGATTTTGCTATTTGCGTTTGCTGATTTTCAATAGATGTATAGAAGCAAGAAGATCGATGACCCAAGTCAAGGTAATTAAAGTGCTTTAATTTTCCAATATTAATTTCTGTTATGCCTGATCATGATCAAGAAAAAAAATTAAAGGATATGTTTAATTGGATTACTAATGCATGAAGGTGACCTTTACATGACAGTCATGGCTGATCATAGACATCTTGTGGAAAGTGGAGATCGCAATATTTATAACCTCAGCCAACTTCCCATGCTACAAGGATACAACCAACGCCATGGTTCCAGCTACAGGTATGAAATTTCAAAAATCAATAATCAATGTACATATTCCGATCATTTCTAGTTTGCTAGGGTTGCCTCACCACCACCCCAACCACAAACCACACCCACCCCCCACCACCACACACCCCCCCCCACCCACCCCCCCCCCCAACTCCCTTCTTTTTTTTTTCCTCTTCCTATTGTTCCCCCTTGATTATTGAATTTCATAATAAAAATTTCCTCTTTTCTGAAGATATGGAGATGCTTCTTGGAATGCTCGCGAAAACTTTGTTTATAATCCTCATTTGGGTCCGTGTTTAGTCGACGAAACCAGACAAGGATGTTATGGGTCAGTGGCCGAGAGGATCTTTCGAGGAAATAATAATAGCAGTTGGATCAATTGCAAGTTCCAAACCGGCGCTTCCTCCTTTCGTTCTCAGTACTCCAGTTGGAAAACGGAAGAACAGCTGAAAGGTGAACTACGACGACCGTCTCACAATTCAAAATTCTGGCAAACCCTATCAAGTTCAAGCTTTACTGAGCTGAACCCTGAAGCACAACTTCTGAAAGCCAAAGTAGGAGAAAGCACTCTTTTCAATAGAAGTAATGTTAATATCTTTTCAGATATGAAATCAGCAACTAATCTACAAGAGTTGAAGTCCCTGAAAAGGAAGGCTACAGATTGCAATCTTGATTTGGATCTTTCACTGAAGCTAACACCAGCAAATGATAGTAGCCAGAGAAGTTCGGAGGAAGTTGAGGCTGATAGTGACTTATCTTTATCTCTGTACTCACCATCATCCTCAAAGCTTAGCAGATTGAAGGGACTAGGACGGGATGATAATATTAATAAAGAACATGCAAAAAGGGCAAGTACTCTGGATCTGACTATATGAATGAGACAATTCTAAGTGAGATCTTGAGGTACTTGCTCAGAATAATGCAACTCATGATTGTCTTTTGCTACCATACAATTTAACAGCCACATTTCTTTGCCCCTTTTTGACCCTAATATAATTTGCTCTTTCTGCACTATCTCATATTAGATATTGGAATTTTTCATAGAAAGCATTTATATAAATATTGTTGCGATTTGGCCTGTAGAATTAGAATCTGATCAATGAAGCAGAACAAACAACACACTTTCCAAGTTATTAAGGCAATCCTTGCATGTTCTATTAATCTTTCAGCTTCATCACTAAATAACACATTTACAATGATACTAGCAATCTTCGAATTGTAATAATTTTAGAAGTTAAGGTTTAGAGACAGTCCAAAATATATATTTGAGTACATGCCTTATTTTTTATTTTTCATAGCATGTATAATATATATTGTAAGTTGTGCTTTATTTTTCTTCTAGCTTCTGGCCGCTTGATTAGGGGCCTGGCTCACTTTTTCTAGCTTGTCCTTCAGGGCTTGAAATTCAGCTGCAAACCACACAATTGAGTTCCTGATGAATCATAAAATACGAGTAGATTATAAAAGAAACGGTTAGGACAATATTACACTCGTTACGACCTTCTTCATTCTCAAGAGCTTCTACCTCTCCTTCATTTCGTTGTGCTTCTTTTTCAGAATTTCGCATTTAAGTTAATAGAAGGAAACTTTGGATATAACAAAGATAATTTGGCCTGTATATTTATTCAGAAAACAGAGAGCAAATTATTCATATATATATGTATAGACTAGACACACCTGTAGGTTCAAACATTTAGAAGGAGATGAGAATTTTGATTATCTATATCTCTTGTGAATTTCTCTAGATAGGGTACGTAGCTTTAGCTGTTGAGAATTTTGAGAAGGGATTTTTCTTACCTAAGTTCAATTCACCATATGAATTCAAGACACATGATAGGACTTATTTATTAAATATATGAGTTTCAACATTGTTTGTATCTTGAATTCATAATTGATCAAATTTCACTCATATGACATGTGTTTTGTTTTTATTAGTTAGGAGGACCAACTCAACCTGTGATATGATATATTCCATAAGCATGCAATAATTTTTCCCATAAAACAAAGTCCTAAATGCATGAATACTTTGTTAATGTGAAATTTACATCAGAAAAGCAATTATACTATAATTAAATGGAAAGCAAATGTACCCATTAATTGTCATCAAGTTCAAATTAGGCTCGCAGTAATGATCCCATTTGCATATTCGATATCAGTCCAATCTTCAGTGATCTTAGAGGAACTCGCTTCAACATTCCAGCTTGGATTATCAGATAATGATGGAAATGAAGAATACTTGTTGAAGTTTTTAATAATATCTCGAGTCTTAGAAACATCAATGCAGAGCACGTGTTTTTCATCTTGGAATATCTCTGTCACTGTGACCCAGCGGTTCAACGAAATGAGCCATTTTGGATATAAAGCAATTCGGGAATCACTAGCTGATCGATGGTGTGAAGAAGCTTCCGAGGCCGTCATCAGCTGGTTGATGCAGGAAAATGAGAAACTTCTTCAGTTCTGCATTTCATTTCTGAGGCTTTCAATGGTCACTCCTCACGAGATTCAACTCCCATATACCATTTTATTGATATATTAATATAATTAGACAAATTTGTATGCTTAAAAAAAAGAACGAAGACAAATTTGTAAAATGTACTCTATAATTTTACATTTTACAAGTTAGGATTTGTATTTAATTATATAGGTTTTAGCTATCAACATTTGAAATTCGATTGCTGAATGCTAAGAGTGAATATTGGAAAGTCAGCTGTTAGCTACCACTTATTTTACATTTATTTAGGGCATTTATTTAGGAATTTTTGTGTGCATATCTGTTCTTACCTTTTGTTGTATGATTCTGATACAATTTTAGTAGTTTAGCTTGATTAGAAATCTATTTGTTAGTTGTAATTTTTTATATATATCTTTGATTTCTGGGGCATAAACATCAGAATTCTTATTCCAAAATTTCTTAGTTCTTTTACATGTTATCAGAGCCATGGCTGATAAAAAGAAAAATGAGAGTTCTGGATTAGGGAAGAAAACTTCTAGTTTTTACAAACTGAATTCGAATGACAACCCAGGTAACTTGATTACCCAAGTTTAGTTGAAGAGCGAGAATTACGAAGAATGGGCGCGAGCTATGCGGACTGCATTGTAGGCCAAAAAGAAATATGGTTTTATTGATGGATCTGTTAAGCAACCAGCAGATGACTCACTGGAACTCAAAGATTGGTGGACGGTTAACTCTATGCTGGTTTTTTGGGTGTTTAACACCATTGAATCGACGCTTTGCTCGACCATTTCTCACATGGAGAACATAAAGGATCTGTGGGAGGATATTAAACAGAGGTTCTCGATTGGGAATGGTCCACGAATGCAGCAACTGAGATCAGATCTGGCAAATTATAGGCAGGAAGGTCAACCGATCGTGTCCTATTTCAGAAGACTCAAAATGTTATGGGATGAAATAAACAACTATGATCAGATACCATTGTGTATCTATGCAGGCTGCAGATGCAATCTTACCATTGAATTGGAAAGAAAGAGTGAAGAAGAGAGAATTCATCAGTTTTTGATGGGCTTGGATGAAGAAGGATACAGAATAGTGCGCTCTAATATTTTGAGCACTGAACCCTTGCCCAATTTGAATCGTGCCTATGCTATGGTTGTTCAGCAAGAGCTGGTGCGAACTATGACACGAACCAAGGAAGAAAGAGGCAATCCTATGAGTTTTGCAATTCGAGCAGGAAGTCGAAATTCAGGGGGGGATAAAGACAAATCCTCAATTTGTTCTAATTGCAACCGAGAGGGACATGATGCTGAAAGTTGTTTCCAGCTGATAGGTTATCCAGAATGGTGGGGTAATAGACCACTTGGAACTTCTGTTGGACGAGGAGGTGGTCAAAAGCGTGGCAATGGAGCAGGATGTAGCAAGGGAAAAGTTGCTCGTGCTAATGCCACACAAGCAACTGGAGTTGATGGTGGGCGTGGAATTGTGACAGATTCAGATCGAAAAGGTCTTAGTGGATTAAATGAAGAGCAGTGTGCTGCTTTGCTAGGCATGTTGAATTCTTGTCAGAATGGTGGCAATGAGAAGCTGACAGGTACGCAGAGGATATTTCCTTGGATTATTGACACAGAAGCTTCCCATCATATGACAGGAACGTTGGCATTTTTGAGTGAATTGCATGACATTGTGCCATACTTTGTCGGGTTACCTAATGGAGAAAAGACCTTGGCGGTGAAAGAAGGAACTGTGTTGCTTGGAGGAGACTTGAAATTGCAACGAGTCCTTTATGTGCCAAATTTGAATTGCAATATGATCTCTGTATCACAACTACTTAATGATTCAAATTTGGTTATTCAACTCACTAACAAAATTTGTGCTATACAGGACCTAAATTCGAGGAACCTGATTGGAGCGGGTGAGCAACGCGAGGGGCTGTACTTTCTCAAGGGAGTGACATCGGTACATGCTTGCAAGGTAACTAATGTGGGGTCTTTTAAGCTTTGGCATAAGAGAATGGGTCATCCTTCTTAGAAGGTGGTAGAGTTAATTCCAGAAGCTGGTAGCATAGTTAGGAAAACTAATAAAACTTGTGAAGTTTGTTTTAGAGCAAAGCAAACAAGAGAGATTTTCTTTTCTAGTGATAATAAAGCTGATGGTTGTTTTGAATTGATACATTGTGATTTGTGGGGACCTTATAGAGTCCCAACTTCTTGTAAAGTAATTTACTACTTAACAATTGTTGATGATTACTCTCGTGCTATTTGGATATATTTGCTGAATGAAAAACAAGAAGTAGCTTGTGTTCTTAAGAAATTTGTTGTGATAGTTAAACGCCAATTTGAAAAAATGTGAAAATTGTCAGAAGTGATAACGGAAGTGAATTTATGTGCTTGAAAGAATATTTTGATGAACAAGGGATGTTGCATCAGACTTCCTGTGTAGGAACACCTCAACAAAATAGCCGAGTGGAAAAAAAACATCGCCATATTCTTAATGTGGCAAGAGCCTTGCGTTTCTAAGCAAATTTACCCATAGAATTTTGGGGAGAATGTGTACTTGCAGCCGGGTATTTGATTAATAGGACTCCATCTATGTTATTAAATGATAAAACCCCATATGAGATACTCTTTGGGAAAGTACCTTCTTACAAACACGTTCGGGTTTTTTGTTTTTTATGCTATGCGCATAATCTAAATCGGGATAAAGATAAATTTGGTAGTAGAAGTCGTAGGTGTGTTTTTGTTGGGTATCCATTTGAAAAGAAGGGATGGAGATTGTATGATTTGGAAACTAAAGAATACTTTGTATCAAGAGACATGGTATTCGCTGAAACAGAATTTCCATATGCAAATGAGAATACAATGGGTGATGAACTCATTAAAAATGGAGTTGAGGAGTTGGGTGATGAAGTTGATGGTTTAGAGAACAATTTGGGAAAGGAGCACGATGAAAGTGTGGGTAGAGAAAGTGAGGTGAATCCTGAAACGGAAGAATTGATCCATGAAAACAGTGAGGGAGTGGATAAAGGTGAAGTTGTTGAAGAGTAATTAGGTAGGGGACAAAGGGCCAAGCAACTTAGTGTTCGTTTGAAGGATTATATGACAAACGCCATCAAAACAAGCCCCTCGGTATGCTCACCTTCCCAATCTGATTCCTCAGGTATGCCTTACTCTATAGCACATTATGTGGGTTATGATAAATTCTCTGCACAACACCGATGTTTTTTGGTAGCCATTACTACAGGACATGAACCAAGCTCTTATGCATAAGCAGTTAAGGATGAACGGTGGAGAGCGGCTATGAGAAAAGAAATAAAGGCTTTGGAGGATAATGGTACATGGACAGTTGAAAATATGACATTTGGGAAAAAAGCAATAGGAAACAAGTGGGTATACAAAATTAAATACAATTCTGATAGAAGAGTTAAACGATACAAGGCGTGGTTAGTGATATTGGGAAGTAATCAAGTTGAAGGCATAGATTATTAGGAGACTTTTGCTCCTACAGCAAAAATGGTTACTGTGCGCACCTTTCTTGCCATTGCGACTTCAAAGAATTGGGAACTCCATCAGATGGATGTCCAAAATGCTTTCTTACACGGTGATTTGGAGGAAGAGGTTTACATGAAGAAGCCGCTTGGATTTGCTTCTCAATCACCAGGGAAGGTTTGTAAACTCCAGAAATCTCTATACGATTTGCGGCAAGCACCTAGATGTTGGTTTGCGAAATTGGCTGCATCTCTGAAAGCTTATGGATTTCAGCAATCGTATTCAGATTACTCTTTGTTCACTTTTCGAGCTGGGACTGTTCAATTGAATGTGCTTATTTATGTGGATGACCTTATCATCTCCAGCAATGATGTTTCTGCTGTACAAAAATTCAAGAACTATTTGAGTCGTTGCTTTCATATGAAAGACTTGGGGAAGCTGAAATTTTTCTTAGGGATTAAAGTAGCCAGAAACTCGAATGGTATTTTCTTGTGTCAACGTAAGTATGCATTGGATGTAATTTCAGAAGTTGAATTACTGGGTTGTAAGCCGGCTAAAACTCCTCTCGAACAAAATCACAAGCCGGCCCTTACGAAGAGTGATGATGTGGATGACCCTGCTCAGTATAGGCGTGTGGTGGGATGGCTTATTTATCTAACAACAACTCGGCCCGAGTTGTCTTATTGTGTGCATATTCTTGCTCAGCTTATGCAACAACCGAAGAAAGCTCATTGGGAGGCAGCTGTTAGAGTTGTGCATTATTTGAAAGGAAATCTAGGTCAGGGTATACTATTGCATGCCAATTGTGATCTCAAATTGTCTGCTTACTGTGATTCTGATTGGGCTAGCTGTCCTTTGACGAGACGGTCTTTGACTGGTTATTTTGTTCTTTTGGGTGAATCCCCTATCTCGTGGAAGACTAAAAAGCAACAGACAGTGTTTCGCTCATCCGCTGAAGCTGCATATCGGTCAATGAGTACTGCAACTTGTGAACTTAAATGGTTGAAAGGATTATTGAATTCTCTTGGTGTGGCGCATACTGAACCTATGAATTTGTATTGTGATAGTCAGGCAGCTCTGCATATAGCTGCTAATCCTGTCTATCATGAACGTACCAAGCATATTGAGGTGGACTGTCATTTTATCTGTGATGAGATATTGAATGGTAACATTCGAACAGATTATGTACGTAGTTCAATGCAACCTACGGATATCTTCACAAAGGCGTTGGGAAAGGATTAGTTTGACTTTTTTCTTCGCAAGTTGGGCATTCGAGATCTCAATGCTCTAACTTGAGGGGGGGGGGTATTGGAAAGGCAGCTGTTAGCTGCCACTTGTTTTGCATTTATTTAGGGTATTTGTTTAGGAATTTTTGTGTGCATATCTGTTCTTACCTTTTGTTGTATGATTCTGATACAATTTTGATAGTTTAGCTTGATTAGGAACTTATTTGTTAGTTGTAATTTTTTATATATATCTTTAATTTCTGGGATAATAAACATCAGAATTCTTATTCCAAAATTTCTTAGTTCTTTTACAGTGAACTTGAAACTTTCCCTTAGTTCTGGTTTATTATGAAAATAATACATAAACATTTGATATTCATTTATAAATTTCACCACATATCTTGTATCTTAGATAGACAATGGACTAAATTTAAATAATTAAAATTGTTTTAAATGAAAATAAAAAATGGATATCGCCATATATTCTTTTTAAATTTTTTCCTTTTAATATTGAAAAAAAAATTTAAAAAAATTAGAACAAAAAAGTCTTTTATATATATGAAAATTTAATTTCAATATTTATAAACTAATTCCACGATACTCTTAATCGAGAATTTTAAAATATTCTCATTAAAATTTGATTGATGAGGAAGAAAAATCTAATTTAAAAAAAAAAAAAAAAGAATTCTTTTCTTTTAAACACACATCAATGCAGGTCTCGAACCTGTGACCAAAGGTCATTAGCATGACGCCTTCAACCAAATGAGACACTGGGGCGACTAATATTTGAGTTCAACCAAATGAGACACTGGGGTGACTAATATTTGAGTTCAGGTGGCCCTGATGTTTGCTTTTGGGCCTACTTTTGTATTTTTGGATAATGTATGTTTGCATCTATCTGGATATAATTTTTTTTTATATAAATCAGGCTTTTCTGATATTACAGTTAGAAAAGAAAATTATTTTTTTAATATATTAATTAAAAGATTTTAAAAGTTAATTTAAAATTATATTTAATAAATTTTAATTATAAAAATATTAAAATAATAAAACAATTTTTTAATTATTTTTTTAATAAAATTCCACATTATTTTAAAAAAAAAAAATAGTTTTGACCTTCTAATTATCATACCAAATAAACACTATATGTGCTAAATAATTTAGAGATGTATAAATTATCAATTCAGTTATGAATTAAACTATCAAAAATATGAAAATCAAACTGAATTTAATTTATTAAAGAAATCAAATAGAAATATTCAGTTGGATTTGATTAATAATTCAGTTTTTGAATTTTTTTTTCAATTAATCAAATGGGAAAGAGAATAGAAGAATGAAAAAAAAAAAAAAAAAACTGCTTCATATGACATGATTAACAATTTTTTTGGCAAACTAACACAAATCAATTCACACCCATTAAACCAGTGACAAATTAAATCGTGACATTTACCAAAAAATAAAATTTCAATCCCACCTGTTTCACAGAAAATGAAAAGATCCCATCTACAACAAGCACAAAATTCGAAACAAAGCCTCATGTAAAAAGACAGAAGGATATCTGCTTGGAGCTTCATTCTTTGTGGATGGGTCACCTGACGCAATTTTCTCTACTGCAATTTGATTTTCGACTCTCACTTGAAAAAGAATATAAATAAAAAAAATTCCATTTGATTTAAAGCTTAAATGTTTGAATAATTTATAATTAGGTCCTTAAAATATAATAAAATTCATAGATTAGTTTTTGATATGTTTTTTAATAATATTTAGTCCTTAAAAGATTATTTTTATTAATAAATTAGTTTCTGCCACTACTTTTCAATTTAAAATAATTTAGTATATAAAGTTTTGTTTAAATATAATTTTATATAATTATTTAAATGTAAAATTTATATGTAGGGATTATTTTTCTAATAAAAAAATTAAATATTCTTTTATTAATTAACAAAATTTCAGAGATTAAATTATTTTAAATTGAAAAGTAATTAATAGTTAATTTTCACTGTAGGGACTAATTTGTTAACATAATTAAACTTTAAAAACTAAATTGTTACTCGAAAGCATACTAGGAATTAATCGGCGGGTTTTATTGTACCTTAGAGACTTAATTGTAAATTACTCTAAATATTTTAAAGCTAATAAGGAAGAAAATCCTCCCTCTATCATCATCTTGAGAGGAGTCATATATTGTTGTGGTAGAAAGGAGAAAGAGAGTTGGTAGGTTTTGGAAAGTAAGGGAAAAGAGAGATGCAAAGGAGGGACTATATAAGGAAGAAGAAAACTGAGGTACATATATGAATAGCATGATTTGGAACATTGAGATTATCTGAAAAGGTTGGCCAGAATAATTTGGATAGTTGAACTCAAAATTAAAATCTTGTATTACAAGTTTACAACCTAGCAACCACAATGCAATAATTGGTTTGCATATTACGTGAATATGTCAATTTAATTTATTTTAATTTTTACTTTAAAAACTCAGTAGAAGCAAATTTTTACACATTTCAAGGTAAATTAATGAAAATCTAATTATTTAATAAATTGAATTAAAATTTTAAATTAAAGCTATTTTATTTGAAATTCGATTCAAATCAAATATTGCTCACCTTACTGGATATTATATGTTACATTTAAAATTTTAGTTCACTTTTTATATTTGTCTAAAAATAAATAATTTTTATATAATTTAAATGAAAAATATGACTAATAAAGCTGATATAGCAAACTCACATACCAATCGAGCCATATTTTTTTATGGCTTAGTTAAAACCTTGCCCAAATTAAATTTCCTAGTAGAGAAGAAAATGACAAAACGCAAGCATTATAGGACGAGGAGAAATGTTCCCTCACATTTATTTCATCCCCTAAAAACAAATCAGTATTAATTATTGCATTCTCCATTACTACTTAAAGGCTACCCTGCAGCTATTATACGATTGAAAGCTTTGGCTATGAATCAATCAATCACGGAAAAAAATTTCACCATGTGCCATTTGCCAATTCGTTTGATTAAAGAAAAAAAGGAAAGACATGAATGACTACTTATTGTACTGATTGGAAAGAACAACCGCCATGATATAAGTTATGATTAACGTTACTGGTAGGTAGGTGCGCGCTTCCAATTTCCATTTGGATCTAGAGTCACATTAGAATTTTGGCATAATTTTGATTTAATTTTTAATATATTAATTTTAATTTAATTTAATATGATTTATATTTGAATTTAATTTTTAAAATAATTTTATACAATATTATTTATAAAAAAAGTTTATATTCAAATTAATTTAAATTTTATAATTAATTATTAATACACAGGACATCGTATAATATATCTTTTAACTTTTATTAAATTATATAATTTTTAATTATAAAGTTCATATAAAATTTAGACTTAAGTATATTATATAATATTTAAAATTAATATATGCTTAATTATTATTGTATATAATATAATAGTACACGTATATAATATAATATATTTTTTAATTATTTTTTAACTATGTAGTCTTTTAATATAATATTCATATATAATTATGAATTAAACATATATATAATATAATAATAACTTACAATTAAAAATTATACTCAACTCAATTAAGCTTTTATCCCAAAGATTTGGAGTCGGTTATATGGATTCGCTTTCTCCACTCTAAACGATTTTCGGTTAAATCCTCAGAAATGTGTAATACTTCTAGGTCATGCTGTACTACTCTCCTCTAAGTCAATTTAGGTCTACTTATTTTTTTCTTTCTATCCTCTAACCTAATGTGCTCTACTTGTCTAACTGGATCCTCCGTATGTCTACGCTTCACATGACCAAACCATCTCAATCTCTCTTCTTTCAACTTATCTTCAATTGGCACCACTCCTACCTTTTCTCTAATGCTCTCATTACGGACTTTATCTAGTCTAGTATGACCACTCATCGACCTTAACATTCTCATCTCTGCAACTCTTATCTTAGACTCATAAGACTTTTTTAGTGCCCAACACTCACTACCATGTAATATAGCCGGTCATATGGCTGTACGGTAAAATTTTCCTTTCAACTTATTGGGAATTTTATGATCACAAAAAACTCCCGTGACACGTCTCTACTTCAACCATCCGGCTTTAATCCTATGACTAACATCCTCCTCACATCCCCCATCTACTTGAAGGACTGAGCCTAGATATTTAAAATGATTACTTTGGGACAGTACCACTCCATTCAAATTAACTCCTTCCCTATCACCAGTTTGGCTTTCACTAAACTTGCAATGCATGTATTCTGTCTTTGTTCTACTTAACTTAAAACCCTTTGATTCTAGAGTACTTCTCTAAAGATCTAGCTTTCTATTGACTCCTTCTCGTGTCTCATCTATCAAAATAATATCATCCGCAAACAACATGCACCAAGGAATACTCTCTTGTATATGTTTCGTCAATTCATCTAAAACTAATGTAAAAAGATAAGGGCTTATGGCTGATCCTTGGTGTAATTTAATTGAGATCGAAAAATCTCTTGTGTCCCCTCCCACTGTGCACACAATAGTAGTTGCTCCTTCATACATATCTTTCAACACTTGTATGTACTTAGTAGATACCCTCTTTTGTTCTAACACATTCCATAAGACATCTCTTGGAATACTATAAGCCTTCTCCAAATCAATAAAAACCATGTGTAGATCTTTCTTCACGTCTCTATATTTCTCCATCAAGCTTCTAATGAGAAAGATCGCTTCCATGGTTGAACGACCGGGCATGAAACCAAATTGATTGAGAGAGATAGAAGTATCATGACATAGTCGATGCTCCATAACTCTCTCCCATAACTTCATAGTATGGCTCATGAGTTTAATTCCCCTATAGTTCGAGCAACTCTATATGTCTCCCTTATTTTTAAAAATAGGTACTAAAATACTCCTCCTCCATTTATCAGGCATTTTCTTTGAGTTTAGAATCTTATTACATAATTTAGTTAACCATGCCACTCCCATATCTCCCAAATACTTTCACACTTCAATTGGTATTTTATCAAGTCCACAGGCTTTGCCCACTTTCATTCTTTTAAGTGCTTTCTTTACTTCTAAAGATCTAATCCTTCTAGTATAATTCACATTCTTTTCTATTGTTCTATAGTCTATATTTACGCTATTACCATTTTGACTATTATTAAAGAGATCATTAAAATAATTTCTCTATCTTTCTTTAATGTCCTCGTCTTTCACCAATACTTTTCCTTCTTTATCCTTAATGCACCTAACTTGATTTAGATCTTGACATTTCCTTTCTCTCCCCCTTGCTAATCTATAAATATCTTTCTTCCCTTCTTAAGTTCCAAGTTTCTCATATAACTTTTCAAAGGCCTGTGCTCTTGCTTGACTAACTGCCTTTTTTGCCTCTTTTTTTGCTATCATGTACTGTTCATATGCCTCATTATTATCACATTTAGGTAATTTCTTATACCATTCCCTTTTTCTCTTCACTGCCTTTTGTACTTCCTCATTCCACTATCATCTCTCTTTTGAGGGTGGTCCATGTCTTTTAGACTCTTCAAGTACTTTTCTAATTACTTCTCTAATCTTTGATGCCATCTGTATCCACATATCATTGGCCTCCATATCCAGCTTCCATACTTCGGACTCGAGAAGCTCATTCTTGAACTTTACTTGCTTTACTCCTTTGAACTCCCACCACTTTGTTCGAGCTACACTATTTCTTCTGGCCTTACTTGAATTGTTCCTAAACTTGACATCCAAGACCACCAACCGATGTTGACTTGTTAAAGCCTCTTCTGGAATGACCTTGCAATCCTTGCATAAAGCTCTATTTGTCTTCCTGGTTAAGAGGAAGTCGATTTGGCTTCTATGTAGCCCACTTTTGAAAGTCACTAAATGTGACACTCTTTTTATAAAGTAGGTATTTGCTAGTATTAGGTCGTATGCCATAGCAAAATTCAGGATGCTTTTTCCCTCTTCATTTCGACTGCCAAAATCAAAACCTCCATGAATATTCTCATAACCTTGTCTATCACTTCCTACATGTCTATTCAAATCTTCACCAATGAAAACATTCTCTTCATTCGGTATGCTTTGCATTAAATCATCCATATCTTCCCAAAACCTTTGTTTACTCTCACTGTCTAGTCTTATTTGTGAGGTATAAGCACTGACTATATTTATTGTTTCTCCTTCTAGTACTAGCTTTACTAGTATAATTCTATCTCTTACTCTTTTCACAGCTATTACTGCGTCTTTCAATGTCATGTCTATGATTATACCCACTCCGTTCTTATTTCTCTCCTTTTTAGTAAATCACAGTTTGTACCATGAATTACCCACTTCCTTACTTTTCTCTCCTACCCATTTAGTCTCCTGAATGTAAGCAATATTCACCCTTCTCCTTTCCAAGGTATCCATAAGCTCCATTAATTTTTCTATAAGTGATCCAACATTCCAAGTACCAACCCTGATCCTCCTCCTATACTGTTCCTTCCTAATTGGTCTCCTTTTATGATATCTTCTCTTATTTTCTATGTCTATCTTGTGTTCTGTTCCACTATCTGTCCTATGGACTAACTTTTTTACCCACATCCGCCCATGATGTGGGAACCCTTGCTCACTTAGCACCACACCCAGGCACCGGCATGGCGCGTCGATTTTGGTGAACGCCTTACACCATTGTATATTTTTCACTACACCCGGGCTTTGATGTAGCGTGTCGTGAGTAGAGGACGCCCCAACGTTTATATCACTTGAATCCATATCATAAGGTGTGACGAAATTTTTACGCTTGTTGTCACCTACCACAACCCTCCTCCTTTATCCGGACTTGGGATCGGCTAAGCGCAAGCTACTTAGGCGGAGTTACAATTAAAAATTATAAAACAATTTAATTTATTTGTAATTAAAATTATTAAAAAAAGTTAAAGATTGAAAGAACAAAATACATCTAAAAAACTATAGAAAAATATATGTATAAAATGGATTTTTTTTGTTCGATATGGGTACGATTTCGGTTTGGTTTTTAGTAAATAATCAGAAACAAAACATAACAAAATCATTAAAAAAGTATTGTTTGGTATAGTTCTTGTTAATTCGATACGATTCTTTTGTTTGCTTGGGGACCCAAAAACCATGTGCACTCCTACTAGTTGGGGTGGCAATGAATCCAATATTTTTAGGTATTTGATTCAATCATATTTTATTAAAATGAGTTTGGATAGTATATAATTAAATTTGAAATGAATTTAAATTTAAAAAATTAGATTGAATTTCAAATTTTGTGTGTTAGATATCCATTACTTGTACACATTTATATAACTATATATAGACATACACATACATATATATTATATTTTAAATAAAAATTTTATATATTTAAATAAATTATTATTAAAATATATAAAAGTAAATGGATTTGATTTGGAAGTAATTTAGGATGAATTATTTTAATATTTTAATTAAGTTTGGATGGGTTTCAGATATTAAAAAGACTAGTTGAGTTTGAATTTGAACATAGTAATTTTGTGCTCACTTTACTCATTATAATCCTAATCACTAGTTATGGATGCAACGATAATATGATGTTCAACAATCATTGTTATTGCCGATGTATAAGCGACAGAATTCGTTGAAATGCTTGAAAAAAAAAAAAAATTATAACACCTAGTTAAATAAAATCTGTAATACAAGCTTCTGATAGCTTTAGGTATATAAAGGAACCCAAAAATTGTGCGGAAAACAAAAGAAATAAATTTACCATTACATCACCATATAATCGAAAAGCTTAACGTAAATCTTTTAAAAATAAAATGCTTGGATTATCTCCTTCGCTCACCAATAGACGTGGCAAGTAATGATTGGCAATTCCAGAAATCTGGAATCAGCCCGAGATCCAGAAGATTGGCCAATATGATTTTAGGGCTATTCAGGGACACTGTGAAGTTCCCCTATGGCATCAGATTTGTCCCATCTTTAAACTGAACCTTAAACATAGTCGCCGAAGGATTCATCGGCGAAACAAGTTCCGATTGGCTGATGTTTGGAGAATCATTGGACCTCCTTTTACACAAAAAATAGACAATAAACAGAAGAAAGAAAGCGAACAGCAAGACTAGAACTAGCAGCATGATCTCACCATGGACGGCAAAGTTCCGATCATCGGAGAAGAGAAGCTCATCTTTCTGAGGATTCTCATTAGGGGGCAGTGAAGCTGATGGTTGCTCACCTGCATTATTATTAGCCATAGAAACAAAAAGTGTTAGCTAGCTCTCAGCTGCAACTTCTCACCTGCAGATTTGGGTTAATTAATTGGGTGGTTGTTTACAACTTGTATCAATATGGCTAGCTCACGTGGTGTCAGTTCATTAGCTAACAACTGTTTGGGTTCAGTTTAGGTAACATAGAAGGGAATTGAATGATTCAATGCTGGAGACTAATATAAGGTGAACGGCTCTTTCTAGGTGATCTGAGAGATAAAAGAGGAAGAGAGACAAGACAAGGGTTTTTGCGTGGATGGTGCCAAGAAAGTGAGGAAGAACAGGTTGTGGCCGCGATGGTGACCACTCTCGAGGGTATTCAAGGAAGTAGCCAGTATTTTCATAGAAATGTGGTCCTTTTCTTGAGTGAATTGTACTACTGTAGCTTCTTCTTGATAGCTCTTCATAGGAGCTCTATTAATTCATAATAAAATTTTTCATTTCTATTTATTTTACAGAAAATATTCTTTTAAAAAATAATTTTATCTTTTAAAAAAATTATTTTTTAAAATTTGATATATATATATATATATATATATGTATATATAACAATAATTAATATTACAAAAAAAAAAGAAATATTTTTATGAAAAATATTTTCTTTAAAAGACAAAATTCCATAAAATTAAAAAAACATTGTATACAAGTTATTTTTTTCTGAAATAAACAAAGTCTTAGTTATAAAGAAAATGTTTGTGTGTTTTTGTGATAAATTTAAAATTTTTACTTTTAATATATATAAGATATCTGATTTTATAACTTGGTTAAAATTTTGCTAACTTATAAAATTAATTCAAAAAGAGCGTGCCTTAGGAGACCTGGCAAGCCAGCTGTCCGTATAATATTAATATAAATTTATGAGACTCCCATTTTATATTATTACAATAAAAAAAAAAAATTCTAACCATGATTAATCAATGTTCAGGCTACATCAATCTGATAGGGCTGAGAAGAAGCGCAACAACTCAATTTCAGCCTTGTGCCATTGAGACACACTCCCTTTTTGAAATTAGATTTATTATGTGAAAATTAAAAATCTGTAGATTAAATTGCAGAATCACAGAAAGATTTACAAAATTGAATGAATATGAATTAATCCATAAGTATATTTGAAAGTAAAAGAGAAATACAACTTGCTTTCAGGGGGCCAAATTGAATAGTTAAAAATCTGAATTAGGAATTGCGATTTGACCTGTAAGACCAATATGCCTTGTTTGGTATTAAAAAAATAGTGTAACATTGTTAAAAAAAATCAATCAAGATAATATAGTTCACTACAAAAAATAATCAATTTTGCAATCGATTATTATAATTGATTGAAATCAATTGCCATTAACAATTAATTTTGTAACTGATTTATGATTTTAGTTTTTTTAGTAAAATAATTAATTTTAAAAAAATTTAATAACCGATTCAAGAATCGGCTACTAAATCGATTGTTGTTAGTAACTGATTTATAATTGATTGTTAAATCGATTACTAATTGATATAAGAAGAACCTTAAATATACGATTAGCAACTAATTTTTTAATCGGTTACTAAAATTGTAACGCTCTTTACCCGTCTACTGTATAGCCAAGCAAAAAGTGTCACATTCGATGCCGGAGCACCCTATCTTGTTTTATCATATCTATTGTAAACTTTTGATGTCATTTAAAACATGTATTCTATGTGTAAAATTTTTTTTTTTTCATATCTTATTTCTATAGAGACCCAAACAGAGCCTCCCCTGTTTTATTAGCATCTTGCGGGTTTCACTAATCGCCTGTTAACATGTTCATATTCATTTCACACATTTCCATATCATATTCTTTTGTACCATATCATTTACAATTATTTATAAAATCTAAAAATGAAGTATCATCTATTGCATTCATATAGAAATTCATAGATAATAAATTACAAGTTTTCATTTCAATCTCAAAGTTTAATTACAAGTCCAAAATGAAATACATCACAACTAGTTAGACATAATGAACCAAAATACTAGTCTATACATTAGCCCTACCAAAATATAAAAGATCAGTGAGGTGACTCTAGACAGTGACAGATTTGGTCAGAGCTCTGTCAGTGCACTACTGGTGCTGCTGCTACGGCTGATCTTCAGTGCGATGGAAAACCAACGCGCTAAGCATAACGCTTAGTAGTGCATAATTTATAATAACAATAATTTAACAATTGAAATTATATATGCAAATCATAATTTCTGGGTCTTTTATATTTTTATTGCTATTTGGAAGTAATTAACATTATCGGGATCTTTTATGATTAATTATTATATTTTAAGTCTTAATTAATTTTTATCAGTACCCAAGAAACCTATAACAAATTATAAAAGCTAGATGCACTAGTGTATACTGGTTAGACTGCCATATGTCTATCCAGTATACGTCTGTCAGGTACGAGGCCCGCTGTCAGGCTTGTAAAGTCAGAAATAAAGTAGGCACAATGGTCAGTAAGTAGGCATATAGCCTGTAGAAAAATCATACCAGACATATTTTGTCAGTTCATGATTTTCTCGGTAGGTAATATTGATATCTGTAGTCCCTAATTGGTATACCAATTTATCCAAACTAAATAAATAAGTCTATGTATACTATGGGCAATTAAACATTTTTTTATTTTAGCACTATTCACTGTTATTATTTTCTAGTACTGTTCAGTGGTACCATTAATTTCATATTAATAGGACATTAGTCTCAATTTACATATTCATATCATTTTTAATATTTAATTAGCCTTATGAGTATTTTAATGATCATATATAGCATTTTTCCCATGAACCTTTCTTTAGGTTCATTTTGATGTGTTATCTTTATCTAGGAATTTAACTAGGTTAGGATGTTTATTTGGTCACACTTCCTTCATAACAAATGCTCCTCTATGTTTAAACTTAAATTTCAGTTTTTGAATCACCGAATTTGGGGTTATAGAATTCAAGTTTTTGTCAAAATACCATAACTGGTTCCTTTGCTTCTAAGCTATCCAGAATTTATAATTCCTGGTCAATAAAATTTGACCCATCATTTGATCATTTTATGGTCATTTTTAGACTTATGTTCCTTCACAAGATATGTTTCTCTATGTCTTAGGGACTCCCAGGTACAATTGCATAATTTTTCAAGCTGGGTATAGTGAGTTATGGTCAATGTATTGACCTGGACTCTCAATCCTATAAAGGCAATAACCAAACTTCAGGGCAATATATTTGACCCTCTTTTTTAGGTATTTACACTTAGAATTTGTCAATGGTGTCTAAATCAATGTTGTAGCCCTAAGTATCATGTTTCCAGATCATATTGGCACATCTCAAATGGAATTTCCTAGTGAAAGTTATAGCCAAATGAACGCACGAGTATCAAATGGCATTCTGGGTTCAACTTAACATTTTCCAGATTTCAATTCCTAACTTTGACTAATATTTTCCCTATGATGCAATAGTTTCTAGAGCTTGGTCAAAACATAAAAATTGTTGTGTTATATCTTATAAAACTTTTGGCATTAGTTTCACTCAATTTGCAGCTTTGGAGACCAAGTTATGATATTTTTGCCAAAACTAGTCAAGCATACCAAAGGAACAGTAGTTTGGACAATTTCTGGGTTGATAGTTTTAGTGACCCAACTTTTGCTAACAATTTGACTTGGTTAAAGGCAAAACTGGGTCAAGTGGTCCTCATGAAAAGTGTAGTCCTATGTCTAAACTTTCCATAGATGTAAATTTTTGGTCATTTGGACCAGTATAGTGAGAGTTATGACCAAATGAACACGTACTGTTCATTTGGTCATTTTCTGAGTTTTAGTGTTTGGTCATCCGGGTTTGGGCAGAGAATTGGTCATGATTTTGGCAAAATTTAGGCATAGTATCTGCATGAAAAATGGGCTATTTTGAGTCTATTTTCACCTCCAATTGGCCTCACACCAATTGAGTCACACATTTTCAGTTATGGGTCAATAAACCCACTGGACTCATTGAGTCCAAACCTGCAGAAAATTGAACACTCCCAATATCTCAATTCCTTTAACTTTCTTACTTCAATTTGCATATAATACACTTCTATAAGCAACAATCTCAACTCAATAGGTCAATTTCAATATTTACACCAAGTCCTCAAGCATTTACACAAACCCTAGTTTTCAAAGTTTTAAATTTTCACAAACAATATACAATCAAACACCCAAACATTTCAACTCATTACACATTCTCATGGAACCATTTTTCATCACTTAAAAGTAACAAACTTCAAGTTCCATGGCTGCCAAAAGTTCAAGGGTTCTTTCCTCTAGATTTTCTTTTTGTTTTAATGATATTTATGCTTGGCTAAACATGCTTTTCATGTTTAATAAAGAGAATAAAAGGGATTAGTGCACTAACTTTACTTGAGCTTCCCTAACTTCAAATTTCTTGCTTCCAATGGGTGTCTATAGCTTCCTAAGGGTGTGGGGAGTATTTTTGGTGAAGTGGGCTATGGGTTTTTGTGTGTGGAAGCTTGGGAAATCAAGCTTGGAAGCTTGACAACAATTGAGGAAATGGGGATACAATGGTAGACGGCAAAAAGAGAGGGAAAAGATGGAGAAGATGACTTTAGTTGGTGAGTTTTGTCTCTTATGCTTTATATTTATATATTTATATGTGTACTCTATTTTTTTTTTTAAATTTTACTAAGCCATTTTCTTTTCTTTTCTTTTCTTTTCTTTTCTTTTCCTTTATTTTCTTTTCTTTTCTCTTCTCATTTTCCTAATTTATTTCATAAATTTTAATTTATGTAAATTATTTTATTTTCTAAATTTTAATTTGACATTTAGATCAAAATTCACCTCTGGGGTGAAATGACCAAAATGTAATTCATAATGCATAGTGGGTCATTTTTATTATTTTATACAAATTAATAAATTCTCTAATTTTTTTTTATTTTTCTCTATATTTTTCCTATATTTTCTTAACATTTATTTCTTCAATTTATACCTCATCACTATAGTCTAGGTATAGTTCCAGACATTTTAACTGTCTGAATAGATATGAGTCATCGGAACAGTAAAATGTACGGACTACCTATGGTGAGGGCGTTACAATTCTTCCCCTCTAATAGAAATTTCATCCTCGAAATTTACCTAATGTGAAGAGCTGATGGAACTGCTGCCTCATCGTCTTCTCGCTCTCTCATGTCGCTTCTTCCGTGTTGTGGTGTCTCCACAAGAATTTCACTAGTGGGATCTTCTTGTTTCTGAGTTCTTTCACTTTCCGTGCTAAGATTCTGACGGGTTCTCCTTTATATGTCAAATCAGGTGGCACAATTATCTCCTCTGCTGAAATGACATGTGAAGGATCTGATCTGTAACTCCTGAGCATCGACACATGGAATACACTGTGGATTTTGTCCAGCTCAGGGGGTAAAGCTAGCCTATAGGCTACTGGACCCACACGCTCAATGACATCGTATGGACCAATAAAACTAGGGCTCAACTTACCCTTCTTACCAAATCTCAGCACTTTCTTCCAAGGTGATACCTTAAGAAACACCTTATCGCCAACCTCATACTCTATATCCTTCCTCTTCAGGTCGGCATATGACTTTTGTCTATCCGAGGCAACTTTCAAATTGTCTCTGATGAGTTTCACTTTTTTCTCAATCTGTCTTGCTAAATCTGGTCCCACTACTTTCTCTTCACCCATTTCTGTCCAGCATAAGGGAGTCCTACATCTCCTCCCATACAATGCTTCATATGGAGCCATTTTTATGCTGGCTTGATAGCTGTTGTTGTAAGCAAACTCTACCAAAGGAAGATACTGCTCCCAACTTCCTTCAAAATCAATGATGCAGCTTCTCAACGTATCCTCCAATACCTATCATGTGATTCATGTCATTTTTAGTAGTCTTTTAACATCTATAATAATTTACTAGGTTTTAAGGGTTATCTGAATCACCCGTTCTGACTATCCATCTGTCTGTGGATGAAAAGCTGTACTGAAGTGTAGTCTAGTGCCTAAAGACTCCTGTAGCCTCTTCCAAAACCTCGAAGTAAATCTCGAGTCTTGGTCAGATATGATTGATGTTGGCACTCCATGTAGCCGGACTATCTCATCTATGTAAATTTCTGCTAATCTCTCTAATGAGTAGTCGGTTCTAACTGGTAGGAAATGAGCTGACTTGGTCAATTTATCCACAATCACCCATATAGTATCATGCTTCCTCTGTGTCAATGGTAACCCAGTTACAAAATCCATGGTGATGCGATCCCATTTCTATTTTGGTATGGATATAGGTTGCAACAACCCTAATGAAACCTGATGCTCAGCCTTAACCTGTTGGCATGTCAAACATCTAGTCACAAAATCACCAATCTCTTTCTTCATTCCATGCCACCAATAATGTGTTTTCAGGCCTTGGTACATCTTGGAACTTCCTGGGTGCATAGCATGGAAGCTACTATGCGCCTTTTTCAAGAAATTCTCTTTCAGTTCCTCATCTCTTGGTACACATATTTTGCCTTTATAGTACAGGCACCCATCTCCTTTCAACTCATAATTAATCTCCTTCCCCTTTTGAGTTCTGCCCATAATAGTTAGCAACTTTTCATCCCTTAATTGTGCTTCTTGTATTTGCTGTAACAAACTTGGCTTTACACACAACTTAGCCAAAAGTACCCCATCCTGTGCTAAAGACAACCAAGCATTCAATGCTCTCAAAGCCATCATGGACTTCCTACTTAGGGCGTCAGCTACTACATTTGCCTTCCCAAGATGGTAGTCAATCACACAGTCATAGTCTTTAAGGAATTCAATCCATCTCCTCTATCTCAGATTTAGTTCCTTCTGAGTTGGCAAGTACTTTAGACTCTTGTGATCAGTGTAGATGTAACACTTCTCACCAAATAGGTAATGCCTCCGTATCTTCAATGCAAATATTATTGCAACCAATTCCAGATCATGAGTTGGGTAGTTCTTTTCATGTAGCCTTAGTTGTCTAGAAGCATAGGCAACTACTTTCCCTTCCTGCATTAGAACACACCCAAGCCCATTGTGAGAGGCATCACTATAGATCACATAATCTTTATCTGACTATGGCTGTGTTAACACTGAAGCTTTTGTAAGCATAACCTTCAGCTTCTCAAATCTGATTTGACATTTATCATTCCAGTCAAACTTTGCATTCTTATGCAGTAACTTAGTCAGTGGGGCTGCTATAAGGGAAAATCCCTTCACAAATCTCCTGTAGTATCCAGCTAACTCCAAAAAGCTTCTGACTTCTGTTACATTTCTGGGAGGCTTCCATTCAACTATCGCTTCAATCTTCCTTGGATCTACCTTGATTCCATCTGCAGACACTATGTGTCCAAGGAAGGATATCTCATCCAACTAGAAGTCACACTTGGACAACTTAGCATACAATTGCTTTTCCTGCAGTGTTTGTAGTACTACTCTCAGGTGTTCATCATACTCTTCCCGGTTCTTAGAATACACCAAGATATCATCTATAAAGACCACAACAAACCGATCTAAGGAGGGATGAAAGATGCGGTTCATTAGGTCCATGAAAGCTGCTGGTGCATTTGTCAGCCCAAATGGCATCACTAGGAACTTATAGTGTCTATACCGAGTCCTGAAAGCAGTTTTAGGAACATCTATCTCCTTTACTCTCAACTGGTGATAGCTTGATCTAAGATCTATCTTAGAGAATACCTCAGCCCCCCTCAACTGATCAAATAGGTCATCTACCCTAGGTAAAGGGTATTTGTTTTTCACATTCACCTTATTCAACTACCAGTAGTCTATACATAGCCGAAAGGTACCGTCCTTCTTCTTCACAAATAGCACTGGTGCTCCCCAGGGTGACACATTAGGGCGTATAAAGCCCTTGTCTAGTAGCTTCTGTAACTGAACTTTTAACTCTCTCAGTTCAGTAGGTGCCATCCTATATGGAGAAATGGATATCGGTGCAGTACGCGCCATAACCTCTATGGCAAACTCCATTTCTCTATCGGGTGGCAAACCCGGTAACTCTTTCGGAAATACATCTGGAAAATCACATACAGTGGGAATCTCCTGATCAATCTCATGGCTGTTGTGGCTGATATGATGGTGGAAAGATAACCCGTTCCTTCACCCACAACTGTAACCTCATCCCCATCTACTGTCTATAGTGACATCCTCTTTAGCCTACAATATACCATCGCCTGATGACGTGATAACCAGTCCATACCCAATATCACATCGAACTCATGGAATGGTAGCTCAATCAAGTCAGCTAAAAACTCATACCCTTGTATTTTCAGAGGACAACCCTTGTAGACCTTTTTCACCATGACACTATGGCCTAAAGGGTTTGTGACTTGTATGTCCTCCTCTAGCTCCTTTACTTGTACCCCTCTATCAACTGGTGGTGTGATGCACACATATGAATGTGTGAAACCCAGATCAATCAATGCACATACTAGCAGATCATAAAGAGAAAATGTACCACTAATGACATCAGCTGGCTCTGGCTCTTCTCGAGCTCTCATAGCATAAGCACGAGGTGCTACCCTAGTCTCCTGCCTCTGCACTGTCTCTGCAGTAGGCCTCTGTGATGTACTAGTTGTATCAGGCCTCGCAGGTCTTCTACCCCTCTGTGCTGCTGGGGCAGACCTCTCCATCTGAGGTGGAGCAGTGGGAGCACTAGTGTTCCTTTGTGGACAATCCTTCAGGAAGTGATCCGTAGACCCACATCTGAAACATCCACCCGTCAACAATCTGCACTCTCCTCTGTGGGGTCTACCACAATGTACACAAGCAGGTGGTGGGGCTGATCTCGTGTAGCTGCACCAGGTGAACTACCCACTGATGCACTAGACTGTCCTCCTCCTCTCCTTGGAGCAAACCGAGACTTTTGTTTCTTGCCCCGACCCTGAGTCTGACCCTGAGACTCCTTGGGCCTTTTACTACCTGTGTCTGCTGAACCGGATTGACCAGATCCAGAACCCCTCTTGCGTTGCCTATCCTTTCTGGACTGCTCTTCATTTCTGACTCTCTCCACATCGAAGGCTGATGCTACCAACAGAGAGAAATCTGTGAAGTGGTGAGATGTCACTATCAACCTGATGTTGTCATTCAGTCCATCCTCAAATCTTCTGCATTTATCAACCTCTGTCGACATCAACTCTAATGCATATGCACTAAGTCTCACAAATTCTCGTTCATATTCAGAGACTGTCAACAGCCTCTGTCTCAGTGCCAGAAATTCTCTTCTTCTGGCCTCCAAGTACACATAACTGATGTATTTCTTTCTGAATTCAGCCAGAAAGAACTCCCAGGTGATTTGTGCAGGCTGTACTACTCTAGATACTGTCACTCACCATTTATATGCATCCTCCTGTAGCAGTGACAGAGCACACTCGAACTGCTGCTCTAGGATGCAGTGCAACTGCTGCAATACCCTCTCTGTCCTCTCCAGCCAATACTATGCTGTGGCTGGATCACCATCCCTCTTACCTCTGAAGTCAACTGCCCCATACTTCCGCAGCCTCTCTAGTGGAGATCTGTGTACAGGTTGCGGCTGTGGGGGTGGAGGTGGCTGTACAGGTGGTGGTGGTGGTGGCGGCTATGGCTGTGGAGGTGGAGGT
This sequence comes from Hevea brasiliensis, assembly GCF_030052815.1. Taxonomy (NCBI): domain Eukaryota; kingdom Viridiplantae; phylum Streptophyta; class Magnoliopsida; order Malpighiales; family Euphorbiaceae; genus Hevea; species Hevea brasiliensis. The sequence continues at coordinate 100,042,911 of NC_079495.1, read as the reverse complement.
GGAGGTGGCTATGGCTGAGGAATGGCTTCGACGACCTGACGGAATAGCTGTGTCATCTGTTCATAGAAGGCCTGCTGTGCCCTACTCACAGTACCTCGAGATGACTCCACTCTACTACCACTTCTCCCCCGACTAGGAGCAGGTGCGGGTGCATGACTCTCTATTTCCTCCTCTATTGGTCCTGGAGGTCCGTGCTCTGAAGGATCAGATGCCATCGATCCTATAAAACAGACAAAGAATAGATCTGCATTAGTGTCACCTCAACTCTATTTAAAGGCCCATGCATGTGATGCACTCTATCTATTTCTAACTATTTAGGTCTAAGACAGCCTAAACCTCTACTCTGATACTACTAAATGTGACACCCCTTACCCATCTACTATATGGCCAAGCAAAAAGTGCCACATTCGGTGCTGAGCACCCTATCTTGTTTTATCGTATCTATTGTAAACTTGTGATGTCATTTAAAACATGTATTCTATATGTATAATTTTTTTTTTTATAACTTATTTCTGTGGAGACCCGGACAGAGCCTCCCCTATTTTATTAGCATCTGGCGGGTTCCACTAATCACCTGTTAACATGTCCATGTTCATTTCACACATTTTCATATCATATTCTCTTGTATCATATCATTTACAATTATTCATAAGATCTAAAAATGAAGTATGATCTATTGCATTCATATAGAAATTCATAGATAATAAATTATAAGTTTTCATTTCAATCTCAAAGTTTAATTACAAGTCCAAAATGAAATAAATTATGACTAGACATAATGAATCAAAATACTAGTCTATACATGGGCCCTACCAAAATATAAAAGACCGGTGAGGTGACTTTGAACAGTGGCAGATCTGGTCAGAGCTCTGTCAGTGCACTACTGGTGCTGCTGCTGCGGCTAATCTCCAGTACCTACGCGATGAAAAACTAACGCGTTAAGCGTAACGCTTAGTGGTGCATAATTTATAATAACAATAATTTAACAATTGAAATAATATCTACAAATCATAATTTCTGGGTCTTTTACATTTTTATTGCTCTTTGGAAGCAATTAACATTATCGAGATCTTTTATGATTACTTATTGTATTTTAAGTCTTAATTAATTTTTATCAGTGCCCAAGAAACCTATAACAAATTATAAAAGTTGGATGCGCGGGTGTATATTAGTTAGATAGCCATATGTCTATCCAGTATACGTCTGTCAAGCACGAGGCCAGCTGTCGGGCATGAGGCCCGCTGTCAGGGTTGTAAAGCCAGAAATAAAGTAGGTACAATGGCCAGTAAGTAGGCATATAGCCTGTAGAAAAATCATACCAGACATATTTTATCAGTTCATGATTTTCTCGGTAGGCAGTATTGCTATCTGTAGTCTCTAATTGGTATACCAATTTATCCAAACCAAATAAACAAGTCTATGTATACTATGGGCAATTAAACATTTTTTTTATTTTAGCACTATTCACTGTTACTATTTTCTTGTACTCTTCAGTGATACCATTAATTTCATATTAATAGGACATTAGTCCCAATTTACATATTCATATCATTTTTAATATTTAATTAGCCTTATGAGTATTTTAATTATCATATAAAACATTTTTTCAATAAACCTTTCTTTAGGTTCATTTTGATGTGTTATCTTTATCTAGGAATTTGACTAGGTTAGGATGTCTATTTGGTCACACTTCCTTCATAACAAATGCTCCTCTAAGTTTAAACTTGAATTTCAGTTTTTGAATCACTGAATTTGGGATTACAGAATTCAAGTTATAGTCAAAATACCATAATTGGTCCCTTTGCCTCTAAGCTATCCAGAATTTACAATTCCTGATTAATAAAGTTTGACCAGTCATTTGATTATTTTATGGTCATTTTTAGATTTCGGTTCCTTCACAAGATATGTTCCTCTATGTCTTAGGGACTCCCAGGTACAATTTCATAATTTTTCAAATGGGTATAGTGAGTTAAGGTCAATGTATTGACCTGGACTCTCAATCCTATAAAGGCAATAACCAAACTTCAGGGTAGTATGTTTGACCCTCTTTTTAAAGTCTTTACACTTAGAATTTGGCAAAGGTGTCTAAATCAATATTGTAGCCCTAAGTATCATGTTTCCAGATCATATTGGCACATCTCAAATGGAATTTCCTAGTGGAAGTTATGGCCAAATGAACACACGAGTATCAAATGGCATTCTGGGTTCAACTTAACATTTTCCAGATTTCAATTCCTAACTTTGACTAATATTTTCCCTAGGATACAATTGTTTCTAGAGCTTGGTCAAAACATAAAAATTGTTGTGCTATGTCTTAAAAAACTTTTGGCACTAGTTTCACTCAATTTTCAGCTTTGGAGACCAAGTTATGGCATTTTTGCCAAAACTGGTCGAGCATATCAAAGGAACAGTATTTTGGACAATTTCTGAGCTCGCAGTTTTAGTGACCCAATATGTGCTAACAATTTGACTTAGTTAAAGGCAAAACTGGGTCAAGTGGTATTCATTAAATGTGTAGCCCTATGTCTAAGCTTTCCATTGATATAAATTTTTGGTCATTTGGACCAGTATAGAGAGAGTTATGACCAAATGAACACGTACTGTTCATTTAGTCATTTTTTGGGTTTCAGTGTTTGGTCATCCGGTTTTGGGCAGAGAATTGGTCATGATTTAGGCAAAATTTGGGCATGGTGTGCATATGAAAAATGGGCTATTTTGAGTCTATTTTCACCTCCAATTGGCATCATACCAATTAGAGTCACACATTTATAGTTATGGGTCAATAAACCCACTGGACTCATTAAGTCCAAACCTGCAGAAAATTGAACACTCCCAATATCTCAATTCCTTCAACTTCCTTACTTCAATTTTCATGGAATACACTTTTATAAGCAACAATCTCAACTCAATAGGTCAATTTCAATATTTACACCAAGTCCTCAAGCATTTACACAAACCCTAGTTTTCAAAGTTTTAAATTTTCACAAACACTACACAATCAAACACCCAAATATTTCAACTCATCACACATTCTCATGGAACCATTTTTCATCACTTAAAAGCAATAAACTTCAAGTTCCATGGCTGCCAAAAATTCAAGAGTTCTTTCCTCTAGATTTTCTTTTTGTTTTAATGATATTTATGCTTGGCTAAACATGTTTTTCATGTTTAATAAAGAGAAGAAAAGGGATTAGTACACTAACCTTACTTGACCTTCCCTAACTTCAAACTTCTTGCTTCCGATGGGTGTCTATAGCTTTCTTAGGGTGTGGAGAGTATTTTTTGTGAAGTGAGCTATGGGTTTTGGTGTGTGGAAGCTTGGGAAATCAAGCTTGGAAGCTTGACAACAATGGAGTAAACAGGGAGACAATGGTGGACGACAAAGAGAGAGGGAAAAGATGGAGAAGATGACTTTAGTTGGTGAGTTTTGTCTCTTATACTTTATATTTATATATTTATATGTGTACTCTATTTTTTTTTTAAAATTTTCCTAAGCCATTTTCTTTTCTTTTCTTTTCTTTTCCTTTATTTTATTTTATTTTCTTTTCTTTTCTATTCTCATTTTGCTAATTTATTTCATAAATTTTAATTTATGTAAATTATTTTATTCTCTAAATTTTAATTTGATATTTAGATCAAAATTCTCCTCTGGGGTGAAATGACCAAAATGCCCTTCATAATGTATATCAGATCATTTTTATTATTTTATACAAATTAATAAATTCTCTAAATTTTTTTCTCTATATTTTTCCTATATTTTCTTAACATTTATTTCTTCAATTTATGCCTTCTCACTATAGTCTAGTTGTAGTTTCAGACATTTTAACTGTCCGAACAGACATGAGTCATCGGAACAGTAAAATATACGGACTATCTATGGTGAAGGCGTTACAAAAATCTATTGCTAATAGTAATCGATTTTAAAATTAGTTGCTAACAGAGACTAATTTAGAGAATCGGTTACTAAATTAAATATTTATATTGGCTCCAGAGTTCGCACCCGATTTGCAATCAATTGCTAAAATTGGTTGTTATTTACAACCGATTCCTTGTCAATTGTTAAATAAGTTGTTAATAGCAACTGATTTTTGCAACCAATTATAAATCAGTTGTTAAATTTTTTTTCCTTAAAAAATTCTCACTCATTTTTTTCCTTTTTTAATTTGCAATCAATTTTTGCAACAAATTTTAAAATCGATTTTTCCTCTAAAAAATTTTTGCTTAGTTTTTTTTTTATTTTTTTTTGCAACTGATTTGCGAATCAATTGCTAAAAGCAACCGATTTTTTCTACTAAAAATTTCTGTCCAATTTTTGTTTTTTTTTTATTTACAATCAATTTGTGAATCGATTACTAACAACAACTGATTTTTAAAACCAGCAACCGATTTTTGAAATCAATTAAAATCAATTGTTAGTAATCAATTTTGCAACCGATTTTTTCTTTCAAAAAATTTTTATTTATTTTTTGTTATTTTATTTTGAATTGCAATCGATTTATAAATCAGTTATTCTTAGTAATCGATTTCTGTAACTGATTGAAAATCATTTGCAATTAGTAACCAACCTTGTAACTAATTACGAATCAGTTTCAAAATTTTTTTCCCAAAATTTCCACCCAAATTTTTAAAAAAATTAGCAACCAACAATCGGTTACTAAAAATTGGTTACTAATTCGCTTATAAAAATTACTACTCATTTTCTTTATCCACTACTTTTTTTGTTTCTCTTTCTTTTCTTTTTTCTCATTTTCTTAATCATCTTTTTTATTCTCATCTATTTTATTTATTATCTCTTCTTTTCTAATATATTTTCTTTATCATTTTTTCTTTCTCATATATTTTCTTCATCATTTTTTTTATCTATTTTCTTAATCATTTTTTTCTCTTATCTATTTTCTTTTTCATTATCTTTTTCTTTATCATATTTTTTTTATTATCTTTTTCTTTATTATCTATTTTTTTGACATTTTTTCTCATCTTTTTTTTTTCTTAATCTTCTTTTTCTTTCTAATCTTTTGTATTTAATTTATTTTTCTTTGACATAAATTAAAATTTTTTGTACAAATATATTTTTTGTTAGTAAATTATTTGTAATATTAATTTTTAGTAATTTTTATGTTATAATATATATATATATATATATATATATATTATTTTTTTAGTAATTTGTCTTATAAATACATTTTTATATTTAATTTTTTATTAATATTTTTGATATTAGTTATTATTAGTAATTTTTTATAATATTTTTCATTAATTTTTAGTACTAATTTTATAATTTATTATTTTAGTAATTTTTGGAAAATTTATTTATTTGAATTTTTTTATTTCTTATTTAGAAATTAATTTTTTTATAATTTTTTTTAAATTAACAACTAATTTTTCGATTGCTAAATTAGTCGTAAATAACAACCGATTTATAAAACTCAACTCAACTCAACTCAACTAAGCCTTTATCCCAAAAATTTGGGGTCGGCTATATGGATTCGCTTTTTCCACTCTGAACAACAACCGATTTATAAAATAGTTATAAAATTACAAAATTAAAGATATTAAATTTTTTGCAACTAATTCGGTTGCTACTAGCAACTGATAGTTTTTTACCAAAAGTTTATTTTTTTAAGTTTAATTAATTTAGCAATAGATTTGATTGTGGGCTGCTATTTACAATCAGGTTATTGAAATTGACTAAATCGATTGCTAAATTGATTAGTAACCGATTTTAATAGATTAATAACTGATTTGGTCAGTTGTTAATTTTATTTTTTTTTGTAATGGTTAGTATTTTTTATACCTTTAAAATATAGAGAGTGCGGGTGATTTCAAGTTGAGTATCTCTATTAATATATTCTAAGATTATTGAGGGTGAGAAATATATTCTAAGTGTCAATTTGATATTGTGTTTAGAGGGTCGAAACTGTTTTTCTAAATAAAAGTATTATTTTAGATATTATTAAAAAAAATAATTTAGAAAAAATTATTTTATTATTTTAATATTTTTATGACTAAAACTTATTAAATTTAATTTAAATTATTTTTAATATATTTTAATTAATTTATTTAAAAAATAATTTTTTTAATAATAATTTTTAATTAATTTATTTAAAAAAATAATTTTTTCAATAATAATTTTAATAATAATATTAAATAGAATATAAAATTATTTAGGATGAGAAAGGGAGTCGACTACTCACTTGGAACTCTATTATATTAAAAGGAAAAAAAAAAAATTAGAAGCGTAAGATAATCCATTCCTGCCTGACCTCCACCTGGACAGAGCAAATTTAGCTTAAAACAGTACGTATCCCTTGTCGTTCTCAACAACGGTTTAAAAATCACTCATCGACACCGCACAAGCAAAAATCATTCTTACAATTTCAAAAAAAAAAAAAATCATTAAATAATGTTTAATTTTTGGATTTTCCACATAAATGTCTAGTCCTGATGGTGATCATTTTTAACCTAACATCATTTGTTGATGTCCCCAACTTTGACAAGACAACTTCTTATTTTTAAAGTTTTGCACACTTGCCTTGTAATTTGAGACTTTTAATTGAAGGCAGTAACAAAATAATTAGCAATGTTTATTTGATATCCCTTTTAATTTCAGTTTATTATTAAAAAATTTTTAAATTTTAATTTTATTTTAAAATTTTTTTTATAATTTGTAATAATAAATTTTCATGTAATAAAATGAGAAATTATTATTTTGCCACTTTTTTTAAAAATAAAATTACCATTTTATCACATATAAAAAAATATTTATTATCAATAAAATTATTTTATTTTTTAATAAAGTTAATATTTATTAAATTATTATTTTATTATTATTGTAAATTTTCTGAATCCTGTACATTATCAGGATGAACAGAAAAATAAATAAGACAAACACTTTCTCATATCAAGTGAATTTCCGCATTTTGATCGAGAACTTTTAAAGCCAATTTAATAACGCAATAGGCGAACACAATAGAACTTTTTCTGAATCGATATATGAGAGAATATGTTTAACCTGGAATCAGCATCGATCAGGTCTGCATCTTATTACCCAAGTGAAGCCAAGTCCTCAGTCAAGGGGATGTCTGCATCTTTTTTTTTTTTTTACATTTTATTGTATAAACATGTATCCCTTCAACAATCATCACTTGAGGCATTTAAAGACAACCTTGTCTTGTGATCTAAAATCTAAGCCCTTTTTTTGATCGGGTTAGAGAGAGGATCGGAGGAGAGAGAAATTCTCATCTTTCCCTCTGCAACGCTGTCCGACAGCATCGATGATCACGTCCAACGACAGCAGTAGGCCGTCGTAATTGCAGCCAGTCAAGAGGTGGCAGAAATGGCGACTCTGGCCTCTCCCTTCTCTCTCTTTCACTCCCCCTGTGTATTCAACCCGAAGCCCAATGCCACCACTGCTTCACTCTTTTTAATGATCCACAAGCTGTTTATCGCAGTTAATCCCAATAAAGAGTGATAGGCCAATGCTGATGCAACTAGCGATTTGCTATCTTTTTTTATTTGTCTTTTTTTTTTCTTTATTTTTATTTTGGATGAGACTGAATTAATTGAAATTGGATTGAGGGAATGAGAAAGATGGAAAATAGCAAAAAGAGAGGGCGAGTGATATGGACAACAGTAAAGGGCATGGAAATGGTATTTGAGAGATTGAGAAATGGGAGAAATGGTGATTTTCCTTTAGAAAAGAAGAGTAAAATAGTAATTTTTCTTTTTCAATTTAAAAATTTATTACAGATTAAAAGAATTTTTTTTTTGAAATAAAATTAAATTTCAGAGAGTTTTGTTACAACTCTCAAAATTGAGGAACGTCCAATAAAAGTTACCCTGAAAGCATAGATTTTAAATTACCAAAAACAAGAATCTCAGGCCTTGAATGCAAGAATTTAACAGTACATAGTACTGAAACTGTATATTTCTCAATAATAAATGTTCCAACACACCACATGACAAAAACACTTTAACTTTGAGTCGCCAAACATTAGTCCTCCATGATTCTATCTTCCAAGCAAAATAATATCCCCTCAAAAGTGTCATCATGCCAAAAAAAAAAATCATAAAAAATAATTTGAATTTTAATTATTAACTATAGAAATAAATAAAATAAAAACTTTAGTACCATTCAACCTTGTAAATTAACTTTATATTTTAATCCATGGAAGTTAAACTCGCATGATTGAGTGTGGCTACCTATCAACACTGCAAGATCGATCAAATGATTCAAATGATTAAATGGGCATCTATGTTCTCCTGTGAGACTCCCTTGCGTTGGGGACCTCATATTCCTTGACTTTTCCGCAATTATTTTTCCGCTCAAAAACAAATAATCAATGATAGATGTTTCTCTTGTAAACTGAAAATCATGCTAAAAGAAGAAAAAGACAAACTAAACTAAAAACAACTTCTTATTAACCACACATTAAGAGTCTTAAGAAAATGAGCAAGTTTCTAATTCGCCCTTAAAAATTAGTTAAGAAAATATTGGTCAATATTTTATAAGGAATATATTATCTCTATCCCAAATTAATGTGAGATATTAACACACTCTTTCACGATTAATATTAAATACCTTGAGCGTGAAATACATGGGAAGTTCAAACATTAATTAGGAGATTATAATACCATCTTAAGAAAATGAGTCAGACTTAACTTATCCATAAAATCTAGCTCAAAGGAGAGGAGTATTCAATGCTTTATAAAAAACATATTACTCTTATCTGAAACTAATATGAGATATTAATATACTATTATCTCACGTTAGTTTGGGAAGATGACTTTATGTTATATATAAGATTTGAACAAACCTATTGTTAGCATAATTACAGCAATTAGCATGATTATAGGAGATTTGTGTAGCATAATTACAATAATTAGCATGATTATAGGAGATTTGTGTAGCATAATTATAGCAATTATTATTCTTATCCAAATTAGTTCATATTTTTATGTATAAATAGATGTAATATCTCTGTAAATGAGACACAGACAAATACACAATCCTTTTCTTCATTACTTGTATTCTTTCTTCTAACATGGTATCAGAGCCATAAAGCTTTTATTTCTAGTTTTTGGGGTCTCTCTGCTCTCTCTACAACCTGTTCTGGTTCATTCTTTCATACCTATTATTATACCATTTTTTTTTCTCCTCATCTTGTTATCAATGGAGAAATCTGATATTTCAAGACCTATTGCAACAGTTCTGACTGGTTCCAACTATAATATTTGGGTTCAAGGAATGAAAAGTTTTTTGATAGGTCGTAAGCTTTGGCGTATTGTTACCGGAGATATCACTGCGCCGACAAGAGAGAACGATGAAACTGATGCAAAATTTGCTGACCGTCTTGAGGATTGGGATAATAAAAATCATCAGATCATCACCTGGTTTCGCAATACCTCTGTCTCATCCATCCACATCCAGTTTGCTAATTATGACTCTGCAAAAGAAATCTGGGATTTTTTGACTAATCGATATAAGACCACTGGACTTGCCCACTATTATTAGTTGTGGACTACTCTTCATAATCTGAAGCAAGAAGCAGGTCAATCTGTGAATGATTTTCTTGCCCAGGTCCAACCTATTTGGAATCAAATATCTCAGGCTAAAATCAGTGAAGATCATCTTCATCTCATTCAAGTTCTAATGGCTCTTCGATCAGAATATGAGGCCGTTCGAGCGTCCCTGCTACATCGAAATTCACTCCCATCATTGGAAACTGCTATTCAAGAGATTATTTTTGAAGAGACTCGTCTCAGTTTGGATAAAACTCCTCAATTTGAAGCTGCTCTTGCAACTACTCGATCCTCACATCAGAAATCTGGCAATCAACTCTGTAAGAATTGTAATCAAATTGGTCATGCTTTTGCATATTGTCCTACTATAAAATGCAAATATTGTCATGGTTACGGTCATATTCTTGAACATTGTCCCACACGTCCTCCAAGACCAAAAGGAGGGCAGTCTAAATTCAAGAATGTCTCAAAGCCTAGATCTTCCTCTGTCACTGCTGTTGCTGCTACTGAGGGCTCTACTGCCATCACCATGAGTGATCTTGAGGCACTATTCAAACAGATTATCTCTTCTAATTCTCCTGCTGCCATGTCTGCCACTCCGGGTAATTCTTATTGGCTTTTTTACTCTGCATGTTGTAATCATATGACCACTAATCTTAAATTCTTGTCTTCTGCAAAACCTGTATCTTCCTTACCACCAATCCATACCAAAATGGTACTAAAATGAACATCACACATACTGGTCATGTGTCTACCTCAAATCTTCATCTCCCTGACACCTATTATATCCCTAATTTGGCACTCAATCTTATTTCTGTTGATTAGTTGTGTGAAAAAGGACTAAATGTTATTTTTTCTCACCATGGTGTCCAGGTACAGGATCCACAAACGGGACAGATTCTTGGGGAGGGTCGCAGAGTGGGTCGATTATTTGAGCTTACATCTTTACATCTTCCTCAGAGATTTGTGTCTGCAGCTACAATCCCTAATTCCTCCATTCACCAATGGCATCTTCGTCTTGGTCATGCTTCTACCAGTAAAATTCAACCTTTAATTTCTCGTGGATTATTAGGATCTACTAAGTTTGAGTCATTTAATTGTTTAAATTGTCAGCTTGCAAAACAACCTGCATTATCTTTTTCTCATAATAATACTACTTCAGACACTCCTTTTGGTTTAATTCATTCTGACATTTGGGGTCCTTCTCCTATTTCTTCAATAAATGGTTTTCGTTATTTTGTAATATTTATTGATGATTATTCTCGGTTTACTTGGATATATTTTTTGAAACATCGATATGAGTTATCACAAATTTACATCACATTTGCAAAAATGATTAAAACTCAATTCTTTTGTGACATTAAAATTCTCCGAAAAGACAATGCCATGGAATATCGGGATTCTTCTTTACTTCAATTTCTTAGTCAACAAGGCACCATTGTTCAATGTTCTTGTCCTCACACCTCTCAACAGAATGGGCGAGCCGAACGCAAGCATCGCCATATTCTTGATTCTGTACGTACTCTTCTTCTTTCTGCCTCATGTCCAGAAAAATTTTGGGGAGAAGCAGCTTTTCATGCTGTTTATATTATTAATCGTCTTCCTACCTTGATTCTTCATAATTTATCTCCTTTTGAAAAGTTGTTTGGACAACCTCCTGACTATTCCATCCTTAAACCTTTTGGATGTGTTTCTTTTGTTCTTTTACAACCTCATGAACATACCAAATTAGAACCCCGTGCTCGTCTATGTTGTTTTCTTGGTTATGGCATTGAACACAAAGGGTATCGTTGTTGGGATCCTGTTTCTAATAAGTTACGCATCTCTCGTCATGTTACCTTTTGGGAAAATACTATGTTCTCTTCTCTTTCCAAATTTCACCACTCTGTCAATACTGACTCTCTATTTTTCACTGACTCCTCCAAAGAGCTGTTTCCAAGTCCTGATCCAGGTGATTGTGATGTGCTCAATATTAGCCTAACTACACCTGCCCCTGTTGAATCGGCACCGGTTGTTGATCCAATACCTGCGCCTGCATCTCCTCCTAGCACTACTCTTCGTCGTTCTACCCGTGTAAGAGAAACTCCTCATTATCTTTCTGATTTTTACTGTTACTCTATTATTGCAACCCTTCATGAGCCTCGTTCTTATTGTGAGGCAAGTACTGACCCTCTTTGGCAGCAAGCTATGGTAGCGAACTTGGGCTTTAGAAAACTCATACTTGGGATTTAGTTGATCTTCCACCAAACAAGACCCCTATTGGTTGCAAATGGATTTACAAAATCAAGACCCGTTTTGATGGAACTATTGAACGCTACAAAGCTCGCTTAGTAGCCAAAGGGTACACTCAAGAGTATGGTATCGACTATGAAGAAACTTTTGCTCCAGTGGCCCGATTAACATCTATTCGCAGTCTCTTAGCTATTGCTGCAGTTCGTAAATGGAAACTTTTCCAGATGGATGTCAAAAATGCTTTTCTTCATGGTGATTTAACAGAAGAGGTTTATATGCATCCTCCACCTAGTTATCATTCTCCTCATAAGGTTTGCAAACTTCGACGAGCCTTATATGGATTAAAACAAGCTCCCAGGGCCTGGTTTGCCAAATTTAGTTCCACTCTTGCTCAACTTGGTTTTCTCTCTAGTCCACATGATTCTGCATTATTCACTCGCCGAAGCGGTGGTATTGTTCTTCTATTGCTTTATGTTAATGATATGATAATAACAGGAGATGATTCATCTGGTATTCTAGAGTTACAACATTATCTCAATCAACATTTTGAAATGAAAGACACAGGTTCTCGGCTATTTTTGGGTCTTGAAGTTTCTCAAAATTCGATGGCTATTATCTATCTCAAGCCAAGTATGCATCCGACTTACTTTCTCGGCGGGCATCATCGATAGCAAAACAAAGATCAACCCCATTGGAGCTCAATTGCAAACTTACACCTCTTGATGGCACTCCTCTTGATGATCCTACTTTATATCGACAACTTGTCCGGGAGTCTTGTTTATCTCACGATTACTCGACACGATATTTCATATCTCGTTCATCCGTCACGGTTTATGTCTGCTCCTCGCTCAACTCATTTCTCTGCAGGACTTCGAATCCTTCGTTATATCAAAGGCACTCTTTTTCATGGTTTGCACTTTTCCGCTACCTCCTCCTAGTATTATCCGCTACTCGATCTTGATTGACAATGGTGATCGGCGGATCGCCGCTCTACAACCGGTTATTGTTTCTTCTTGGGTAATTCTCTTATCTCTTGGCGTAGCAAAAAGCAAATTGTTGTTGCGTTCTAGCACGTAATCGAATATCGTGCTCTTGCCGATGCTACATCCGAATTACTTTGGTTACGGTGGTTATTAATCGATTTGGGTGTCACTCATTCTTACGCCACATTGCTTCATTGCGATAATAGAAGTGCCATACAGATTTCTCATAATGATATATTTCATGAGCGTACCAAACACATCGAAATTGATAGTCATTTTGTACGTCATCATGTTGCTCATGACACCATATGATTGATTCCTATCTCCTCTGTCCAAAACCGATATATTCACCAAAACGCATCCTCCCGCTCGTTTTCAGGATCTCTTAAGCAAACTCAAGTTAGCACCTGTGCTACCACCTTGAGTTTGAGGGGGGGTGTTAGCATAATTACAGCAATTAGCATGATTATAGGAGATTTGTGTAGCATAATTATAGCAATTATTATTCTTGTCCAAATTAGTTCATATTTTCATGTATAAATAGATGTAATATCTCTGTAAATGAGATACAGACAAATACACAATCCTTTTCTTCATTACTTGTATTCTTTCTTCTAACACCTATTCCATTTAAATTAATTTTTAGAGTGGAGTTAAATTTAGTTCTTTTTACATGGTATCAGACTTTAATATTAGACTGCTCATAAATGTGTTTATTTACAAACTTTACGTTCTAAATATTCATACTTATATATAAATGATGTATTATCTCATATTAATTTAGAATAAAAACTTTGTATTATATATAAAATTTAAATAAATAACTTTCTTTTGAATTAGTTTTTGAAAAGAAATTATACTCGGATTATATTTTTTCTACAAAAAGCCTTGGCCACATTGAAAATAATAATCTGAAATAGAAGAATAGGAAAGAATCAAGAAATCATAATTGCAATGGCTATGGCCCCATCATAGGATTAGAAGGTATGGGTAGCCTTGTCGTAACTTGGTGGCAACAAGGACATTGGTCTCTCGTAGCTCAGTGACGATTATTCCTGATCTATTATTTTCACGAAATGCATTGAAAATTGGACACGTTTCATAGGATACCAATAGCGTGATAGGCAAGTTGAAGAAGGAAATGAAGTCCGGACATTTTCAATTTCTGTCAGCATTTTTCCACGGGCGATTCTGTAGTGAGATGCATTATTTCTTTTATTTTTTTTTACTTTTGACATCTTCTTGGATTGGCGCAATGTAGGATAGGTGACTTCTGAATCCTTTTACATGCACGTATTCATTATCCAACTGGGTGAATATAAATTACAGTGGCTTAATTTTTGAGGTTTTACATATATATATATATATATATCACAAGTATATCAATTAATGAAATTAACTATATGATATGAAAATACATTGACCATATTGTCTGTGGTTATTTTATTTTTATTTTGATTTATGAATTTGTAATTCATTTACGTCTATATAATATTTTAAATAAAATTAAAAAACAGACAATATGACAGAAAACCTTTTAAATATTCAACTACCGATAAATCCGCAGCAAATTAACAAATAAAAAAGTATAGCTCCACCAATCAACAATAGACAGATTTATTTATAAATGTAAAAAACCTTTTATATATTTCATTAAAATATTTATCCACGAAAAAAGTCGTCACTATCCATTGTGGAATAAAAATAGTTTATTAAGCTATATTCTCTTGCCAAAATGTATTTTGATTTTTCTCTCCAACACATTTAACGAGGAATATATTTCTATTTTGCAATATATTTTTATTGTTAATGAACAAAACATATTTTATATCTTTCCTCGTTAGTTAAAACACTATCTATTCCATTTATGTTTATATTAACATTTAAAGATTGAGAGAGTGAGTAAACCATGAAATGTTATCTTCTTAACTTTTAAGATAGTATTTAATTTTTTGATTATGATAGAAAATATGATATTCATGTATTTTTTTTATTATTTTACATTTAACAGTTAATTTAATAATTATTTTTACTGAACATTAACGATTTAAATCACTTATAACAGTTTTTTTTTTAAGAAAAAAAACTAATAGTTAATATTTAACAGTTAATCGTTAGTATAAGATAACTGATAATTACTAAAAAAATTAACCGTTACCAAAATAACTAATATTATTGAACAGACTATTTATTTAAGCAACAAGGATTTTACCTTCAGCTTATTTCCTTCAGTCACTATTGTTTGTTCAACAACAAATTTGAGTATATAAATACATCATTAAATTTTATAATTATTGTAGTGTGTCTTTAATTTAATTTTTATTATAGTTATTATATAATTATATATTTTATCCGTTTAATATTTTATATTTTCACCAATTTTAATACAAGGTGTAAAATGATTAATTGTAAGATAATAAACTATATACATACATATTATTTAAAAAATATGAGTTAAATAAATTATAATAAAAATTAAGGCTCCCAACAAATTTTTCTGATAAAAGTTATGTATGAGTTAGGTACCGGGGCTTTGGATAAAAACTCAATTCAAGTCCCTTCTGAACAAAAATATCCAGTGTAAGAACATTGTGGGTTGGGTTTATATTTTTATGCTCAATTTGCAAAGACCCATCAAACAGATCAGCGCCGGGTTCTTATAATGAGTTCTAATGGGTCCGTGGTCCCTTCAGTTAACAGCCCGGTTTATCAATAGGGGTAGGATAATTGGGCCTGATATTTTTGTGATTTTGGAATGGTTCAATTTCGAAAATTTTACTCACAAAATACAACACAAATAATGTTCCTACCATCAATTTGCATGTAGAAATCATTTTTCTCACCCTCTTTTTCTGGGTATCGTTCAAGTTATGAGCTCCTAGCGCCCCTTTTTCTGCTGTTGAGTCAGCTTTTCCCTGCCCCATCCGGGCAGGGGACAACCTCCCCTAATCCTGGAGTGCGGGTCTCCCCTTCAAGTTTCTGGGACTGCTTTGTATATCGCAATTTTGAGTTTTTGTTGTAGTATGGAGATATTAGTGGAAGGGTCGGTTTTTAAAACCTGCTTGTTCCAGTGGTAGCTATAGAAAAATACTGATTGTTGTTGTGGATAGGGTTGCCTATTTGGTGAATGTCATATGGCTCTTCTGCAAATGATGCTATTGATTTAGAGGCATAGAATCGTTGCCCCGTTTGCCACGTCTGCTATTAACTGTTTAAATTATATTTGTTAACGTAGAAAAATATAAAGAATTAAATTAATAAAAATTAAATCACAATATCTCATATCGTGAAATTATAGATTTATCAATAAATTTTAAAATTCATTAGTAAATTACTAATAAATTTGTAATCGGTAAGTAATTTATAAGACATTAAAAAATTATATATTTAAATTACTAACGATTTTTCAAATTTATTAGTCAATTGTGAGATATAAAAAAATTAATTATTAAATATCAATAAATTTTAAATCCGTTGATAATTTATAAAACATAAAAAAATTAAAATTTTGAATTATCAACAGATTTAAAATTTATTAGTAACTTGTGAGACATAAAAAAATTGGTGTTTAAACTATTAATAGATTTTAGAATCTATTGGTAAGTTAATAATAAATTTTAAAAGGTGTTGATAAATTTTAAAGGGAAAATTCTGACTTTTCTCATTTTCTTCTATTTTCTCTATTTTTTTCACTTTAATTTTTTTCCTTTTCTTTTAATTTTTATCTTATATTTTTATTTTCATTAATATAATGTTCTTTCATTTCATTTTCTCATCTTTATTTTTTTCCTTTTTCAAATATCACTTTCTCCTATCATTACATAAAATAATTATTAGTGATCAAATAAATACATTTTTATAATAATAATATTACTTAAAAAATAATCTCAAAAATAATAATAAAATTTATTATTTTAAATAAAAATAAAATTTTTTAAATTATCAACGAATTTTAAATCCCTTGATAATTTTACCCTTAGATTGTAATATTTAATTTTTTTAATTTTTTTTCTTATTTACCAATGAAATTCAATCCGTTAAATTCTTGTAGTGAGAGGATTATACCAATTGGTCAATTCCTATCTTCCCTACAAGAAAAGAAACATAAAATATGAATCAATAATAGAAGTATGTAAGTAATTGTGCCAATCCTTTGCAAAAGCCTAATTACAATTTTAATCTAAATCTTATTTTGTTTTTATATTTTAATACAATAATTTAAATTTTGGCATAATAAGTTAATTTTTTAAAAGCATCAAAGCAAGGCGAATAAGCCAATGAGTTTAGCATACTAAAACTTAGAAAAAAAAAATTAAAGTCTATTTATTTAATGAAAAATAACTTGTGTATGAAAAATATTTTTTATTAAATTTTTTTTAAAACATAAAAATATTTTTTACTGTTTGATTTTGATATTAAATTAATAATATATATATATTTATATATATATATATATATTAATAAGATTATCAAAATTTAAAAAATAAAAAATGACTTCATCTTTTAAAAAATAAAAGTTATTTTTTTTAAAAGATAATTTAATTTTCCAGTCAATCAAGAAAATATTTTTCATTGATTAATTTTTTTAAGTGTCCTAAATACTAAAAAATACATAAAATATTTTTAAGGAAAACATAAGTGGATAAATTATTATTACATTCCGTCCCTCTCATTTCAAAATTTTTTTAAATTTTTGTACAAAGATTAAAGAAATGATTAAATAACCCTATTTAAAAAAAAAAAAAAACTAATAACTGACTAATACTCTTATAATATCCTTAGAATATAAAAAGATGATAATGAAGAGATAAATGCATTGAAAATAATAATAAATAAGAGTAAAATAAAAAAAATTAATAACTTTTTAATTTTTTAAACTGACAAATAAAGTGGGAAAAAATTTTCTAAAGCATCACTTCTAATAAGACTCCTTAAGAAATAGAAATTGTGTTTAGTAGAAAGTTAAAAAATTATGAATTAAATGTTACCTTTATAAGTTTTAACTTTTAAAGAAAGTAATAAATTCTATTAACTTAGGTCCTCTAAGTTAATATTTAACTTTCTAAGAATATATAATAAATATTAATAAGATGAAAAGTTAATTTATTCTTTTTTTAAATATACAAACAACATTAATGAATATTAAAAGTTATAAGAATAATAATTACCACTTATTAACTTTGTACCAAATACTCCCTGCTCCCTAAGTTAAACGTACCTAATAAATACTCATTTAAAAACTAAATTTTGTCCAAAATAATTGTTGTTTTAAAAAAATTAAAAAATATTAATTTTTTTTTTAATTTTACCTTACATCTATTAAAAAAATAATTATTTTTATAATTTTTTAAAATTTATCATATTATCTTTATCTCTCTTAATTAGATGATACAAAGAGATTAATTTAGTTAAGTTAAAGAATATTTTATTATAATTTAGATTATTTTATTATTTTATTAATTATTATATCCGACAGTTAAAAATGGACGGAAAGCTATAGCATTCACCATACATTGCCGCACGATATTCCTGAACACCATACACTTATCTAGATACATGAATTACTTTCCATCAATTACGGCCACCAATTCATTGCAATAATATGCAAGTTGGCATTAAGAATTGGGCAAAATACATCCACCATTAATTAAGACTCTCGCCTGTAGACCAATTAAATGTGCTCCATATACATGTAAAAGTGTCTAACAGTCTCTCAACAATGCATGCAAATGACTCGCCAAGATCCAACCATGACGTGGCTCTGACTCCTACTGTGCATGGAAACAGACATGTTTTGCTTCACAGAATATGTTTATGGCAGTTCAACTCTCCAAAATCTGACCAAGCAGCTCCAGTTTTTCAACTCAATCGGTGTCATACAAGTAGAAAAACAGTTTGTTGAAGCTATAGGATCAAAGCTTGAGGACATGATCTCTGTATCAGCAGAAGAAGATGATCAATTATCCTGCTTGAATTTGAGGAAGAGGAGAGCAACTGTCTTGATTGTCTTTGAGGGATATGAAGGCTATCTGGAGTTATTCTTACTAAGAGATCTATGAAGTTATCTTCTCATCCAGGTAATAAATAATGAATTTTTACATATTTATGCTTAAAACTCACTAATTTTTTAATTAATCTGAATTAATTTCAATTACTTCCTTATTTCAGGCATGAATTTTGGTAATTCGTAGAACTTTGTAACTTTTTAGATTTTATTATTTGCGGTAAGAAGCTGAGGATGTAGGTTTACCTAGTGGAAAGACAAAAGAGGTGTTAGTGTATGTGCGCGGTAACCAATATATTAGTTGCAAGTGTGATCACTTAATTACATGTATATATATTTTGTTATTAATAAAAACTATTTTATCTTTAATGTTTATGTTAATTTTAATGAATATTAACTAATAAAGATAAAGTTCATAGGATTTTTATGCATAGTAATGGAAATTATAATTTTGTTATGATTACGAGACTTCAATTGCATTATAGCATTGTTCCGAAGGAAGCAGCAGTTGATATAGCTGTTAAGACTAGTACATGTTGCATTCTTTTTTTATCAAAGGAAGCAGCAGTTGTTATTAAGCTAAAGTTTAACTACTGTGTAGGTACTTGTGCTGACAAGTTCACTGAACTGACCCACACAAGGATTTCATATGAAAATTTATCTGTGTCTATGGAAAGACTCGTGTGACCGTCTTAGACTAGAGATACCAAGTTATCTTATATAGAAAAAAAATTGTGTTTTGATATTACTCACATGTCATTTTATATAAAGATAATGAATATGACAGCTGTTGAATATAATATGAATTATATAGCGATATTTAATTTTCAACATAGAATTTATCACTCTAGGCAATTAGGGAAAATTTTTTAATTATTCTTAGCTAGTATAGATTATTAAATCCTTGTACAAGGTAAAATAAGATTAAAAATCTTATTTAATTAATCAATCACATTAGAAGAATAGAAATAATTTATACATAGCAGATACATTTAATGTATCAATGTATAAATCGAAATATTATACTCAACTCAACTCAACTCAACTAAGCCTTTATCCCAAAAATTTGGGGTCTGCTATATGGATTCACTTTCTCCACTCTAAACGATTTTGGGTAAAATCCTCAGAAATGTGTAATGCTTCTAGGTTATGTTGTACTGCTCTCCTCCAAGTTAATTTAGGTCTACCCCTTTTTTTCTTTCTATCCTCTAACCTAATGTGCTCTACTTGTCTAACTGGAGCCTCCGTATGTCTACGCTTCACATGACCAACCTACCTCAATCTCCCTTCTCTCAACTTATCTTCAATTGGCACCACTCCTACATTTTCTTTAATACTCTCATTACGGACTTTATCTAATCTAGTATGGCCACTCATCTACCTTAACATTCTCATCTCTGCAACTCTTATCTTAGATGCATATGACTCTTTCAGTGCCCAACACTCACTACCATATAACATAGCCAGTCGTATGGCTGTACGGTAAAATTTTTCTTTCAACTTATTGGGAATCTTATGATCACATAAAACTCCCGTGGCACGTCTCCACTTCAACCATCCGGCTTTAATCCTATGACAAACATCCTCCTCATATCCCCCATCTACTTGAAGGACTGAGCCTAGATATTTAAAGTGATTACTTTGGGACAGTACCACTCCATTCAAACTAACTCCTTCCCTATCACCAGTTTGACCTTCACTGAACTTGCAATGCATGTATTCTGTCTTCGTTCTACTTAACTTAAAACTCTTTGACTCTAGAGTATTTCTCCAAAGCTCTAGCTTTCTATTGACTCATTCTCATGTCTCATCTATCAGAACAATATCATCCGCAAACATCATGCACCAAGGAATACTCTCTTGTATATGTTCCGTCAATTCATCTAAAACTAATGTAAAAAGGTAAGGGCTTATGGCTGATCCTTGGTGTAATTCAATTAAGATCGAAAAATCTCTTGTGTCCCCTCCCACTGTGCGCACAATAGTAGTTGCTCCTTCATACATATCTTTCAACACTTGTATGTATCTAATAGATACCCTCTTTTGTTCTAACACATTCCATAAGACATCTCTTGGAACACTATCATAAGCCTTCTCCAAATCAATAAAAATCATGTGTAGATCTTTCTTCACATCTCTATATTTCTCCATCAAACTTCTAATGAGAAAGATCGCTTCCATAGTTGAACGACCGGGCATGAAACCAAATTGAATGAGAGAGATAGAAGTATCATGACGTAGTCGATGCTCCATAACTCTCTCCCACAACTTCATAGTATGACTCATGAGTTTAATTCCCCTATAGTTTGAGCAACTCTGTATGTCTCCCTTATTTTTAAAAATAGGTACTAAGATACTCCTCCTCCATTCATCAGGCATTTTCTTTGAGTTTAGAATCTTATTAAATAATTTAGTTAACCATGCCACTCCCGTATCTCCCAAACACTTCTACACTTTAATTGGTATTTCATTGGGTCCACAGGCTTTACCCACTTTCATTCTTTTAAGTGCTTCCTTTACTTCTAAAGATCTAATCCTTCTAGTATAATTCACATTCTTTTCTATTGTTCTATATCTATATTCACACTATTACCATTTTAACTATTATTAAAGAGATCATTAAAATAATTTCTCCATCTTTCTTTAATGTCCTCATCTTTCACCAACACTTTTCCTTCTTTATCCTTAATGCACCTAACTTGATTGAGATCTTGACATTTCCTTTCTCTCCTCCTTGCTAATCTATAAATATCTTTCTCTCCTTCTTTAGTTTCAAGTTTCTCATATAACTTTTCAAAGGCCTGTGCTCTTGCTTGACTAACTGTCTTTTTTGCCTCTTTCTTTACTATCTTGTACTGTTCATATGCCTCATTATTATCACATTTAGGTAATTTCTTATACCATTCTCTTTTTCTCTTCACTGTCTTTTGTACTTCCTTATTCCACCACCATCTCTCTTTTGAGGGTGGTCCATGTCCTTTAGACTCTCCAAGTACTTTTCTAGCTACTTCTCTAATCTTTGATGCCATCTGTATCAATATATCATTGGCCTCCATATCCAGCTTCCATACTTCGAACTCGAGAAGCTCATTTTTGAACTTCACTTACTTTACTCCTTTGAACTCCCACCACTTTGTTCGAGCTACACTATTTCTTCTGACCTTACTTGAATTGTTCCTAAACTTGACATCCAAGACCATTAACCAATGTTGACTTGTTAAAGCCTCTCCTGGAATGACCTTGCAATCCTTGCATAGAGCTCTATTTGTCTTCCTGGTTAAGAGGAAGTCGATTTGACTTCTATGTTGCCCACTTTTGAAAGTCACTAAATATGACTCTCTTTTTATCAAGTAGGTATTTGCTAGTATTAGGTCGTATGCTATAGCAAAATCCAGGATGCTTTTTCCCTCCTCGTTTTGACTTCCAAAATCAAAACCTCCATGGACATTCTCATAACCTTGTCTATCACTTCCTACATGTCCATTCAAATCTCCACCAATGAAAACATTCTCTTCATTCGGTATGCTTTGCATTAAATCATCCATATCTTCCCAAAACCTTTGTTTACTCTCACTGTCTAGTCCTATTTGTGGGGCATAAGCACTAACTATATTTATTGTTTCTCCTTCTAGTACTAGCTTTACTAGTATAATTCTATCTTCTACTCTTTTCACAGCGATTACTGCGTCTTTCAATGTCTTGTCTATGATTATGTCCACTCCGTTCTTATTTCTCTCCTTTTCGGTAAACCACAGTTTGTACTCTGAATTACCTACTTCCTTACTTTTCTCTCCTACCCATTTAGTCCCCTGAATGCAAGCAATATTCACCCTTCTCCTTGTCAAGGTATCCACAAGCTCCATTAATTTTCCTGTAAGTGATCCAACATTCCAAGTACCAACCCTGATCCTCCTCCTAACCTGCTCCTTCTTAATTGGTCTCCTTCTATGATATCTTCTATTGTTTTCTATGTCTATCTTGTGTTCTGTTCCACTATCTGTTCTACTATCTGTCCTATGGACTAACTTCTTTACCCACACCCGTCCATGATGTGGGAACCCTTGCTCACTTAACACCACACCCGGGCGCTGGCATGGCGCGTCGCTTTCGGTGAACGCCCTATACCCTTGCATATTTCTCACTACACCCGGACTCCGATGTAGCGCATCGTTAGTAGAGGATGCATCAACGTTTATATCATTTGAATCCATATCATAAGGTGTGACGAAATTTTTACGCTGGTTGTCACCTACAGCAACCCTCCTCCTTTATCCGGGCTTGGGACTGGCTAAGCGCAAACTACTTAGGCGGAGTTATAAATCGAAATATTATAATGAAGGGTATTAATTATACTGACATATTGATCATAGAAAGGTTAGTCAAACTACTTTGACAAGTTCTAATATTTGGGTGGTTATCACACATTGTTAGATGTTAATAATGATCTATAAATATATCTAATCAATTATGAGTAGATGATAAAATTAAAGTATTAATTTTATTAATTATAACTAATCAAGTTCTAATATTGTGAATGAGAAATTAAATTAGATTATCAAGTTAAATTTAATTAAAATAAAATGAAATAATTAAGTGTAAACATAATTTAAAGATTTAAGAATTGTAGAAATTAATTATGTGATTTTTAATTCCTGTAGAGTTAATTTATAACTAATAATTTTAAAAGGTTAAATTATTAATTATTAAAAGTTGCTCCTATAAAAGGAGTTTATCTTCCATTTTTTATAAGTGAGCTTTATTTTCCTCTTGAGCTAGCACTCAAAATAAAATTCTCAAATTTTCTAAAAGAGTCTTAGAGAATTTCTTCACAATCATTTTGTGTGTTTACTAATAGAGGCCGGACATCTAGATGGCTAGTGGTTTACTACAACCCGATTTGATGGTTAGCAAATTTCCAAAGTAATTTGAGATAATTTGCTTGAGAATTAATTTTAATTACCAACATTTCATCTTTAATTAAAGTAGATCAATTTGGGTTTAATTTTTTGCTCAATTTGTTGTGCAATTAATATTTGCTAACAAGAGGGAGATGCAGATGATTCTGCAACGGTATTAAGAAATGCCATGGAAGAGATTGGCTTGGATCCTCATCTCGTTCAAGTTGGTGCAAAATTAGAGCCATTTATTTCCCAGGTACAGTTAAACCTTTTGAACCTGAAACCATCTAATGATCATGAACTTAATTATGATCACCAACTAAGGGTTGTACCTGTGTTAGGTCTACTTGCCAGGGTAGAAGATTTCAAGCCTATACTAAATACTGATGAAGTTGATGCTATTTTTGACGTCCCACTAGAGATGTTCCTCAAGGTCGTCAATGTGTACCCAGTTAATCCAGTATTTAAATTAATGCAGGAGGTTAGGAGTTGAAACCATACTTACATGCTCGTTGTTCTTGTTACGCAGGAAGAAAATTATCGATGTGAAGAGAAGGAATGGATGGAGTGGAAATATGTTCTCCATCTATTTGATTTTACATCAGAGCAAGAGGTTTTCCAGATATGGGGCTTGACAGCAAGCATTCTTATTCGAGCAGCCTCAATAATCTACCAGAGGTCTCCTTGTTTCAAACAACATCTTCCTGACTTTCAGCAACTGCAGAAAGCTGTGAATTATGCAACATGACAGATTATAGTAATGCTTATAGTAAATTTCTAACTAGACCCGGTCCATCGTATACTAAGACACCACATGTATAGTGGAATCTACGCGTAAGCATTATAGTAATACTTGTGATAGTGTTATTAAAGACTTTTGGGTATGATGGTTTTATGCATCGATCAGTTGGCAGATGCAGCCAATTCATTTAAAGTTCTTTTAGAAGTAAATAGATCCTGCAATTAAACATCCTTTTCATTGCATTGCAATTAGAAGATACTGATTTAAGAGTTGCAGCAATCGTAAAGTTCTTAAGGTTCTTTACTTTATCTGAGGTCCAAAAATCCTGATTATCTCAAAATAGAAACAGTCCAGTTTAAAATGAAAATGAAACCAATAATCCCGTTTGATCTGATTTTTAATTGGTAAATTTATAAAAAAGGAAATTGTAATAATTTAAGGGTTATATCTATTTAAAAAAAATTATTTATTTAAAGCAGTCAATTACATTTATTTAAGGAAATTATTTAGTTAAGGTAATTAAATTAATGAAAAATTATTTATTTAAAGGTATCGAAGGCAATTAAATTGCATTTATTTAAAAAAATTGTTTATTTTTATTCAGGCAATTAGATTTATAAAAATTTTTAATAAATACCATTAATTTCCTTAAATAAAATTTATATAAAAAAAAAAGACAAACTGATCAAAACAGAAATCAAATTTGGGTCAGAACTTCCTCTCTTATCGGTTCCTCCTAATCATAAATCGAAACTATTGATTAATCAGCTGGTGGAAAGGGCTAATCAGTGATAAATCACCCAAAATGCACGGATTTGTACTGTCCAATTGATTAATTGGTCCGACTCCTTTGAACTTCTACCTCATCTTCCCTCGGACAATTGCGTAACAAGCATGACCCCTTCCTGAAGTGTGGGCTTCTTCTTTTTTTGTCCTACATACCCCTTTGCAAGAAAAGTCAACTTCGAACAACCAAGGCTATACCCCGCCGCAAGGTTATTACATTTGTCAAATATTCACCTACCTGTCTACACTTGACTTGAACATTCTCCACGTGTTCCACCCACGCGTTGACCGACCTCGCCTTTGCCATTTCATCGCAGCCTCCTCACCGCGGAGACTGCCTGATATCCGACCATTGTAATTTCATGTAGATAATGCTATATTGAATAACAATCTAATTAATATATATATAAAAAGTGAGTCTGCCCATAAAAGATGGATTCACCATTGATGATTTAACTTTTGATACACTGTATCCCGAGTTCGAATTCTATACTGTTGTTAGAATTTTTAACGAGTGGGTGATGTATAAGTCTTATCATTAAATTCCTTGCGATATGTATATAAGCTCTTCTTAGTCTTAGATGGAGATACCTCATATATAACCATCCATCTTTATCTCTCTCTTTTTTTTTAATTAATAATTATATTTATGTACAAATTTCATTTGATATAATATCAATTAATTTTTACCTAAAGAGAACTTAAAAATAAGTGCAATTTTGCCATTTCGTTAATATATAATTAATTAACTTAATTAGTGCACGTTTCGTAGGTGGTCAGAGAAATTTCTAAAGGAAAGAGCAGCCGAAATGACGAAATTTCTTCACATTGCTCCCCATATATATGAGAAGTATTTGCAGCCCAAACGCTAAAGAGAAGAACTTTGTATTAGAAGAGCCGGAGGCAATTAATGAACATCTCAAACGCCTACTCAGAGGTGACTCCAGCAGTCCCTTCATGGCTAAACAAAGGGGACAACGCATGGCAAATGACAGCATCGACTCTCGTAGCCATCCAGAGCATGCCAGGGCTTGTCATCCTCTACGCGAGCATCGTCAAGAAAAAATGGGCTGTCAACTCTGCCTTCATGGCCCTTTACGCCTTCGCTGCCGTCCTAATTTGCTGGGTGCTGTTGTGCTACCGGATGGCCTTTGGGGATGAGCTCCTTCCTTTCTGGGGTAAGGGTGCTCCTGCTCTAGGCCAAAAGTATCTCGTTGCCCGAGCTAAAGTCCCTGAAAGTACCCATGTAAGTGATGGAAAATCTAAGACTGTTGAGCCTTACTACGCCATGGCCACGCTCGTCTACTTTCAATTCACTTTTGCTGCTATTACGCTTATTCTACTTGCGGGTTCTGTTCTTGGCCGCATGAACATTAAAGCTTGGATGGCTTTTGTGCCTTTATGGCTTATATTCTCTTATACTGTTGGTGCTTTTAGTCTCTGGGGTGGCGGCTTTCTATATCAATGGGGTGCAATCGATTACTCCGGTGGCTTTGTTATTCACCTCTCCTCAGGAATTTCAGGGCTAACCGCAGCTTATTGGGTACGTGCTATAGAATTCCTGAGATTCAACTCATTGATGATTCTTTACATATTTCTATTTTTCAAGCAAAATCAATGTTAAATTTCCGATACAAATGACGCAGGTTGGGCCAAGGCTAAAAAGCGATAGGGAGAGATTTCCCCCAAATAACGTGTTGCTGATGCTTGCGGGTGCTGGGTTGCTATGGATGGGGTGGTCGGGCTTCAATGGTGGCGCACCATATGCAGCCAATATCGATGCTTCGATTGCGGTACTAAACACCAACATAAGTGCAGCTACAAGCTTGCTAGTGTGGACGACTCTAGATGTTATTTTCTTTGGTAAACCATCGGTGATAGGAGCTGTTCAGGGCATGATGACTGGTCTAGCTTGCATTACCCCAGGAGCAGGTAAGTGTCGAAAGGTGTTATGAAATTTCTGGCAATTGAAATTAATGGATTTTAATTAATTGATGGAGTTATTGACATTGACGCAGGGCTGGTTCAATCGTGGGCGGCTATCATATTCGGATTTCTTTCTGGAAGCATTCCGTGGGTGTCTATGATGGTGCTTCACAAGAAGTCTACGCTGCTACAGCAGGTACTTTTGTTCTTTTTCAAAAATTAATTATTGGTTTTTCTAATGGTGTAATTAAGGCAATAATTAAGAAATAATTTTAAATTTTATTGATTTTTATTATAATAAGATTTTATCAAAAATTAATGATTAATCTTTTTATAGCATTAGGATCCATTGAATTAACAATCGCTAGTCTTTTTCCAAGAAATTAAATGCATCACACGACAAACTATTCCACTTCAACTAACGTATGCAAACATTGAATCGTTGTACCTACGCAAAAGAAGAGTCTCATAAATATTAGTTAATTTTCAACCATAGAAAAGCTAGATAATGATAAAGAAGAAGAAGCCATTCAATAAAATCACACATCTTATATGATAAGTTGTTCAGAATTTTCAGCAAGAGTAGCCACAAAGTAAGACTAGATATAGACCATATTTACTTAATCATAGAAAAAAAAAAAGACACTAATCTGATCTAGTTTAATAATTAAAGACATACGAGCCTGTATTTCCTAAATCCCTTAAAATAAAAAAGAAAAACATTATACATTAGTCTATGTAAGAAAAGAATATGTTAAGATTCTATTTATTTTATGAAATTTTTTTTCTGTATTTTTAGTGTTTGGGTATTTAAAAAAATAATTTCATAGAAAATATTTTTCTTGATGAAATGAAAAATTAATCATTTTAAAAAAAATTGATTTATTTTTTTTATTTTAATAATCTTATTAAACTATGAAAATATTTATTATATGATATAAATATATATTATTATTTTAATATTATAATAAAAAATATTATTTTAAAAAATAATTTTTATAAAAAATATTATTTTAAAAAATAATTTTTATAAAAAATATTATTTTAAAAAATAATTTTTATAAAAAATATTTTTTATATATAAATTATTTTTCATGAAAAAAAGACTTGGTTGGAATAAAAGATATCAGTCATCTTAAAATGATAAGGTTTTGACCAAGAATGAAAAGTTTTGTTTTTTAATTACAATAAATACCCGGATATAGACTTTTCTCCCTTAATTAAGTTGGTGAAAGATGACTTCATCGGAAGGGAACCACCAGTCTCCTATATAGACCAAAATGATCTCTTTTCAAACAAGGAATTTACTAGTGTTTTGCCCTTTGTACCACCACTTTGTTTTTGACCATTAAATCAAAATCTTCATTCTAATCTTATCTCCAATCTAACATTCTTCTTGCATCAAACTTTTTTAAGAACAGAAGATTTGCCACTCTTCAAGAATCAAGATTGATTTCACTTTTTTTTTATATTTTCAAGAATTTAAAAAATGTACTTTTAATAAACTTTAAATCTCTCAACATGTACATATATGAGTCCAATTTATATATCCTTAACACTAAGTTTTCTTTAAAATATAATGACTTTTTGTTAATATATTATCTATATATCTATCCATAATTTCAGAATACAAAATTGCAAATAGTAAAATTTCTCAGGATCTTTCCACTCAAAACAATTAACACAAATTAAAATCTCAAGAGAAATTTCTTAATTTTTCCATTTGTTAGAGGATTGAAGTCAAGGATGAGGGCTGATATAATATAAATTATTCTACAAACCGTTAAACATTTTGAAAATAATAGAAAATACAAAAACATCTCATTAAAAAAAAAAAGAAATTGATGGCATATTTCAACCCATTAGTCCTCACCCCAATTCAACAAAAAAAATCTTTTTTTATTATATTATGTTGTATTTATAAACAATTCCCATTAAAAATAAAGTGATTGATCATTCTTAAATTCATTATTTATTTTATTAAAAATTAATTTCTATATATTAAAAACATTAAAGAAATTCTTATATTTTACTTATCTACTTATTCGTGTTATCAAGAACATAATATATATTTTTTAATATGGATAAGATATTAAATTTACTAATTTTGATTTTTTTAAAAAAAGAAAATGTCCATTATAGAGCTTTTTAGTTAGTGGTACTCATTACTGTTGATTGTATGGCAATAGGTGGATGACACTTTAGGAGTGTTTCACACCCACGCGGTGGCCGGCCTATTGGGTGGCCTCCTCACCGGCCTCCTAGCAGAGCCAGATCTTTGCGAACTAGTTCTGCCAAAGAAAACAAGAGGTGCATTTTACGGTGGAAATGGTGGGGTGCAATTCTTGAAGCAAATGGCTGCAGCCTCCTTTGTTATAGCATGGAACATAGCGTCCACAACAATAATTCTTCTAGCTATAAGGTTGTTCATACCGTTGAGAATGCCCGAAGAACAACTTGTGATCGGAGACGATGCTGTTCATGGAGAGGAAGCTTATGCCCTTTGGGGTGACGGCGAAAAATATGACCCAACTAACCATCATGGACAGGATATTGCCCCTTCACCATATGGTATTGGTGCTCGAGGCGTTACCATTAACTTGTGAGATACGGCTTTGTGTTTGTTTTATACAAAATATTAATGTCTATAAATTTTTGTAAAAGTTGGATCATGAGGGTATTAATTTAATTTTGCAAGAAAAAAAAAGGGGGAAATTTGATGTTTATATTGCTCCAAATTTAGATGTTTCTAAAGGGGGGGAAAAAGAGAAAATTATTCAATAATTATATCGCATGTGTATAGTAGCTTTCTCCTGATCATATTTAATTTTATACCTTAATTTGTTAGTAAAAATCTAATTAATTTAAAATTAATGTGAATAAATATATACTTGTCTTATTTATTTTAAAATATTTAATTAATAAATAACAATTCATCTTTAAAAAAATATTTCAATTCAAAAAGCCCATTTTTCAAAATTCTCAGTATAAAGCTTTCTTCATTTCCCAAAATTTACCCCCCATAGGTCTTGTTCAAGTATGGACAGCATGGCAATAGGATTAGCGTCAGGAAGCATCCCCGGGTACACCATGATGTGCTTAAGCCAGAAGCTGCCCTTGCTGCAAAGGTTGATGATACACTAAGCGTATTACACATTCATGCTATTGCTGGAATCTTAGGTGGGGATCTAACAGGACTCTTCGCACATCCATACCTCAGTAGCTCGTTCTTAGTAGTCCACAACTCAAAAGGGACATTCTATGGCGGCCGATGCGGAATTCAATTAGTAGGAGCAGATTTTTTCATAGTGTGGAATGTATTAGTTACGTCCATCATTCTTTGTGCGATAAAATTGTTGACACCCCTGTAGATGACTGAAGAACTAAGAGTTTGTGATGGTCTGCTCACAGAGAACAAGCATATGCTCCAGCTGGACAAGGACAAAAGGGAAATTCTATAAAGATTGGTGGAAACCATGAAGCTGTGGTGCTCCAATATCCCCATCTTTAATTTAAGATGGAAGCAATACGCAAATATCAATTGGCTATTCCATAAACAAGTATCATTTCCAAGTGTAACTAATAGATCTTAAAGCTCTTAACGATGAAATATCTCTAGCCGACAGGAAGGGGGAAAAAGGCAAATATAAATGAGACATAAAATCATAATAGTGAGTTCTACATTCTAAATATTATATATTCCATTTTGTTCTATAGGCTAAAATAGTCAAGAAGGTTCCTAATCAAACCTTTCCCAATCCTGAGTAATTCTTGTTGAAGATGACAGTGGGGGAGGACTCAAGTTCCCTGGTCCAGAGTCAAAGGTCTCCCACTCAGTTGTCACTGACACAGCATTGCTGCTATTGTTAAATGGCTTTGAATTACTTGACTTTAGGTTGTCCAGTAGATCATGGTAGTTTTGGACACGGTGTACCTGTTCAGGGAAGCTATGAGTTAAGCCAGCAGCATTCGATGACCAAGTAACTAATTCTCCACTGACATATTAAAATTCCGAATTTCTCAAGTTAAAACATAGTTATAAGAGAGAATACAAATAAGCATACACAGTCTGCTACTTGCAGAAATTCCTCTCACAACCATAAGCAGGATGTGGAGGAAAAAAAAAATAAAATAAAGGTGAAGAAGTTCCATGGCAAGAATTTTTTTTTACTATTTTTTATTTTTCCTTTTGGGGGCCAGGTGTGGGAAGATGGGATAAATAAGATAATCTACAAAGGAATGAGAGGAAAGCCTAAAGAAGTAGAAACCAAGAGTGCAACATGTAAAAGAGTAGACCTACCACAATAGATGCATTAATGCAAGACAAATAAAAATGCAACAACTTCCAAGTCACAAGGGTGGAAGATAATAATATATCTTTTAGTTTATCCATGCAATAAAAAAATAAATAAGATTCATTCAATCAGAAATTCAAAAGTTCAACCCAATTTAATTCAGGCTTATGGGTTATTAACTTGCCAAGTAAAAAGAGGCAAGGTAGTTTTCAAGCCCTATAACAAGCCCCTAAAGAGCAAAAATTACAGTTTGTGTAATCAGTACAAGGATTACATTCACCCACTGATTATGCCAAGTCATGAAAAACCAACCATGCAGCATCCAGGAAAGGAAAAGGTCAACTCAACTCAACTCAACTCAACTCAACTAAGCCTTTATCCTAAAAATTTGGGATCGGCTATATGGATTCGCTTTTTCCACTCTGAACGATTTTGGGTTAAATCCTCGGAAATGTGTAATGCTTCTAAGTCATGTTGTACTACTCTCCTCCAAGTCAATTTAGGTCTACTCCTTTTTTTTCTTTCTATACTCTAACCTAATGTGCTCTACTTGTCTAACTGGAGCCTCCGTATGTCTACGCTTCACATGACCAAACCACCTCAATCTCCCTTCTCTCAACTTATCTTCAATTGGCACCACTCCTACCTTTTCTCTAATACTCTCATTACGGACTTTATCCAGGAAAGGAAAATGTGAAAAAAAAAAAAAAAAAAAGAAGAAGAAAACCCACATTCAGGCAGGAAGTGCTGAATAAAAGCAAGAGATTTCTCAGCACTTGGAATAGCTTTACATTGGGATCCCAGAAATTCTCACAAGATCTTACAGCTGATCAATGTGAAAACTTAAAAACCTCAATTATTAACAAATCAATATTCAAAAACAATTATACTGAATATGCCCACTAATTGCTACCCCACTTTTCTTCCTAATTGACTCCATTGCCCTCAACCTTTCTGGCACAACCATCTTAACATTTGACAACATCATTTTTCCAAGTGAAAAACTTTTATCTCAAATAATGGAGATACAAGCCAAAGTCACAAGCACATTTCAGTTGAAATTCATTAAGTAAGATATATGGAAGATAATGTGATGAATAAACTTATTCATATGTGATCTCTATGGCACAAAATACTAACCTCGGCCTTCCGCTGCACCTTTGCTTCTCCTTCAGCCTGAATAGTGTCCAATTTCAGCAATTGCTTCATCAGTAACTCTGATGACACTGCAAATTCCTCCTCTGCAATCTTGGTCCCACCATTCACGGCCACCTCTAAGGCAGACACCTAAAAAAATGAAAATAATAGTAAGCTTCCACAGAATAAAGGCGTTCATGATTAATTAGCCAATGAAGTAGACATAGACTCACTCTTTCTGCAAGTTTATCGACCTCTTCTCTGACTTCAGCAATAGCTTGAAATGCTTTTGACATCTCTTCTCTTTCCTTCATCTCCCTCTTTGATATCTCCTCACTTTCCTTTACCTCAGCCTTAGAAGTTCCTTCAAGTTCCTTCAATTCCACAGGCTTCTCTTTGCTTGCTGGGTTTTCCAAAACCAAGACCTTGGACTTATCCTTCACACCTGCCTCATGCAAATATTCCCGATCCTCTTTTTCTTGCCCCCTAAACAAAATCTTTTGCTGTTTAGGCTCCAGACCCGTTTTTGATTCAATACCTTCTTTCATATATCCTGAAATAGAAAAGCAAAGATGGCTAAAATCGAATGACATCAATATGTACAAAGCCTCTTCATCCTCCAAATTAGATCATTACAGGAATATAAAATTTTCTAATCCAGAAAACTAACGTTGCAAGTATGACATTTAAAAGACATTGCCAACCAAGAGAAGTTGTTTCCAACAAACAAGAAAACAGACATATAACAATTTCATTAAGTACAAAGAATGGCTTAGACTCGAGTTCGATTTAAGTGCAGTTACGCCAAATTTTGCTAAAGGGAAAATAACCTCAAGAAATTTCTCTGTCCATACAAGGAAGAAAAGCATATACCATGCTTTTGTTCAAAAAGTATGCAAGTTAAAAGAGCCCATTAAAAATTAAACTCAAAAGAATCTCACTTTGACAACTGAAAAAACCCAAAGAAAGGAAACAGGCAAAAAACCCACTTGAAAACCCCTAATTTCACACAAGAATAAAACAACATACAGTCCAGTAAACCAAATTTACTAGAACAGAGATCGAATTCTTAAAGTAATTTCAATGATCAACGAAAAATTACATATAAAAAGTAGAGAATAGAAAACTGAAAAACAAAAATAGAGAATTACCGAAAGTAGATTGAGCGGGAACATGGATTTCATACTGGGAGGGACCATGAGAGAAGTTGATCTTGATCAAGGGTCCAGCATCAGCAGCAGCAGCAGCTGAATCTCGTCTTTGGACAAGCATGCCACCTGGCCTGGCCTCCCAATCTTCATTCAAATTCTTCATCGGATCTGAAATTAGAGTTGGTGCATGAAAATGTAGACTACTTTTGCCTACCACCAAATCAAGTAGATGGATTTCTGAGGGATCCCTGGCTGCAAATACAATTTATCCTCTTTTTTTTTTTAAATATAATTTTTATCAGTTCTTAGAGAAACGGTTTGTCGGTTTTCAATGAATCGATATATGGTTTTTCACCTATTAGGGTAGGACCCATAGAATTAAGAAAACGACCATCTAATATTGGGCAAATAATACGGCATCGTTTTGTTAATGGCATATGAACTATTATATTGATACATTTGTACTAGTATATTTTCAAAATAGCTTTTTAAATTTTTTTATAATTGGTATTATATTTTAGAAAATAGTTTGAATCAAAACAACAGATTAAAAAAAAATCATTATTTGTTCTTGCTCACTTTTAAATTTTATTTTATGAATTTAATTTATAATTTTTATGCCATGCAAAATTTTTATAAAATTATAAAGTAACTTACAAATTTT
Source organism: Hevea brasiliensis (assembly GCF_030052815.1). NCBI lineage: Eukaryota > Viridiplantae > Streptophyta > Magnoliopsida > Malpighiales > Euphorbiaceae > Hevea > Hevea brasiliensis. Next base: position 100,008,571 of record NC_079495.1, on the reverse strand, counting down.
TTGAGTTAAAATATTAAAATTTTTTTTGTAAGCAAAAATATTTAAAAATCCTAATTATATATTTCATAACCGTGCCAGATAGATTTAGTCATAATTTTATTAAAAAATATATCACTTTTTTTGAATTTGCATGTATATTTATTTTTGATAATTTTTTTTTTACTATTTCAATAAATTTAAAAGGCAGACAAAAATAATTTAGGGAGTGTTTGATTCACTTTTTAGATACAGCTGATAGATGATACATATTAAAACAGGTGAATTAAAGTGTTTGATAAACTTATGAAAATAGAACTGATAGCTAATGAGTAACTGATATGATACTTATCAGCTGTAACTTGTATCAATTCTATTTTTAAAACTGTTTTTACCAGCTGATTTGATTTTATTTTTTATTTATATTATATTATCAATTTTTATGTAATTCAAAAATTAATATTATTAATACTTTTATTTTTTATTTTTAATCTTAACATCTTAATTAACACATTACAACTTTGTTAAAATATTTTTTATTAATAACATAAAATATAAAATACTTATTTATTATGAAATAATACATTTTTTATATCTAATAACTTAAACTTAGCTATAAATTTTTTCTTTATCAACAATAATAATTACTTTATTATTTTATAACTACATTTTCAAAGTTATTTAATTATTTTTTAAAGAATTTAATTATTTTCCTATTTTAATAATAAAATAAGTAATATAATATAATAAAGCAACAATTATAAATTTATTTTAATAATAAAATAAATAATATAATATATTAAATCAATAATTATATATTTATTTCAATAATAAAATAAATGATATAATATAAATCAATAATTATATATTTATTTTAATAATATAATAAATGATGTAGTATATTAAATCAATAATTATATATTTATTTTAATAATATAATAAATAATATAGTATAATAAATCTATAATTTTATATTTATTTCAATAATGAAATAAATTATATAATATATATCTTTATTAGTCAATTTACATATTAACAATAATAATTAAACATAATTTTATCAAACACTTAATATAAATCAATTACCATCAATTATTAATTATCAGCTATTAGCTAACAGTAACAGTTATCAAATATTTAAACCAAACAGCCCTTCGTTTCTTAGTTTCTATTAACAATTTCTTAAACAAGTCTAAAATAAATGCAAAAGACAATACTACAGCATAAGTACAGGACCGACAGTAGACTACTTAAATAAACCCGAGGGTCAAACTGAAAAAAAGGATTCTAATCCAACAAAGGCTTGCATAGAACACTGCCATATTTGCATGATGGCCTCAAATGAAAACCTAAAAATTGTAAACATTGAACTGTTCACCTTACAGCATAAGGTTTCCATTTCCCTAATTTCTCCTACAATGCTTCCTGCTTCTTTCATCCCTATCACTTCTACTTGGCTTCCTACTTCTTTCATCCCTATCACTTCTATCTAGCTTCTTGTGTCTTTCATCCTCGTAAGAACTCGATGAATCGTAAGAACTTGATGAATCTGACTCTGACTCTGCTTTTTCTGAATTAGGAGTAAGCATTTGATTCAAATTGAATCGAATTATATATTTTAGAAACCGAACTAAATGGATAAAAAATTAAATCGAATCGAATCGCTCTATTTTGATTTGATTCGGTTCAAACAGATCGGTTTTAATTTTTGATTAATTTTTTAATTTAGACTTAATTTTCAAGTTATTTAGTCTAATTTTGATTTTGATTTAAACATAAAAACCATTAATCAATGAAATTAAACAATTTATATATATAATTAAATATAATTCATAAATTTCCTATAAAAATAAATCAATTCAAAAATCGATTTAGTTCAATTTGAATATATAAAATTATTATTTAATTTGGTTTAACCAATTTTTTTCTCTTCAAAACCGAACCGAACTGAAATAACAAAAATTTTTATAATATAAAACCAAACCGAACCGATTGAATTTTAAAATTGAACCGATTGAATCAAATTAATTCGATTCGGTTAGATATTTCGGTTTGAACCGAAATCTGCTCACCCCTCTGAACTACCAGACTCAACCAGAACTTCCAGATTCATCATCTGATTCAGATTCTAAGGCGGGTTTTTGTTGTTGCATGATAAGCCGTGGCATATTCTTCAAGTACTCACGAAAATTTTCAGTGACGTCACCAAGCCCAATGGATGTGAAGAAGTTGATGGAAAACCGTGTGTTCTTCGGATTATCTCTAGGCAAAATAGATTCAAAATGAGTATTGCAAGTCAGGAAGTGTGAGGCGTTCATTCAATGTATGAATGCCAAGATGTTCTGACAACTCCTGCACCAGAAAATACAAAGTTGAACTTCGTTATCAAAAGAACAGTAAAATTTTGTTCCAAAAAAAAAAAAAAAAAACCAGTAAATTTTTTTCAGACATGTTCTAGAATGAAAATGATATATAACATAAAAACATTTACATTATTCTTTCATTTTTCTCCATCCTTTGGGGTTAGTTATTTGCATTTAGCAAATATTAAGATCTTAGATTCTCTCATCTACAAGATAAAGTTTACTTGCATTGGCAATAGGAGCAAGTCAATTTCCACCATAAAACTTCACCTGAATTAGTAAAGCATATTATATTACAGAAAGATTTTACATACAAAGATATATGAGAGGATACCATTAATTTCAATTTTAATTCGATTTTTTCCCACAATTTCGCATCAATACGTAGTTGCATACAGAGCTAAATGAAAATAATCATTTCAAAGTTAGAGAATAGAAGTGACACTTGATAACATGTTGAACCAACATTATATCCTTGTTGAATCTCAATGAGTCCACAGTTGGGAAGACAAAGGCTATTTAATTCCACACTGAGAGTTACCCAATAATGCTTCACAGATGTTTACAATATCAAATTGAATTTGATTTGCCTCTCCTTAGAGTTGTCCAATGATATTTATTGATTTTCATGAACTTGGAGCAACGGATGATTTTAACCAAAAATCTCTTTGCACAAGAAGTGTGGCGGGTGTGTCTGGGTATCAAGAAGAATTGGAATAAACTGATATCCTTTATTCATATACTAGAGGAAGGGAATGCCATGCATGTGCTTCGTATCTCATATTTTTCTTTCTAACAGTTCTTATGACCATCAGGAACCAGTTTCAGGAGGTATGGAGCAGTTTCATGAGAATATTTTTTCCCCAACCTAAATTTAAGTACAGTATACCTATATTTGCAGTATAACCCAAAAAAGTTAATTCTCTAAATGGCTGATCAACTAAAATAAGAATAGTTAAGGCAACCATGTTGGTGATACATATCTTCACCAAAGTTTCTTTAAAATAGACAGTATAACTAGGACCCTCAAAGATGTATAGACATCTTTCTGGCTCACCATTGGGATTTTATTTTCTAACCCCTATATAACTGTCATATTATAACTTCTCTCTCTTCCCATTTCCACTCTCTTTGACTGCAAACACATAATTCTCTCTCTCTCTCTCTCTCTCTCTCTCTGCTCTATACACATCTTCTTTATAGCTACGCACCTATTTCTATCCTTTTTTTTACTTGCTAAATTCAAACATCTCATCATCTAAAATTTGATTTCCATTTTTTTAACCTCTTACCTATCTATACTTTATCTTATAAATCTACTCATTGTCATTTGGCTATGATTATAATTTCACAAACAAGTTGGGGGGAGACCAATGTGGTAAAGACCCAGACACTGATGCAGCACAGAAACAGAAATGCAGAAAAAAAAGGCTTTTTTTTCTAAAACTGTAGGAAGCAAAAACATGGGAGAAACGTGTAAATATAAAAAACTGTAGGGGTATATTTATAAATTCTGAGTTCTATATAAAAATATAAAGATATTTATAAATTTATATTTTATATAAACAAAATTTTATACACAAACACCAAAAAAAGACAGAATCTAAACCACACCTTCAATGCACTACGCTTCCTACCAAACCAATTGAAGCGTTTTTGTATTTCACTATTCCCTTCTTTGAATCAATCCTTTTTGTTCAACTCCACTTTTATCTAATAATCGAATGCAAATCCTCTGTTCTTAAAGCTCTGGCTACCCTAAGGGACCTTTTTGTTTCAATGCAAGAGTTTATTTTTAATGAAAGAAACACGTTTATTATCAGAAATGCATTTCAAATTTTTCCTAAATTACAGAAACTGCCCTAAAACATTTCAGACAAACCTAGAGTTTCAGTTTCGGAAACGTTTGTGAAATGCAGAAACTCTAGCACCCTAAAGTTTCCATGCTTCATCGCCAGACAATAACCCATCCAAAATGCATAAGTTAGATCAGCAGCATTATACATTTATGCATGATAAAACCTAAGAAAATGGAAACAGGAATATGTGTAATATCAAAATATGCTTATTCAATTACCTGGAAGAGAATCTTGATAAACATACAAGAATAAGAAGTGGTGTCCTCTTCAGTTAACCGTATGTAGGCTAACACATGCCAAGGCAGGGCATCAGTACCAAGTAAATGGGCAAAAAACTTTGCCATGTTTCGCAACTTATTTGTTTCTAGCCAATGAATCATGGAATATTGCTGAACAAAGCACTTCTCAAAATTTTCCTGGTAGACATTATCGATCATGCAAAACCGCTGCCCCAGAAGAACATAGTACAGAAGATAAGTTCTCTCTTGATTACAACATTCCAAAAGCATGATGCATAATTCCATCTACATACACCAATTGAAGAACATGTTCAGTCACCAAGTAGTATAAAACAAAGTCCAGCATAACCCCATTGCCAACCTAATAATGCGTCAAAACGTAATCATCCAAGAAAAGATATGCTTGAACACACAAAGACAAACAAATTTATCAAAGGAGAGAAAAAGAAAATGCAAATTCTACGCGAGTTGATTGATACAGAAAAAGCTATCAACCTACAGTGGGAAAGGTAAATTTTTTTCTGCTCCCTTCAAAAGCTGCATTATTCGCTCACGAATCTACTAGAGGCACATATCATGGTAATAAATGTTATTCATGCCAAATTGCAGCAGAGTCAGTGCATTTATCAAGTTGTACCCAGGCTCAACATCTTTGGATATTAGCTTAATTGTCCTAGGAATTTCTTACATTGCTGTGAGGGCAATCCAAAAAGAATCTTGGGGCTCGAGGGGTATGCAGTCTTCTACAAAAAAAAGGGGAAAATTTTCAGGTTAAATTCCCAAAGATGCTTTTAGGAATTTTTGTAGGGAAACGAATAGAAGAGGATTTGAGAGAGAAGAGTTGTCTTTCTCAGAACAAAGATAAATTGCAAAATATGTTGATTTTTGGTTTAGTAGCCAGAAACCTGTGTAAATACATGTTATCAGACCTTTATTTATTTTTCTAGCAGGTGATTGACATACCATACACTGTTTGATAGGTGACAGCCTCCCTTCAATATTATTCTCTCTTTGCTTATCACCAATAGGTGGGGGGAAGGGAAAATGGGGAAAAAGGTTAATTCATACAAGTTATTGATATATAGCATTTAATTAATCCAAGCTTTTCTTCATAACCCTAAACAGAACAAAAATAAAGAGCAAAATGCACAAACTAATGCTCAAATTGAGTAGCATGAACAAAGAACTTGCCACAGTAGCAAATGGCAGCACTTGCTACAGTACTTGAAATTCTGTTCCTACCAAATTACTAAATTCAAATAAATACAGTTTAATATTAAGCTCTGAAGGGACCATATGCCTACCACAAATATCATAATTGTACTGCAGTAGATGCAAACAGAATCTCAGTTGCTTACCTCCTGTCCTGGCTCAAGTTTAATTTTCAGCAACTTGTGGCAAGCCTCCTCAAAATCTACACTGGACATTATGGTTAGATAAATTGTCCTCCGAAGATTTACAAGATTAGTTTCAGTCTCATCTTTTATTTGCATCTGCTGTTCATCTTCCTCCAATTCATCATCCTCATCATCATCACCTGAAACTGCATCAGAACCTTCTTCATCCTCAGACTCATCACCAAGGATGCTTTTCTTCAATTCTTCAAAGCATTTCTCATTCTCAAGGAAATTAGGATCTGGCTTGAAAATATCTGAACAAATATCAAAATAAATAAATAAAACAACATTTACAACCATATACAGAAATAGATAAATAATCAACCTGCTAAATGCAAGTTAATGTTCTAAACCATACCAAGGGTGATCTCAGGATCTATGTCCTGTTGAAGTGAGATTTCATGTGTTAACTGGTCTTCCTGCTCTACAAGGTCCAGTTCTGGATGAACAGCAGGGTACCCCTGCAGATGCATACATTCATAAAAGCAGTTTAGGCTATTGCACGCCTTATACATATCATCATACAAACAATCAACAAAGGCAGAAGATCGCACCTGAAATTTGGCTTTTCTGATGGCAAAATGGCCTTCAATCAAAAACTGCACCCGCTTATCAATCTCTCCTTCATGAAGAATTCCACGAAATCACTCAAAAGCTCCTGCAAAAATGACAAGCAGCAAACGCCATACATATATAACAGCACAAAAAGGGAAAGAAATAGCATAAAACCAACTGCATTTTCTCTAATTTAACAAGATCAAAGGGCAATATTGATTACAAATCCATTGAACATCAAAAACAAAGTTTACAGGCACCAAATAGAAGACTACACCACATAGCCACCAAAATTCTATTCTTATTTTGTAAAAAAGTGAAAACCTCACATTCCTGCAAGTGCATGAACTGTTAATTTTCAGTTGAAAAGCAACCAATTATCACTATCACACAATTGATCACCAGTCCACACCACCACCAATCACAAGCCAATAGCCAAGATGAAAATGTCTCGTGAGTAAAAACACTTCTCTCATACAAAGGTTTTTTCAAACGATAAAAGTGGTGCAACCTTATCTTCATTAGTAACCATGCTATTGCCCAGGCTACACTAGTTCACTGTGATGTCACTACATCAATCCACTATTGCAGGCACAATATTTAATCATCAGTATTTTTTTTTTTTAGTGAATCTCTCTGTCCCAACCTAAAAATCTAACAAATAATTATTCATGGCTTCAAAAGATATTCACAATCATAGTCAATGATGGAATTGGTTCTCAACACAACGATCTCCTGCCTATTTCAGCAATGAATAGTATTTATCTAAAAGCCAAGTGTATGTCAGCTTCAGGCATTATAAGTAGGCATGACTACCACCTTACATAACCTCACATAGAACATAAAAACAAAGTGAACATCTCCAAAATGAGATTATAAAATCTGTTCCATAATTTTATTAATGAATAAGGACAAACTACTATCCAATGCAAATAAGATTTTTTTTTTTCCTTTTGTGAATGACCTTAGCAAAATAAACAACTAAAAGAAAGACAACTTAGCTGCAAATATATAATAAGAAGATACACATGCACACACTAAAAAGTTGGTAAGAGAGCTACAGTTCATGATCACATAAACATTCAAAATAACACCAAAAAATAATAATAAACAAATAAATAAATTTCTGATAAAAGCAAATCTAAAGAGAATAGCAGACTCACCATCCAGGCCTTTTGGTGAAAGGTCTTAAAGTATGGATCCACAATCTGGGACAAAACCCACAGCTACCTCAACGCTGTGGTCAGTGGGATTCTCCAGCAAAACAGCAAGAAGTTCTAGAGCAACAATCTCTTGAGCCACTTGCTGGTTCACTAAATGTGCAATAAATTTAACAGCAGCTAGCAATTGAGGCTGTCCAAACATTAAACAAAGGCAAATGTATTCAGAACATAGGCAATTCAAAAAATAAAATTAAAAAAATTTCCCCACAAGGACAATCCAGATATAATAAAATAAGTGCAGACACACACCTTATCATTCCGTTTATATGCTCTCTTAAGCTGCAAAACTATCCTTCTCAACAAAAGGTTGCCCACCTCGGGGACTTTGGTGTTCAGAATGGCAACCAAAGCGGCCAAAACATCAGTAAAAGCCGGAGATGCGATCTGAGACTTCATGCATGATCGACAGAAAAGACCCCTCCCTCGAATCAGATTCTCCAAAAACAGTTCTGGAATAATATTCTTAATGTTGCTGGCATTAATCTTGTTCACAAGCCCATTAATACTCTTACGAAGAGCGTCCATGTCAACCTTGGGTACACAACACTGCTTTTATCTTGAACTTCCTTCATCATTCGAGCCTACTTAAAAGGAGGGACGTAAACCCCTCCACTCCTACCCCAATTTGATTCAACAGCTTCTTTCATATATCCTGAAATAGAAAAGCAATGGTTGCTAAAATAGAATGACATCAGTATGTACAAAGCTTATTCAGCCTTCAAATTAGATCATTACAGGAATAATCTCGTAAAATTTTCTAATCCAGAAAACTAAAGTTGCAAGTATGACATTTTTAAAAGATATTGTCAAACAAGAGAAGTTGTTTCTATCAAACAGGAAAAAACAGTCATTCAATTATAATATAGCAGACATATCACAATTTCAATAAGTACAAAGAATGGCTTAGAGTCAAGCTCGATTTAAGTGCAATTACGTCAAAATTTGCTAAAGGTAAAATAACCTCAAGATTCATGTCCATACAAGGAAGCAAAGCATATGCCATGCTAAAAGAAATCTCACTTTAACAAGCAAAAGAGGGATTTTTCACGAGTAGAACATGAAGGAAACAAGCAAAAACCCACTTGAAAACCCCTAATTTCACACAAGAATAAAACAACATACAATCCAGTAAATCAAACCTCCTAGAACCGGAGATCAAACTCTATATAGAAATTGCCGGAAGTAGATTGAGCGGTTACATGAATTTGAAGCTGGGAGGGACCATGAGACACGTTCATCTGGATCAAGGGCCCAGCATCATCAGCAGCAGCGGCAGCTGATTCTCTTTACTGATGTGCATGCCTCCTGGCCTCGCCTCCCAATCTTCATTCAAGTAACTCAAATTCTTCATCGGATCTAGAATTGGCATTGGCGAATGAAATTTAAGAGTCGCTGGTTGGTATGTATAGTAGGATTCCCGCGCTTTGCAGCGGGTTGATAAAATATTTCTTAATAATACTAAAGAAATAAATAAATAAAAGATTCAGGGGCAATTTGGATATTTAGACCCTGCCAATACCCTAGTCACGGTTGTTATGAACAGTGACGTGAGATTGAGAGTTTTAACACATACGGGCATTAAAGAGCCCCCACTCGATGCTGTTTTAATTAATAAATATAAAATATTTATATTAAAAATATATTGAATTCTATTTTTCATAATATAAGATATTAGACTTACATTTTATAAATAAATTATTATTAAACAAAATTATTATTTATCAGTAATTATTAAAATTATTAAAATAAAATTTTAATAATTCAATATATTGATATTGATTATGTATATATAGTTTATTTTAAAATTAGTTAATATCAATAAAAAAAATTAATATGTTGTCTACTTATAATAATTAACTCATTTAAAAAAATCTAATACTATTCTTATAATAATAGGTTAAGTATAAAGTTTTTGATTTTCTTCCTGATTATATTAATTCAATATGGCAAGGTTCTTAGGAACCCACTGCAGTTTAAAGTATTTTTTAATTATTAAAAAATAAATTAAATATATTATAAATTACATTAAAATTTGAGAGTAAAGTAATTAATTATTTATTATATACAATATAAATTTATACATATTATAAAAAATTTATAGGGATTATTTTAATAATAATAATAATATTATTATTATTATTATTATTATTATTATTATAAAAGAATAATTATGTCAATCTAAATTTTTATTATTTTAAAATAGTATTTATAATAAAAATTTAAAAAAATAAGAAATATTCTTAAAATGAATTGTTATACTTTTATTGTAATGGGATGAAAGTTTGATATTTTTTTAATATAATGTTAATATATGAATTAAAATTTATTTCATTATAAAATAAAGTTGCTTTAAAATTATTTAAGAAATATAACAATAATTAACTTAAATTTAATAATTAAGTAGTTAAATAATTAAAAAAATTAAAATAATAATAATAATAAATAAATAAAATAAAATTCATTTAAATATATAAATAAGCAATTAAGTGGTTTAGGATTAAAATAAATAAAAAGATATTTTAAAAATTTAATTAATAAAATAAAAAATTTAAATAAAAATATAATGAGACTCTAATAAGTAATAAGGTTCTTTTTAGTTCAGAAAATTTAACTAATTGAAAACAAATAACAGAACAGCATGTTAAGAAATTTCAAGATATATATTTTGTAAAAATTAAAAATAAGGTCTTTACTTTTAGTAATAATATAAATTTATTAAAAAAATAAAGAAATCGAACACAAAAATCCACAATAAAATAATTAATCACAACAATTATTAAACAGCAAATTACACTTTATTAAAAAAAATTATTTTAAAATCATTTTAATAATAATAATTAAATAATTTGTAAGTAACTAAATTAAAATAAAACTAATATAAGAAAATTAATATATATATATATATATATATATATATATATATATATATATATATATATATATATATATATATGACTGAAATTTACTGCCATCTGGATTTGTGTTGAAAACTGTGCAGAGGTATAATTTTTAAAATAGCTTTTTAATTTTTTTATAATTGATATATTTTAGAAAGTAGTTTTATTGATTAAAAAAAAATTATTTCACTTTTTAATTGTATCAATTTTTAATTTATAATTTTAATATCAAGCAAAACTTTTATAAAATATATAAAGCAATTTAAAAATTTATTAAGTTGAAATATTTTAAAGTTTGATCAAAATTGATACTAATTATAAATATCATATTTTCCAACAAATTAAGTTTCTGACTATTTCAATGAATCCAAAATGCAGCCAAAAACGATGTAGTTTCTATTGACAATTCTTAAACAAATCTAAAATAAATGCAAAAGACAATGCTACAGCTTTCTTTTAGCAATAATAATTCCCCGTAAAAAATAGTAATAGATTTCAAAATTTATTGCTAATTAGCAATAATTTTTAGAATTTATTATTAAATATAATTATATATATTTTTATAATTATATTTTTAATTTTCTAATGATGAGATTTTTCTTTTGTAAAATTAACAACAAATAATTATATATTGTATACACTTTTAAATTTTTAGTGTCAAAATTTTTCCTTATAAAATAACAATGATTTTCAAATACATTATTAATTAGCAATATATTTCAAAATTCATTAATACTTATAATTATATATACTTTCAAATGACGAATTTTTTCTCTCATAAAACTAATATTAAATTCTAAAAGTTCGTTTCTAAGTAACAAAGATTTTATTTCGTTGTTAATTTAATAAAAAAAATTAATTATTTAAGTAAATTTATATAATTGTTATTTTTTTAATTTTATAAAATAATAATAAAATGAACCATTATTAAATTTATATTCAAATATTTTTACAATGTCAATTTAACATTTAGCAACGAAATTTTGTTTTGGAAAATGTACATTTTTTTTTTCTTATAGTGAGGCTATTTAATTCCACACTGAGAGTTAACCAATAATGCTTCACAGATTTATTTACAACATTTTTCGGGGCTCCAAAATTTGTCAATTATCCTTATCCTTGATGTATAGTGAATACTTCAATTTATTCATGAAATTTTAACTAGTGTTAGATTTCTATTTACAATCATCGATTATGTATTATAGCATTAAGAATCCAATCGATGCTAACGTTGAGAGCATAATTGAATGCTGAATATAAATTTTGAATATATAATTCAATAACCATCAATATAAAGGCTCTCATACGTGTTTCTTTTCAGACAACGAGATCAAAGCAACTATATATGATTAATTATTTGGGAGGAAAACACATGCATGGCTCTCAAGCTATCCCATCTGTACAAGAAAGATGAAAATTTTCATTAATTTAGACGAGCCAAGATACTCATGAATCATGACTCTATTTCAAAACTTGCACATCAGGACTGCTTCTCCCAGAACATGCCCCTCAATTGCCTCCAACAGCTTCTCTTTTGTCACCTGAAAAACCACCAAAATCTCAATCAATTTGGGCTTCAAAAAACTGGAATTATCATCAACTTCACAATCTCAATCAACCTATTATTACACGACGTACCTTGTTTCCAAGACTCAGTTCCTCATCCAAAGCAAAGAGCTTGAACTCGAACCTATGTCCATGACTTGGAAGCTTGGGTCCACGCCACCCTGGAACCTTATGGTCATTGTTTCCTTCCTTGATCCCTGTATAATCACCACCTGTTTCCTCTTCTTTCCCCGAGAAACCCTCAGGTAGCTTCTTTAACGTAGGGGGTATATTAACTACGACCCAGCAGGTCCAGGGAACAATAGGACCTTCTGGGTCAGGTGCGTCTATGTCCTGCACCACCAAGGCCAGGCTCCTGGTTCCTTCTGGCACATTATACCACTCCAGAGGTGGGGATAGATTCTTGCGTGCTCCTTGACCTTCCTCTGTGTACTTTCTTGGCAACCTTCCTTCATGGTCTATTGCAGGGGACACCAGCCTGAACTCATCCGCCATGGCTAGAAAGCTTTGTTTATTTACCGGTGATGAAAGGATGTTTGTGCCAAGGCAGCTTATAGAGTATGGTGGATCCGGAAACACAGGGACAAGAAGTTTCGCGTTGTCCAGAGAAGGTGCAAAGGAGCGCAAGGATGGGACGCGTGGAAGGACACGTGCAGCGTACTGGAGGATTCTACAACCAGTTGAAGTAGAAAGCGTAAACCATTCTCAATTCTTCTCTTATATAACGTTCATGCTTTCGCACGTAATTATTATTAAATTTTATCTCATATTTTTAGTTTTATTTTCTAATATTCTTAAATTTTAATTATATTCTGAATTAATTTTAAAATTTCATATCATTAAAAGATGACAATAATAATGATTATTTTTTTTAAGGAATAATGATAAAATCTTATATATATATAAATTTTCACTTATAACTACTATTTTTTATACTTAATTATCATTAAGTTACGAATAATTATAATAAAATTAACAATAATTTATTAGTAATTCATTTAATTATAAAATATTTATTTTTTTAATCATGTAATTAGTTATATCATTTAAATTGATGTATATGATATATTTGATTTATTTGTAAATTATTATTTGACATTAAAAATTAAATATAAATATGAGTATATAAGATGACATGAAAAAAAATGTAAATATTATTACATATTAGGTGATATTAATAAATTTATGCCAAAATAAATTATTAAAATACATTAAATTAATTATTTTTAAATGATATTGGCTTAATGTAGTTAGAAGAAAATAATATTAGAAAAAAGAAAATCTGATATAAAATAGATCTATATAATGATACTGATTAAAGCGCTTAAAAGGATATAATAATAAAAATAATTATTAATAATAAAAATATTAAACTGACATAAAAAAAAATTAATGAACAATTAATTAGCAGGCTATTAGGAAAAAGAAGACGTGAGAGCTCTTATATATGAAAGGATTAGCTTGCTTTACCTTTAAAAAAAAAAAATATTGGCCAGCGCAATAATGTAATGTCCAAATTTTTTTCAGACATGACAAGAAAACAAAATTTGAAAATTTTATAAAATTTAGACAAAATTTTATTTTTTTAATATTATATTTTAAAAATTTTTAATAATATTTTATTATTTATTTTTATATATTGAAAAAAAAAAATTTTAGATCCATCGCTGCTTGCCATGCAGCATCAGTTCGCAAGCGAGGAGTTTCAGAAGCTGGTCATGCTAGTGTGACATCTCCATCGTTTTTAGCTGGATTTTATACTTTGCTTTTGTAAATTTTTGCAATCTTTGGACATTGGTGACGCCACAGTCAAGGATTTCAGCTTCTCCGGGATGTTTTGAGCCTATAAAACCCCCTCGAGGCATTTCTTTGAAACGAAACCTAATCACACCTTTTTAATTAGCCCCTATGGTATACACATCACTGTTACTAAAGCTGAAGGCCGCAGTTCAGGTCTTACACGTTAAGCATTAGTGTGTACTTATGGGTTTCCTAGTTACTGTTGTCAACATTTCATTGGCATGCCAAATTAGGCTATAATCATTAAAGTTGACATTTTAATAGCATATATTGGAATTTATATTTAATTTATTAGGAGCCCATATATGGGTCTCATGTAGGTTAGAACGATCGTATTTCTTAATTGGCTCCTGACAATCAGTCCAAGAATGTACATTCTTCAAATTCTGCCATGCGGTGACACCTCGATAGATTTTAGTGTTGTCATTGGACAATTAGCTCTTATTTGATTAACGATAATGTTATAAGCCAATATAATAAAGTGATGGATCATTTATCATCAAGCTCGAACTATTAAAGAAATCAAGCAATAATAACACACTGTGATTGCTCTTGTGGTCCTTTCTATTGACTAGTGGCTTCCTAAGTGCCTCTACTGATTGCTTTTCTTGTCGACATACCACACTGTAACTCTAGCATTTTGGCGATTCTTGGGAGAATTTTGAGAGTAAATAGTGCCTCATATCTGATAAATTTTTATCTAAACCTGATCTATTATAAATTTAAAATACAAATGTATGAGATTTATATATTTAATAGATGAATTCTATTATACATCTTGTATCTTAATCGTAAACTGGATTTAGACATGAAAAATTCTAAAAGTCTTTCAAGTTAGGCAAGAAGGGATATACGTGCCTCTGTGTTGATTGCATTTTTCATCAGTGTCTTATTTCCAATTAGGAGATCCATGCATTTTGTGGTTAGCTAACATATTACACTTCCACTTTATGATACTGGAAGTAGCAAAAGAGGTAGAGTTTTTATTACTAGTTCTGGTTGTAACAGAAATAATCTATGCAGAAATAATTGAAGAAAAATTAAGTCACTTGAGAACACGAGTAGACTATGTAGATAAAAAATGCTACTACTATCATGATATGCATCACATTCAAGTAAGAATATGAAAGAAAATTCTGCAGAGTTCAAACAATTTAAAAAGAGTTGTAGGAAAATTGGAATTACTACACTACTACGGTTATAATTGATGGAGAAATTGAATGTGAAGTTTTAAATACTGATGACGACAAGGAAACAATGAATGGCTGATGGATTCCATTCACCCATTCCATTGGCTCAAAGATTAAGTGTTTGATAGATTGATAAGAATAAAGAAATGCAAGTGAAACTAGCTAATGGTGGAAGGGGTTGAAGATATTGGTAGATTAAAAATCAAATTGCTTAATGAGAAGTTAAGATGCTAGTGAATCTAAAGGAATTTGATTTTATTGGTAAATTAGATTACTTGAATTATGGGTGTTTTATTTGAAGTGGACATATGAGAGTGCTGTGAATACAAGTAGTAAAGCTGAGTTGGTTAGCTAAGCTAATGAGTAACAAATTGAGCTAAGTGAGAAGTAATTAATAAGCAATGTCAGTTAGTAATTAGTTTTATTAAGGTAATTATCGTACGTGATCACTCAATTTTATAAGTATTATTGAACTTTAATTTCTTTCCTAAAACTCACTGAATTTCAATTTGATTTCATAAAAGTCACTGTAATCAGAAATTAAAACTTTTAAGGTTAATCTGCTAACCTACCAACTATTTTACAAATAAAATTATCTAAATAATGGTTACTAATGGAAAAGAAATAGAGAAAGGGGAAGGGTTTGACGACAAGGGAGATAGCTAGAGATGTTTTATGCATCATATTTTTATTTTTTTTAAAGAAACTAATAAATAAAGTAATTTTATTTATAAAATAGTTGACAAGCCAGCAGGTTAATATGAAAACTTTTAATTTCCGGTCACAGTGATTTTTATGAAATCGAATTGAAATTCAATAAGTTTTACGAAAAAAATTAAAGTTTAGTGACTTTTATGAAAATACACTTAAAATTGAGTGATTACGTGTGATATTTACCTATTGCGTTGCTTAGCAATTGGTTGCAACTGAAAGAATAAAAGGGAATCATAGAAAGATTGTATAAATATAGGAATACGTTGTTACTATCATTGAGAAATAATAACATAACTCTCTCTTCCTATCCCTTCCCTCTCGAATAGGGATGACAAAAGTTCCTGACTTGCCCTAAACCTGATCAATTTTTTTTGACTCCTATTTGTGCTAGGCAGGGGCAGGATGATCTTATCCCCATCTCGAAACTCTGTAACCGGCCTTGCACAGTAATATATTATTATTTTTTATTAAAAAATAATTTATTTTTATATATTTATATATCTAAATATTATAATTTTAACAAAATATAACATTTCTAATCATATTTTATTTTTCAATAAATAAATTTATATTATATATTAATAAATTAAAATTAAAAAAAAAACCCCACGGAGAAACCTGCCCGTTGCCATTTCTACTCTCCAACTCTCTATTTCTCTCTTCCTTCTTCTCCTCTTCTCTTTCTTCCATTTCTCTCCCATTTCATCTATTCTTTTCCTATTGTAGCTCTGTCACAACAATTGGTATCAAAGCAGGTTTGATTAAGGGCAATTCTTCTTCTTCTCTATAATTTCTTCTCTCTCTTCCTTACCTCCTTCTCTCTAAATCTCTACCTTTTTCTTCCCTTTCCTTTGATATTTTGGTTACCAAACACTCTAATATGGATTCTTATGAATTCACATATTTTTTCACTATTTTCTATCCCTTCTTTCCATTGAATTCCATCTATTTCTTACCATTTTTCCTTTAACACAAACCCTAGCCTCTATCACAACTCAAATTAAGGCCCTGTTTGGTTGGAAGATTTTTTACCCAGGAATGGGAATGGGAATGGGAATGGGAATGAGATTTTTGAAGGAGCGGAAGCATGAAAAACACAGGTTTAGATCATTGAATTCAAAAATTTTTCATCTAGGGTCACATGTATCATGCAAAATTCATTTTTATCTATTTAATTTCAATGGTAAACAGCATATTAAAACTCTTTTAATATATTTTTAGATATACATTTGTCATTTAAGATTTTAGAATTAACAGATTATTTCATTAGAACCCTAGATTAGATTAAGAACAAGTGCATTAACCTTTTTAATGCACTACAGTATGTTTGGCACCTTTGGGATGCGCCTAGGATACCAGATGCTGTCCCTCTAGCTTGTCCACACCAAGATCACTAATGGCAGCCCCTTGAACATCTTCTAAAGCTTTTCCAATCAATTAGAAAATCATGTTTTGCTTTTTGAGAGATTACAGATGTAAACAGGACACTAGAAACAATTTCTAGTATTTTTAATTCAAGAGGTTGTTGGCAAATCTCTTTGAATTGATGAGAGATGAAGAAGATGAGAAGGAAAGCAAGGCAAGGGTGGCAGCACCAAAGAGAGAATGAGCAGCTTGTATTTTTTTTTCTTTTCATCCTTTCCCTTATATAGCTAGGTTACCACTTAAAACTCTTGCCACATGTCACCTTCTGATTGGCTCTAGGTTTAATTGACCCAATCACATTGTGCTAAGTGTCAAACCTATATTTAATCTTGACTTTGATCATCTTACATAATTAAAAGACATATGGTAAGCTTATGTGTAGTGTCATGTGTCACCATCTCATGGTGCCACATGTCACCCTATGTAATGACCAAAATATCTATGTGTCTTAATTTTGAGTTTTCAACTCAAAATAATTATTTCTCTTCTTCTAATCAATTTATATCAAATATAAATTAATTAATTAATCTCTTTTAATTAATTTCTCATAATTAAATTCATATTTAAATATTTTAAATATAAATTTAACTTATATTATACATCCATTAACCTAGATTTGGTTTCAAGCCATGCTAGGGACTTTGCAATCTAACTGCAAACCAAATCTATTTAATTAATCAATTAAACTCTTTAATTAATTAATTAAATCATATTTAATTTGGTGATTTCTTGTGTATGTGTGTGACTTACTAGGCTCATTACTAATTGGCAATGAGACATGATATCAACTCTTAATATCATCAAAACTCTTTCTTACCATAAATGATTTCTCTAAATCATTTTATGCACCTCATAGACCATGGTTAACACCTAGCATAGCATGCCATGGCCACCCAATTAGTAATAAAGTTTACCTTAAATGAACCTATAATCATATGTTACCATGCACTAGAATCTCTCTGTTACAAAATCTCAACTCGAGCTGGAGTCATGGTTTATGTCAAACTCCATTTACTATGAATATTGTTCTCTTTTAATTCCAGTTCTTAATTAAAAAAATTTTCTCATCAGAATTCCTGGCCAGGAACTTGAAACATCAAGAACAATTAAATGAACATAGGATTTTATCCCTCTTTACTTAGGATAACAGATTCCATTTTGATCAACACCTACCTCCATATATAACTAGTAGGAGCCAACACATGCCCATATACCCATACACAGTACAAGTATGAAAGCAGTATCAAACTCAAACCACCTATGTACAAGATAACTGTGCTATCTCAGGTCTAAAGATTATATACACTAGTATGATTTATGACAATACATTGACAAGAGTAAACTCCATATGCTTGTCATAAATGTCACTGGTTCGGCCTACTTATCATGTATAAGTGCCTATCATGTTTGTTATATGGCATGAGACTCACCATTCCATCTTATTTAGATCTCATATAAATAATTTGGGAACAAACATGATTACAATCTTTCTGGATAAGTCATGTCCTTATTGTGAAGTATCCTCGATTGTGAACCAATTTATGATACTTTGTGCTATAAATATTGTCACTCATATTCTTAACAACTTAAGAATAGAATTTCTAACAAAATATCAATGGACCTTTTCTATTATACATAAATATATTATGTAAACGGAAAAGTGAAAATGCATTTTATTAATAAAACATGTACAAGATACATACTAAATGATATGCTCTAGGGCATACTACTAACAATTTCCCTTTGTTGATGTTTGGTAAGACCTTTTTCTCATTCCTATTCCCATAAGTTAGAGAATGTCATTCCCACAAATAAGGGAATCAGTATTCCCAAATTTAACTAGGGAATCTAAAGTCGGGAATGAAAGAAACCCATTTGCTCCCATAAACGCCATCCCTCTTTGCTTAGATTAAATCCACTGTTCTCATCACTTTTCATCATCGTCACCATCACCATTCACAATCACTTCCTAGTAACTTCTTTCTCCCTTCATCAATTTCTATTGCTTCTATTTTATAACCTAGATATAATTGTCTATGAAACTCAAGGCCCCTTTCCCCTAATTCCCTTATTGATGCATGCTAATACTTGTTTATGGTTTGTGGCTGTATGGGTATCTCTGGTTTTGGGGAATTAGAGTATAATCATGATCTAGGTATAACATATGAAGTCTTTGGATCCAAAAATCTTATGGGTTCTTTGGGTGATGAATTTTTTATATTGGATAATTATTGATTTGATTAGTTTGATAAAGGGTCTTAACTGAAGAAATTGAATTGCTATTTAGCTGCCAATATATGATTTTCCTACTATAATATTATTTTTTGCTGGGTAAAACCTTGTTGCTTGCTTGTTTTTCATCAATAGCATTCATTTTTCTAGTTTAGTTTGAGCATATAGCTGAAACAGAGAATTTGTGGTAAAGGCTTGAGTTTGAGTCTCCTGCACCTTCATAATCTTTAAATCTTGTTAATCTAATTGCTGGAACATTGTTTATGGATCTTTTGAATACCATCTAGTAGAACTTCCTCCAAAGCAAAAGCCATTAGATTGGTTCTTAGCAATAGAAATAGCATTAGGAGCTGCTAAAGGTCTTAAAGTTCAATCTTTAAATCATATTTGCACTTTTTATTTTAAAATTTTGAAAAAAAAATAAAAACTCTCATGGAATGGTTTGCTAGCTTTAGAAATAATGAACTCTACTAGCTCGAGGCCATGCATGAGAGCCCTTTTGCATCAAATTTTAGAAGTTCCTTATCTACATGATCAGAAAGTTCAGGCAAGACCACAACACTAAAAGATCTAATTTTTATGTTGGTGATCCTAATTAATCTAATAAAAATTACATCATTAATCATTATGATACTTCTTTTTTTTTCTTTTTCTAATAATTAATTTGAATGAAAAGAATCGGCCATCATCTGTGCATGATTTGAAGGTGGAAGTAAATAAGTTGCCTAAGAAATTAAAATGCTACAGATTTAGAAAGGGTAAATCAAATAATTATTAGAAAAAGAATCCAAAAGAAGAAAGGAAATTAAATCACTATAACTAATTATGGTGGATTTGTCTTATAGAAACCATATCTGACAAAAGAAATAAATGAATGAAATCATGAAAACATGGGAACAGAGAATATGGAATTAGAAATATGAAACCATTATTAAATTAATCCTTAATCTTTTTCTTTTAATTAGCATTTTAAGTGTGAGCTTGTACAGGAAAAAAGTTGTAAATTCTGAAAGAGAATATTTTAAAACTGATTATTTCAATTTGCTATTTTGCTACTTTGTGCTTCTTTGTTATCATTAATCAAATGTCAAAAGGTTAGAGTTTATTGGCCACATACTCCACACTGTATACCATTCAAAAAAATAAAATTACTTTGTCTAGATAAACAATTAATTAGGCATTACAAAATAAAATTTCTTTGTTAACATAAAGTGATAGCAATTTATTTCTTTCTTTATTTTGTTTTACAACACCACAATATGTTAAATTTATGAGAATATTAATTTTTCCTAGTAAAATTTTGTATCTTTTGTTCCTTAATCAAATACCCTCATCGTATGTTCTTTGCTTTTGTTACCTTCTTTTACCTTTCTAATCTTTGGCATTGTCTTTATCTTCCTTTTTTATTTGTATTCCTTTTATTATTTGCATTTGGGACATTCAAACTTAGGATCTATTCCTTGATTAAATTAATGCCATACTGGAGAAAGACATTGGCATAGTGAAACGCTTAGAGTTGGTTCCTGTATTAAATTAATGTATATTACATATTCTTTAAAGTTAATTTTATATAAATCCAGTAACTTATATAATTGCAGTGACTTAAGTAATAGGAAATGGCCCATTAGCCTAAGTTTAAATGCTATGTGTTATATAAATGGAATTATTAATTACTATATAAATCCATATTGCTTGCTTAATTGTTAGATTTATTTGTTTTTTGATGACTTTTTTATTTTACTTAAAGTTGATTGTTTATTTTGTGAAATATGCACAGAAATGGCTCGTTTTGGTATGTCACTACAAAGGAAGAGACAAGTGCAACAACTCCATTTCATGATTATTATGATTTACATTGTTGTAGTTGCTTATATGAAGTGGTATTTTATGCATATGCATAGACCTAGGCTAGAAAATAGAAAACTGATAAAAAAAAAAGGAATAGATTAGCTAATTTAAATGCCATAATTATAGAGAGTGATGTTGCATGTAAGAATGAAATTCGTGTGAATAGACATACTTTTTATGTTCTTTGTGAGATGTTAAGAGATGTTGGAGGATTGAAACAAACTCGAAATATGGAGCTGGAGGAGATAGTTAGAATGTTTGTATACACATTAGCTCACCATAAAAAGAATAGAACAAATGCTAATTATTTTATTAGGAGTGGAGAAATTGTGAGTAAACAATTCAATCTTTGTCTTGGAGTTGGAGGAGATAGTTAGAATGTTTTTATACACATTAGCTCACCATAAAAAGAATAGAACAAATGCTAATTATTTTATTAGGAGTGGAGAAACTGTGAGTAAACAATTCAATCTTTGTCTTAAAACTGTCTTGAAATTGCATTCTGAGTTACTGAAAAGGCCTACACCCTTAATGGATAACTGCACGGATGATAGGCGGGGATGTTTCAAGGTACATATATATGTCTTAAGTCATTGAATGATCATCACAAGTCCTTGATCAACTTAATGATTTTTTTTTTCAATTTAATCCTTTTTTTTTTGGTAGAATTGCTTAGGAGCATTAGATGGGACATTTATTAGCGTGTCTGTAAAATCTGATAAAAGACCAAAATATAGAACAAGAAAGGGCAATCTTGCAATGAATGTTTTAGGAGTTTGTTCACCCGACATGCAATTTATTTACGTGTTACTTGGATGGGAGGGCTCAACACATGATGGTCGTGTCCTTCGAGATGCTATTTCTAGGCCAAATGGTTTAAAGGTACCTCAAGGTAAATATAATTAATAATAAAATATATAGTTTCTTTAAAAATTTTAAATTTGAATTATATATTGTATAATTTGACATCATTTTATACATTTTAAGGTTGCTATTACTTGGCTAATGCTGGCTACACTAATTACAAGGGATTTCTCACCCCTTATAGAGGCCAACATTATCATCTTAATGAATGGTGAAAGACAACCACAAACAGCAGAGGAGTATTTCAACATGAAACACTCCAAAGCTAGAAATGTCATAGAGAGATATTTTGGTTTACTTAAAGGACGATGGTCAATCCTTAGGAGTCCTTCATTCTATCCAATACGAACTCAAGGACGTATTGTTATGGCATGTTGTTTATTACATAATTTAATAAGAAGATTCATGCCAACAGATATGGAAGAGGAAATTCTTGATGATGAAGATGAAGAGGAAGAAAGTATCAATAATGAAGTTGAGTTCATCAACACAATTCAAACATCTGACCATTGGACAAATTTTAGGAATTCCTTAGCCCAACAAATATTCAATAATTTTAGAGCTCATTCTATTAGACATTGAATTTATGATGAACCATTTTATTATTATTTGATTATTGTAGTGTGTTATTTTAAAGACTTGAGATTGGTATATCATTGTAATTGTGGTGTGTTTTTTTTTTTCTAGACTTGTGATAACTTTTCAATGTATCAATCAAAACTATTGTCATTTTGCTAATATTTATCTAACATAAGTGCATATATGTATGTATATTTATTTTATCATTTTTTATAGGATGGATTTTGTTGAAAGTAGCCAAGTTACTCGTGGCAGAGGTAAGAACAAGAGAATATGGACAAGTGAAAAGGATAATGCCTTGGTGGAAGCATTACAGGAGGTGGCTACAGATCCAAAATGGAAGAAGGAAAATGGATGGAAGAATGGCTATCTACTTCGGGTTGAGGAACTGATTAATGCAAAACTACTTAATTCTGGTTTGAAGGCTAGTCCTCATAATGATTCTAGGTGGAAAATCTTGAAAGCAAAATGTAATGTAATGGCAGATATGTTGAACAAATCTGGATTTGGTTGGGATGAAACAAGGAAAATGATACAATGCGAGAAGAGTGTTTATGATGAATGGTGCAAGGTAAGATTAGTACATTATGAAAGAACTTTTTAAGTTTTTTTTTTTTTTTTTTGCAAAATGTTGTATATGTGAAATTTAATCGTATATACTTTTATATTTTTTTTTTTTCATGTTAATAGAGCCATAATGAAGCCAAAGGATTATGGAATGTAGTATTTCCTTTATTTGATATGATTGGAGAGTTGGTGGGAAGGGACAGGGCAACTAGAAAAGGTGTTGAGACTTTTGTTGATGCCATAGAGAACATGGAAAAAGAAATGACAGTTGACCTTGACAAAGATGACTTGTTTGAAGATATGACTGGAAATCATTCAGTAAGTCAACCTACATCTCATTCTACCTCCAAAAGGCCAAAGCACCACAAAAATTCTAAAGAAACGAAATTAAAAGGTTCACATGATGATGACATGCTTGCTAATTTCAACATGTTTATAGAACAAATGAATACACACTTGGGTGTTATTGCAAATGTGTAGGTAGATCAATATGCAATCGAGAAAGAAATAGCATATGAGAATAAAAGGGTGACTGAGCAAAAGAAAATGGTGGTGAATGAATTGCTTGAAATTGAAGGTTTGACTAAAACTGAAGTTATGTATGCAGCTGTTATTCTCAAAGCTGAGCAGCATAAGCGTGAAGTATTTTATGAACTCCCTACTAATTTAAGAAAGCAATTCATCATCAATCTTCTTAGTGAGTGCACTTAAGAGATATTCCTCCTACATGATAGCTGAAATCAAAGCACCTTGTATTTTGTTAAGTTACCATGCTTAAAAATTTATCAAGCTTTTTGTTATGGATATTGTGTCAAACTTTGGATAGTTTGTTAAACTTGTCATGGATATATTTTGTTAGACAATTATCATGGTTTCTTTTTGTTATATTAGAATGATAATATTAGTTTAGAATAATATTATTTAGCACTTATTTTTATCTTATTTTATTTGAATGATGAGATTTAATCATTTAAATTAAACTATTATTTAAAAATTATGAAAATTTTACAACAATTTTCATTCAGGTGCAAAATAATTTTAATTCTGATTCCATTGTTTTTATGCGCAAACCAAACAACTTGAAAAGGAATCTGATTCTGATTCTGCAGTGAACCAAACATAAATAAAAACACATCATTCCGTTTCCTATTCCCTTCGATTCTTATTCTGATTTCGATTTCAATTCTAATATGCGAACCAAATGGGCCCTAAATATATGCCAGAAAACCCCAAATCCAAAGTCTTGGAGAGGAATTATGTTATTTAGAATGTAATTGTGTAATTCTTTTGGAGGAAATTGTTGAAGGTTTGGATGATTCACAAAGACATAATGAAGAATGGAGGGCTTGTTGGAGATTTAAACATCTTTGTTTGAGAATCAGTAGGTGGACAACTTACAAGTAAGGCATAAAGGAAGTCTTCGACTTCTTGAAAGAAGTTGCAGTAGAGCCTAATCAAGAATATGATTTTGAATGAAAGGTATATGAAAAAGGCAGAGAGAAAGAATGTAGCATTTCTTCCTGTCAAGGGTTCGGTGAAAGAAAAATTAAAGAATCCAAAATCAAATTGAAACCCTTAAATCAAGATGACAATGGTAATGTTGTTATCATTGAATCTATTGCAATTCTTGAGAAAATATTTAGGGTACCATTAAAATTTTTGGGTTTGCACAAGTCATTCATGAACTTGATTCTTTTGTTGTTGAGATTCTCTGAAATATTCTCAATAAGAGGAAAAACAGGAGAGTTATGGCAATTGTGAGGATTGTACGGAAGCTGCAATATTTAGCAAACTATGTTCGTGAGTTCTGCTTTTGTAATTCTATAATTCTTGTACAAGAGAAATGGGAGATATTAGGAAGGTAGAGAAAAAGAGAGAGAATATGATGTTTGCAGAAATGCTAAGTTGATGCACAATTCCTATTATCATAGCCTCAAGTTGCTCATTGTCAAATCAAGTCTGCTAGTATTCTTTACCAAGAGTATGCAAGCATAGCCATTTGTTGTGTCCACAACAAACTCAATATTCAAAACAACTACAAGAAACTTTTGATTCAAGTGACGAGTATTCAAGATTCCAAATGGGTAGAGTTTCCTTCATTCTACAACCTCCAATTTTCATTCCTGAGGACAAGAATGATTTCAAAGGGAAATGTATTATAGTTGCTACATTCATTAAGAAATGTATTTGGATTTTTTTTTATTTAGAGTAGGTACGAATTTTGTGTGCATGTAGTAGTAGTGTGTGGTGACGTAGTAATTTGATTGATTTGTGAGTGGATTTTTCTAATAATAAATTTATTTTGTAGAGTAAATTTTTATTAAATAACTTTAAATTTTACGTTTTTAGATTTTGTGAATTATTTTAATCACAATTACAATGAAATTTTTTGTCAGAAAGTTATCACCAGTCAGGGCGGAACCGGAAAATTTTTATGGAGTGGGCCAAGCTAAGCACATCAATGAAGTTTGAAAAAGGGGAATACAATTGCCGAGATGCTATGGATCCACATACTAAGGGCCCGTTTTGTTTTAACAAAGTCTGCAAGCCAGATTTTTATAGGAGTGAAACCCTGTAAAAAAAAAATTTCGGAGGTAAAAGGAAAGGCGTTTTAGACGTGGTGGTGGTGTGGCCTACAAACTGAGCAGAGGGAGGGTAGCTAACAGATTAGTGTGTGAAAACGACCTCAAACTGTTCGATGAAATTCCTGAACGAGTTCCTGTATCGCCAGGCCATGCCTAGCTAATGGGCCTGGTAGAAACTGCAGTTTTAACCAAGAAAACCAGAATTGCATATGTTCAGGTTATGTTCTCATCAACATGAATTGCTTTCTGTACTATTTACATTCTAGAAACAATAATAGAGAAAAATGTTAATAAAAAAAAGATGGAAAAAAAATGTGCCTATTGAGAAGCAACTGAGGAGAAGGAAGAACAAGATGATGAAGAAGATAGGGGTGGTGAGTGATAACAAGTACATTTCAGGTCATGAATGGCCCGTTTCCTTGTGAGATCGAGTTTTGTACAGAAAACACAGAACCGTCCTTCAAGATCATCTTCACTTTCCTCATAGTCAGCATCTGTGCTATCTTCTTCAAAATTTTCCTCAGCTGCAATTCTCCAATCATTACTTGTGTAGTACACCAATCCCAACATTGGAAGAAGAACCATCAGAATTTTATCTATACGATCATCATACCATTTGTTTAACTTCTTCCAGAACATTAAAGGTGCAACAACAGCTGCTGCTCCTACCCCAAACCCCATGCCAGGGACTATGAACTGCCAATCAACTCCATTCCTTTTTTTGATGGTTTGTCCAGCGGGTGCTAATGAATTGGTATGTGAGCAAGATTTTGACAACTGAGGCCCACATAATCCTTTATTACCTCCGAATGAAATGTTCTCAAATGTGAGGAATTGATTACCTGTTGGGATGTTTCCTACCAACTGATTGTATGAGACATTCAGAAATGAAAGGAATGTTAAGCCTACAAGCTCCTGAGGAATTGTTCCACTCAACTGATTAACTGAGAGGTCTAAGGACTCAAGCTGTGATAAGTTGCCTAAAAATGGTGGAATTCGACCAGCGAGTGCATTGTGGGACAAGTTGAGAACATAGAGAGCATTAAAATTGCCAATGACATCTGGGATTGGCCCTACAAAATGGTTGTCAGAGAAGTCAATGGACGTGAAAATTGTTAGGATCTTCAACAGCTCCAACTGGAGACCTTTGATTGTAACTGTTATTGAATCTTGATAATACAGTCCACTGAGGCTTAGGGCCTCGAAACTAAGGTGACCATCTGTTTCATTTCCATTTCTTTTCATTGCCTCCCACGTATTCAAGCATCCATTTGGTAGAATATAACCAAAATTGTTGGAGGCTAGATCGACAATCTGAAGTTTTGGCCAAGGACCATGGTTGTTTGGACATCCAATCTTGCCATGAAAGTTGTTCTTCCGTAGAATAAGGACTCGCAAACTGG
Source organism: Hevea brasiliensis (assembly GCF_030052815.1). Classification (NCBI taxonomy): domain Eukaryota; kingdom Viridiplantae; phylum Streptophyta; class Magnoliopsida; order Malpighiales; family Euphorbiaceae; genus Hevea; species Hevea brasiliensis. Next base: position 99,981,289 of record NC_079495.1, on the reverse strand, counting down.
ATATGTTCTTCAAAAGGCATGGAAATATGTCATTCATTTTATTGTTCCCAAGGTCTAAAACCTCTAACGTAGTGCAATTAGCAAGGGATTTTGGAAGCTTCCCCTCTAATAGATTTCCATTCAGATATAGAGTCTTTAATTCACAGGTACTTGGAAATTTATCTGGAATGCTGCCTCTGAATTTGTTCCTTCCTAAATTTAAAACACCAAGAGTCTTACTTCTCTCCATTAAACAGGGTGGTATTGTGCCACTCAAACTGTTGTTGGACAGATCAAGAACTTGTAGATAACTAGCATTGCATATTGATTCAGGAATAACTCCTACGATGCCATTGTTTGAAAGAGAAAAGAAAATGGTGAAGGAGAGAGACTTACCAATGTTAGGTGGTATGGAAGAAAAGTTATTGTTTGAGCAATCCACATAGGTAACAGATGGCGGAGGAAGTGGAACATTCCCTTGGAGCACGTTATTGTGCAGGTCCAATACAGCAAGACTAGTAGGGAGAGAAAGAGGTTCTGGTAGACTCATCAGCAGATTCTGTGAAAGATTCAGATAGAGGAGAGTGTCAAAACCAACTTCTCCAATCCATCGAGGTACTTTTCCATTAATTTGGTTATCTGACAGGTCTAAATAGACTAGTTTTGACTGATTTCTTAGATAAGGAAATACTTTTAGATTGCAAGAAGCCAGTTTTATTGTGGTCATCTGCGGAAGGGAATACAATGTGAAATTTGCAATCACTGTCAACTTGTTGTGTGAAAGATTAAGCGTGGCAAGTTTATGAAGCTTCTGAATCCAACCTAGCTTTATAGTGCCACTGAACTTGTTGGAGGAAAGTAAGAGGACGTTGAGTCTGCTGATATTAAATACCCAACGGGGAATATGCCCTTCTAGTTTGTTGCTACTCAAATCCAGGGTATCCAAAGAAGAAGAAGATGCGCCTGAGATGTTAGGAAATTGACCTGTAAATTGGTTGAAAGAAAGCTGAATCTTCTGCAGTGATGGGATTGCGAACAAAGATGACGGAATGTCCCCATTAAGTGAATTATACCTCAAGTCGACATAGGTAAGATTCAGAAGGCCTGCCCATTGAGTGGATGATATCTCACCAGACAATTGATTGTAAGAAAAATCTATATACATGAGTTTCTTGGACCTGCCCAATGATGGGATTGGACCACTGAATATGTTGGATGAGAAGTCTAAATGGACAAGTTCAGTGAGATTCGCTATTGAAGTAGGAATCAATCCACTGAAGTTGCAAGCTTCAAGCCCTATTTTTGACAGATTCTTAAGTGTACCGATGGAATCTGGTAGTGCCCCTGAAAAATTTGTGTAGCTGAGCACCAAGGTCTTAAGAGAGGCATTCTGCAAATGATCTGGCATGTATCCCCTAAGTTCTTGATTGTAAGATAAGTCAAGAATCTCTAGTGTTGATACCTGGAATACTTTTGGAGGAAATGTTCCTCGCAAATTGCAATAGGTGAGAAGTAAGATCCTCAAATTGGAGAAATTTGCGAAGAATTCTGGAACTGGGGCAGATAAATTGTTACGGCCCATACTAATTACTGAGAGAGACTGAAGCTTTGCAAGGGAAGGATCAATAGGGCCCGAAAGAGAACAGTTGGACAAGCTCAACACTTGCAGATTAGGCAGAGAAGACGATAAGGCCTGACACCACTCATTCCCATTTGCAGATATATTTACACCGTCAAGACGAAGTTCTCTCAGCTGTTTAAGACTTTGAACCAGTGTTGCCAAATTTGGTTTCTCAAGTTTCAGTGATCGAACTCCAAGGTAGTAGAGCATTGAAAGATCAAGAGTCACCAATTTTGTTATGTTTGAAATTTCAATTGGAATTTGACCCATAAATCCAGCGTTGGACAAGTTGAGGGAAATCAAACGAGTGAGGTTGGCAAATCCAGCGGGAAAACTTGTGTTGAAGTTGTTGAAAGACAAATCTAGATTCTGGAGATATTGAAGGCTGAAGATTGCATCTGATTTGTCAATTCCGCTAGAAATTGATTCGTTGCTCAAATTGAGGCCAGTAACATAACCAAGACCACCCTTATCGCAGGTTACACCAGCCCACCCACAGCAATCTGCGTTGTAATTCCATGCCACCAGTTTTGTAGACTTGGATTGATTGAATATGAGAGTGTTCTTCAATTCGACCAACAAGGATTTCTGATCGGTCTGGCATACGCCAGAAGCCAAAGCTACAGGGACACCAAAGAGCAGTGTTAAAAGAGGCAGCAATGGAAACCATAAGGATAAAGGAATTTTCATTTGGTGTTTGGGTTATGAAAAGTAAACAAGCGAGAATTTTTTTTTGGTTTGTTGGGTTTAAGTGGTGGCAAGGGACGGCTATGAAAATTTGTTGGACGCGTAACGTAACGCGTTGCTGCCGTCAGCCTGTCCTCGTAGACTTTGTAGGCTTGTTAGTTACGGAAGACTATGAAAATTCAAACCAAACCAGCAAACATGGCCTTCCATCTTTGTTCTTAAAATTGGTATTGGCAGATGCTGCGTGGTGATTGCACGGAGGTGGATCATGCGATGTCGGATGGCAACATTTCCTTTTCTCTCATATTTTTAATTTATTATAATCAAACTAATTAATAATTAATAATTAATAAAAAAATATTTTATTTTTACAAAAATTTAACTTATTAAATTTATTCATAAAATTATTAATTATATTTCTATTTATTATTAATTAATTATGATTACATTAATTTTATTAAATTTTAATTTTATAAAATTTAGAAATAAAGTTAAATTTTATAGCAAAATATTATTTTTACAAAAAAATTAATTTTAAAATTAATATTTGATTTGAAAATTAAATAAATAAATTTAAAATTAATTCTTAAAAAAAATATTAATCTAAAAATTAAATTTAAAATTTATTATAAATTGCTTAATTTGACTACTTACTTTAACTTCTTAATTTAAAATATATTTTTTAATTTATAAGTCAATTTAAAAATATATAATTTATTATTTGATGAAACTATTTAAAATTATTTTTTTTAAATAGTTTAAGTGTTTGATTAAAATGTATTTAAAAGTAATTTAATTTATTAAAATTATAAAAATATATATATATAATTGAGTATTGTAGTTGTTAAAACGAGGATAGTATTAATTTTTTTAAAAATTATTGAATAATATACAATTTTTTATTTATAAAAAGTGTAGTTTAAACAAAATACCTTATTATGACTTTTATTAATTTTAAATAATTTTTAATTTATAAATAAAATTAAATTATAATCTAATAAGCAAAATTAAATAATAAACTATTTATACTTTTTTATTTATAAATAAATTTAATTAATTTATAAATTAAATCAAACAGTCTTGAAGTATGAATCAGTAAATAATTAAGTAAATATTTAAGGGAAAAATAAAGAAAGAGTGGATACCAAGAAAAAGAATGAATAAAGCACCAAGGCCAGAAAACTACTAAAATGATAAATGGATAAAACATACAACTATGTGCTTGTTTGGCATTAAACTTAGAGGGCTCAAAATGTTTGTATGACTAAAAATATTATTTTATATATTTTAAAAATATATATTTTGAAAAAAATTATTTTATTATTTTAATATTTTTATAATTAAAATTTATTAAATTGAATTTAAAATTATTTTTAATATTTTTTAATTAATATATTAATTAAAACTTATTCTTTTGTTGGATAACTACCAAAAGAAAGGTTTATAAACTACTAAAATTAATAGTTTATTCTTTACAATTAACTACTAAAAGAATGGTTTATAAATATTTTGATATAATAATTCATCAATCATATTTTAAATGAAAATGTTTTTATCAATTATAATAATTAAAAAAATCTTAAAATACGATTCGAATAATGATTTATTCATCAATCTTATAAATTAATATATATTATTTGATTAAACATATTAAAAATTTATAGATTGATTGAATTTTCAATGGAACATTAATGAGTATAGAAAATGAGATGGCTTGGCGTCCTTTCAACTTCACAGTGAGCCAGATTGAATCCACATGGACTAATAAATACGGCAACTTCTGACGTCCGGATTAGGTTTAGGTGGGTTTGCACCTAGCAGCTCACTGGTTGATTAACAACAAATGACCAAGTCAAAATCTACTCTTGTAATAAACACGAAAGCCAGTCGTTGTTCTTGCTTTGTAATGATCTCGTTTGACTCAACTCACACCTTCATTCGCAGTCTTTCTTGCACCACTCCATGGTTTATTTTTTCATATTGAATAATCAAAGCACCACTTTTCACCTATTTTATATATAATTTTATTATATATTATTTTTTAAATTTATAACAAACTGAATTTAATAGTTATTCTGATGAAAATGGTCCCATTTCTGAACCCCACCTCTCAACTTGTATCCGTTTTAGTTGTCACATTTATTAAAGTTTATTCCCTTGCCTATATGCTACGTCCAATTTATTTCAAAGGTTAATAATTTCTTAAATTAAATATTTTTAATAACAAAGTTAGGTTTTTTCAACTTTGTCATTTTCAAGTTTCGTGACTTCGAATCAATTTAATGACTTCAACTTTTCTATGGCTTTATAAATGAGAAATTTTTATCTAAACCTTATTTATTATAAATTTAAAATACAAACATGTAAGATCCATGTATTTAATAAGTAGATCCCACTATATATCTTATATCTTGAGTTCATCATAAATCGAGTTTAAACCTGGTTTATTATAAATCAAACGCACAAACATGTGAGATCCACTTATTTAATAAGTAAATTTCATCATACATCTTATATCTGAGTTCATAATAAATCGAATTTAAGCAAAAAAGATCCTAAATGATATAAAGAGTAATAACCTCTAACCCTAGCTACCCTTAGCTTTCTCCCCGTAATTTTACAACAAAATTCTGTAATTTTTAGCTTAAAATTAAGGAAGTGTTTAGTACGAAGTTAACAAAAGGTAATTGTTATCCTTATAATATTTAACCTTCATTAATATTATTTAGATATTTAAAAGAGAATATGTTAATTTTTTACCTGATTAATATTTATACTTTTTTAAGAGGTTAAATGTTAATTTTGAGAGTAGATTAATAATTACCTTACTTAGAGGTTAAAACTTATAAGAATAACATTTAACTTCTAATTTTTTTACTTTTTACCAAACATACCCTAAGTAACAACTTACGCACCCAATTATTTAACTGCTATTTGCCATATGAATACGATCAAGGAAAAATTAACAAATTCTGAAATCTGAATTATAATTCCTAGGAATTACTGAACGTGATGGTTCTCGAGATTGGAATTTTGGTAGTAAAGTTCTAGAGAAAAAGCAGCGTATGAAACAAAGAGAGAAGGGAAATCTGTCAAGGTGAGATGATATGTAGTTTAAGTCCCGCATTGTCTGCCATAAATTGTTGAATTTTAATCGAGGATGATAATTGATGTCGAAAACTCAAAATGAAATGAAAACCAAATTAAGAACATTTCATTATTTCATTTTCTGAATAATTTATTATGACAGTCACATGAATCTAATCTATAGTACATGTAATCACATAAATATAATATAAAATGAGAAAATAAAGGTTATTTTTCCGTAATAAAGACTATATTTGATTCAATAAATTTCACAAAATTTTAAAAATTTTAATTAAATTTCATATTTTATATATTTAGTTTGAAAAAAAAATTAAGTTCATAAAATTAATTTAGTTATAACTAAAATCAATTTCTATTAAATTTGATGAAATTTAAAATAAATTCCATAAATTAGCACAATAATTTTTTTGAAATAAATTGTCTATATATTATTCATAAATTCATTCTCATTTAAACTCAAATTTATATTAGATACATCACACACACATATATATAAATATATATTATTCAATTGAATTTTATATTTTAACTTTATATCATATCAATAAATAAAACTCATTTTTAAATAAATTTTAGATTTGTAATTGTTTTAAACTAATTATTATGTAATCTATGTGATTTAATTATAAAGTTTATATACACATATAAGATATGATATTTTCTAGTGTGATGAAAATAATAATTTATAAAATATACAATATTTATGGTAATTTGCACTATGCAGATTGCCTAACAAGATCAGTGGTTGACTTTTTGCACTACAGACTATTCAAAATCGGTTCTAATTCAAACTCATGAAAAAATATTTAAAATTTAAGTCACATCATAAATTATTACAATAACAAATTTTTTTAAAAAAAAAATTCATTATCAAAGACCTTTAAGTCGCTTGAATACTAAATTTAATTTTAATAGACAAAAATTACCCAAAAATATTTTAAACATAAATATATATATATATATATATATATATATAAAAAATCCCAAATGCTATTACTTCCTCGAAATGTATTCTCCTTTACCTGGTACAAGAGTTCCTCGGCGAAAAGAATGGCCGATACAACACTATTTATATATATAAAAAAAAATCATAAAAATGAAGTATATTCCCTTACCTATCTGCTACGTCCATTTTATTTCAAATGTTAATAACTTCTTAAATTAAATATTTTTAATGACAAAGTTAGGTCATTTTCAACATTCTCATTTTTCAAGTTCGCGACTTTGAATCAATTTAATAACTTCAGCGTTTCTGTGACTTTATAACCCACCAATTTAATTCAATAAAAATCTTTTGTTTAAATCTGATTTACCATAAATTCAAAATACAAGTACGTAAGATTTACTCATTTAATAGGTTAGTCTCATCATACATCTTATATCTTTAGTTCATGATAAATCGAGTTTAATTCTTATTTATCATAAATTCAAATATATAAATATGTGAGATCCATATATTTAATAAGTAAATCCCACTATATATATTATATATGAGTTCATGATAAATTGAATTTAGGTAAAAAAAAGAGCCGAAACGATATAAAGAGTAATGACCTCTAACCCCAGCTACCCTTAGCTTTCTCCACATAATTTTACAATAAAATTATATAATTTTTAGAGTGTTTAATATGAGGTTAATAAGTATAATATTTAACTCTTAATTTTTTAATATTCTACCGAACATACCTAATTATTTAACTGCCATTTGCCATATGAATATGATAAAGGAAAAATTAACAAATTCTGAAATGTAAAATATAATTCCTAGGAATCACTGAATGTGATGATTCTCAATATTGGAATTTGGGTTGTCAAGTTCTAGAGAAAAAGTAGTGTGCGAGACAAAGAGAGAAGGGAAATTTGTCAAGGTGAGATGATATGCAGTGGAACTTTAAGTCCCGCTTTGTATGCCATAAATTGTTGAATTTTAATTGAGGATGATAATTGATATCGAAAATTCAAAATGAAATGAAAACCAAATTAAGAAAATTTCATTTTTTCATTTTAGAAATAATTTATTATAACAGTCACACAAATTTAATATAGAATATGCACAATCAAATCAATACTTTACAATTAGGGAATTGACCCTGCAAACGTAGTTATTAATAATTTTAATATATAAATAGAATATAAATAAATTTTAATTTTAATATGTAAAAATAATTTTTAAATTTATTATTAATTAATCCAACAAAAAGTGATTTAGTTTAAATTTGATTTAGTTTAAATCCAACAGCAATTTCTATAATAAATTTGATTTAGTTTAAATCCAACAAAAAAAAAGAAAAAAAAAAAGAAGAAAATTTCATCCTAATTCACTGAAAATCTGAAGAAGAAAGAAGAAGAAGACTAGATTCAAAAGATATTGGAAAATCCTTAAGTTGACTGACTCATCATGATGCTTTGCAAATTTTCCATGTGAAAACTTGACTAACAAATCAATTATTTACTGTTTTATTTCCACTTTGTTCTCTCATTTATAAGATAAGAATTACTTCTATCATCTAAAAGTGATTGTTGGCAAAGTGAAAATATACTTTGATTTTAAGAAAGTAATCATAAAATCCTTACCCATTCAGTTTCCACAACCGATTCGATTGATTTTTTATTTTAGTGTTCCAAACATGTTTCGTACAAAACATCAATCTTCGGTCATAATATATCTTTACAACCGTAAAAATATATCTTAAATCTGAAATAAAGATTAAAGTTTTAAAAACAAAAATGTGAAATTAATTGGTGCCAGAAAAAATGACAAAGTGGGTCCATGAAAATTAATTGAGAGCAACTTATCTGCTTGCTCATGAACGGCACGATCTGTGGAGAGTCCATAGAAAATAATCATGGACTTGCGAGTTATGGAAGTCCTTTTCTTCCTCTTTGAAAATTCTCGCCTAAAATCGACGTAATACACGTTAAATTAATAAATAAATATATAATTTGTTTCAAATAAATAAATATTTAATAATTAAAATATATAATAATTATTTATTAATTAAATATAAATTTTCTTTTTTCTTTTACTAGATTAATAGAGTATTAGCGCGTGTAAAACTATCCTCACTTGAATCTTTAATAAAAATGGCAGAAAGTAAGATAGTAATAAAATCTAAAATTTAATTAGAATTTATCTCTTAATTGCTATTATTATTTATTGCAAATTTAATTATTACTATCAAACTTATTTAATTATATATAAAGAAAATTACAATTTAACACACACTAGAAGCATATCAACCACACTAAAGATAAACCTTTAGGAAAGCAAATCTTCATTTATGGCTAAAATGCTGTGGGAAATTGAAGATGATGCAAGGCTATCTTGCCTTTGCTTGACCACCAGGAAACATGAGCTAATGGCAAATTCTCTGCCTGCCTTGATCCTTTAGCCAAACTTATTTATAAGTAAAAAAAATATAAAGAAAAAATTATAAATATAACTTATTTATTTATTTTAAAATTATTTTTTTATCTAGTAAAAAATTATGTGATCCTAATAATTTTTAAAATACCAACATTACTTTTATCTTGACAATTCTAATACTCAATTACATATTTTTTTTATTTAATAAATTAAGTTATTTTTTTAGTTATTTAAAAATAATTTTTAAATTTAAATAGTTTTAATAAATAATCTATTAGAATCAAATTAAATTGAGATTAAGAGTTTAGATAAAATAGAAATTTAATAAAATTTAAATTAAGAAATTTAGTTTTAGTTAACTTATAAAATTGTTACCTGAAGACATCTTAAATTTTTTTTTTTCTCAACTAATCTTTACATTGTTTATCGGTCATATTTTGAGCGCCTGAATTTTTCTAAGATAAATCTATCCTTTTTTTTTATATAAAAACGTAAATTTAGTAATGATAACAAAGTTTTAAGCATTATAAATAATTACAGGAAAGAAAAAAAAAACCCTACTTTTATAGATTAGATATAAAACATACTATTATAAATAATAAAATTTACTGATTTTTTAATATAATAATATTAGATTTTTCTGCTATTATCTTAATAATAGATATAAATCTTTCAAATATTTATTTGTCTTTTGTTTGATTTGGACAACAAAATGATTTTCTGGTTTTTTCATACCTGGACTATTTTTCTAGGAACTTGATGTACGTAACTCAGAGTTTCAGCCATTATGCGTAAATAAAGGAATAGGCCGTACTAACAGGTTTCATGATAAAAGATCTATATCTGTAAATTAAGATATAAATCTCCAATAAAATAAAACTAATTATCATATTTTCATTTATAATAACTAAAAAATAAACCCTCACCAAAGAATGAATAACTATAAAAATTGAGAGAAATAAATTCAAAATATAATAAGAAGAATAGATGGGAGAATAAATTTTTTTTTTTTTATCACTTCAGCAGAGGACTGAGAGTTATTAAAATAAAACAACAAAAAAAAAACACTAAAATACAAAAAAAAGGAAGAAAAAAATATCTAAAGGAGGGAAAGAGGAGTTGTCACCAACATGAAACAACCCAGATCTAATCATGAGTTGAGAGAGTTTTTATAGAGAAAAAAAATTCTAAGATAAATTTTAGTACAATATTTATCAACAATTTAATTTTTAAAAAATCATAATTAAATATAAAGATTTATATTTATCTATGATACTTTGGGATCCCACAACAGATGTGGAGTAAGCGTGGATAGTGCTTATATGGGATGAAAAGTCTTGATAAAATTGTATTATTTTATCAAGATGTCGTGTCTTGTCCCTTAGACTGTGTGTGTCTACATTTCGATAGAAAAAAGGAGACCTCGAGAGGGGTGAGCCGTAGGGGTAAGCATTCGGTTTAAATCGAACCGAATTAAATCATAAAAATTGAATTACATATTTTAGAAATCGAATCGAAATAGATAAAAAATCAAATCGAACTGAACTGCTCTATTTCGGTTCGATTCAATTCAAACCGATCGGTTTTAATTTTTGATTGATTTTTTAATTTAGACTTAATTTTTAAGTTATTTGATCTAATTTTGATTTTGGTTTGAACCGAATAACAATTAATCAATGAAATTAAACAATATATATATATATATATATATATATATATATATATATATATAATTCATAAATTCTCCATAAAAATTAATCAATTCAAAAATTGATTCAGTTCGATTTGATTCGATTTGAATATATAAAATTATTATTCGGTTCAGTTCGGTTTAATCGATTTTTTCTCTTCAAAAACGAATCGAACCGAAATAACTATAATTTTTATAATATAAAACCGAACATAATCGATTGAATTCTAAAACTGAACCGATTGAACCGAATTGACTCAGTTCAGTTTGATTTTTCGATTTAAACCGAAATCTGCTCACCCCTAATGAGCCGAATGTGTCTCAGTGTGATCCTAGTTGAGGTCCGTAAGTGTGGGCTTATTCAGAGGCTGATCCTTTGGAATCCCACATCAGAAATGGAGTGTGTTTGCGTAATGCTTATATGAGATGAGAGGTTTTAGTGATGTCTAATCTTATCCCTAAACACTGTGTGTGTCTATCTTTTTCTGATAAAAAAAAATATTTATATCTATATTATATATAGTAAGAAGAGAGAGACATTAACTTTGTAAAAAATATTATTCATGATTTATATCATTCATAAAATTATCAATAAAGACTACTATCACATATTTATAGCGACAGATACATTTACAGAGTCTATGCAAAAAAAGTCTTGGACTTGCGAGTCAATAATTATTTATTAATAAATAAATATTTAATAATTAAAATATTTAATAATTATTTATTAATTAAATGTAAAATATTTAATATTTATTTATTCTTTTACAACTCAACGGATGATCAAACCACGAGTTCAATAGAGTATTAATGCGTGTCAAACTATCCTCGCACTTGAAGCTTTTATAAGAACGGCAGCAAGTAGGATAATAATAAAGTTTAAAATAATTAAATTTGGATTTATTTAATATTATTATTTAAATTTATTCCAAACGAATAAAATTCGTCTATTACTATTATTATTTATTAATAATTATATTTTAAATTTAATACCCATAAAAATATTTAAATTATATTTTAAATATAATATTTTAAATTCATAAATAAAAATATAAAATATATATTTTTATAAATTAATAATTTTTATAAATGAATTTGAATAAGTGAAGCTTAAATTTAACCTAAATATTAATTATCGGATTCAAATTTCCAAATCTAATAATATATTATTTAAATTTAACTTATTAAAATTAAATTAAATTAAATTAAACACTCAAAAATATTTCATCCATTCCCATTTCAATCCGCATTCACTACTTTCTTTAATGCTAAGTAACTAAATTTCAATATCACTTCAGCCGTAATTAAATGAAAAAGAAATAAACCATTTAAACATACACATATATATAGATCAAGAAAATTACAATTTAACGCACACAAAAGCATAACAACCACACTAAAGATCTTCAGGAAGGCAAATCTTCATTTATGGGTAAAATGCTGTGGGGAAGATGATGCAAGGCTATCTTACCTTTATATTGACGACCGGGAAACATGAACTAATCACAAATGCTCTGGCTGCCTTGATCCTTTTCTGAATTGCTAGCGTCTCCTACTCAAGTTCCTGATTCTATCACCTGGCTGAGGGAATATCTTGACAAGAAAACGATCAACGCGTTTGTAATACCATACTCTCCAACGAGTCCAGAACATTAGAGGCCCAACAGTAATTACTAAGCCGAAGATGTATCCAAATTCAACGCTCAGGTATTCCCAATTGATCGCTCGACCATGTCTCGGAGGAACTTGAATTATGTGGCTATTATGTGTGCAAGCTTTTGACAACTGAGGCCCACATAATCCTTCATTACCTCTGAATGAAGTGTTCTCAAATGTCAGGAATTGATTACCTGTTGGGATGCTTCCAACTAATTGATTGTTTGAGAGGTTCAAAAATGAAAGGAATGTTAGGGCTACAAGCTCCTGAGGAATTGTTCCATTCAACTGATTAACTGAGAGGTCTAAGGACTCAAGTTGTGCCAATTTGCCTAAAAATGGCGGAATTCGGCCAGTGAGAGCATTGTGTGACAAGTTGAGAGTATAGAGCGCACTGAATTGGCCAATAACGTCTGGTATTGGTCCTACAAAATGGTTGTAAGAGAAGTCAATGGACGTGAAAATAGTTAGGATCTTCACCAGCTCCATCTGCTGACCTTTGGTCGTAACTGTTACTGAATCTTGATAATACAGTCCACTGAGGCTTAGGGCCTCGAAACTAAGGTGACCATCTGTTTCATTTCCATTTCTTTTCATTGCCTCCCAGGTATTCAAGCATCTATTTGGTAGAATATCACCAAAATTGTTGGAGGCTAGATCGACAATCTGAAGTTTTGGCCAAGGACCATGGTTTTTTGGACATCCAATCTTGCCATGAAAGTTGTTCTTCCGTAGAATGAGGACTCGCAAACTGGATATGTTCTTCAAAAGCCATGGAAATATGTCATTCATTTTATTGTTCCCAAGGTCTAAAACCTCTAACGTAGTGCAATTAGCAAGGGATTTTGGAAGCTTCCCCTCTAATAGATTTCCATTCAGATCTAGAGTCTTTAATTCACAGGTACTCGGAAATTTATCTGGAATACTGCCTCTGAATTTGTTCCTTCCTAAATTTAAAACAACAAGAGTCTTACTTCTCTCCATTAAACAGGGTGGTATTGTGCCACTCAAACTGTTGTTGGACAGATCAAGAACTTGTAGATAACTAGCCTTGCATATTGAATCAGGAATAACTCCTACGAGGCCATTTTTTGAAAGAGAAAAGAAAATGGTGTAGGAGAGAGACTTATCAATGTCGGGTGGGATGGAAGAAGTAAAGTTATTGTTTGAGCAATCCACATAGGTAACAGATGGCGGAAGGAGTGGAACATTGCCTTGGAGCACGTTATTGTGCAGGTCCAATATAGCAAGACTTGTAGGGAGAGAAAGAGGTTCTGGTAGACTCACAAGCAGATTCTGTGAAAGATTCAGATACAGGAGAGTGCCACTGCCAACTTCTCCAATCCCTCGAGGTACTTCCCCATTAATTTGATTGTCTGACAGGTCTAAATAGACTAATTTTGACTGATTTCTTAGATCAGGAAATACTCTCAGATTGCAAGAAGCCAGTTTTATTGTGTTCATCTGCGGAAAGGAAGACAATGTAACATTTGCATCCACTGTCAAGTTGTTGTACGAAAGATCAAGTGCGTCAAGTTTCTGAAGCTTCTGAATCCAACCTAGCTTTATAGTGCCACTGAACTTGTTGGAGGAAAGTAAGAGGACGTTGAGTCTGCTGATATTAAATACCCAACGGGGAATATGCCCTTCTAGTTTGTTGCTACTCAAATCCAGGGTATCCAAAGAAGAAGAAGATGCGCCTGAGATGTTAGGAAATTGACCTGTAAATTGGTTGAAAGAAAGCTGAATCTTCTGCAGTGATGGGATTGCGAACAAAGATGACGGAATGTTCCCATTAAGTGAATTATACCTCAAGTCGACATAGGTAAGATTCAGAAGGCCTGCCCATTGAGTGGATGATATCTCACCAGACAATTGATTGTAAGAAAAATCTATATACATGAGTTTCTTGGACCTGCCCAATGATGGGATTGGACCACTGAATATGTTGGATGAGAAGTCTAAATGGACAAGTTCAGTGAGATTCTCTATTGAAGTAGGAATCAATCCACTGAAGTTGCAAGCTTCAAGCCCTATTTTTGACAGATTCTTAAGTGTACCGATGGAATCTGGTAGTGTCCCTGAAAAATTTGTGTAGCTGAGCACCAAGGTCTTAAGAGAGGCATTCTGCAAATGATCTGGCATGTATCCCCTAAGTTCTTGATTGTAAGATAAGTCAAGAATCTCTAGTGTTGATAACTGGAATACTTTTGGAGGAAATGTTCCTCGCAAATTGCAATGGCTGAGAAGTAAGATCCTCAAATTGGAGAAATTTGCGAAGAATTCTGGAACTGGGGCAGACAAATTGTTACGGCCCATACTAATTACTGAGAGAGACTGAAGCTTTGCAAGGGAAGGATCAATAGGGCCCGAAAGAGAACAGTTGGACAAGCTCAACACTTGCAGATTAGGCAGAGAAGACGATAAGGCCTGACACCACTCATTCCCATTTGCAGATATATTTACATCATCAAGACGAAGTTCTCTCAGGTGTGTAAGACTTTGAACCAGTGTTGCCAAATTTGGTTTCTCAAGTTTCAGTGATCGAACTCCAATGTAGTAGGGCATTGAAAGATCAAGAGTCACCAATTTTGTCAAGTTTGAAATTTCAGTTGGAATTTGACCCATAAATCCAGCGTTGGACAAATTCAGAGAAATTAAACTAGTGAGGTTGGCAAATCTTGCTGGCAAACTTGTGTTGAAGTTGTTGAAAGACAAATCTAGATTCTGGAGATATTTAAGGCTGAAGAATGCATCTGATTTCTCAATTCCGCCAGAAATTGATTCGTTGCTCAAATTGAGGCCAATAACATGACCAAGACCATCCTTATCGCAGGTTACACCAGCCCAACCACAGCAATCTGCGTTGTAATTCCATGTCACCAGTTTTGTAGACTTGAATTGATTGAATTTGAGAGTGTTCTTCAATTCGACCAACAAGGATTGCTGATCGGTCTGGCATACGCCAGAAGCCAAAGGTACATGGACAACAAAGAACAGTGTTAAAAGAGGCAGCAGTGGAAACCATGAAAAGAATGGAATTTTCATTTGGACACAATTAAGAGATACAAATTTAGATGTAAACGAAAAAGGATGAAGTGATTCAATTGGTCGTTAGGTTATACAAGTGAAAAAGCGTGAACATGAGGGTGAACAGGCAGTGACCAAAAGCATCGAATGGGACACGAGGAAATAGAAGCAAGAATTTGGAAGAAAAATGATATGGACAGCATTATTATTATTATTATTATTATTATTATTATTATTATTATTATTAAATTTTAAATAAATTTATAATTTTTTTTGTAAAAGTTATTATTATTACAAATAATATATCAATGTTGATATATGTACCCAGACATAAAAAAAGAATATGCTAACAGCATATGCTTGTTGGTTCGAATTCATCCAGTCATCCGGATCAAATCTACCCAGAATTTTTCTTAAAATTCTTTTTTATTTTAAGAGCGATTTATTTAATTTATAAATTGATTAAATTTATTTATAAATGAAAAATATAAATAAAAATTATTATATTTATTTATTTTAATACTATTTTTTGGTTAAATAAAAAAATTATATTACCTTAATATTTTTTTATAAGACCAACACTATAGTTATATTATAATTCCAACACTTAATTACATACTTTTTTTTAATAAATTAAGTTATTTTTAAATACATACTTATTAAAAACTTAAATTATTTAAAAATAATTTTAAATTTAAATATTTATTTATTTATTTTTAAATTAACTTATAAATCAAAAATATATTTTAAATAAAAATTAAATATAAGTTGTAAAACTAAATACTATCTAAATGTTATAATTTATTAAATCAAACTTACGTGTAAGTAAAAGAAAAAGAAGAGAGAAATGAAAAAAAAAAATCCTACACGTTATAAATTTTTGGTATATTTTATAAGATTTCATTAATTTTGACTATTTGATGTTAAGATATTAAAAATAACTTATTAAAATTAGTTTATTAAAATAATTACACAATACTTTTATTATTTTAAATTATCGAAAATGCATGTTTGCATAGTTATTGAACTTAACTCGAAGCTTAACTCGGTTGAAAAACGAGATCCATAGCTTACTAATTTAACCGGCGGGTTAACAGTTCAATCGAGATATTAAAAAAATTAATTAAATATTACACTTATTAATATAATTAAAAAGTTTAATCAATTAAATTTTATTTTTAGAATCAATATTTCAATATTTATTATGTTATATATATAATAATTTAGATTTTATATGAAAATATTAAAATAATTAAATTTTAAATATTTTTATTTTCAAAGTTTACAATTAATATATAAAATAAAAATATTTTTATAAATGAATTATTAATATTTATGAACATTAATTATATATTAAAATTATTTATCGATTAAATATAAATTTAAAATTTCAAATATTAAACTATCAATATTATTGATATATATTTTAAAAAAAATTAATTTAAAAAAATTTAAATTGATCATATCAATATAGATCGTTGGAAAAACAGGTTATCAGTTTAACTGTCGAGTCATCTGATTTTTTTTTTAGTCAATTTTTTATCTAATTTAAGGAGAGAATCAATATGATAAATTATCAATTCATCGAGTCAATCCTCCAAATCGTTCGGGTTTATAGCCTTTATCCTTCATTATTTCACTTCACACACACAGATATATATATATATATATATATATATATATATATATAGTTTCAGTTTATATTAATACACATTTATTGATATATCTTAAAATTATTGCAATTTTCACTGATTCAAGAAGCAAAAAAGACGTCAACAACTAAAGCCAGTCTGAATATATATTAAAAAAGTGAACTCAGTGCAGTTGTCAAAATCAAACCTTTGCAAAGAGAAGCCTCACTATTCAGTAGGGGACCACAGAATTGACAAATTAAATAGAAAATGGTTGACCGTTGATTTCACGAATTGACTTAACCAAAAGGTTACAAGCGCCTGCTTGTCTTTCTCCACAACTCTTTAATGACACCTTATCGGTTCTTCCCCAAATTCTACGCAGAGACGAAGACCACAAAGTCCTCAAATGGAACATCCTTCATCAATTTTTCTTTTATTATAAACTTATTTTGGTCACTTTGAATATTGATGTAAATTTGATATGCAAGAGAGTTGAATAGAGAAAAAAAATCGTATAATTTAAACAATTTTTTTTTTTTTGAAGTTGAGAATTTACACACCACATTCAAGCCGTAAATTATTAATTTTAAAAAAATTAACAACAATGAAAAAAAATGTTTTAAGGTAAAAAAGAAAAAATAATAACAGATGAGGAAGAATGAATATCACATAAATAAAAGGTAACGAATGCTTTTCAGTGGAAGAAAAATAATAACTTGCAAAATCCATTCATAAAAGAAAAATGAAATTATATGTCTGCTACATGTTCAGCCAACCAATAAAAAAATAAAAGCTTGAATATGTAGAATTTAAGCCGCGCTTGACTTTCAGCTTGAATAGGCCTAAGATTAAGCTTATATGACATACCCTAAGCAACATCATAAGCAAAGTTTTAAGCAAATTTCGGCTAATTTGCTCTTTCAAAACTTAATTTTTTTAACTTTCCTCCATGCTTAAAGAATTCTCAATTTCTTCAAATCACTTCCTAATGCACTCATTGATCTTCAATTTATCACAAAATCTTATCAAAAACAACAAAATTATAAAAATCAAATATAAAGTATATAAAGTTAACAAATAAGCTAAAATAAAGCTAAAAACATAAAATATACTAAAATATAAGGACAAAATGGATGTAAAATTACCCTAAAATGCCTATATGAAATGAGTGTAACAGTCTCTCAAATTTTTTAACAAGGATTTTATAATAAAAAATATAACAATACAATAAAAATATTTGTTAAAGATATGAAATAATTTAATATTAAATTATATGATAGTTGATTATTAGATAACAAATTAATGATTAATTTTTTTAAACTAATGACTATCAATGATTTATTATTATTATTATTATTATTATTATTATGGAGAATAACATTTCGTAAATAATGATTTTGCAAAAATAAATTTATAAAAAAATAATATAAATAATTTTTAAATATTATATTTAATCATAAAATATCTTAATTTTTAAAAATCAAAATAAAAAAATAATAATTTAAATCATAAATATTTAAGTAATATTGTAAATAATAATAATAATAATTATAAGAGAAATAAAAAAAATAATTAATATTTATAAAATAATATAAATAATTTGTAAATATTACATTTAATTACTAAATGTTTTAAATTTTAAAAAAATAGTAATTTAAATATAAATGGTAAGGTAATATTATAAATAATAACGATAATTAAAAAATAAATAAAAAAATTAAATAATAATTAATATAAATGAGAGTATTTATGATTAATTATGAAATCATAAATTAATAGTCAATATTCATTAAATTAATTATCATTAATTACCTTTTATTATTATTATTATTATTAAACGTAATGTGTGATAAATAATATTTTATATAAATGAATTTATAAAAAAATAATATAAATAATTTTTAAGTATTATATTTAATTATAAAATATCTTAATTTTTAAAAAATCAGATTTTGAAGAAAATAATATTTTAACTAATAAATGTTAAAGTAGTATTATAAATAATAATAATAATTAAAAGAAGAATTAAAAATTAAATAATAATTGGTATTTATAGAATAATATAAATAATTTATAAATATTACATTTAATTATAAAATGTCTTAATTTTTAAAAAATTAAATTTTAAAAAAATAATAATTTAAATAATAAATTTTAATGTTGTATTTTAAATAATAATGATAATTAAAAGATAAATAAAAAATTAAATAGTAATTAATATAAAAGATAATATTTATAAAAAGTGACGCACGACAAATTTTTTAAGGAAAGTGTTACATGTCATTTTCCTATGAATACATTCCTATTTTATATATATATATATATATATATATATAAAAGAATTATATTTAGAAAATTAAATTATATAATAATTGAATATTACAACTTTCAGAAAATATAAAAAAATAGTCATCAATAAATTTAATTAAAAATTACTAATTGTTTAAATATTATACATTTAAAATCTTACATCTTCTTGAATTTGTTTTATAAAAATATGGACCACTTCTTTATTAGAAAGTAAAATACAATATATATAAAATTAATATATATTTTTATCAGGTAAAATTAATAAATTAGCTCAATTAATTCTTAATTTTTCATTTCTTTAATTAAATTGAACATTTCAGGTATTTATAATACATACATACATACATTCTCCGATGTTAACGAGCAAACCATTATACATACGTACCTCAAATCAACTTTATACAGATACGTAACATTACAAGCACACCAAATTAGAAGCACAGCCACACCAACGATAATAAAACAACAGGAAGGCGAAAATCTTGATTTATGGGCAGAATGTTGTGGTGATGATGATGAGTGAATGGCTAGAAAGCATTTCTGACCTTTATATTGAAACCAGGAAAGGTTAATTAATCGCAAATGCTCTGGCTGCTTCCATTCTCTTCAGAGTTGCTGGTTTCTCCTTCTCAGGTTCCTGATTCTTTCACCTAGCTGTGGGAATATCTTTACAGTAACACGATCAATTCGTTTGCAATACCATATTCTACACCGATTCCAGAACATTAGAGGCCAAACAACAATTCCTAAGCCAAATATATACCCAATTTCAACACTCAGCAATTTCCAATTGATCACTATGCCATGCCTTGGTGGAAATTGAATCACGGCACTAGCCTTTGGGGAATCTTCTTTCAGAGGAGGTCCACATAATCCTACATTACCTGCAAAGGCATCTTCTGAAAATGTAGCGAATTGGTTACCTGTAGGAATCCTTACGACTAGCATGTTGTTTGAGAGGTTCAGGAAAGAGAGATACGTTAGATTTGTAAGCTGCTGAGTAATTTCTCCAGTAAGTTCGTTATCTGAAAGATCTAAGGACTCGAGATTTGAGATGTTGCCTAAAGCTGATGGGATTTGGCCAACAAAAGCATTGCGCAACAGGTTCAGAGCAGATAAAGCATTTAATTGCCCAAACGTTTCTGTTATTAGCCCTTCAAATCTGTTGTGAGAGACGTCAATGGCTCTGAATGCTGGGAACTTCACCAAATTGATCTCAATGCCATCGATGGTTACTGTTATTTCTTCTTGATAATACAGTTGACAAAGCCGTGTGATGGAGATTTTGAGTGGATCAAGGTTTTCATTTCCATCTCCCGTCATTGCCTTCCATGCATTCAAGGCTCTATTTGGTAGTGTACCACTGAAACTGTTGGAGGCTACGTCAAAAATCTGAAGCTTTGTCCATTTGATATTGGTCCTTGGACATGATATGTTCCCATAAACTGTGTTATCTCGCAGAATAAGGACTCGTAAACTGCACATGTTCTTCAAAAGGCATGGGAAAGTACTATTGAATTTATTGCTTCCGACGTCTAAAACCTCTAACATGCTGCAATTGATCAGAGATTGTGGTACCTTCCCCTCCAAAACATTTCCTCTCATATCTAGAGTTTTCAAATTGCATTTTGCTGGAATGTTGTTAGGAATATTGCCACTGAAGTTGTTTCTCCTTAAATTCAGAACGCCAAGATTCTCACTCCTCCCAATTAAACAGGCTGGTATTCTGCCATCTAAGTCATTGTTGGACAAGTCAAGAACCTGAAGATTAGTAGCCCTGCATATTGACTCCGGTATAACACCTGTAAGGCTATTGTTTGAAAGGGAGAAAAAAAATAGCCTTAGAGGTTAGTACTGATGTTGTCTGGTATGACAGAAGTAAAGTAATTACTCGGGTAATCCATATAAGTAACACATGGTGGGAGAGTTGGAATCCTCCCTTTGAGCCGGTTGTGATGTAGGTCCAGGACAACAAGATTGGGAGCGAAATAAGGTTGTTCCAGACCATCCAAGAGATTATGTGAAAGATTCAGATAGACGAGAGACCCATTACCAGCACTCCAAATCCAATATGGTACAACCCCAGTAATTTGGTTGTCTGACAGGTCTAAAGACACTAATTTTGATTGGTTGCTCAGATTAGGAAACACACTCAGATTGCAGGAAACCAATTTTAATGTGCTCAGCAGGGGAGATGAAGACAAGGTAGAGTTACTAGCAATTTCCACTGCCAAGTCGTTGTATGAAGGATCAAGCTTACTCAGATTATTAAGCTTCTGAATCCTGTCCGGTTGGATTGTGCCATTGAATTTGGTTGATGAAAGTAATTGGACTTTGAGTCTACTGATACCAAATACCCAACGTGGAATAGGCCCTTCTAGTTTGTTGCTACTCAAATCCAGGGTATCCAAAGAAGAAGATACCCCTGAGATGTTAGGAACTCGACTTGTAAATTGGTTGAAAGAAAGATGGATTTTCTGCAGTGATGGGATTGCGAACAGAAATGACGGAATGCTCCCATTAAGTGAATTACACCCCAAATTGACATGAGCAAGATTCAAAAGGCCTTCCCAGTGAGTAGACGGAATCTCACCAGACAATTGATTGTGAGAAAAGTCTATATACATGAGTTTCTTGGACCTGCCCAACGATGGGATTGGGCCACTGAATGTGCTGTATGAGAAGTCTAAATAGACGAGTTCATTGAGATTGGCCATTGAAATTGGAAGCGAACCATTGAATTTGCAATCTACAAGCTCTGTTCTTGACAAACTCCCAAGTGTACCAATAGAATCCGGTAGTATTCCCAAAAAATTTGTGTAGCTGAGCACCAAGGTCCTGAGAGAGGCATTCTGCAAGCTATCTGGCAAGTATCCATGAAGTTCTAGATTTTATAATAAGTCGAGAATCTCTAGTGTCGATACCTAGAATACATTTGGTGGAAATGTTCCTCGCAAATTGCAATCGCTGAGGAGTAAGATCCTCAAATTAGAGAAATTTGGGAAAAATTCTGGAACTGGGGCAGACAAATTATTACCGCCCAAACGAATTTCGGAGAGAGACTGAAGCTTTGCAAGCGAAGGATCAATAGGGCCCGAAAGAAAACAGTTGGACAAGCTCAACACTTGTAGATTAGGCAGAGAAGTCGATAAGGCCTGGCACCACTGATTCCCATTTGCGGAAGCATTTACACCATCAAGACGAAGTTCTCCCAGCTGTTTAAGATTTTGAAGCAATGTTGCCAAATTTGGTTTCTCAAGTTTCAGTGATGGAACTCCAGGGCGGTAGAGCATAGACAAATCAAGAGTAACCAACTTTTTCATGCGTGAAATCGCAACTGAAATTTGACCTCAATACCCGGCGTTGGACAAATTGAGAGAAACCAAACCTGTGAGGTTGGCGATCCTGTCTGGCAGAGTTGTGTTGAAGTTGTTGAAAGACAAATCTAGGTTCTGCAGACATTGAAGGTTGAAGAGGGCACCTGATTGGTCAATGCCACCGGAGATTGATTCGTTGCTCAAATTGAGGCCAATAACATGACCCAGACCACCCCCATCGCAGGTTACACCGGTCCACTCACAGCAATCTGCGCTGAAATTCCATCTCACTAGCTTTGTCGACTTTGATTGATCGAATTCGAGACTGTTGTGCAATTGGACTAACAAGGAATGCTGATCGCTTGGGCATACCCCAGAAGCCAAAGTTGCATGGATGCCAAAGAGCAGCACTAAAAGAGGCAGCGATAGAAACCACATAAAGAATGGAATTTTCATTTTGACGAAATTACCAGACAACCATGTAAATGTCTGGAATCAGAATTTTGCACCCCTAAAGATGGCTAGTAATGAGGCTAAGTGTTTAAGAAACTTCCCAGTAGATATTCCGTTGAGCATGAAATCAATGCTTCTTATTGTGCATGGATTGAAATTGTTATGCGTATGCATTGAAATTGTTGCGGGGGCAATATTAATTGCTAAGAGTAAGACCTTGAATGGAAAAAATGGCACATTTGAATTTTGATTGGAACACAATGTGGCGAAGTAGTTGCTTCGGTTTATTGTGAATCCAAAACACATAATATATGATATGCCTTACTTATTAAATACATGTATCCTACTTATTTTTATCTTGAATCCATGATGAATGTTCTCAGTAAAAATTTTTCATTAAGTTATATCAATTAATTATATAAAGTCATAAGTAAATTTGATCAATCACTAATTAAATCATTAAAAAAATAATTTAAAATATCGAAAAAAATGAGACTAAAACCAATTTAAATTATCAACATTGGTGATAATTTCATGAATTAGATTTATGTAGGTAAAAATAAGCTATTGATGATTCTATGAACTATAAATTTATTAAGGCCGTCAATAGTATGAAAATAGTTCTAACCTAAAAGTAATATTATGCTCCTTTGATCTGTATCAAATTGTTGTTGCAAATAGCATAGCACTATAAAAATAACCTACAAGTGATACTAATCAGTTGCTAACAGTAATAATTTGCGTAAGAATAAGCTGCTAGACTTTGAAACTTTGAAATTCCTCGTTTTCTGTAAAAACTAGCTATTAACTTTAATGTTGATTACCTTTACATTTTTCTTTTTACAAAAACATAAATTTATTAATAATATTAAAATTTTAAGTATTACATATAATTACAGAAGCCTTACTCTTACATATTAGATATAGAGCTTACTATTATAAAAAATAATTTTTATTGATTTTTTAATATAATAATATTGAATTTTTTTGGTATAATTTCGACAAAAGATAAAAAAATCTTTTAAATAGTTACTAGTTTTCTTTTTGATTTGGACAATAAAATAATTTCTCTAGATCTTTCATACTTAGACTATTTTCGTAGAACTTGATGCATATTTCAACCATTTTATTTATAATAACTAAAAACCAAATCTTTATAATAAAAGGGAAAATTATAAAAATTGAGAGAAATAAATTCAAAATATATTAAGAAAAATAGATCTCACAAAAAATTTTCAATATCATTTCAGCAGAGAATACATATGAGAGATATTGAAAGAAAATACTAAAAAATTAAAAACACAAAAATTAAAAAAAAAATCTAAAGGAGGAAGGGAGGAGTTGTCACCAACCGAAGCAACTCCTCCCTTAGATCTAATTGTGAGTTGAGAGAAGGTTTTATGGAGAAAATTTTTTTTAAGATAAATCTTAATACATTATTTTTTAACAATTTAGTTTTTTAAAAGGTCATAATTAAATATAAAGATTTATATTTATATATATTTATATCTGCAGTGAAAAGGGAGGAAGAGATATTGAATTTAAAAAACAATATTATTCATTATTTATATTATTTAAAAAATTATTAATAAAGACTACATTATATATATATATATATATAGCAATAAATACGTCTACAAGGTCTATGAAAAAAAAATCATGGACTTGCGAGTCAATGGAGGCCTTGCCTTCCTCGTAGAAAATTATTGCCTCAAATTGACATTTCAAGTTAAATTAATAAATAAATATATAATAATTATTTATTAATTAAATGTAAAATTTTTAATATTTATTTATTTATTTATTTCCTCTTTTACCCTCGATGGATGATCAAAGCGCGAGTTCAACAGAGTTTCAGTGCGTGTAAAACTATCCTCGCCCTTGAATCTCTTATAAGAACGGTAGCAAGTAGGATAGCAATAAAATTTAAAATAATTAAATTTGAATTTATTTAATATTATTATTTGAATTTATTACAAACTATTAAAACTCATCTATTACTATTATTATTTATTATAAATTTAATTATTACTATCAAATTTATTTAATTATTTATATAAAAATATTTTCTATTAACAATTATATTTTAAATTTAATACCCATAAAAATAAAAATATAAAATATATATTTTTATAAATTATTAATTTTTGTAAATGAATTTGAATAATTGATGCTTAAATTCAACCTAAGTATTAATTATCGGATTCAAAATTCAAAATCTAATAATATATTATTTAAATTTAATTTATTAAAATTAAATTAAATTAAATTAAATACTCAAAAGTATTTGATCTATTATCATTTCAATTCGCATTCACTACTTTCTTTAATGCTAACCGACTAAATTCCAGAATCAGTTTAATAATAATTAAATGAAAAATAAATAAACCATTTAAACATACACACGCACATAGATCAAGAAAATTACAATTTGACACACACAAGAAGCATAACAACCACACTAAAGATAAACCTTCAAGAAGGCAAATCTTCATTACGGGTAAAATGCTGTGGGGAAGATGATGCAAGGCTATCTCAACTTTATTTGACCACCGCGAAACATGAAATAATCAAATGCTCTGGCTGCCTTGATCCTTTTCGGAATTACTAGTCTCTCCTCCTCAAGTTCTTGATTCTATCACCTAGCTGCGGGAGTATCTTGACAAGAAAACGATCAACGCGTTTGTAATACCACATTCTCCAACGAGTCCAGAATATTAGAGGCCCAACGGTAATTACTAAGCCGAAGATGTATCCAAATTCAACGCTCAGGTATTCCCAATTGATCGCTTGACCATGTCTCGGAGGAACTTGAATTATGTGACTATCATATGTGCAAGCTTTTGACAAAGGAGGTCCACATAATCCCTCATTACCTCTGAATGAAGTGCTCTCAAATGTCAGGAATTGATTACCTGTTGGGATGCTTCCAACTAATTGATTGTTTGAGAGGTTCAAAAATGAAAGGAATGTTAGGGCTACAAGCTCCTGAGGAATTGTTCCATTCAACTGATTAACTGAGAGGTCTAAGGACTCAAGTTGTGCCAATTTGCCTAAAAATGGCGGAATTCGGCCAGTGAGAGCATTGTGTGACAAGTTGAGAGTATAAAGCGCACTGAATTGGCCAATGACATCTGGTATTGGCCCTACAAAATGGTTGTCAGAGAAGTCAATGGACGTGAAAATTGTTAGGATCTTCACCAGCTCCATCTGGAGACCTTTGATTGTAACTGTTATTGAATCTTGATAGTACAGTCTACTGAGGTTTAGGGGCTCGAAACTAAGGTGACCATGTGTTTCATTTCCATTTCCTTTCATTGCCTCCCACGAATTCAAGCATCTATTTGGTAGAATATCACCAAAATTGTTAGAGGCTAGGTCGACAATCTGAAGTTTTGGCCAAGGACCATGGTTTTTTGGACATCCAATCTTGCCATAAAAGTTGTTCTTCCGTAGAACAAGGACTCGCAAACTGGATATGTTCTTCAAAAGGCATGGAAATATGTCATTCATTTTATTGTTCCCAAGGTCTAAAACCTCTAATGTAGTGCAATTAGCAAGGGATTTTGGAAGCTTCCCCTCTAATAGATTTCCATTCAGATCTAGAGTCTTTAATTCACAGGCACTTGGAAATTTATCTGGAATATTGCCTTTGAATTTGTTCCTTTTTAAATTCAGAACACCAAGAGTCTTACTTCTCTCGATTAAACAGGGCGGTATTGTGCCACTCAAACTGTTGTTGGACAGATCAAGAACTTGTAGATAACTAGCCTTGCATATTGAATCAGGAATAACTCCTACGAGGCCATTGTTGGAAAGAGAAAAGAAAATGGTGAAGAAGAGAGACTTACCAATGTCAGGTGGGATGGAAGAAGTAAAGTTATTGTTTGAGCAATCCACATAGGTAACAGATGGTGGAAGGAGTGGAACATTCCCATGGAGCACGTTGTTGTGCAGGTCCAATATAGCAAGACTAATAGGGAGAGAAAGAGATTCTGGGAGACTCACCAGCAGATTCTGTGAAAGATTCAGATACAGAAGAGTGCCACTACCCACTTCTCCAATCCATCCAGGTACTTCCCCATTAATTTGATTGTCTGACAGGTCTAAATAGACTAATTTTGACTGATTTCTTAGATCAGGAAATACTCTCAGATTGCAAGAAGCCAGGTTTATTGTGGTCATCTGCGGAAAGGAAGACAATGTAACATTTGCATCCACTGTCAAGTTGTTGTACGAAAGATCAAGTGCGTCAAGTTTATGAAGCTTCTGAATCCAATCTAGCTTTATAATGCCGCTGAATTGGTTGGACGAAAGTAAGAGGACGTTGAGTCTACTGACATTAAATACCCAATGGGGAATAGGCCCTTCTAGTTTGTTGCCACTCAAATCCAGGGTATCCAAAGAAGAAGAAGATACGCCTAAGATGTTAGGAACTTGACCTGTAAATTGGTTGGAAGAAAGCTGAATCTTCCGCAGTGATGGGATTGCGAACAGAGATGACGGAATGTTCCCATTAAGTGAATTATACCTCAAGTCGACATAGGTAAGATTCAGAAGGCCTGCCCATTGAGTGGATGGTATCTCACCAGACAATTGATTGTGACAAAAATCTATATACATGAGTTTCTTGGACCTGCCCCATGATGGGATTGGAGCATTGAATTTGTTGTATGAGAAGTCTAAATAGACAAGTTCAGTCAGATTGGCCATTGAAATTGGAATTAATCCATTGAAGTTGCAAGCTGCAAGCTCTATTCTTGACAGATTCCCAAGTGTACCGATGGAATCAGGTAGCGTCCCTGAAAAATTTGTGTAGCTGAGCACCAAGGTCTTAAGAGAGGCATTCTGCAAATGATCTGGTATGTATACCCTAAGTTCTTGATTGTAAGATAAGTCAAGAATCTCTAGTGTTGATACCTGGAATACTTTTGGAGGAAATGTTCCTCGCAAATTGCAATTGCTGAAGACTAAGATCCTCAAATTGGAGAAACTTGCGAAGAATTCCGGAACTGGGGCGGACAAATTGTTACCGCCCATACTAATTACTGAGAGAGACTGAAGCTTTGCAAGGGAAAGATCAATAGGGCCCGAAAGAAAACAGTTGGACAAGCTCAAAACTTGTAGATTAGGCAAAGAAGACGATAAGGCCTGAGACCACTCATTCCCATTTGCTGATATATTTACACCATCAAGACGAAGTTCTCTCAGCTGTGTAAGATTTTGAACCAGTGTTGCGAAATTTGGTTTCTCAAGTTTTGTTGATAGAACTCCAGGTAAGTAGTAGAGCATAGACAGATCAAGACTCACCAATTTTGTCATGATTGAAATTTCAATTGGAATTTGACCCATAAATCCAGCGTTGGACAAATTCAGAGAAATTAAACCAGTGAGGTTGGCAAATCCAGCTGGAAAACTTGTGTTGAAGTCGTTGAAAGACAAATCTAGATTCTGGAGATATTGAAGGCTGAAGATTGCATCTGATTTGTCAATTCCGCCAGAAATTGATTCCTCGCTCAAATTGAGGCCAATAACATGACCAAGACCATCCCTATCGCAGGTTACACCAGCCCACCCACAGCAATCTGCGTCGTAATTCCATGCCACCAGTTTTGTAGACTTGGATTGATTGAATTTGAGAGTGTTCTTCAATTCGACCAACAAGGATTGCTGATCGGTCTGGCATACGCCAGAAACCAAAGCTACATGAACGCCAGAGAGCAGTGTTAAAAGAGGCAGCATCCAAAACCATAAAAAGAAAGGAATTTTCATTTGGTGTTTGGGTTATGAAAAGCAAACAAGCAATGTCCGTCGGCTTGTCCTCGTAGACTTTGTAGGCTTTTTAACTCCAGAGACTATGAAAATTCAAACCAAACCAGCAAACATGGCCTTCCATCTATGTTCTTAAAATTTGTATTGGCACATGATGCGGGGTGACTGCAAGGACGTGGATCATGCGATGTAGGATGGCAACAAAACAGATAATAATAGCACTGAATCAGGATATTTTTACTCACCTTTCAATTTCAAAAATTATTTTATTTTTATTCCTTTCCTATAAATTTATTTTTGAATGGGCTAAAGATAAATACTAACAAAATTAAACAAAATCCTAATAAAAATATAATGATTAAAATAAAATATAAATATTAAGAAATTAAAATTAAATAATACAAAATATGAATAAAATTTACATGAAAATTGTAGGATAAAAAATTATATTAAAGGACAAAATGATTAATTTTTTAACAAATATATTAAAATTTTCAGGTAAAATTTAAATTGAACAGTAATTATTTAATATATATATATATATATATATATATATATATATATATATATATATATATATATATATATTATAAAATTTATGGTAAAATTTTAATTTTAAAAACTTTTGGGACTATGGCCCCTAAGCCAAAACCTAGATACCCGACGCCCTGCTTTAATACCATATTTACTAATTAAAAAAATAAAGTTACTATTTTACTTTTTTTCTTAAAAAAAAAACTATTTTACTCTTCTTTCCTTTATTTCTTCATTTCTCTTATATTTTTAATTTATTATAATCAAATTACTTAATAATTATTTATTAATAAAAAATATTTTATTTTTGCAAAAATTTAATTTATTAAATTTACTAATAAAATTATTGATTATATTTCTATTTATTATTGTATTAATTATGATTACATTAA
Organism: Hevea brasiliensis; assembly: GCF_030052815.1. Taxonomy (NCBI): domain Eukaryota; kingdom Viridiplantae; phylum Streptophyta; class Magnoliopsida; order Malpighiales; family Euphorbiaceae; genus Hevea; species Hevea brasiliensis. The sequence goes on along the minus strand of NC_079495.1, from coordinate 99,951,739 downwards.
TTTTATTAAATTTGGAAATAGAGTTAAATTTTAGAGCAAAATATTATTTTTACTAAAAAATTAATTTTAAAATTAATATTTGATTTGAAAATTAAATAAATAAATTTTAAAATTAATTCTTAAAAAAATAAACATATTAATCTAAAAATTCAATTTAAAATTTATTATAAAGTGCTTAATTTGACTACTGTTAAAATATATTTTTTAATTTATAAATCAATTTAAAAACATATAATTTAATTATTGTATGATGAAACTATTCAAAATTAACTTTTAAACTCAAGTCAGTAATTAAGTTTAGAGTAGAATATTCAATGTAATCAATGTGAGTATTTTTTATTGTGAAATTTTACCTTATTTATATAGTGATTGGGATAGCAATTATATGATGTCTCGGCTAGATTTTCACCAATTATTCATTTTAGTTGTAACGGTACATATCTTAAAGTTATGCTGAGATTTAGGCGTGGTTAGCGACGTGATCTTTGATTAGTTCGAACTCAACTAGGGCGTTGATCTCTCTAATTTGCCCAATCTCACAAAATAGGTCTTTAGGTAATGGAACGCTTTTAGAGGTCAATTCCGAGCTTGAATCCCTTAGGTGTTCGGACCTGAGCTCGGATGGCTGAGCTCTATCCAGATCAACTTTAGGATCTTTTTTATCACTGACTAATGGTAAATAAAATAGAAAATAAAGAAGCATTTTTTGTTTGATTGTAAGAACGATTAAGATTAATTGCGGGGGAAACATTGAAAAGAAGGCAGATTTCAGGTTTGGTGGGTTAGCACCTAGCAGCTCATTGATTGATTAACAACAATTAAAAAAAAATAGAATTAGCAATCGATCGAATCTATTACTAATTTATTAAAATCGATTGTTAATCGATTTAGCAACTGATTTAATAATCGATTCAGTCAATTACAGTAAATCTAGTTGCAAATAGCAATCGACAATCAAATTAATTGTTAAATTAATTAAACTTAAAAAAATAAAACTGTTGGTAGTAGCAATCGATTTAGCAACTGAAATATAATCAGTTGCAAAAAACTCGGTATCTTTAATTTTGTAATTTTGCAATCATTTTGTAAATCGATTACTATTTACAACTTATTTAGCAACCGAAAAGTCGTTGCTAATTTTCAAAAAATTATATAAAAAAATAAATTTTCAAATAAAAAATTCAAATAAATAAATTTTCAAAAATTACTAAAACAATAAATTATTAATGAAAATTAGTATTAAAAATGTAAAAATATTATAAAAATATGACTGATAATAACTATTATAAAAAATATTAACAAAAAATTAAATATAAAAGTATATTGATAAGACAAATTACTAAAAAAATTATCATATATATACATATATATAACAAAAAAATTACTAAAAATTAATACTCCAAATAATTTATTAATAAAAAATATATTTGTATAAAAATTTTTATTTTATATAAAAAAATAAATTAAATAAAAAAGATGATGAAGAAAATATGTTAGAAAATAAAAGATGATAAATAAGAAAAAAAGAGAGAATGAAAAAGAAGACGAAGAAAATAAGAGAAAGGGAATAAAGAGAAGGAAAAAAAAAGAGAAGGAAAAAGAAAGAGTAGTGGGGAAAGAAAATGAGTAGTAGTTTATATAATCGAATTAGCAATCGATTTTAGCAATCAATTGTTGATCGCTAATTTTTTTTTAAATTTGACGGGAATTTTTGGAAAAGAAATTTTGCAACTAATTAACAATTAATTGTAAAATCGGTTACTAATAACAACCGATTAGAATCGGTTGTAGAAATCAGTTGCAAATCAAAATAAAAAGAATGAGAGAAAATATTTTGGAGGAAAATTTTGGTTACAAAATCGGTTGTCAATAGCAATTGATTTTAATCGGTTTCAAAAATCGGTTGCTATTAGTAACTAATTCGCAAATCAGTTGTAAATAAAAAAAAAAAGGTCGGGTGAGTACTATTCAGTTTAAAACAAATAAACTGAGCCAAAACGCCTTAATTCGATAATTCAGTTTAGTTCGGTTTTACATTTTAAGAATTTCAATTATTTCAGTTCAATTTTGCATTTTTTAAATTTCGATTATTTCGGTTTGGTTTGGTTTTGAAAAAAAATTGATTAAACCGAACCTAACTAAATTGCTTTATTAATTTCTAAATTGGTTTATTTTTATAGAGAATTTATGAATTATATGTAATTATATATATGTAAATTATTTAATTTCATTAATTAATGATTATTAGGTTCAAACCATAGTCAAAATCAGATCAAATAACTTGAAAATCAAATATAATTAAAAGAAAAGATCAAAACTCAAAACTGATGGTTCGAACCAAACCGAATCGAAATAAAATGATTCGATTCGATTCGATTTAGTTTTTCATTCATTTTGGTTCAGTTTCTAAAATATGTTAATTTAGTTAATTCGGTTTTGATGATTTAGTTTGGTTCAATTCGGTTCGAATTGAACCGAATGCTAATCCTAAAATTGGGCAGAGTCTTTGGAGAAAAAAAAAAATTAGTTGCAAAAATCGGTTACTATTAGCAACTAATTCACAAGTTGGTTGCAAATGAAAAAAAAAAAAGGGTGGGAATTTTTTTTTTGGGGGGGGGGGGGGAGTGGGGGAATCGGATGCAAAATTAGTTACAAAAATGCAAATCGATTGCAAATCAAAATAAAAATTAGATGAGAATTTTTTGAAAAAAAAAATTAAGCAACTGATTTACAATCACTTGTAAAAATCGATTGCTATTAACAACCGATAAGGAGTCAATTGCAAATAATAACCGATTTTAGCAACTAATTTGCTAATTTTTGTAACTGATTACAAATCAGTATCTAACTCTAGAGCCAATTAAAATAATTCTTTAATTTAGCAATTGATTTTAAAATCGGCTAATAATCATATATTTAAGGTTTTTCTAATATCAATTAGCAATTAATTATAAATCAGCTACTATTAGCAAATCGATTTTGGGAATAATTCTTGAATCGGTAGCTAAATTTTCTTAAAATTAATTATTTTACTAAGAAAAACCGAAATCACAAACCATTGATTTTGTATAATCCTTTTGTATTAGTATTATGAGAGAATATATTTACCTTTCTGAGCATTGATTTTATTAAGACGTTGAGTCTTATTTTTGAATACTTTGTGTATCTACATACTAACAAAAAATGTATATCTATATTATATATAGTCAAATGAGAGGGGTATATATTAACTTTGAAAAAATGTTATTCATAATTTATATAATTTATAAAATTATCAATAAAGACTACATCACATATTTATAGCGAAAGATACATCTACCGAGTCTCTGGAAAAAAAATCATGAACTTGCGAGTCAATGGAGGCCTTTTCTTCCTCATAGAAAATTATTGCCTAAAATTGACATATCAAGTTAAATTAATAAATAAATATTAAAATTATTATTTATCAATTAAATGTAAAATATTTAATATTTATTTATTTATTTACAATCTCAATGGATAATCAAAGCACGAGTTCAATAGAGTATTAGTGTGTGTAAAACTATCCTCGCACTTGAAGCTTTTATAGGAACGGTAGCAAGTAGGATGGTAATAAAATTTACAATATTTAAATTTATTTAATATTATTATTTGAATTTATTCCAAACTATTAAAATTCGTCTATTAGTATTATTATTTATTAATAATTATATTTTAAATTTAATACCCATAAAAATATTTAAATTATATTTTAAATATAATATTTTAAATTCATAAATAAAAATATAAAATATATATTTTTATAAATTAATAATTTTTTATAAATGAATTTGAATAACTGATGCTTAAATTCAACCTAAATATTAATTATTGGATTCAAATTTCCAAATCTAATAATATATTATTTAAATTCAATTTATTAAAATTAAATTAAACTAAATTAAATTAAATACTAAAAAATACTTGATCTATTCCCATTTCAATACGCATTCACTACTTTCTTTAATGCTAAGTAAATATATTCCAATATCAGTACAGCAGCAATTAAATTAAATGAAAAAGAAATAAACCATTTATACATACACACATATAGAGATTAAGAAAATTACAATTTAACTCATTTATGGGTAAAATGCTGTGGGAAGATGATGCAAGGCTATCTTGCCTTTGCTTGACCACCTGGAAACATGGACAAATGCTCTGGCTGCATTGATTGTTTACCCAAACTTATTTATAAGTAAAAAATATAAGGAAAAAAATTATAAATATAACTTATTTATTTATTTTAAAATTATATTAATTAACCTTCTAAAATTGTTACTTGATGACAATTTTATTAAATATTATTTCTGCAAATTTTTTTTTTCAAAAATTCAAAATTCATTAATCCTATAAAAATCATTATTGGTCCTATTATAGAAAATTTAATTTGACTTGATTATTGTAAATTTGTTTTATTAATTACAGTGCAATAGCTCCAAAACTAATTACATTAAATCAATAAGACTATAAGTGAGATTGAATCAACACTTTAAACTGATCAGAATATATATATATAATCTCACAAGACTCAAAAAATGAAAAATTATTCAATATTCTTAAAGCATATATTCTTCTCTATAATATATGAAATTCAGAATAACTGAAATTTATGTTTGTGAGAAAATTATTTTTCATTGTGCAGAATATTTTATAAATTTCACAAGTGGGAGACTTGACAATAATAATAATAATAATAATAATAATGCTTATTTAATAACCAGTTTGATAAGCCACAGAATTGACAAAATTAAATAGAAAATGGTTGACCGTTGATTTCACGAATTGACTTAACCAAAAGGTTACAAGCGGCTGCTTGTCTTTCTCCACAGCTCTTTAATGACAGCGCTTGCCCATATTCTACGCATAGACGAAGACCACAAAGTCCTCAAATGGAACATCATTTATCAATTTTTCTTTTAATATGAACTTATTTTAGTCGCTTTAAATATTGATGCAAATTTAATGTCAAAAAAATTGAATTAAAAAGTCATATAATTTAGACAAAAATTTTTTTTCTAAAGTTGGGAATTTGTGCGCCACATATTTAAACCATAAATTATAAATTTCAAAAACAAATTAACGACAACGAAAAAAATATTTTAAAATAAAAAGAAAAAATAATAACAGATGAGGAAGAATGAATATCACATAAATAAAAGGTAAGGAATGCTTTTCAGTGGAAGAAAAATAATAACTTGCAAAATGCATTCATAAAAGAAAAATGAAATTATATGTCTGCTACATGTTCAGCTAACCCCTTCTTCTCCAACGACGGAGTCTTCTTTATTTTGTTTTATTTTATTAAGCAAGCAACTGAACTTATGCATTAGTAGAATCAAAATAAAACATCACAAAGGAATGGTAGTAATAAGGAACCCCACTAAGATAAAAGAAACAGCAGCCCTTGTTCACATGTGGGCTGAAAGACGGACAAAAGAGAAAGAAACAATCCCTATAGCTCATTGCTTATTTCTCAATTTATATCTTAAATATTTTCAAATTTTGGAGAAAATCATTTTTAAAGATTTATTATAAAAACATAATTAAACATAAAAGAATATAAATCCAATGTAATTAGAATAGACATGCCTATCTTTATATAATTTGGATAAAATATGGTTACGAAAATAAAAAGTTTTGTGTAATCGAAAATTTAATGTTGTTTTTTTCCCTTATATTAACACAAAAATTCTACAGTAGAAATGAAAATTGAAATTGATTTAAGGGAAAAAGTTTGAAGAATAATTTTAAGAAAAAAAAGTATGTTCTTTGACTGAATAATGATGATTGACAAACTTATAAGATATTTGTCTTAATTTATAAGTTAGTTAAATTAATTTATAAATTTTAAAAATAAATTAACCTATTTATTTATAATTTCTTTAAACTTATAAGCTAAAAAATAAGGTGGAGAAGATAGTCAGATTTAGATTTCTCGCCTTCAGAATTAAGCATATATGAGTATGATTAGGACTAGCAGGCATGATCCTACATTGAAAAATATGGGTGACCATTGAAATACATTTGGACCAATAACATTCCAATACTTCTAATAGATCAAAGGTGGAAGCCCATCAGGGCTCGAAGCCTTCGAGGGTCGCGTTTGTTTTATTGCAGTAACAATCTCCTTTGCAATGCAAGGACGAAGAAGATATGATTTTTCTGCTGATAAATGGGAACCCAGAGACTTGCACCCCAGTGCTTAAGGAGGAAAACAAATTAGATTAAAAATTAACAATATGATTGTAAAGGACCGAACCTGACAACTCATTACTACTGAATTTCATATTTCAAACCCAGTATAAAATTAATTATCCACCCGGTAGAGGCCATATAATGAAAGAATCTGGTATTTTGATCCCATTGTACCACAAATCTTTGCTTATACATCGTGTCAGCTTGCAATGATAATTTAAATTCTATTTAATATTATTGTTAAAATTATCGTTGAAAAAATTATTTTTTTTAAATATATTAATTAAAAAATATTAAAAAATAATTTAAAATTAAATTTAATAAATTTTAATTATAAAAATATTAAAATAATAAAATAATTTTTTTTAATTATTATCTTTTTATAATATTTTAAATAATATTTTTATTTAAAAAAAATTTTATTATCTAAATTTAATCCCAAATAATCATTTAGAAGGACACAACTTTAATTGCTTATGCTCGTTATCTGGAGTAACATTAGATTGTCTCATAGCAGCCAGAGTCCTTTCAACCCAGCCTATGCCCGCATAAATAGTCCCAAAGCATCCAAGTAAAAAGTCCATTTGGGCGAGAGGATGGCTTGTATTGCCAACGTGACACCATATCACTTGAATCTATCCGTCTCCACGCACCCATTGCTACCTCATCAAATCCCCTCTCGTGTCCAACCCCCCTTTTACTCCCTCATCTAATCTAACCCTACCGTATCCAACAATATAAGTGATTAGACTCAGAATGAAGTTTATGAGATAGGGTCGCCCGAGGGAATAGGACCCCATACTTTGCTGAAATACAAGCTCGATCAAGTATCTTCTCAATAAAAGCATCTCCAATCTGATCATTATGGCAAGAGAACAAATAACCCTTATAGCATAAATCATAGAGAAATTTTATTCGGTACAACTATTATATATATAACGATTTAATTATAATTATTGATAAGATTCATGTAGAATTTATTACGATTATAATGAAATTATTATACATAAATTTTATTATATTATTTTTCATAATTAAAAGCTTTCTAAAAAATATTTATCATAGAATCGGTCATATTAAATCTCTATACTTCTTAAAAGAACTGAGAATTTCATTAAAGTTTTGATAACTATTTAGGAAGATTGTGTATCGGACAATCTTTGTAATAATTTTTACATCTTGTTAAATCACCAAATTATGGTTTGAAATGATTTTAAATTTTTATATTCTCATTTTATATAATAATCATTTATATATTTAAAATGACAATAAAAATATTTTAATAATTTTTATATTTATTTTACTATTATATTATTTTTTTAAAATATATTAATAATAAAAATTATATTACAATATTAGTAAATTATACTGTACTTAATCAATAAAAATATTAGGAAATTTATTGATTTTATCATTTCAGCCCGCACAAAAATTTTAATAATTGTAATAATAAATTTTATATATTGTAATAATTAAATATTATAAAATAACTTTAAACTTCTTATAAGTGATTCAAAATTTATCTATTCAATACAAAAAATTTAATTATATATATATATATATATGATGCAGTGTTCGGTTAATCATATTTACAAAATATATTTTATTTTTTCAATAATTATTATTAAATAAATTGTTTTTTTTTTCTTAGAACATTATTAAATAAATTGTTAAAATCTAATCGAATTGTGAAATGCACAAAGTAAAATGGAACGTAGAGTGAACTAAAATCAATAGATGGGACCCATTTTTAATTACAAGTTATTGGAACTGTTATTTTCAAATTCATATTTTTCATTGTTTTGGGTCACCTCTACAGTCTACAGTTACACAAACCAAACAACGAGTTCGATAGGGCTGCGTACATCTCCTGCCTCCCGTAAGAGCTCCCCAAACACTGGATCAATAATGGACATGGATTGCGACGATACTTCAAAACCTGAAGGAATGCACCTGTGTGGAATTCAATCTTTTTCTTTAGGGTTTTGAATTTGCCTTCTTATAGATATTATGGATTTTCTTACAGAGAAAAGTGGAGAGGAGGAGAGAAAGCCAATCGTGGTGATCTTGGTGGGTGCACCGGGCAGTGGCAAGTCCACTTTCTGCGAACACGTCATCTGTTCTTCTTCTCGACCTTGGGTTCGCATCTGTCAGGTCTCTCTTTTTATCTTCTCTGAATTGTTATCCACATGTTTGTTGAAATGCTTCATCAGTGATAATGGAATTGCTTCGATGAATAATGATTTTCTAAAATAGAATGCCAATCTAAAGGTATGAGGGAAATGAAGTGACGAAGGGCAGTTGATATTTGCGCATTGAACAGATACTTTCGTTTGCTTTCGTCTTTTGATCATATGAAGTCTCCATTTCCAAGCCAAATAATTGCAATAGGCTTTCATTGATTGGTAGTCACTGCTTCCAAAGGGATTCTTCCTACGTTTTTTACATATCGTTTACTAATTATTTGGATAATGCATGTACATTGGTATTCTCTACGATGATCGTAGACCACTGTAGTGCATCTTATTTTTGTTTCATATAGAAAATTGTTTTGGTTTGCAGGACACTATTAATAATGGCAAAGCTGGAACGAAGCCCCAGTGCCTTAAGGCCGCAGCAAGTGCATTGAAGGAAGGTAAAAGTGTATTTATTGACAGATGCAATCTGGACAGAGAACAGCGTGTAGAGTTTGTGAAGCTCGGTGGTTCCCAGATAGACGTTCATGCTGTGGTGCTTGATCTTCCTCCTCAGCTTTGTATATCTCGTTCTGTGAAGCGCACTGGGCATGAAGGAAATTTGCAAGGTGGAAAAGCTGCTGCTGTTGTCAATAGAATGCTGCAAAAGAAAGAATTGCCTAAGCTTTCTGAAGGTTTGTCTCGAATCATGTTTTGCCAGAGTGAGAGTGATGTTCAAGCAGCAATTAATACTTATTGTGCACTTGGTCCTTTGGATACCCTTCCAAACGGTTCTTTTGGTCAGAAGAACCCTGATGCCAAAGTTCAACTTGGTATCATGAAGTTCTTAAAGAAAGTAGATGTTCCTTCCAATGCAGGATCCAGTTCAGGTAGTGTTCAGGATTCTGCATTTCCTCAAGTTAGCAAGGAAAGGAATAATTCTTGCAAAGGGCCAGATAATTTGTTATCATTATCGGCTATTGCTTGTAAGGAGGTAAAAGAAATTGAAGACCTGCCTAAACACTCCATTGGCTGTGATGTTACTCCTGACAGCATTCCCACTCTTGCATTTCCATCTATTTCAACAGCAGACTTCCAGTTCAACAGTGAGAAGGCATCTGATATCATGGTTGAAAAAGTTGAAGAGTTTGTGAAGAAGCTTGGAAATGCCAGGCTGGTTCTTGTGGACTTGAGTCATGGATCAAAGATTTTGTCTTTGGTTAGGGTTAAAGCTGCACAAAGGAACATTGACAGCAAAAAATTCTTCACATTTGTTGGAGATATAACTCAACTATATTCACAAGGAGGCTTGCGCTGCAATGTGATAGCTAATGCTGCCAATTGGTAAGATTTATGATTTAGCTATTTGCGGAGTCGCTTTATTCCCTTTTAATGAAATATGTACAATACACAGCATTCAATAAAATGTTACAAAAAGGATTGAAAAGTTAAAGCTGGAAAGTCCACTGTAAGCCATAACTTTTCCTTTGAACTATTTCACTTGGATACATTTGTGGGTCTGCTTTTGGATTGGACTGTTCTATGTAATTTAATTCTCTGGTGACTCATGATAATTCAATGGAATATATGATTGAGCTATTTGTGTAATGTTGAAGCATTAACAACCTACTGGTCAGGTCATTCTTTGCAACATTCAGACTACACAGATCTGTTAATGCAGAATTACATCAACTTCTTTTCACATTATCATGCTTATTTCTGATTCTGACTGCAAATATTGTCCACCTAGTTGTAATGTGATTTTTTTTTTTTTTTTGGAACTTTTTTCTGGACCATTGATATTGTGATTATGTTATTGATTCTACAGGCGACTGAAACCAGGAGGTGGAGGTGTGAATGCTGCAATTTTCAGTGCTGCAGGTCCTGCCCTAGAGGTTGCAACTAAGGAACGAGCAGCTTCTCTTGTCCCTGGACATGCTGTTGTTGTTCCCCTTCCTTCAAATTCTCCCTTGTATATCAGGGAAGGGGTATCTCACATCATACATGTCCTTGGCCCAAATATGAACCCACAAAGACCTAATTGCCTTAAAGATGACTATATTAAAGGCTGCAAAATTCTTCGTGATGCATACACATCACTTTTTGATGGTTTTCTCTCTGTACTGAGGAACCAAGCAAAGTTAACGAGTAAAAGCCTTGTATCAGAGAAATCATTGAAAGATACCTCTTGCGGTGACCTTAGAAATTATTTGGCAAATGGTGATCAAAAGACTAAGAGAGATGGTAATTCTGTATCTGAGAGAAGCAAAAAATGCAAGGGATCTCATTATGAAATTGGAACTGATGGTACTGGTTCTGGCTCTACACAAGGAAAGATAAGTAATGACAACAGTAAGATTGATGGAAGCACTTCGAAGAGCTGGGCGTCATGGGCTCAAGCTCTTTGCCATATTGCTATGCATCCTGAGAAGCATAAAAATGTGTTGCTGGAGATATCAGATGATGTTGCTGTACTAAATGATCTCTACCCTAAGGTAAATATCTTCTGTTTAGTGTTGGCCATTTTCTCTCTGTGACTCTAATGCTTGAGTTTAATCACTTAGCAGAATTGGCATTACATTTTTACAGGCACAAAAGCATCTCCTCATCTTGGCAAGATGTGAAGGTCTTGATTGCCTTGCTGATGTACAGCAAGAACACCTTCAATTGTTAACAACAATGCATGATGTGGGCTTGAGATGGGCTGAAAAATTCTTGCATGAGGATTCATCAATGATCTTTCGCCTTGGATATCACTCAGTATGCAATGCTTACGCTCAGCTGTTTGCCAATTTCATTCATTTCCTTTTCCATATCCACTTTTGAACAATTGATGAGCTTAATTTACTCAGGTGCAATACCTAGTGCCAGATTGGGAATTGGTGTTGGAAGTTATTTTCTCAGCTTGGAGATGGCACTATTTGTCTTAAGGTCCAGAACACAAATGGTTGAAAAATGGGAATCCTAATTTCAAAAGCTGTGGATAATAATGAGGACTAAATTGGGAAGGTTTGCTATTGTGACATTCCAATCAAAGGAGCTAAATTATTAATGAACCAATAACTTGGGTTGTACCTTTGAGAAAACTGATGATTTTAGCAATATAAAAATCGCTACACCTGGTAGTCATCACTAAAATTATTGATCACTTAGTTATTTTTGCATCAGTAATTAAGTGAAGTAATATGTATCTGTTCATGGACCCAAGGGGCTGTTTTGTTGCATTTGCTTGTTTACCTGTATTTGTGTTTCTGCATCTTGGCATATTTTATGTCTACTTTATTTAATATCAATAACAATACCCACAGCCTTTTAACTCATGTAATGTTTTGCTTATACTTACCTTTTTTGCTTATTTTTCTGCCCAAATTGTGCTCTGACTACCCAAGGAAATAGAAAAAAGTGCAAAGGGGATTTCCTAATAGGCGTTTTGGATTTTTTCCTTACAGGTTCCTTCCATGCGACAGCTTCACCTGCATGTTATCAGCCAGGATTTCAATTCTAACCATCTAAAGAATAAGAAACACTGGAACTCCTTCAATACTGCCTTTTTCAGAGATTCAGTTGATGTAATTGAAGAAATCAAAAACCATGGCAAAGCAACAGTAAAAGACGACAGCTATTTGTCAATGGAGTTGCGTTGCCACCGATGTAGAAGTGCACACCCTACTATACCCAGGCTGAAATCACACATCAACAACTGTCGAGCCCCCTTTCCTCCCTTCCTACTTGAAAATGGTCGTTTAGTGCTTCCAGAAGATAACAATACGAATGATTCCTAGGTGTCTATGACTTATGCCTTGTCAAAATTTTGTTGTACTTAACTTTATGTTTTTTCTAGCCCAAAATATAGGGCAATAGTTTTCAGGCAGTGTAGGGAAATCTGTTCTTGTGTAACATATGCAGTTGCTTCTTAATTTGCCCTATTTCGTCTTGGAGCTGCACTGCGGATTGAAACTCTCCGCAAACTGATGTGTTGCAACCTTTGCTCCCAAAAGCAACCTGTTGGGTAAGTATTAAATCTTTTACATCAATCGTGAAGTGAGAGGTTTCAGAAATTTGAATTCGAGACAATCACTATGCTCATTTAAATTTCCCTTATTAGATCAATTGCATTTGCCATATTGTTGGCGACTGGATTTATCATTTTGCAGGTTGCCGATGGGTGCAATATAATGCTATTAGATTCTGGTAAGTATCTAGTAGAAGTAGACTGCAGCAGTGTCAATTCCAGTTCCATTCTTTGCTAGCATTAGGTCTACTGTACTGGTTGGATATATTTTGAAAAATTCGAGTTCAAGTAATCATATATTTATTACTATTAAATTTTAGTTTGGATATATCCGATTAAGTCAAACTCAGAATTCAACTGCAGAAGTTATTATTTTCATAATTTTATATAATAATTAAAACTATTCTTTCTAGATTATGCTCCCGTGTTATAATGCTCAAACTGCTTTACTTAATTAAAACTTAGACGAATTCAAATAACGAGCTGAGTTCGAGTAGTTTATGAGTGGTTGACTTATCTACACCCCGAAGTGGGATTGCAAAGCAGGTATGATTCAGAATAAAAATGAAGATCTACGATGTGATTAGGGGGAGTCCAAGGGTAAGGTATCAGAAAGGGCAAGGCTGTAAAAGGAAAGATAATAAAACCTTTTTAATTCATTAATTTATTTACGTTAAAAAAGTGAAAATTTTAGAAATTTAAAATTTTCAAAAATCTTCTCTCTTTTTTTAAAAAAAAAAAAAAAAATTCCTTCTAAATAAAGTCACCATTTTAAAAATTCATACCTACTTCCTCCGAAACAAAAGAACCAACAAATTTTGAAGTTTATCGGTGGTAAGTTGACAAGTTCCAAATGTTCTTTGGTAGTATCCTCCTTGTGAACAATAACCTCAATGAAGCATAATCTTTCATCTGCTCTTTTGCATTGTCAATTGCTTAAATTAGCTCTTCCTCATGGTGGAACCTGCAATCATAGAAATTGGGACAAAAAATATAACAGAAATTCGCATTTTTAACTCCATTACCATTCGTGCATTGATGCGAAAGCCAAATGTATTCAATTTATTCTAACAGTTTTTGTTTGAATTGCAATTTATTCTAATAGTTAATCATGATAAATTGTATTTGTACAATATAAAACCGCGTGGCAAGTTGACACATGTCTCGTTAGGAAGTTCCACGTGATTTAGTATGACTCCTGATCTCTTCTTTTCATATCGTGGCAATGTTGACACATCTTGAGTGATTATCAATTTAACATTTGTCTTTCGCTTATCAATTCCACAATTTTTTTTTTAAATTTATTATTACTCGAATTTGAAATGCATAATTTCTATAATTAACAGTGTAAGTAAATTTGTTATGCTTGGAATCGAAATACATAAACATATAATAATAATAATAATAATAATAATAATAATAATAATAATAATATGCCCATACCGTCTCGTTTGTGTTTGAATTTTTTTATTTGAATTTTATTGGTTTGTTTTGCAGTTTGGTATATGCTTTATGGCTCTGCTGTAAGCGGAAAAAATGAATTTAGAATTTAATGTTTGGAATTATAAAATGACTTGTGGAAATGTCTCTAAGACTTTTTTTTTAATATTTACTGTTATTCTTTTGCTATGATAAAATATGGAAAAGGATTAAGTCAAGCAATTCTTTTTCTCTCTTAATTCTTAATTTTGTACATATTTTTTTTTCTTCTTCAATTTTTTTTTTTATAAATAATTTCAATTTAGATTCATTCACTAATACTCTACAGTCTCGAAGATAACTCCAATACTACTAAGTTATGCTATATGTTAACTCGGTTCATTCACTAAATATGCATATAAACCTTTTTAAATAATCAAGCAAACATCTAAAAAGTGCTGAAAATTAAAAGGAAAATAATGAGAGAAGCAAACACAAATATTTATAGTAATTGGTACTTTAGCCTTACACACACTCCTCAAAATACTCTATTGAGATTTTATCTCCACTAAATAACTCTTTTTAAGAGCCTTTTACACCGATAAGTTTTTAAATAATATTTATCTAATCATTTATAAGTGTTTTTATACTCAATTATTCTTCAAATTTTATATGATATCAGCCAAGTTTTTGACAATCTTTAATCTTGATGCTACCAACAAAATATAATTTTCTTTTGTTTAAATCTCTCTCAAAATCTCAATTATAATGTGAAACTTTGTCAATAAAGGCTAACACTTAGATTTCTAAATGATGAAAGCTTTCTCTAGTTTTTGACACAAAATACTCTTTGAAATCAATGGCTTTTCGTCAAGTAAAAATGGGTAAAATAAAGGTCTATAACTAAGATTTTGAAATGTAATTCTTAGACACAAAAATCAAAACAAATGACTCTTGAAAAGACTGAAAATTATTCTTTGTTTTGTCTATTCAAAGTCAAAAAATTGGCGGGTCATAAAAAATAGCTAACTACTTCTCAAAATTAATCAATTACTTTTTTGCTTCTTCCATCAATCTTCAAGCCTTTTAAAATATGATTATTCTATCAAAATCCTTGATTACTTAACAAATTAAAGGTAACCTGAAATTTTTCTTAAACATATGTTAGATTCATTTCATTAGTTTTGTCATTATGAAAATCATTTGGTTGGAGCTAACAAAGGCTTTATGTTGGAATATGCAGTTTGGATTGGATGAAATTTATGAAAAGGAAAAGAGTTTCCTATTGTGTAAAATGAAGATGTATACCATAAAATCCAAAATCTAAATTTTAAATTTGAGATAGGTAAAATTTAGACAGATGTCATATTTAATTTTTCCATTTACGTCATCTTTCAATTTGTATCATAAAAATTCTTAAATTTTAATTTGTATATCACGAAAGTTTTTATAATTTGATATCATTAGTTTACAAATTAACGTGCAGGTAAATTTTACCTACTGTTTTTTAACTTAAGTGGATATATCGCATTCCTTCTAACTTTAATTTATAAAATAAAAACCTTTAAATTTAAATTTAATATATAAATAGCTTTAATCAAATAATAATTTAAGATTGGTATACTATTCTACTGATATAAGAAAGAAAGACAAAAACTATATGTAAAATCAATTTATTAAAAAAGAAAACCATTCATATTTAATTAGGGTTTGAATACCTTCGAAATAAAGTAATACAATATTTATTATTAGATTTTTTTTTACATTAAAATAAAATCAAAGGAATTAGACACATTAGATATGAATCCTTTAACTATTAATCTAAAATTCAATTAAAAAGTAATAAAAGTATAATGATTTTGTTAAATTTATTAAAAAAAATAATAATTACATTAATTTTAGTAAAATAAATTAAATAATTAATCAATTTATATATCAAAATAAATAAGACTTAAATTCTTAAACTAATTGTAAAAGTTTCAAAGAAAATTTATATAATTATAATTTATTATGTATATTTTTATAAGTATTAACTGAAGTTTAAAAATTTTTATGATATCATACCATAAAAATTTCAATGTTATCAAACTTAACGTCTAAAAATTTTTTCGATATAGATTAAGGAACAACGAATGTTATTTCCAGCCAAATCTAGTAGGATATTTTTATTCCTGGAACTACAAATTCAGAAAGTTGCCAAGAGATGAAAGGGCCATGACTTCCATCAGCCACTTTTCATCTGATTATCCCAACTCGATCAATACGAGACCGACTCTAATATTGAGAGAGACTGAAGCATTCAGGAATTTGGAAGGATATTTGCACTTTGCAAAACTTGCCAAATAGTTGAAAGGTCCATAATGGAATTTTCCACGAGGTTCATTTTCATTCATATGATTTTAAAGCAAATTAGACAGTGGACATTATTCAATGTGCAAATTTTCAACCACTCAAAGAAGCAGGCACCATTAACATTAGAAATGAAACTTCAAAGATTGTCGAGAACATCAAATTGAGATTTAATATAAATAGGCATCAGCTAAAATATTTCAGAATGCGAAGACTGATCAAAAACCACAAGCTCAAAATCTTGTCCTGAAAGAACAAAGGATAGACCATCAACTTTGAATTGAAAGATCAACACGTTTTGAAGTCTACTGAGGATTTGGTGGTCGGCTATTGGCAGCAGAGACCCTGGAGCCCCATTCCAAGAGTTCTTTGCTAGTGTCATCCTTGTGAACAATGACCTCGATGAAGCACAAGCAATCTTTCTTTGGCCCTGTTGCATTCTCAATTGCTTCAATTAACTCCTCCTCACATTGGACCTGCAATCATAGAATTAGCAAACAATATCAGAAATTTGCATTTAGCACCATTATCATTCATGCAAGATAGGAATTAGGAAGCATAATGCACCCAGTTCGGAAACTAACCTTGGCTGTCCAGCACTTGCCTTCACCGTTGTGGATAGCGTCAATCAAGCCAGTGTAGTTCCAGTTTTTTATCACGTTGTACGGGCCATCATGGATCTCAACTTCAATGGTATATCCACCATTATTGATCAAGAAAATGATGCTGTTCTGTCCACATCGCAGCATTGTTGACACATCTTGAGCAGTCACCTAGTAGGCATTCACCAAAGAAGGTACAAGCATCTAAATAACTTTTTTCCAGGACTCAAATCATCGGTCACATTAAATCAGATAAATCATTTGAATTAAGCATGATAACCGATATGCATTGAATAATTTAAGTTGAGGAAGCAAAGACCATCAACTTTGTAAAATAACTTATGCTATCTTTTGTGAATTGCCATCCCTGTTTCATGAATGGAAAATAAGAAATTGCGGTTTAAGTTTTAGAAAATAGAATTGACATGACGCAAGATTCTTGGTTATATACCTGAAAGCTACCATCACCAATACAAGCAATCACGCGTTTCTCCGGCACAGACTGCGCATATCCAAGAGTTGCCCCTACTGACCAACCAATTGATCCGTATTGCATTTGGAACTCATATCTGCAAATCCAACTTTATATACTTGCTTAGAGTCCATGAACCAAAAAATTATGAGCCTAAAGATCACAAAAAAGATTATCTATTGCTCACCCGCATCCCATTGGCAATTTCAGCTTCTGGCAGTTAAACCATGAGTCCCCTGTCTCAGCAATCACAGCAGTTTCACTAGACAGCAATTTCTGTATATGTTGAAAGAGAACATTAACCCTCAGTGGTTCTTTAGGTTTACTTTTCAAAGGTTGTCCATCAGGAACAAAAATTCTGCGGTAGTTCTCATATGCAGTAGTATTGAGCTTGAGCCTCTTTGCAAGGGCTTTGAGAAAATCTTTCATCAGAATACATCCAAATGCAGGTCCATTTGCAATAACCACTCGATCTGGATTCACTATGATTGCCTTCTCTTTCTTGAGAAGGAGAGAGTATCCGACAGAGCTATAGTCATTGAAAATGGGTCCAGCAAACAAGTAAGCATCAGCAGATTCCACAATCTCAGAACAGAAAGAAGTGCTCACAGCACCCCAGTAAGTTCCAATGAAGTGGGGATGGAATTCTGGCACAAGCCCTTTCGCTGATGGCATCACGGCGAGAGCATAACCACAATCATCAGCTAACTCAACAAATGCATCACATGCCGTTGCAACCCTCAGTTTAGGCCCACCCACCAGAACTGGTTTCACCGCTTTGTTCAAGAACTCTGCTGCTGCTTCAACTGCGGCCTCCAAACCTAATTTATTACTTAATCTGTACCAAAAAAAAAATTCAACAGTATTTATGAATATTTTTATTTTTTTCATCATAATTTTGTTTTCTTTTATTATTAGCCTATGCAAAAATCAAGAAGCCAAAGGCTACCTGGGAGAGAGAAAAAATGGAACTGGCTCCCGGCTAAAAGTAGGATGAGGGATGGCAGGCAAGTTGCAGCTAATGCTTAGATAAACCGGCTTGCTTTCTTTCAAAGCAGTCGATATAGCAGTATCGATCAGCTCATGGGCATCTTCCAAGTTATTCACCACAGCCTATAAAAAATGATCAAACACAACAGATCATCATCAGTACTTAATTAACAGAGAACACCTACAGAAATCCTTTGCATTGTAAATACACGAACCCAATTCCATGAAGCCAAATTACCCCTAAAAAAAACCACTTTACGTATCGATTCTATTAAGACAACTAAACAAATGATACACAGTAGAGACTCATGTACCTGGAAGCAGGTAACAGTCTGGAAACACCTTAGCTCCTGGCTAAAATCAGGCAATCCAATGGTATGGTGCAGAATCCTGTTAGTCCCATTATCATTGGAGTTAGGCCCGCCAACAATGCATATCACAGGCAGATTTTCACTGTAAGCACCAGCAATTGCATTGAGAACACTAAGCCCACCTACAGTAAACGTAACAACGCAAGCGCCAACTCCACGTGACCGTGCGTAACCATCGGCAGCGTACCCTGCATTCAGCTCGTTACAGCAGCCAATGAGGTTAAGCCCAGGCTCTGCAATAAGATGGTCAAGGAGAGTAAGATTAAAGTCACCGGGAACAGAGAAAACATCATTGATGCCTATTTGAACCAGCCGGCGAGCAAGGTGGCGGCCGAGAGTGGAGTCAGGAGAGTTGAACACAGTGGGTGACACAGAGTTTTGGATGGTAGAAATGGCACCGTTTGGTGGGCTGCACATGTCGCCGTTGGCAAGCTTGCATGTGTCAATAGATCCAATCTTGGTATCCATAGACAAGAAGATTAAATTGTTTTGGTTAGTGTTTTTTCTAGTTTGACGATGAGAAGGAAGAAGACCAAGAGAGAATATAAGAGGAGTGAATAAAGAAAAGGAAAAGAGCTTTGTTTGTTTGTGTGTAATGTGAGGAGAAAAAGAGGAGTAGGAGGAATTTATAAGAGGGTTTTGAAAGAAATGGAGGATACTGGGGGCGGTTTCAGGGGAACCCCTTCTTGGTATATCGGTGGTCTGCCGATTCCTGTACGATGATCCAGTTTGGATCCAGGACAGAATATACTAGAAGAAATGTTGCGTGCTTAAATTATTCGCCTTTGTTATCAGATTCTCTTTTTTTAAAGAAAATTAAATTTAAGCATTAATAAAATTATTTTTACCCAAATTAAATAAAAAATATTTTAATAAACTCGATTAGTGATATGCTCTGATCTTAATTAGAGGAGCTCTTCTTTTTTAAATTCTTTTTAATATAAAAAAATTAGTGATAGTTTGAATTTTACCTGTCATTTCTCTTAACAAACAATTTGTAAATTCTATTATAATATATATATATATATATATATATATATATATATATATATATATATAAGAATTTCTTTAAAATTATTCATAAAAAAATAAATTATTTTTTAAATTTAAAAGTGTAAAACTCAGACTTTATGAATAAAAATGCACAATAAAAATGTTCAATAAATACATAATTGAATTATAAATGAGTTTTAGGACATTAATAATAAAATTGTCCTTATTTTAGTTAAAATTAAATAAAAATTAATTATATTTGTCCAATTAATCTTTTTATAGAGTTTTTATAATAAAAAAGATGCATAATTAATAAATTATTAAAATTTTATTAAATAAAACAGTTAGCGGCACATGTCGACTATGTTGACGTGGGTTGATATGAAATTATTTTAGTGAAATTATTTTCGTTTGATTTTTTTTTAATATATATATACTATAAGATTTATTATATAAGCATATACATTTATCTAATTATTGACTGAATGATATTTTTGCAAGATTTATACACATAAATTTAAAAGAATCTCAATAATGTAAGACAGATCTAAGACCTTTCATTTGATCTTTTATTCATTACAAACATATTTTTAATATGATTAACTCTAAATGTTTTATATTTATATTACATAAAAGTTTTGACTACACATATAAGTTGATATTTATCATTTTAAAATTAATATTTTTAAATTTTTAAATGATATTGTGAAATTTTTTAGATAAAATAATAAATTCATCTTGAATTTTATTAAAGAAATTTTATGATATCTTAAAATTTTAAAATATTTTATAATAATATATCTCAACTAGTATAAAAATTTTACAATATTCTTAACTCCTATAAATATAAATATTAAATTAAAATATCTTTTCAAATTTTAATAAATAAATTATCTTATCAATGCGTTTAAAATTCACCTGAAATTTTAAAATATTTTAATTATATCTTACGAAAATTCATATATTATAAAACATTTTAAAAATTTAGAGAGTTAACTTTTTTTTTATAAAATTTAGGTGTAAAATGATTTATTTAATTTTTTTTAATAGTATTAATTTTAAAATAAAAATAAAATATATTTAAAGAAATTTTTTTGAAAATGTTGCGTAATTGATATAATATAAAATGCATAGTGGACGAAGATTCTAGTGACTAGTGAAGCATGTGATATGCAGTCATTGTGCAGTCATTTTAGATTGAGATGGGTACAAATTAGCTACCAATTTGCCACCAAACTTGTAAATTTTAAAATTAATTTGTACCTAAACTAGTTAAAATTTTATTTTTTAAATTAAAATTTTTTAATAAAAACACTACTTTAATTCAATAAAAACTAAGAGAATTAATTATGAGATAATTTATTTATTTATATCAAATTTATAGGACAAATTGAAACTGATAGTTTCTAGTTGGGGTATGCCGACATGGACAAAAAATATAATTATTTATTAATTTACAGGTCTTTGTTCCCTTCCTTTTTGGCTACTTTTCAAATTCCAGGTGTGATTTTGTCAAAATCAGTTGGAAAATCATGTTACGTCCATAGTATTGGCATCATGTGGAGCAATATTTGCCACCAAAATTTACCTTAGACCAAGATTTCGGATTTAAATTTTTAATATTATTGGTTTATCAACCATGCTTGAGCTAAAGTCATCCATCATCCATGTGTGAGGCGTTTCAATTTTAAAAATTGCCCACTATACAACACATTACAAAAATGTGTTTTCTATTTTATTTTTTATGTGATTAACTATGTGCCTATTTAAAGGATTTAAACTGTTTTTTTTAATAAAAATATTATTTTAAATGTTAATAAAAAAATGATTTAAAAAAATTTATTTTATTATTTTAATATTTTTATGATTAAAATTTATTAAATTTAATTTTAAATTATTTTTTAATATTCTTTAATTAGTATGTTTAAAAAAATAAATTTTTTAAATAGTAATTTTAATAATAATATTAAATAAGTCATATGTATATAATTAAAAAAAAAGTAAGAGTTTATTTAGAATTAATATTAAAAAAATTACTTTTTTAAATATATTAGTTAAAAAGTATTAAAAAAATTAAAATTAATAAATTTTAATTGTAAAAATATTAAAATAAAAAAATTAATTATTTTTTTAATAATATTTAAAATAATAATTTTATTAAAAAAATAATTTAATTCTGAACTTCATGCCAAACAAGCGCTAGAAGAAAAGGAAAGTCACAGCGCAGGAGTGATGATTAAGAAAAAAGAAAAGCTAGCGATCTTTGGACAAGGATTCGTGGGCAGGAAGAAAAAGGCGGTCAAATCGTCAAAGTAGGTATCCAAGCTCTGCCCCTCGGTTTTTTCCAACCCAACTTGGCATATTGGCATTGGCACAGCAGGTAGGAGCAGCCGGTGGCCATTCTTATTTTGGTAACAAATTTTGGGGAAAACGACTCCGTAAAGGATTAAAAACCACGAGCAAGAGCTTGTGATCTGATTCTCCAAAACCAGTGGTATCTTCAGAAACTAGAGGAGTCGCCGGTAATCGCTAATTGCAAATTAGTGGCCATTAATTATGATTCAGGGACAACCAGAAGGGAATGTGTGTCACGCGGTGGCCATGCATACGTACACGTCAATATATAATAGAATGGCCCCTTTCATGTGATGCGACTTGTGTGAGTACTACCCTAGTCAAGCGTTATTGTTCTGAATTTGAATTAAATCAAAAATTTTTTAATAAAAGAGAAGTAGAATGGGATTTTAATCTCCATTAATCCCCATGTGATATATATATATATATATAATCTCCATGTGAATGATATATATAAATATAAAATGTGATAGTTAATTAATAAGAATAATATGATAAATGTATAATAATATTTTTATAAGAGAAAAAAAATATAAATATAGATAATTAAAATATTTTGTTTATAAATGATTTAAATAGAATAGAATAACTTTCTGATAGTAATAAATTATTTTTCATTTTAGACAAATAAATGACTCTTTTATAATACTGTATTGTTGGGATTTTGTTATCTTTGTGGTTCACATAAGATATTAAATTATCAAATATTAATGGAAGAATAAGGTGCAATATTAGACTACATTGAAAGAAGATCATTATCCATACCTGAGTCTCTGATTAAAAGAAATCATATTGTATTTTGAATTGTTAAATAATTCACTCAAATGTTAAAAAAAGTAAAACAAAACTCCTGGATAAAAAATAAAACTTCAATTCCAAATTAATGAGAAACTCATCAGTCACCATTCAAAAAAAAGATCTAAAAGAGAAAATAAAGAGAGGGAAGGAGAGGAGGAGTGAAAAATAACATCAACTTTTTAATAAATTAAAAAATTTCGATAAAAAATAATCTAAATTAAAAAATTAAACTGAGAAGTAAAATTAAACGCATGTAAATAGCCAAACAAAAAAATCACCAACTCAATCACCCAACCAAATGCCAAACAAATTGTTAGTGACAACAAGAGTAAAATGATTTGTCGAGAGCGAGAGATGGAGGATGATAGTCACAAGCGCAACACAACCATTTTGTCGAGAGAGAGAGATAGTGACTTCACTGAGGAGAAAAAATGGAGTGAGGGAGAGGCGCTAAAGGTTTAATCATCTGAAGTAGTGGATGGCGACCAGTGATGGTTGATGAGAACTGAAAGTGACTAGCAATGCAGCTGCATGCAGCAGGACACCTAACCTGACTCCCAACGACAGAGGGAGGGAGGCTGCCCCTGCTTTAGAAAAAAAATTAATTTTTAGTATGTTAACTCTACATTTAAAATTAAATTGGCGCCTTAATATTTGAGAAGAAATAAATTTTAGTATGGTATCATATATTTAAAATTAAATTGGTCCTTAAATTTAAAAATTTTATATTTATTGAACTACTTACCCATTTGAATTTATAATGTTTTATTTAAAATATTAACTTCTTTTTTAATCCCTAATTTAATATATCTATTGATTTTTTTACTTTGATATTCATAATAGTTTTCTTAAAAAAATAATTTTATTACTTAAATTTTGAAATAATTCTATTAATTTTATTGAGTTACTAACTAGCATAATATCCCCACTATATATGATATATAAATTCTGAAGTAGTAAATAAATTGTGAAATCAATTTTACTTCATTCTTTGATATTAGGTTAGTATTTAGTTTTTTATTTTTATTTAGTCATTGAAACTATAGTCAATGAATGCATTTACCATTTGAGACAAATTAGTAAAAATAATTTTGATGAGTGTCTATAATTTATTTATTGTCATGATGTATATTAGGTGATTTATCAATTATTAAAATTCAATTTCATGCATGTTTGAAATATTATTTTTCATGCAAAAAATTATTGAATGCTCCAATTTTAGGGGTTTTTTTTGTCTTTTATATAATTACATACAAATTAATATTAATATGTTTATGTTATTTATTTTGACATTTAATATATAACATGTATTTTTATAAATAAAAAACTATTATAAATATAGATTCAAAATAAAGCTATGCTAGTTTCCTTTAAAAAAATTTCTTAATTCCATCACTGCTGGCTCCTTATGTCATGACTCGATTTTTGGGCCAGACCGGTACTAGGACTTGGGTCAGTATAAAGTCTCCGAAATTTTTAGTAAATTTAATTATATCTAATTCATTCATAAAACCCATTAAGGTAGTATAATTTCAAGAAAACAAACGGACAGAGTCCTACCACGAATTAAACTATTCAACGGGGAGCATTAACTCGCCCTACCTATAAACAAATAATATCAGTAATATGGGGAGCTCAGTTCACTCTCACAATCCTCAAATCACATATATCAACATTTGGGAGCTCAGCTCCCTCCATCATCAATCATAAACATCCCATACATCCATGCAATCTCATATAATTAATGTTATAACTATTGATCCACGCGAAGTTTTAGATTTAAATAAAAGACAATGAAAGCAAATCAAAATATTTTTTGTATGAACCTGCAGGAAAAGAAAGCAAGCAAAACTATCTGTTATCTGAGAAAAAAATAGTTGAACGGGAGTGAGCATTCAACTTAGAGA
This sequence comes from Hevea brasiliensis, assembly GCF_030052815.1. Taxonomy (NCBI): domain Eukaryota; kingdom Viridiplantae; phylum Streptophyta; class Magnoliopsida; order Malpighiales; family Euphorbiaceae; genus Hevea; species Hevea brasiliensis. Next base: position 99,927,081 of record NC_079495.1, on the reverse strand, counting down.
GTAATATATTGATTTTAAATACAATTTCTATAACTATCTAAATATAATATATTCCTATGTATGAAATACAATACATTTACACAATTTAAATAATTCAATCAATATTCACACAAAAGATAATTTAAAGCATGCATGCACTAATGTGTCACATCAATACATATATGGGAGCTGATTCTCGATACAACTCTCTTAATTCGATACCTGCCAGCGAGGTCAATTCAAGTCCGACTTTCACTTAATAATCTAAGTGCGAGGGCCAGTGAGATCAACTCGAAGTCTTGCTCACCCCGACTTATTCATATATAAAAATCGGGTCCTACTGAGTCAAGATTCAGCCGTGACTACCCGTCCTACCCATATCTATATCCACACCATATTCACACCAACACACACGCACAGTTCTAAGTTATCTTTCAATAACATATGTAGTAAATGAGTGTGCCTACCATTTAACTAATTATATGCATACATATAAGTGAATGCATGAGTATGCCTTGAATATAAATTAATAATATTGAAATTATAAATAAAATTAATATCAAACTCACAGATTATTCAAGTGTTACTGGGGCCATTGAGAAAAAGAGGAAGATTGACTCAAATCACCTAAACAATTATATTCAAGAAATTTAACAATAATAAATCAAAACAAAGAACTATATAGTCAAAGATACTCTAAATTTATGTCGAAAATCTGACAGAATTTCTCTTGTACCTAGGACCTACCCAACCTGTAAAATTACTTAACTAATACTTCTCAATTCAAAACGCTTCAAGCCCACACACAACAACAACACAATGCCCCTCTTGAGCCTGCCAAACTAGTCAATTATTACATAAATACACAAATCAGCTATTTAGCTTAAAACTAATATTTTGCAACAACTATCCAAATTAACCCCAAAAATTATATAATTATTCCCCGCAGTCCTTAATAATGTTGTTCTACTATTGCAATTGGAATTATAATTTTCTAACTACCCACGAATATCTTATGAATTTTTATTCTAAACTCAACATTAGATAAAAAGGAGAATTCAGAGTTCAGGTTTACGTACACCAATTCTAACACCTGGAACGCGTTGTAATATTGATCAACTTCTAAAGTGGGTCTGCCAACCCGCGCGTCCGGCCCGCAACTACACTCCTGGTCGCTCGGTGGAACTTCTTTGAAACAAAAATACCTACGCGAAGCTCACAACACCAAGAGTTAAAATATAATTTTTATTTAATTAAAAAGACATTAAGGACTCAAAAAATATTAGCAAATTTATGGGATCCACCAAATTTTTAGTGTCGAAAAAATTCTAAATTGGTATCTTGCAAAGCTCTCAATGTGTAGGACATGTTGGTGGTCTCAGATTTTTGGTAGAATTTATAATTTGGGAGAAATCTAGCCTAGAAGTCAAAAAAGGCTAAAATTTCTGGGGCTCAATTCGCACAAACCGCTTGATGAAAATTTGTGAAATTGGTATTTATAGGAAGCTTGTGAAGTGTAAAACAAAAAGGAAACAAGACCCAGTCTGATTGGAGGTCGAAATCATCGAAAACAGCGAGGGAAGCTCAAAGGGTGTGCGTAAGGGGAGGAGTTTAGAGTGCAATTTCTCACCAGGAAAAAGGACGGCTGACGGCAGGGAAGAGGGTTGGGGGTGCGCCGATGAGAGAGGAAGGCTGGGGGGTGGTGGCCGGTAGTAGTGGGGAGGGGGGAGAGAGAAAAGAGGGAGAGAAAAGTGACTGTTGGGTGGTGCAAAAGAGGGGAAGGGGAAAAGAAAGGAAGACTGGTTTGATTTGATTGGACTCGTTTGATTCGGTCGGTTCTATTAAAAAAACTTGAAATTTGATTTTTGTTCTACCCGAAGACTCAAAACGAGGCCCGAAAATTTTGAAAAAAATTACAAAAAATTCAAAAAAATTTATGGAGTCTAAAAATATTTTTCAAACTTGCCACATGATCTTTAAATTTGTCACGACTCAACCTATGGGCTGGACCGGCACTAGGACCTGGGCCGGTATAAAGCCCCCGAGGTCAATAGTAAGCCTTATTGTTCTCAAATCCGTAACCATGGCCCAAAAACTTAGGCCCATTATGTAAATAAAATACAATAAAATAAAATATTTTTATTTGGGTTAACCCAATCCGATAACCATAAAAAACTTAGATTCATGGAGTCCCTAACAGACTTAATGCTACTACTAGTACATGCAGAGTTCTAAATTATAAATTTAGACAATAATAATACAGTTAAGTAATTTTTTCCATAATCTGCGAGGAAAGGAACAGGTTATTCTGAAAAACGTCTCCTCCTATAGCCTAGAAAAATAGGTGAACATGAGTGAGCGTTCAACTCAGAGAGTAAAATACCAATTTTAAGTACAATTTCTATAATTATCTAAAGCTAATGCACCATGTGGAATGAAATGCAATATCATCATAATTTTCATACAATTCACATCATAACAGCAAAAAGGTAATTTGGAGCACTCACTCACCCAGTAATGTTCAGACAGTACATATATGGGAGCTTATCTCCTATACAGCCTTCTTAATCCAACCTCTGCCAACGAGTATCTCTCAAGCCGGACTTTCGCTTAATAAACTAAATGCGAGGTCCCAGCGAGTGTCTCTCAAGTCGTGTCTACCCCGACTTATCCATAAAGGACCGGGTCCCAGCGAGTGTCTCTGAAGCCGTGTCTACCCGTCCTGTCCATATCCAATACCATATCACACGCACGCCAACGCACGCACACTGCTCTAAATTATCACAAACAACATCTATGGTACTTCATCAATTATGAATGCAATATAAAATGTGCCTAATATTTAACTACATAGATGCATATTTATAAGTGATGCATGGATATGCTTGAACATAAAATAATGTCGAAATTATAATTAAAATTAATATTTTACTCACAGTACACCAGAAACGACTTTAGAGGTTGGGTGAAGGAAGATAGTTAACTCTGATTACCTACATAATTTTATTGTGAATTTATTAGTGCTAATTCAAATAAAAATAAATTTTAAAGAGGCAAACACATCCTAATTTGTGCCGAAAATTTGGCAGTCTCCCTTATACCTAGGACCTACCCAACCTGCAAAAGGCTTCAAAATACACTTCTATATCCGCCAATCACACAATCACAACTCAATCACATCACAAGGCCCCTCTTGGGCCCACCCAAACAGTCAACAACCACAATTTGAAAAATTACAATTTAGCCCCTATAACTAGCCCTTTTGCAAAAACTACCCAAACGAGCTCTAAAAATTTTAAAATTTTATCCCGCGATCCTTAATAATATTATAAGGCTATTGCAAAATAAATTAAAATTTTTTGATCATCCACGAATATTTTATGAATTTTATTCTAAATCGGTATTAGTCGAAAATGAGCAACCTGGTGTTCGGGTGTACCTATGCCAATTCTGACACCTGAAATGCGTCCAGAACGTCTAAAAATGCTAGGATTGACTATAATATCAATCATGTTCTGAGACGGGCTGCCGGGCAGCCGGATCTGGCTGAAAATGCAGTCCCGACGCCGGTGAGCTATCCTCGATCCAGTTGCACCTAAATTAAGTCCAAATTGTGTTAATAATTATCATAAAATTATTTTTAAATTTTGAAATTCAAAAAAGTGCAAAAATCTCACCAAGCGATCAGAACCGTTCGATTATCGCCTTTTTCAAATGATGTCCGATCGGAGTGGGACTGGTCCTATCTCGAAGATTTTGCTGTCCTGAGTCCATCGGTGGTCTCGGATTTTTGATCCGACGGTCGGATCGCCGGGAAAATGGCCGGAAGTCCACTGCTAAAATTTTCTCTCTCCTCTTTCTCTCTTTTCAAAACTCGCCAGAAACCTCTATGGAACGGAGCACCGCCAATCGGGATGGGAAGCCCGTGGTCCAAGGAGTTGAGCGCCACCCTCCACTGGCTGGAACGCCACCGGGAACCGCCGGAATCACGCCTGAAAGGACGCTGCTACCGCGGGCTTTGAGGCCTCGTCTTGCCGTCGTTCGCTGTCCAGGGGGTTGCCGGTGTCGCTGGGGACTACTGGAAGCTCGCTGGACCTTTGCCGACAGTCGCCGGCCACTGGGTCGGCCGGAGACGCAGTGAACGGAGAGGGAGAGGGAGAGAGACGGTAGGAAAGAGAGATGGGAGGGAGGGGCTGTTGCTACGTTTTAATTTTTTGAGTCTTTTTTTTTTTATCTTTTAATTACATAGCTAGTCCCTCAACTTCTTAGAGGTTTACAATTAGGTCCAAAATTATTTTATTATGTTAAAGTTTAATAAAACTCTAGTGATGATAAAAATAAATACAATCTAGAAAATTTTAATTATTTTATTCTCATTTAATAAATTAACTTTAATTAAATTATTTATTATTAATTTATTTATTATTATTATTATTATCTTCCTTTATTTTAAAATCAATTCAAATAAATCCTATAATATTAATAACATAATATTTCCTTTTCATTTTATTTATAATTTAAAAATTTTGGGTTGTTACAAAATTAATATTTTTTCAACTTGTCACATGATCTTTAAATTAATTTTTAAAAATCATTGAAATTAATTACCTTGAAAAATAAAAATCCAATTTTAAAAACCTAGAAAATTCAAATTAAAATACTACAATATTTAATACATTAAAATATCAAAGTTTACACATAAAATAATTATTTAAAAATTTAAAATGTTATATTCTTCCCTCCTTACAGAAAATTTATCCTCAAATTTTTATACATGGCAGAATAAATTTATTGAGTTATATAGCTTTAAGAGATGTGCCTTACATACTAAACAAGTATGGATACTTTTTATGCATATTCTGCTCTGACTCCCAGGTGCTTTTCTCTGCAGATTGACTTCTAGATAGGACTTTAACCATAGGAATCTGTTTTGACCAAAATTGTCTCATATGATAATCCACTATGGCCACTGTTATTCCTCAAATGTCAAGTTCTCATTTAACTCCACTATGTCTGGTTGCAGCATATAAGAAGGGTCGAGAATATATTTCCCAAACATGAAAATATGAAACACTGGGTGGACGTGAGAAAGGTTTGGTGACAACTCTAACCAGTAGGCAACTGCTCCCACTCTGCCTGTGATTTCAAAAGGTCATATGTAACAGGGTGCCAACTTGTCTTTCTTTCCAAATCTCATAACCCTCTTTATAGGAGAAACGTTTAAAAACATATAATCATCCACTGCAAATTCTACATCTTTTCACCTCAGGTCTGCATAACTGTTCTATTTGTTAAAAACTATTTTTAAATGTTCTATAATCAAAAGAACCATCTCTAAAGTTTACTGCAAGAAATCTACATCATGTACTCTCACCTCTCCAACTTCTATCCAACACAGAGGGGATATACACTTCCTATCATGCAATGCCTTATAGGGTGCTATTCCAATAGTAGAATGATAATTGTTATTATAAGCAAACTCTACCAACGGTAGATGAACATCCTACTGACCTCTAAAATCCATGACACACATACGAAGCATATCCTTCAATGTCTGTATTGTCCTTGTAGATTGCCTATCTATCTGTGAGTAGAAAGCTGTGCTAAAATTCAGCCGTGTGCTAAGTGCTTCCTGTAGCTTCCTCTAGAACTGAGAAAGTAAATTGGAGCTCTCTGTCAGATATTATGAAAGTAGAAACCCTGTGCAATCTGACTATCTCGTAGATATATAACCTTGCATATTGAGCAACAGAGAAGGTAGTTCATACAGGCAAAAAGTCAGCCGACTTGGTCAAATGGTCCATAATCACTCATATGGAATCATACCCTCAGGTAATATGAGGCAACCCAGTTACAAAGTCCATAGTAATCATTTCTCACTTTTACTCTGGAATGAGAATCTTCTGCAACTTCCTTGATGGCCTCTAATGCTCAAACTTTACTTTTTGACAAGTCAGGTACTTAGACACAAAGTTGGTTATGTTTTTTTTTCATACTATTCTATCAGTACCTATCCTTCACATCATCGTACATCTTTGTAAATCCTGGGCAAACACTGGAAGGTGTGCAGTGTGCCTCCTGCATAATCTCATTCCTTAGGTTGTCCACATTAGGCGCACATAGCTTGGAGCCTTGCCTAAAAGAACCATCTCCATCAAACCCAAATTCACAATCTTTTCCCTATTGCACCTTTTCTATAATCTACATTAATTATGGGTCCCTATGCTAGGAAACTCTAATTTTGTCTCCCAAATCTGGCCATACTCTGAAATATGCCAAAAGTACACCTGAAATAGTTATATCTAATATTAAACCCTGATCCATCAGCTAATGCAACTCTTATATCAATGGTCTCCTCTTTGTTGTTATATGAGCTAGGCTATCAGAAGACTTTCTGCTCAGAGCATCTGCCACCACATTTGCTTTACCAGAGTGATACTGGATAGTGCAGTTATAGTCTTTTAGAAACTCCATCTATCACCTTCGCCTCAAATTTAAATCCTTCTGATGAAAGATATACTTCAAGCTTTTATGATCGATGTATATCTCACATGCTTCACTATACAGGTAGTGCCTCTAAATTTTTAGTGCAAAGACAACAGCTGTCATTTCTAGATCATGAGTGGGGTAATTTGCTCATGCATCTTTAACTGTCTAGAAGCATAAGCCATCACTTTACCATGTTGTATCAAAACACACCCCAACCCAACTTTAGAAGCATCACAGTATACCATGTATCCTTCTCTACTCACAGGCAAAGTCAACACAGGAGTTGTAGCTACTAGAAGCTTTCCTCACACTCATCTGACTAGAAAAATGGGACATTTTTTTGAGTCAACCATGTAAAAGGAGCTGCTAAGTTCTGTACAAAGTGCTTATAAAAATCTGTTAGGCCTTAAAAACTTCGCATCTCAGTAACTATAGTAGGCCTAAGCCAATCAGTTATTGCTTCAATTTTCTTGAATATACTTGAATGCTTTCACTAGAGACCACATGCCTCAATAAAGAAATACTTTTTAGCTAAAACTCACACTTCAAAAAATTAGCATAGAGCTGATACTCTCTTAAGGTCTGCAACACCATCCTTAAATGCCAAACATGTTCTTCCTCAGTTTGGGAATACACCAAGATGTCATCTATGAAAACAATGACAAAGTGATCCAGGAATAGTCTAAACACTCATCTATGAAAACAATGACAAAGTGATCCAGGAATGATCTAAACACCCTATTCATTGGATCTGTAAAGGCTGCTGGAATATTAGTGAGTCCAAATGACATCACCAAAAACTTATAGTGACCATACTTAGTCATGAATGTTATGTTTAACACATCCTCACTCTTTATTCTTGGCTGATGGTAGCCTGATCGTAGGTCTACCTAAGAGAAGTATCTTGCTCCTTACAGCTGATCAAACAAGTTATCAATTTGAGAGAGTAAATACTTTTTCTTAGCTGTTACCTTATTCAGCTGTCTGTAGTCAATGCACAACCTCAATGACCCATCCTTCTTCCCTATAAACAAAACAGGAGCACCCCAAGGTGATGTGCTTGGCCAGATAAAAATCTTGTCCAAAAGCTTCTGCAATTATTCATTCAATTTTTTAACTCCATTGGCACCATTCTGTAGGGTGGCAGAATTCAATCTCTCTATCAGGTGGCAACCCAAGAAGCTCTTCAGGAAATTTATCCATAAATTCCCTAACAACAAGTACATTTTTCACACCAGTACCTTTAATAGATATGTCCTTCATTAATGCCAAATAATCTTGACAACTTTGGTACTTATAGCTCACACTAGATTTTATAGAGCTACACTCTTGTCACCATCAAATCTGAACTCTTCCACTCCAGGAATATAGAAGTATACCTTTTTGTTTCTACAGTCCAGTGTGGCATAATGGGTAGATAACCAATTCATGCCCAAAATCACATCAAAGTCCATCACCAGTAAGGGAACCAAATCTACTGGGAGGATTTTTCTATCTACTATCACTGGATTGCTAGGAAAAACCATAGCCACATCTATAGTATCACTGAGAAGAGTGGTTACTGACAGAGGACAGTCCAAAGCCATAGGATTTCTACCCAATCTCAAGGCAAACACAGGGAAAACAAATGAGTATGTAGCACCAGGTCTACTAAAACATGTGCCTCAAAAGAACAGACTGTGAGAATACCTGCTACTACTACAATTAAAGCCTGAACATCCTGATGTGTTAAGGTGAAAACCCAAGTCTATCCCCTACCATGTGGTACAGAACCTTGAAATTAGCTTCTCACACTAGATCTGCCTCCATAACAGCGTCCCCCTTATCCACGGCCCTACTAGCCACTAAATTGGCTACTCGACATATTAGAAGCACCAGGGAGTAGTTGGCGGGGTATATTGGCTACAGAACCCTAGGATCCCATCTGATGCTCACTGAACATGGGGCATTTTTTAGCAAAGTGACCCGACTGGCCATACTTGAAACATCCTCATATACTTACCAAGTAGGGTTCTAAGTGTACTATTCCACATTGAGTACATGGTGCAAAAAGGATCCCGAACCAGACCCTGAATTACTATAACCAGAGCTTTACCCACTACTGGAGCTATATCCTAATCTCAACCCCCTAAGGCCTCCTTTCATATTGCCTCTGATTCTGCCACTATAATTGCTTTGGCTACCTCCACCCATCATGCTGATATGGGGCACACCAGATGACCCTTTGGCTCTGCTCTTCTTAGGTCTACTTTCATCATTACCCATGTAGCTCATTTCTATTTGTCGGGCTCAGTCCATAACTACATCAAAAGGTTGGTCTACTTAGCATATCTTCTATCTAATCCCTTTAGAAACCTCTTCACCTTCATAGCCTCAATGGTTATAGCAATTGGGGCATATTTGCTTAGCTCTAAGAACTCAATTGTATACTCATTAACTATTCTTTCATTCTACTTTAAAGCTTTGAAGGCCCACTATTGCTGATCCCTAAAACTTTTTGGCACAAATCTATTTATGAATGACTCTAAAAACTTTGCCCAAGTTAATCTCTCAATCTAACAAAGCACATAATCTATCATCTACTACCTAAGTACAGGCTCCAATGCATGATGTACATATTAATTAATCTTTTATCTATCAACTGTAACTCTACCCCAACCTGCCTGTAAGAATTCATAAATCTGTATGCATCATTTGTACCATCATATTCCCCGAGCACTAGTTTTTTAAAATTGATTATCTGTTTGTAAGGCTCTACCCTCTGTACTGGAGGCTGCTATGCAGCGTTTGTCATGTGTTGTGCCATCATTTTAATGGTCCTCTGTAGTCCTGCAAGGGCAGTTGCCATAGGATCTACGGGACCCTGGGCTATGTATGGTTACTCTTCTGGTTATGGCTGCTCCTCCATTGAAGCAGCTCTAGGTCTCTTGCCATGCCTCCTAGGAACCGATGTCTCATTCTGCACTGATACTTTATCCGGCACTTTCAGCTTCTGTGCTACTGCAGTTCTCCTTTCTCTATGCATACTTCCTGAAATTCAACTATATTAGCCCATAAATACAAAAATAATATGTTGTACATAACTATACAACCATAAACATAAACAAGCACGCAAGGCAGAAGCTAGATGCAAGGATGACAAAAGAAGGACGAGTATGGACCCTATACTCCACATGTGACATCCTAGGAAAACTCTTTTTAAGATTCTAGGATCCTATGCTCTAATACCAACTTTGTCGTGACCTAATTTTTGGGCCAGACTGGCACTAGGACTTGGGTCAGCATAAGGCCCCCGAATCTCATAGTAAGCCTAATTGTTTCTAATCCATTTATAAAGCCCATTAAGGTAGCCCAATTTCAAGAAAATAAACAGACAGAGTCAGGCCATAAATTGGACTATCCAACGGGGAGTATTAACTCACCTGATCTGTAAATAAATAATATTAGTAATATGGAGAGCTTAGCTCACCCTCACAAACCTCAAACCACATATTTCAATATTTGGGAGCTCAAGTCCCTCCATCATCAATAGTAAATATCTCATATATCCATGCAATCTTACATAATTAATGTTACAACTCTAGACCTAAGTTATTACAACCCAAATAAAAATATAACTATTGGTCCATGCAGAGTTCTAGATTTAAATAAAAGATAATAAAAGCAAATCAATATTTTTTGTTTAAACCTGTGAGGAAAGAAAACAGGTTAATCACAAATAAAATCACCTGTCACTTGAGAAAAAAATTGTTAAATTTGGTGAGCATTCGACTCAGAGAGTAAGATATTCATTTTAAATATAATTTCTATAACAATCTAAACCTAATGAATTCCTATGTAAGAAATGCAACACATTCACAAAATTCAAACAAGTCAACTAATATTCACACAAAAGATAATTTAGAGCGCGCATATACCCATATGTCACATCAATACATATATGGGAGTTGATCCCTGATACAACTCTCTTAATCCAATATCTGCTAGTGAGGTCAACTTAAACCAGACTTTTGCTTAATAATCCAAGTGCGGGAGCCAGCGAGATCAACTCAAAGCTATACTCACTCCGACTTATCTATATATAAGGATCGGATCCCAGCGAGTCAAGCTCCAGCCATGATTACCCATCTTACCCATATCCATATCCACACCATACTCACGCTAACACACACAGAGAGCTCCAAGTTACCTTAAAGTGACATTTAGAAACAAATTCAATAACATATGCAGCAAAAGAGCATGCCTAGCATTTAACTAATTATATACATACATATAAGTGAATGGATAAGTATGCCTTGAATATAAATTAATAAGACTAAAATTACAAATAAAATCAATATCAAACTCATAGATTATCCAAGCGTTATTGGGGTGGCTGAGAAGAAGAGGAAAGTTGACTCAGATTGCCTAAAGAATTATATTCAAGAAATTTATCAATAATAAATCAAAACAAAGAACTATGGAGTCAAAGACACCCTAAATTTACACCGAAAATCTAACAAAATTTTTCTTATATCTAGAATCTATCCAACCTACAAAATAATTCAACTAACACTTCTTAATCCAAAAGGCCTCAAGCCTACACACAACAACAATACAATGCCCCTCTTGGACCTGCCAAATTCGTCAATTCTCACATAAATACACAAATCAGCTATTTAGCTTAAAACTAATATTTTACAAAAACTATCCAAATTAACCTCAAAAATTCTATAATTATTTTTTGCAGTCCTTAATAATGGCCTTATACTATTGCAATTAGAATTATAATTTTCTAACTACTCATGAATATCTTATGGATTTTTATTCTAAACTCAACATTAGGTAAAAAGGAGAATTCGGAGTTTGGGTTTACCTACATCAATTCTTACACATTAAATGCATCTAGAGTGTTTGAATATGGTAGAAAACACTATAATATTGACCCACTTTCAAAGTGGGTTCAGCAGCTTGCGCGTCCGGTCCGAAATTGTAGTTCTGGTCTCTTAGTGGAATTTCTTCAAAATGAAAACACCTATGTGAAGCTCACAATACCATAAGTTAGAATATAATTTTTATTTAATTAAAAAGACTCATTAAAGACTCAAAAAATTGCTTGCAAGTTTGTGAGACCTATCAAATTTTCAATGTCAAAATAATTTCAAATTTGTGTCGTTACAAAGCTCTCGATGTTTAGGACGTGCTACTGGTATTGGATTTTTGGTAGGATTTACGGTTTGGGAGAAATCTAGCACAGAAATCAAAAAGAGCTACAATTTCTAGGGCTCGATTCACGCAAACCGCTTAATAAAAATTCATGAAATTGATATTTATAGGAAGCTTGTAAATTGTAGAACATAAAGGAAATAAGACTAGGTCCGGTTGGTGGCCGGAATTGCCAGAAACGGCAAAAGAAACTCAAAGTCGTGCACCCAAGGGGAGGATTTTGGAGCGTGATTTCTCATAAAAAAAAGGGACAGCCAACGGCGGGGAAGGGGGCTGCGGGTGCACCGGCGAGGGAGGAAGGTTGGGGGGTGGCGGTTGGCGGTGGTGGGGAGGGAGGAGCAAGAAAAGAGAGAGTGTCGGGCAGTGTGAAAGAAGGGAAGGGGAAAAGAAAAAAAGACCAATCTGATTTGGTCAGTCCGATCCTGATCGGTTTGATTAGGCCAGTTCGATTCAGACCGATTCAATTCATTTGGTCCAATTCAAAACACTAGAAATTTGATTTTTGCTCTGTCCCGGGACTCAAAATGAGGCCCAAAATTTTAAGAAAAATACAAAAAACTTAGAAAAATTTATGGAATCTAAAAGTATTTTCAAACTTACAACAGGGTCTTTAAATTAATTATCTTGAAAAATACAAACCTAATTTTAAAAACTCAAAAAATTCAAATTAAAATACCACAATATTTAATATATTAAAATATCAAAATTTACACATAAAATAATTATTTAAAAAATTGAAACGTTGTACCTTAGACTAGACTAAGAGAGAGGGAGGGAGGAAATGGGGAAGGGGGGTGGGGGTGGGGGGGAGTGGGGAAAGACTATAAAGTGTAGAAGGAAAGTCTTAGTAGCTATAGATGTAAGAGACAGAGATCTTAGGAATGACTCTCAAACACTATGCTCAGCAGAAAATAGGGAAAGGTGAGATTTTTTTTTAAAATAACGTTTTTCATAATTTTTTATCGTTATAATTTTTTATACGGGAGAAAGAGAAAAATTTTTAAAGTATTTGAAAATTTTAAAAAAATCATCAATTTAGTAGGTTGGACAATGAAAAATTTTAAAGATTTTAACCTTACTTTAAAAAGCTATATATTTTCTTAAATATAAATTCAATATTTTAAAATCTTAGAAAACCTCTTATTACTTTTAAAAAACCTCTTCTCAAGTAAAGGGTGAAGTGGAGATGGAGAGTGAGAGAGCTTCAAATTGAAGCGAAGAATGAGGGCAAAAGGGACACAAAACAAGAGATAAATTAGAAATTTTACAATTTATAGCCTAACAAAATGATATTATATTATAAGGAATTGGTAGAATCAGAACTAAAATTTTGAAATTTTTTTAAAAGATAATTGAATCTAATTGATTTAATTAAAAATCAAACTAAAAAATTAAATTAAATCAATTTATTTGATTTTTCCATTAAAACTTAAAATTAAATAATTTATTTTTATACTAATGGGTAATGAATGTTTGGTATGAATAGTTCGACACTCTTATCCTTTAAGCAAAGCCAAGTGTTCAATCATTGTGGATGAAAAAAAATGCTCATTGAAGGCGTTTTACCTCTTAGTGGACCGACTTGACACGAACAGAATTATTTATAATCTATTGAATTGGAATATTTGTAAAATATATATAAAAAATTATTTTTAAAATATATATTTAAATTAAATAAACAGACAGTAGAAGCACAGTACCTTGTTTAAAAATTGTAACCGGTTCTTATGAATAAATTTTATTGGTATATCAACTCAATTATAAATTTATTTTTTTTTATAAAAAGGAATTTATGCTCAAACATTAGTTTTTGGATACTTCTCAATTTTATCATGTTATATATATATATATATATATATATATATATATATATATATATTATAAAGTGAGAGGTTCTATCTTTTCTTTAAAAATCTCTCTTTCCCATCTTTTTTACTGTTTTTCCTCTTTTTTTGCCTTTTTTCTCTCTTTGATCTTCTTTTTGAATGGTCACCGAATAAACCTTTATTTGGGAGAAAGTTTTTAAAATAATAGAAGATTTTTAAAATTTAAAAACTTTGAATTTATTGTGTTTTAAAGAGTATAAAGTTTTTAAAAGTATAATTTTGAAGTTTTTTAAAAACCTTTGAAAACTTTCATTTTTTAATGAGTTAACAAAGTTTTTCCAAAGTATAGCTTTCAGAAGTTTTTTAAAACTTTCATTTTCCAACCCACAAAATTAGTAAATTAACAAATATTTTAAAGTATAATTTTTTGAGTTTTTTCTTTTAAGTATTTCACTGAGCAATCTCTCCCCTTCTTTTTCCACTTTTTTTTAAGTTTTTTTTTCAAATAACTCTTAAATGTACATCAATTTAAAACAAATTTTAAATATATTTCCTCAAATCTATTATTATTTATATATAGATTTTGAGTCATTAAGTCTTCACATCTATATATCTTTATTGGTAGATCTTGAATGTATAATTTTATTGTGTTTTTCTATTTTAATATAGTTATTATGTATTGGTAAATTATTTTATTTTTTATAAAAAAGTGTTTTATGAAGTGTACATCTATCTTTTGGAGTTCGATTATTAGTTAACTTATATATTCTAACAGATCTTTTAAATTTTTTATATTATTTTTATTTACAAGTGGTTAATTTCATTAAAGTAAAAACATAATATATTGATTATTCTATTTTAAAAATGGTGAAATATCTTCCTTATCCTAAAACAAATTTCAAATAATGATATATCTTTCTTTTCTAAAAAAGTTAAGTAAAAAAAAAAAAAAGTTGCTAACTAGTAATTTCAAGGAAAAAAAATAAAAAATAAAAAAGAAATTTCACAATTTTAGTTTAATATTCTGCAACACGCACGTCCTTTTTATAGTTACCTGAATGATAATAATATTACCTTTAAGAAAATTATCATTTTAATAATAATAATAATTTTTGTCGATACCAAAAATATTAAACAAGTAAATAGGGGGACTCCTCTCGTCTTCTCTTTTTGTCTGTCTTCTTTTTCTTTTCTCCTTCATATTTATTTTTTGGACAAACACTGTAAATTTTTCATTGGTGACTATTCTTAAATCGATTTTCCTTTTTTATCAATATTTTTTATTATTTTTTTAATAAACTCTAATATTTGTGTCTTTTTAAAAAAGATTTAGATTTCTCTCGTTAAATTAATGTTCGTCAGAAACAGATCAAAAATTTTCTCCCTAGAATTTGGATCATATTCCCCCATTATTAAGTTTTATTTTCTCCCTTAATGTTTATAAATAAATGAAATTAATCATTTATACAAGAAATAATAATATATAAATTGATCAATAGCCAAGCTGTGTTCTCTATTCTTTGACTCCATAGACATTTTATGAACCTATCTAACCTCTAAATTTAAATCTAGATTGAAGAAAAGATTTCCTTTTATAATATTCTTCTTCAAAAAATAAAATAACTCATTATACATGATAACTTTATTAAATGAGACTCAATGAAAAATACACTAAAGATTATTAAAAAGACAGATCTGAAAATTTATTTATATAAGATCTATATATAAATAATGATTAAAATTATCATATTTACATTTAATATGAAATAATCTAAATTTTGTAGGGACTAAATTTTAAATTAAAGCATTGAAATCATCATATTTACATTTGATATGAAAGAATCTAAATTCTGTGGACTAAATTTTTAGATCATTTTCGATTTTCATTCTCTTTTTCAAAATCCTGACTTTCGTTCATAATAATTTTAGCATGTTGAAAAAATTTTAATTTGTCGCGGTAAGTTTTGGCATCTGTGATGAATTAGATTTTGGTTTCTAATTATGTTAATATTCAATGAAAAAAATAATAATAATAATTTCTCCTCTTCTCCCTTCTAAGTGACCATAAGAGAAAGTTATTACCAGTGACAATCCTCATCTTTCATTTCTACTTTTTTTTTTTTTCCTTTTAATAATTTACTTATTTGGGTGAATAAATTCTTAAATTTATTATTATTAATAGATCTTAAATGTATGTATTACCTCGTTGGTGGAGTTCTATTGTATTTCTCTCATTTAATAGAGTTATTGATCATTTTTATTAATGTTTTTTTCATATATATATATATACAGACATCTTTGATTTTATGAAAAATATTTTTTACTTTTTTTAACATTTAAGACGTGTAAGAAAATAAGTTAATAAAAAATATTTTATTATCAAAAAAGAAATTAAGTTAATTTTTATTTTTTAATTGACTTGATAATCTTATTAAAATATAAAAATACTTATACATACAAAAACATATCTTTAATTTAATGCTATAATTAAACAATAAAAAATATTTTTATAAGAATATTTTTTTAAAAAATATTTTTTATATATAAATTATTTTTTACAAAACAAACAGAGTTAATATTTTTTTTAAGCAGAAGATTGTACCAGGAGCTACAAATATTTTCTTTAATAAAAGAGTTAAATTTAAAATATATCTGATGGTACTCCAAAAAATATCAGACTCAAATAGTGTTGTGTATAATCTATCAATTGATTAGTCTACATTTTCTATAAATATCAAATACTTTATATTATTTTTTTTATAAATAAATAATTTTATTTATAAAAAATATAATATATTAATTTATACTTCTTTCCTTTATATTTTTATTTTCAATTAATAAAATATCCTTTCTTTTTTTTTTATATATATTTTTTTATACTAGCTTCTGGCTTGAGCTTCTTTCATCCCTTGTCACCAATATAATTTAAGGATTATTTTACAAAATTTATGCACACAAAATCAGTAAAAGTCAATAAAAAGAGTAAAACATTCTATCAGGCTTATATTAAAAATTAAATATATTAATTAAAAAATATTAAGAATTAATTAAAATTAAATTTAATAATTTTATTTATAAAAATTTTAAAATAAAAGAATAAAATTTTTAAATTATTTTTTCAACCATATTTAAATGATTTTTTTTCTTTCTAGAAAAGTGTTTTATTGACCCTAAAATTTTTAATGTCAAATGAGACCTTAGTAAATTAGCATAAAGAAAAAGTCCAAGCAAACAATTAAGAGCCTTAAAAAAAATTAAATTATGTAAAAGCTACTCTTCAACTGAATGACATAACATATGTTAATGGATTTTTTTTTTTATGTAGACTCAATTCATTATAAAAATAAAATATAAGATATATAGTAAAATTTATTTATTAAATACATAAATTTTATATGTTTGTGTTTTAGATCTATAATAGATCAAATTTAAGTAAGAATTTTCCAATTAATTTCACTTATAATTTCTCAACTTGGTTGTATCAGTAATGTCTCCTAACTTCAGCTTATATCATTAAAATCTTTTAATTTCAATTTAAATATCATTAAAATCTATATGATTTGCTATTATAGGTTTATATTCCCAAACTTGCAATTATAGGTTTACAGGTTAAATTATGACTAAATTTCATTTATCGTCCCTTTAACTTCGATAAATATGCCATAGACATGTGTCAATTTTAATTTATCTCACAAAAATTTTTAAACTTTAATTTAATATATAAATGTTTTTAATAAAAGAAAACTAAATAATAATTAAGATTATATATATATATATATATATATATATATATATATCAACCCATATAAAAAAATAATTCATACTAGGTTAGGGTTTAAAATTTTTTTAAAATAAAGTTAAATAATTATATGTTATTAATTTTTTTATATTAAAATAAAATCAAAGGAATTAAGATAAATTAAACATAAATTTTAGAAATTAACATAAAATTGAATTAAAAATAATATAAGTAAAAATAATATTTTTATATGATAAATTAAATAATTAATTAATTGTAAATATTTATAAAAATTAGACTATTCCTAAAAATATGATTTTATTTTAAATAAATTAAAAATAAATAAAAATTTAAAATTTAAACTGACTATAAAATTTATAAATAACTATTATAAATTTATTTAAGTTGAGAGATGATAAATAAAACTTAGTTATAAGTTAACTTGGTAATTTATAATAGTAAGTTACTAGGACTTTAGTTATATTCAAATTGAAATTTAAAAATTTTTATGGTACAAATTAAAGTTGAAGGATAATTCTGATACAACTATATAAATTAAGAGACTATAAATAAAATTAACCCTAAATTTTTCAGGTCAAAAATTTTCTTAATTTGGGGCCATCTTGAAAATAATTAACCACTCTCATAATTTTTTTTAACAAGTCACGCATTAATCATTACTTTTTTTGCATAGTACATTAAAAAATATATATCTTTACTATTTTTTTAATATACATAACTTAAAAAAAATAGATTAGTAATTAAGTAGAATTATAAACTATATACTATAATATATGTTGAAAATTGAAGATTTGTGTTAATAGAGAATTTGTTATTTGGGTTTTATTGGTTGTTTAATTATATTGCAACGTTCTGGCCTTTCTCATGAATAATGTGGTGGCTCCTCTTAATATGTATTGGGTAAGCTATTGAGAGGTCTTTTTTTCAACTAAGAGCTCATTCAGGTTATGATTTTTATTTAGAAGCATGAAGCATGTCTAAATATGGCAGTAAAACAAGTTTTTTAAACAAGCTAACATATGCATAGAATTTAGATTATATTGAAAAATACTTCATTAAATGTATTGGAAGCATTCTTCGCGATTAAAGAGGAGAGACGTCAATTCCACCCAAAAAAACAAGAGTAGAGAGACGTCAAGCTGAAAAAAACACCTTGCGTACGTGTGTGTATGGCCTGGTAAACTGACAAGAAAATCGACCAGTTAATTAAATTGAAGACCATTGTTTTTTAAGTAGCCACTAATTGAAGAGGATTTACTGAGATTTCCTTTTTTCCAATTTTTTATAATAATTTGAGGATAAGAACAAGGGACGATTGTGGTTTACGTGCACCGACTTATATACAGACTACAGATTATAGAATTGCAGTTAGAAGCAATGACAAGACTTAGGGGAGTTGATAGGGATCGTCAATCCCTTAAAATTTTTATTTTTAATCTTTCAAGTCATTTCATCTCACTCCTCATCTGTGAAAAATTATAATTAAGTGAACTTTGCGGCTGGATGATCAGAGAGCGCATTATACAAATGATTTGACTCATCAGAGATATGATGATGTGATTAATTTGTTATAAATAAAATTAAATTATTATAGATTACATTAATAGAAAATATGTGTATATAAAAATATATTTGTATTTATAATTTTTCCTGAACAATTAAGAATGAAAGTGAAAGAATAGATTTATAACTCTTAATATACACAGCATTTAAATTCTATCTAAATTTTATCTGATATTAAATTGAGTTGTTAGAATATATATATATATGTGTGTGTGTATGAGAATTGGAGCTTCTTTCTTAATGAACTTATGACAGCCTGACCCATTACAGATTTGTTCAATCACATGATCCAATTCATTTATTACTAAACTTATTATTTGATATCATAATTTAATCTGTCAATAAGTCTAATAATTGATTATTGCTAATTCACATCCAGATACAAATAAATAATCCAACAATCTCCTACTTGGATAGCAGTAATCAATTTAGTAAACTAAAAGAACAGATTAATAAAATACAAAATAATATCTAACAACAACTAAGCAATTTAACCTATAAAATCCAGTTAATGAAACGGTAAACAAAATAACATTGAATCCGATAGGGAAAACAATATTATATATATGTGCCAACAAAATCTCAAAACAAAAATTGAATTTAAATGGAATATGTACTAAGATATGTCCAAAAAAATAATAATGGTCTAAGCATTCCATATGAATGCTAACCCAAATGTAACATAAAACAAACTCCCACAAAACCAAAACATCATCAAAAATTTTCACTACATCTATATGCGTAATATGCTTATGAAAAACACTAATGGGTAAAGCTTTGGTTAACGGATCCGCAATCATTCGGTGTGTGGTAATATGTTCAATCTGAGTATGAAATTCACGAATCTTCTCTCAAACAAACAGAAATTTAACATCAAAATGTTTAGTTCGACTAGAATTCCTGTGATTTTGAGAAAAGCAAATAGCAGGAGCATTGTCGTAATAAATGGTCAATGGCCTTGAGATGTTCTCAACAACAAGCATACCAGAAATCAATTTCTTTAACCAAATAGCTTGACAAGTGGCCTCATAACAAATAACATACTCTGCTTCCATAGTGAATGTAGCGGTAAGTGTCTGTTTGGCACTCTTCCAAGAAACAGCTCTTCCAGACATCATAAATATGTAACCAGAAGTAGATTTTCTATCATCTACACAGCCTGCAAAGTCAAAATCAGAGTACCCAATGACTTCCAGATTGCCAAATCTTTTGTAAGTCACAATATAATTCTTAGTACCCTGCAAATATCTCATAACTTTCTTTGCAGCTTTTCAGTGACTCCATCCAGGATTACTCAAGTATCTACCAATGACACTAATAGCAAATGCTATATCAGGATGAGTGCATACTTGAGCATACATCAAGCTCCCAATAGTAGAACTGTATGGAATCTTTTCCATTTCAGTCCTTTCCTTGTCATCCTGAGGACATTGAGCTTTAAAGAGTTTCTCACCTGAAAGAATAGGTACAACAGAACATGAGCAAGTGTGCATGTTAAATCTCTTAAGAACTTGATCAATATAAGTTCCTTGAGATAAACCTAATATGCCTTAAGACTTGTCACGTTGAATTTGAATACCCAAAACATATGTGGCCTCACCAAGATTTTTCATGTCAAAGTGACTAGATAGCATGTATTTTGTCTCGTTCAAGAGATTGATGCTATTACTAGCAAGAAGAATGTCATCAACATATAACACTAGAATAATGAAATGGCTCCCACTCACCTTCTAAAAGATGCATTGATCTGAAACATTCTCTTTAAAACCAAGAGAAGTCAGAACTTGATCAAACTTCAGATACCATTGTCTAGAAGCTTGTTTCAACCCGTAAATGGATCTCCTCAAAGGTACAACTTCATCAACTATATCAGGCCCCTCAGCATCTACAACCGGTGGTTCTAAATTGACATCAACAGGATTTTGAACTTCATCATTACCCTCAAGAGGCTTAAAATCTACTGAGGATGGTAGCAAAGGCACAAGAAAGACAACAATCTCATCTCAACACGAGGTATTTGACTCCCAATATCCATCTCATCCTCAAAATAAATAGCACGATCTGATTGAATCACTCTAGTAGAATGAGTTGGACAGTAAAATCTTACCTCTAGAACTTGTATAATCGCCAATAAGGAAACCACTAACAGATTCAGCATCTAGCTTTCTGATCTGAGAGTTATATGGCCTCACCTTTGCCTTACAACCCTATACATGAAAATATTTCAAACTTGGTTTCTTACCAAATATTAACTCATAGGGAGTCTTAGGCACTGATTTACTAGGAACCTGATTGAGAATGTACACAATAGTTTTCAAGGCATCACCCCACAAAAATTTTGGTAAAGAAGAATGACTAAGCATACATCTCACCATGTTTATCAAAGTACGATATCGCCTCTCTGCAACCCCATTTTGTTGTGGAATCCCAGGCATGGTGTACTGTGCCTCAATCCCACATTCTTGTAAATATAAAGCAAAAGGACCAAGATTTCTACTAGTCTCAGTATACCTGCCATAATACTTACCACCCTTATCTGACCTTACACATTTAATCTTCTTCCCAGTTTTTAGTTCAACTGCAGCCTTAAATGCTTTAAAGGCATCCAAGGAACTAGACTTCTCATAAAGAAGATCAATCCAACCATATCTAGAATAGTCATCAATAAAAGTGATGTAGTATCTAAAATCTCCCATAGCAATAGGAGAAATGGGTCCACAGATATCTGTATGAATCAAATTCAACACACCTTCACTCTTAATTGCCCCTTTGTTTCTAGCTCTAGCAGGAAATTTTCCCTTAATGCAATCAACACATGCATTAAAATCAGAGAAATCCAAACTATGCAAGACACCTTATTTAACCATCATTTATAATCTTTCCCTAGAAATGTGACCCAATCGTCTATGCCATAATATTGAAGAGTTCTCATTAACTCTTTGACATTTGTGCCTGATAACAATATTGATAGGAACATCAACAGATTGAAAAGGAACATAATTTAAATCCAACATATATAAACAATTGCATAAAACAGTGGAACTGACAATATCAGATTTAAAATAAATAATAATTTTTTCATTACCCTGAAGAAACACATAACCACACTTATCTAAAATAGAACTGGAGATTAAATTTCTCCTTAAAGAAGGAACATAAACAGTATCATTTAATTCCAACATATGTCCAGAAGATAAATTCAAAGAAACAATCCCTATGAGTTCTACTATTGCAACTACATTTACTCCTAAAACAATATTCTCCTTTTCACTTGGCTTCCTCATGTTTTTGAACCCCTGCAAGGAATTTGAAATATGAATGGTAGCACCAGAATCCAACCACCAAGAATTTAAAGGAACATCGACAACATTTGATTCAAAATATACTAGAGCTAGAGGAGCAAGTTCTAGACTATTACCTTCCTTCTCATGCTTCTTCTTAAGCTTAAAACAATCCTCCAACTTATGGCCAAGCTTCTTGCAATAGTTGCACTTGCCTTTGAAGGACTTCTTCTTAACTGTTAAATTATGATCATGCTTACCAACATTCTTATTCTCAAAGTTAGCTTTAGACTTCTTATCCTTCTGAAATTTCTCATTAGTCTTGCTACTAGACCCTTGAAAAACATAATTGACAGAAGTAATATTCCCTTTCCTCATAGATTCCTCTTCTTGGCACACAATGGCTATCAACTAATCAACTGTCCACTCCCCTTGTTGGGAGTTGTAAGAAGTCTTGAGAATTTTGAATTGAGGTGAAAGAGATTCAAGAATGAGCCAGACTAGAAAAATCTCTCCAAAATCAAGATCAAAAGACTTGAGCTTGTTGAAATAACTTATAAGTGTCATGATATGTTCTCGTACACCACTAACATCATATTGGGTGTGCTCCAGCAAAGAAAAATAATGACTCTTTTGAGCCTTGTTGAACTTTTTAAACTTTTTAGCAATAGCCTGCAGAAATTTTTTAGCAGTCTCCTTATTAGGAATACCCTGTCTTATCGACTTATTTATAGTATACTTCATCACCATTAAGCAAAACTTATTAGAATTTTGTCACTTCTCATGATAAGTCTTTTTAGCAATAGTGGATTCATTAGTAAGTTCAACAGGTGTATCAACCCTTAAGGGTAAATCCAGTTGGGCTATTGCTAGGTACATATTCAGAGACTCTTTCCAATCATCAAAATTAAAGCCATTCAGAGTTTTCACAGGAGATAATTGTATAGAAACAACAGCTGAAATAAAACAACAGAGCAAACGTGAATTATGTATATAACATAATCACAAAACTAAAGTTTCCTTTCAGATCTAGCTAAGAAAGCAATTATGTACAAAACTGTTGTTTATTATAATCCCGCCTAAGGGTTCCGGATTACAATAAAATAAAAAAAACTCATTGAACTCATCAATATATATATATATATATATATAAACCAACATATTTAACACTTTTATACCGATAGAGTATTAAAAAAATTAAAGACAATCAACAAATAATATTACAACAAATAATAACTTATTATATTAATAGTGTTACACCGATGGGTATATCTACTATTAATATAATCCAAATAAGTCTTGAAATCCATGGAATAATTTTTTTTAAACAAATTAACAAAACAATTTTATGACTAGTCCCACGATAGGTGAGCTCATAATCATAAAAGTGTTTACCATAATCAGAATTTCCATGGACACTATATTATGAATATAGTAACAATGTTGCTACTCATGAATATGTTCTCAATATGCCTGAATATAATTACTCTAACAAAACCAACAACTATTAATAAACACATAATCAAACAGAATTGTAAATATTTTATGCTCTTGGCTTTTGTTAAATTAATTACACGTGACAATATGCAGTTTTCATATGGGTTACAAAATTCAATCATATTCAATAATAATCACTATACGAATATATTATATACTATTTCAAAAAACTAACATATAACCATGTGGATTTTGAAATTCAATATATATATATATATAAGTATTTAACTTAAAAGAAAAACTATTTATTAAACCATGAAATCAAATTTAATATTTGTTTGTCAAGACTAATATTCAAACATACAACAACGAAATTAACAAAAAAAAATATATATAATCCCTAACCTGGCTCTGATACCAATTGTTATAATTAAAATTAAATTGTTATAAATTATATGATTAGAGAATATGTATACCTGGAAATACACTTGTATCTATGATTTTCTATGAACAATCAAGAATGGAAGCGAAATGGTAAGTTTACAACTCTTAATATCCACAGTATTCAAATTCTATCTGAATTCTATCTAATGTTAAATAGAGTTATATATATATATATATAACTGAGAGTTGGGGCCTCTTCTTTAGTGAGATTATTGATAGCCTAACCCATTACAGATTTACCCAATCATATGATCCAATCCATTTAGATATGACCAATTACTAAACTTATTATTTGATATCATTATTTAATCTGTTAATAAGCTTAACAATTGATTATTGTTAATCCACATCTAGATACAAATAAATAATCCAACATAATTACCCGATACTTATTTGACACATATACATAATTTTTAAAATTTTCTTATGCAATAAACTCTCTCTCTCTCTCTCTCTCTCTCTCTCTCTTCCAATTCTCTTTCACCTCTCCTTAGGCATAAACTGCATCGTTTTATTGAGCCCAACCGCTATACAGATCTTGGCTCATTATTATCATTGTCATCATTCTTAGCAGCGAGCGAGGGTAGCTACTCAACTATCAAATTCCAAGCAAGCATATAGTTAAGTTGGATCGCGCTTCATGTGGAGGCTACAAAGCCGAAGTAAGAATTCTGATTCACAGGAACTTTGAGGTTTAGATTCATAGTCAGTCCATGAGTAGTCGGCTTGACCTTCCCTCACTTTGCCATGCAAAAACTTGATAAGTTTGATGACTATCAAAGAAGTTAAATTGCCCGACAGCATGTAATTTAAATACAAATATTGCAGAAAAAATGACTTACTGAGTCCAAATAAGATCTCATCAATAAGCGAGGTGCATCAAACACAGCCAAGATTAGAGTAGGAAAGAATTAAAACCTAACATAAACGTGCTAACCGGTGGAGAACTTTTCTAGCATCAAGTTCCTGTATATTTCACGGAAACTTAGGATTACTAACAAAGGAAGATATACCAAATCATAGAAGAAGGAGCTAATACCAACCAACTAATTAGATTGCTTGGTGGCGTTGCATGGCCATATTATGGATCTGATCATTAAGGACCTAGATTCAGATAAAATTGTCATTCTTTTTCCTTGTCTGTGCTAAATAAACTATGCAAAGAATTAGGAAACAATGGACAATATTGCCTTTCACAACAATGAAGCCCCAACTAGCTGGAGAGTCATAAGTGCAACATTATCAGGTAAACTAAAGGAGGAACTCTGCTCATGTGAGGAAAACCAATTAAATTAACAAGTATTGTTATTATAAAAAAAAAAAGTGAAAAAGATTAGTAGAAAAATTAATATTTTGTGAGTTTCCATGTTACATTAATTAGGGTGGTTACAGATTTTATTTTGGAGAAGAATAGGGAGAGAAAGAAGTAGAGAAAAAAAAAAAAACTTTGGAGAGGAAAATTCTGTTGGACCAGTTTCACTCTTCTGGGCCTTGCAAGTTTGTTAACCGTTGGATCAAGCTTAAATTTTGTCTGCATATTCCTGACATCTGTTTCTTTAGTTTGGATGGTGGAGATGGAGATTGGAGACTTCTAGTCTAGTGATTGAGTCTATGAATTGTGTCCACTGGTTAGGTGTATTTCTACTTTTTGTTCTCCATTATTCTTCTATTTAATCTCTTTGTTGTTGAAATTATTTAGTAAATCTATTATGAAACCTTTTGAAGGGTGTTTGTAACCTTAATTTGGTGATAGTGGAGATTTGAGGGGTGGACGTAAGATTTTGTCCGGTAATTAATATTACTATATGGACCAAAATCAATTTCTTTAATATGACTTAATATTAATTAATATTTACTTTAATTAATACAAATCCTAATTATACAAGAATTACTTTAATTAAAGTAAATCATAATTCTAATTGTATAAGAATACTTGATGGACATACCAGATTAAGTCTTGGATATATATATATATATAATTAGGTCTTCTTTCTACTCATAAGGTCACATGCATTCTCTTTTATGAAGTCAGAGATATTAGAGTCATCTCAAGAAAGTCTTCCATCATTAAAGTTTTATGTGTGAATCAAGAAGGGTCAAGAGGGAGAAATCAGTTTATTGAATCAAAGGGTCTCTCTCAATTATTAGCATGGCTCAATTAAACATCACATCAGGTACGCTTTCTACATCCGTGAAAATTTATTTGTTCAAGATCCATTATTAGAGTGATGGTTGAATCTTATATTTATAATTCATATTATGCTTATGATTGTTATAATTTGTTAAGAATTTTACATGTGGTATCAGAGTTCTAGGTTTTGAATAATTAAATTTCTCCATTAAATTTATGATGATGAACATAAAATTGAAGATCTTACTTGTTATTAGATATGGGTAGAATTAAAGTGTAGATCGTGAAAATTTTATAATTAATGTTAATGATTAAAATAATTATAATACTATTATTAAAATTTGACCCAATTAAGTTTTGGACGTGAGAATTATTAACACGATGAAAAATCGTGTTGTAAAGAGATTTAAATTTGAGATCCTATTTTCTTAAAAGAAAGAAATTAAAAGAAAAAAAAATTATATATCAAAGTGGCTTAATTGTTTTGGCCATGAATTTCAAAATATGTGAAAACATGTTTGTGATGAAATATGCTTAAAATTAATTAATTAATTAATTATGAAATTAAAGTTTTGGCCCAAATTTAATTAGGCCATGTTTGTGATGAAGAAAACGTATTGGAAAGAATCATTCTTTTGGGAACATGTTCTCCTGGAAGCAAGAAAAGCACCAAAAAAAAAAAAAAATTTCTACCCAATCTAATTAAGATTTATAATTAAACCTAATGAATGAACAAATATTAGGTTTATTAAGATACATAATTTATATACATACCTTATGATATTTGTTTTAATTTGTTAGTCACCAAAGTGGCCAAACTAAAATAAAATAAAATTAATAGTTTGTTAGTCACTAAAGTGGCCAAACTATGAATGATGTTTACATGCATATAAAAATTATCAATTATCCACACTAATAAATGCCTATGATGAAAAATGGATTAATTGATACCCACTAGTCATCAGAATTTAAGAATTTTATACAAAGGTAAATCAATTATGCTATAATAGTGAGAATTATGAGAACAATAATATTTTATTAAATATATATTGGATGTCCAAAGACAATATGTATATTTGATGTAAGTTAATTATTGTCCAATCAAGTTTAAAGACATTTAATTTAGGATAGTATATTATAGTATCTACTCAAAGGAGAACTATAGTATACTCTAATTGTTAAAGTTATCTGAATCTATTTTGAACATATAAATATAATATTGCCGCTTTTTCTCTTCAATCGTAAGCTTAGTCTATTATTGTTTTAATGGGTTGAACTTCTTTGAATGGTATGAGCAAGTCAATTTTCATTTAGGTGTCTTAGACCTTGACTTCGCATAATTGGAAGGCTAACTCGCTACTATTATGGATATAAGCAGTGAGGAAGAGAAGTTATACTATAAGCAATAGGAATTGGTAAACAAATTGAGTCTTATGTTTTTGCGAATGACTATCACCAATAACATTAAAACTACAATTTCACAAACTGAAAATGTAAAAGAATACCTTAAACTTATGAAAGATATGTTCTATTATAAGGCTAAGTCACTCACTGGTACTCTAATAGCATAACTCACGACCATGAAGTATGATGGATCAAAGAATATACAAGAGCACATTATTGAAATGAGTGATATTGTAGTAAAACTAGAAACTTTAAAGATGACGGTTGATGATTCCTTCTTAGTGTAGTTCATTATGAACTCATTACCTCTTGAATATGGGCCATTTCAAATTACTACAACACTATTGAGGATAAGTGGAATGGTAATGAATTGGCTAATAAGCTTGTTTATGAGGAAATAAGACTGAAAAATCAAGGGACTCATTCTGCCAACATTATGGGTCAATAAGCTAATAAAGGACTTAAAGTTAAAGCCTACAACTTTAAAAAGAAAAAGAAAGGATCTTCAAATGTTACTTAAGCCGAGTAAAATGAACAAATGGTAGATAAGTGTTACTGCTGTATGAGAGTAGGACACTATTAGAAAGATTGCCTAAAAAATAAAGCTTGATTTGAAAAGAAAAGTAATCTTTATGCTTATGTATGTTTCAAATCAATCTTATTTGAAGTTTCTAATAATACTTGGTGGCTTGATTTTGGTGCTAATGTTTGTGACTCCAATATGATAAAAGGATTCCTTATGGTCTAAACCGAAAACCCAATTAAGATGTCCTATTTATGGGGAGCCATATGAAGGCTCAAATTGAAGGCATAGATACTTATCGTTTGGTTTAAGATAATGGCTATCAACTAGACCTATTAAAAACCTTCTATGTGCTTTCAATTTTTAGGAATGTCATTTTTGTTTCAAAACTTGATGAATTTGGGTTTAATATTAAGTTTGAGCATAGATTTTTCAGTTTATTTAATAATAATTATAATTCCATTATTATTTTTGGAATTCTTACTGATGATCTATATATATTGAAACTTGATGATAATTTTGTTTAATCATTGCATGTTTCTCATAGCAATATTGGAATTAAGCATAGTAGGCTGAATGAAAATTCTGTTTTCTTGTGGCATAAGCGTTTGGGTGGCATATCCAAAGAAAGATTAAAAGGGCCAATGAAGAATGAGATTCTACCGAATTTAGGTATTATTAATCTTGATGCGTGTGGATTGCATTAAGAGAAAGCAAACCAAACACAATAAGAAAGAAGCCACAAGAAGCAGTAAGCTTCTTAAAATTATACGCAGTGATATATGTAGGCCTTTTGATACTCTATTTTTTGGTTGAGAAAAGTACTTTATTACCTTTATTGATGATTTTTCATGTTATGGACATATTTATTTGCCTAATGAAAAATCTAAATCAATGAATGCACTTGAAGTGTACATAAATGAGATTGAGAGACAATTAGATAGAAAAGTGAAACTAGTGAGGTCAAATAGAAGTGGTTAATACTATGGAAAACACACTGAAATGGGATAATGTCCCGGTCCATTTGCAAAGTTCTTAGAAAGTCGTGACATGTGCACAATATACTATGCCAGGTACTCCTCAACAAAATGGGGTGGCAAAAGGCAAAATTGGACTTTAATGGATATGGTTAGGAGTATGATGAGTAACTCTTCTTTACCTATATTTTTGTAGATGTATGCACTTAAAACCACTGTATACATATTAAATAGGATTCCTAGTAAGGCAGTCTCAAAAACACCTTATGAATTATGAACTGGAAGGAAACCTAGTTTAAGGCACCTGTATGTTTGGGGTTGCCGAGCGAAAGCAAGAATTTATAATCCACATGAAAAGAAATTAGATTTTCGAATGATAAGTGGATACTTTATTGGTTATCTGGAGAAATCTAAAGGATATAGGTTTTATGTTCCAAACCATATTCCAAAAATTGTGGAAAATGGTAATGCAAGATTTCTTGAGAATGGTGAAGTTAGTGGGAGTGTTGAGAGACAGGATGTGGATATACAAGAAAATAAAGTTGATTTTCATATGCCTATTAAAGTTTCAATATCCACTCCTACTCCACATGTTGTTCCAACAGTTGTTAAAGTTCCTAAAAATGCTACACAACATAATGATGAAACACATCCTGAAGAAGAGCTAATAAAGGTGAACCACAAGAAATGCCTTTAAGAAGATCTCAAAGAGAAAGGAGATCGGCAATTGTTGATGATTATGTGGTTTACTTACAAGAGTCAGATTTTGACATACGAATCAATAAAGATCCTGTTTCCTTTTCACAAGCTATAGAAAGTAATGAGTTTGATAAGTGGTTAGATGCCATGAAAGATGAGTTAAAATCTATGGAATAAAACAAAGTATGGGATCTAGTCGAATTGCCTAAAGGATCTAAACGAGTTGGGTATAAATGAGTCTTTAAGATCAAATGCGACTCAAATAGCAAAATCAAATGATATAAAGCAAGACTTGTTGATGTGGCACAACCGCAAGTGCACGGGTCGTACAAGTAATATAGAAAAGATATCGTTCCCACGAGGTAGGTTGTGTTAATGATTGAATTTTTGATATAAAAAGTTGACTAAATTGAACTATTTTTGAAATTAAAGTAATAAATTGATGGGTATTGAGTATGAAATCTATATGTGCAAAATTAATAATCTATTCAACAATGTATTAATTAAACTAAAATTGCATCAAATTGAAATAAGTAAGTTGAAATATGGCAAAATTAAAATGGCAAGCAATTAAATTCAATTAAAAATTAACAATGATGAAAGGGCGATTCCGGAGTTCGGGATTTCATATTTGAGCTATTTTGGGATTTCAAATTGGTTATCCAATCTTGTGGAACTTACGGGTTTTAAGGAGATTAATTCTTAAATCCTTTGAATACCCTTTCGAGTGAGACAAAGAGTGCCTTAATCAATCTAATCCTACTTTCGTGGAGTTAGAGTTAATTAAGACCCATTAGGTTCTTTAATTAATCTGTGAATCCTCTTAATCCTTAGCCTATTTCTAGGTCTAAGTTAATTAAGTCCAATTTCTTGATTATCTATCACAGGGCCTTCTCCTTTCGGTGCCTCAACCATGGATTAAGAACATTACTTAATGGGATCCTACACTAAGCATGTCATTAAGTACACAAGAAATAAATAAAACTCATTAAGACCACAAAATATGGATTACCCAATCAAAATCCACAAAATATCTCAAATATTACAACCCTTACTCCAGAATCTAATTAAACTACTCACTATCCATAATATTTACAAGATATTCTGAATTTATAAGGAAATAAAGCTTTAATCTAAGCTAAGAAACAAGAAACTAAACACTAGAAATGTAGGAAAAATGTAAGAAAAGAAAGAAATCTCCAAATCTGGTTGGAAATGGAGTGGGAGATGATTGTGACCCTTCAGTTGCTGCCTCTCCTCTCCCTTTTCAATTCTTCCTCCTTGTCTCCCTTCTCTAAAATGGGAAATGAGGCTATTTATAGCATTTTCTGACATGGAGCCCTAAAATGGTGTGTTTTAGGAGAGATTTTCAGGGAGAATCTTCTGCCAGCTCATTAATGAAATCTTTGTGGGACTGCATAAGTGGACTGCATAAGTCATGCAGTCCCTTATGCAAGTTTCGACTGGTTTCTGGTTCACTTATGCAAAACTGCATGACCAGGTGCATAGGTTATGTACAATTCCGTGAGATTGCATAAGGGGGCGTGAATCTGCATAAGCCATGCACTCTCCTTATGCACAATTCGGCAGGTATTGGAATAGTGATTTTTCTCATTATGCAGATCTGCATGGCTTATGCGGCAGGTTATGCGCAATTTGGCAAATGCATATTTCAACTTTGAAACTTGTTTTTTTGGCATCTTGGCTGTAGAAGTCACTCCTCAATGGCAAAATTTCTTTTCAATCCTTCAAAAACACCATTTTTCCTACAAAACAAAGTAAAAATTACAAATTAATCCAAAATTGACAATTATGAAAAACTAACTAAATAACTAATGAAATTAGCTAAAAGTGACTAATAATCAAATAAAATGGCTATGAAATTAAACCTAAATGATTATGCAAAATGTATGCATCACTTGTTGCCAAGGGTTATACTCAAAAGGATGGTGTTGACTATAAAGAAACATTTTCACCAGTCTCAAAGAAAAACTCATTAAGAATTATCATAGCATTAGTGGCTCATTATGACTTAGAGTTGCACTAAATGGATGTGAAAACAGCCTTTCTAAATGGAGAACTTGAAGAGAAAGTTTATATGGACCAACCTGAAGGTTTCTCAGTTAAAGGAAAACAAAAACTTGATGTAGCCCAACTGCAAGTGCACGGGTCATACAAGTAGTATAGAAAAGATATCGTTCCCTCGAAGAGTTGTGTTAATGATTGAATTTTTGATATAAAAATTGACTAATTTGAACTATTTTTGAAATTAAAGCAATATATTGATAGATATTGAAGTGTGAAATCTATATATGCAAAATTAATAATCTAATTAACAATGTGAAGATTCAACTAAATTTGCAGTAAATTAAAATAAGCAAATTGAAATATGGCAAGATTTGAAATGGCAAGCAATTAAATTTGATTAGAAATTAACAATGATAAAAGGGGCGATTCCGGAGTTTGGGAGTTCATATTCAAGCTATTTTGAGATTTTTAAATTGGTTATCCAATCTTATGGAGATTATGGGTTTTAAGGAGATTAATTCTTAAATTCTTTGAATACTCTTTCAAGTGAGACAAAGAGTGCCTTAATTAATCTAATCCTGCTTTCGTGGAGTTAAAATTAATCAAGACCCATTAGGTTCCTTAACTAATCTGTAAATCCTCTAATTCTTAGTCTATTTCTAGATCTAAGTTAATTAAGGCCAAGTTCTTGATTATCTAGCATACTTAAATTCTCCATTTTCTTAGCAAGGACATTAGTGAGTGCATCAAATTTGGCATTGATCATGTTAAATGGATCAAGCTCATACATTCCAGCAACTTGCCTCTTTTGAGTTGGAGTTGACCCTCTTGGACTACTCCATAGATAAGTGTTCTTTGCTATTTTCTCTAACAACTCATAAGCTTCATCTTCATGCTTAATGATGAATTCCCCTCCAGTTTGAGCATCAATGTTTCCTCTGATAGCACGAGTGACATTTGTGTAAAAATTCTGGTTTATCATCCATTTAGGAATGGCGTGATGTGGACATTGTCTCTCCAACTCCTTCCATCTCATCCACGACTCATAAAGAGTCTCATCTTCTCTTGGTCTGAAAGCAATCATTTGATTCTGATGCATACATTTTGCATAATCATTTAGGTTTAATTTCATAACCATTTTATTTGATTATTAGTCATTTTTAGCTAATTTCATTAGTTAATTAGTTAGTTTTTCATAATTGTCGATTTTGGATTAATTTGTAATTTTTACTTTGTTTTGTAGGAAAAATGGTGTTTTTGAAGGACTGAAGAGAAATTTTGCCACTGAGGAGTGACTTCTACAGCCAAAGATGTCAAAAACAAGTTTTCAAGCTGAAATATGCACTGACCAAATTGTGCATAACTTGCCGCATAAGCTATGCAGATCTGCATAAGGAGAAAAATCACTGTTCCAGAACCAACCGAAATGTGCATAAGGAGATCGTGATAGCTTATGCACATTCTCGCCTCCTTATGCACCTTCACGGAATTGTGCATAGCCTATGCACCAAGTCATGCGATTCGCATAAGTGAACCAGATCAGCTGAAATCGCATAAGGGATCGCATAACTTATGCGATCCACTTATGCGATCCCATAAAGAGTTCATTAATGAGTCAAGTGTAAGATTCCTCAGATAATTCCTCCTAGAACATACCATTTTAGGGCTCCATGTCAGAAAAATGCTATAAATAGTCTCATTTTCCCATTTTAGAGGGGAGAGAAAAAGGGAGCAGAAAAGGAAAGGAGAAGAAAGGCAGAATTGGAGGAGACACTTTCACCTTCCACAGCTTTTTCAACCAATTTTTGCATATTTATTTCTTCGGTTATATTTTTCTACATTTCTAGTGTTTAATTTCTTATTCCTTAGCTTAGATTAAAGCTTTATTTCCATTTAAACTCAATATATCTTGTAAGCATTATGGATAGTGAGTAGTTTTATTTTGATTCTGGAGTAAGGGTTGTAATATTTGAGATATTTTGTGGATTTTGATTGGGTAATCCATATTTTGTGGTCTTAATGAGTTTTATTCATTTCTTGTGTGCTTAGTGTAGGATCCCATTAAGTAATGTTCTTAATCCATGGTTGAAGCACCGAAAGGAGAAGGCCTTGTGATAGATAATCAAGGAATTGGACTTAATTAACTTAGATCTAGAAATAGACTAAGGATTAAGAGGATTCACAGATTAATTAAAGAACTTAATGGGTCTTAATTAATTCTAACTCCACGAAAGTAGGATTAGATTGATTAAGGCACTCTTTGTCTCACTCGAAAGGGAATTCAAAGGATTTAAGAGTTAATCTCCTTAAAACCATTAGTTTCACAAAATTGGATAACCGATTTAAAATCCCAAAGTAGCTCAAATATGAAATCCCGAACTCCGGAATCGCCTTTTTACCATTGTTAATTTTCTATTGAATTTAATTGCTTGCCATTTTGAATATTGCCATACTTGAACTTGCTTCTTTCAATTTGATGCAATTTTAGTTTAATTAATACATTGTTGAATAGATTATTAATTTTGCATACATAGATTTCACATTCTCAATACCCATCAATTCATTACTTTAATTTCATAAATATTTCAATTTACTCAACTTTTTATATCAAAAATTCAATCATTAACATAACTCCTCGTGGGATCGATATCTTTTCTATACTACTTGTACGACCCGTGCACTTGCGGTTGGGACGCATCAAGTTTTTGGCGCCGTTGCCGGGGAGTTGTTTGTTTAAGATTGAATTCTTGATTATTTTAGCTATTTTTAGTTTTATTTTTGTTATCTTTTCATTTTGTGTTTGTTTGTTCTTTTTCAGGTACTTTTAATCTTTTATGAGAAGAGCTAGAAGCACAAGTGATACATCCTTATTTTTCAATCCTGAAATTGAGAAATTTTGTAAAGCCAACAAGAAAGAAACCAGAAGAAGGAAAGAAGCTTTGAGAGAAACTGAATTTGAAGCAGACATGGCTGATGAAAG
Source organism: Hevea brasiliensis (assembly GCF_030052815.1). NCBI lineage: Eukaryota > Viridiplantae > Streptophyta > Magnoliopsida > Malpighiales > Euphorbiaceae > Hevea > Hevea brasiliensis. The sequence continues at coordinate 99,892,355 of NC_079495.1, read as the reverse complement.
AATTAGAATTGGTGTTGGTAATGCTGGAAATGGTCAAAACAATGAAAATGAAGCCCAAGGGGAAGAAGTTGTTAATGCTAACGTGCCTAGGGGAAGTATGATGGATCATGCTTTTTCTCGTTTTGATGACTTGAGAGAGAGTATAGCAAGACCAAGAATTGATGCAAATAGCTACAAGATGGATTTTGGAGTTCTTCAAATGATTCAGAATTCTCAATTTGGAGGACATCCTTCTGAAAATCCACATACACATCTGAAGAAGTTTGCTATGATTTGCGACATGCAAAAACAACCTGGAGTGTCTGATGATGCAGCAAGATTGAAGCTATTCCCATTCTCTTTGAAAGATAGAGCATTGGATTGGCTTGATTATTTACCTCACAACTCCATTACAAATTGGGAGCAGCTCACTGATGCATTTCTTGCACAATATTTTTCACCTGGAAAAACTCAAGAGTTGAGGAATCAAATGACAGCTTTCAGACCAAGAGAAGATGAAACTCTTTATGAGTCATGGATGAGATGGAAGGAGTTAGAGAGATTATGCCCACATCATGCCATTCCGAAATGGATGATAAACCAGAATTTTTACACAAATGTTACTCCTGCAATCAGAGGAATTATTGATGCTCAAACAGGAGGAGAATTTATTATGAAGCATGAAGATGAAGCTTATGAGCTATTGGAGAAAATTGCAAAGAATACTCATCTTTGGAGTAGTCCAAGAGGACCAGCTCCAACTCAAAAGAGGCAAGCTGCTGGAATGTATGATCTTGATCCGTTCAACATGATTAATGCAAAATTTGATGCACTTACAAATGTCCTAGCTAAGAAGATGGAAGATTTGAGTATGTTGGTTAGTTCATCATCATCAGCTGGAACTTCACAACAAGTGGCTTATGCAGAGGAAACTACCAGCTGTGGAGTAGATTATGGAGAACAAGCAGCATATGTTGGTAATTATGGAAACAAGCAAATGGGGAATCCTTATTCTCAAACTTACAATCCAAATTGGAGGAATCATCCCAACTTTTCATGGGGAAATCAGCAAAATCAAGTTCAAAATCAGAATTTTCAACCACAACAGCAACAAGGAGTTCCATATCAGCAAAATAGGCAACCATTGCCTAATTTTCAGCAGAAAAATATGAACCCTCCACCAAAACAGCAAGAACGAAATTCCACCACTGAAGCTTTATTGCAACAGATTCTTGCTAACCAAAATAAGCATGATGAGGAGATGAGAGAGATGAAAGCAAGGCTGGAACAGATGCAAACACATAACAGAATGCTAGAAAATCAGATTGCACAACAAGCATCTTCCTCAGGTGCTAAATCTTTTGGAAAACTTCCAAGTCAACCAGAAAACCCAAGAGAGCAATGTCAAGCTATTACTTTAAGAAGTGGAAAAGTTGTAAATAATGATGGGAGTGAAAAACACGAGAAGAGTGAAAATGATGAGAAGAGAGAAAATGAGAAAAATACTGATGAGAGTGAAAAACAAGAGAGTGCAGAAAAATGTAAAGAGGAAATTGAAGAGAAGGAAGAGAAGTATATACCTCCTGATCCCTACAAGCCACAACTTCCCTTCCCACAAAGATTTCACAAAGCCAAGCTTGATAGGCAGTTTGGGAAGTTCTTAGAGGTTTTGAAGAAACTTTACATAAATGTGCCTTTTGTTGATGCTCTTTCACAAATGCCCTTTTATGCAAAATTCTTGAAAGAAATTCTTTCAAACAAGAGGAAACTTGAAGACCATGAGACTGTAGCTTTGACAGAAGAATGTAGTGCTATCCTTCAAAGGAAACTTCCCTCAAAGCTCAAGGATCCAGGGAGTTTTTCAATTCCATGCCACATAGGGGAATCATGTTCTACAAAAGCTTTATGTGATTTAGGGGCTAGTGTTAGCCTTATGCCCCTTTCCATTTATGAGAAGCTCAATATGGGAGATCTTAAACCAACCCACATTTCTCTTCAGTTAGCTGACAGGTCAATTAAGTATCCTGAAGGGATTTTGGAGAATGTGCCTCTGAAGGTTGGAAAGTTCTATATACCTGTTGACTTTGTCATCTTGGACATGGAGGAAGATTCTAATATCCCAATCATCTTGGGAAGACCCTTTCTAGCTACAAATAGGAGCATTGATTGATGTTAAGGGAGAAAAGCTGACTCTTAGGGTTGGTGAAGAGCAATTGGTTTTCAATATTAATAACACTATGAAAAAGCATCATTCTGAAGCTGATACTTGCTTGAGAGTTGATATTATTGATGAGCTGGTTGAAGAACACTTCAGAAAGAAATATCCAGAAGATCCACTTGAAAATTGTTTGGTTCATGGAGGAGGCATAGACTATGACAACCCTCATGTAGCTGCATATGCTCAACACTTAGAGGGAAGTCCACCATTCATTTCTGCTCCAGTTTTTCAACTCACACAAAAGGAAAAAGTCGAATTTAAGCAACCATCATTCAAGGAAGAAGATGCACCTAAGGTAGAACTTAAGCAACTTCCTTCTCACTGTGTATGAATTTCTTGGCACCAATAACACTTATCCAAAGAATTGTAAATGCAAATTTGAGTACTTTAGAGGCTGATAAGTTGTTAAGAGTGTTGAGGCAATTTAGGAAAGTTTTGGGATACACCATAGATGACATTAAGGGAATAAGCCCACACTTTTGCATGCACAGAATCAGTTTGGAAGAAAATTGTAAACCATCTATTGAACATCAGAGGAGGTTAAACCCAAATATGAAAGAAGTTGTTAAAAAGGAAATTTTGAAGTTGCTTGATGCAGGAATCATATATCCCATCTCGCATAAGATTTGGGTGAGCCCAAGACATGTTGTTCCAAAAAGGTGGAATGACGGTGGTCAAAAATGAAAATAATGAATTAATTCCCACCGTAATGTTGACTAGTTGGCGAATGTGCATAGATTACAGAAAAGTAAATGTTGCCACTAGAAAAGATCATTTTCCACTTCCCTTCATTGATCAAATGTTGGAAAGACTAGCTAGGCATTCTTACTTTTGCTATTTAGATGGATATTCAGGTTTTTTTCAAATCCCTATCCATCCAAATGATCAAGAGAAAACCACTTTTACTTGTCCATATGGAACCTTTGCTTATAGAAGGATGCCATTTGGGTTGTGTAATGCACCAGCCACTTTTCAAAGGTGCATGATGGCAATCTTCTCAGATTTCATCGAAGACATAATGGAGGTTTTTATGGACGATTTTTCTGTTTATAGATCTTCATTTGACATATGCTTGGCTAACCTTTCTAAAGTTTTGCAGCGATGTGCAGATACTGACCTTGTGTTAAACTGGGAAAAGTGTCATTTCATGGTTCAGGAAGGGATAGTGCTTGGACATTTAGTGTCTAACAGAGGAATAGAGGTTGATAAAGCCAAGGTTGAAGTGATAGAGAAGATGGCTCCTCCTACCAATGTCAAAGGAATTCGAAGTTTCCTAGGACATGCCGGGTTCTACAGACGCTTTATCAAGGATTTTTCTAAAATAGCCAAACCTTTGTCTAATTTGTTAAGTAATGACACACCATTTGTATTTGACCAAGAGTGTTTGGATGCCTTTTGCAGGTTGAAGCAAGCTCTTATCACTGCACCAATCATGCAACCACCTGATTGGAGCTTACCTTTTGAAATTATGTGTGATGCTAGCAACTATGCAATTGGGGCTGTTCTTGGTCAAAGAAAGGACAAAAAGGCTTATGCTATTTACTATGCTAGTAGAACACTGGATGAGGCTCAAACAAATTATGCAACAACCGAAAATGAATTTTTAGCAATTGTCTTTGCATTGGAAAAATTCAGACCTTACATTATTGACTCAAAGGTGGTTATATTTTTAGATCACGCAGCCATTAGGTATTTGCTCCGTAAAAAGGAGGCTAAACCTAGACTCATTAGGTGGATTCTGATGTTACAAGAGTTTGATTTGGAGATTAGAGATAAGAAGGGAGCTGAAAATGTAGTTGCTGATAATCTTAGTAGGTTGAAATTGGATGAAGAAGAATTGGATAAAATCCCTATTGATGAGTTTTTCTTGGATGAACAACTTTTCTCTCTTGTTGCTAAACTACCTTGGTATGCAGACTTTGTGAATTATCTATCTTGTGGAGTTTTACCTCTAGGTATGACATGGCAACAAAAGAAAAAGTTTTTGCATGAGGTGAAATTTTATAGATGGGATGATCCTTTACTCTTTAGGAGATGTTGTGATGGTTTAATAAGGAGGTGTATTCCTGATGAGGAGACACAGAGTATTATGCATCATTGCCATGCTTCTGATTATGGAGGACATTTTGGAATCTCTAAAACAGCTAGTAAAATTTTGCAAGCTGGTTTCTTTTGGCCAAATCTTTTTAAGGATGTGAGGAAATTTGTATCGAATTGTGATAAATGTCAAAGGAGTGGAAATTTTTCAAAAAGAGATCAAATGCCCCTAAATAATATCCTTGAAGTGGAATTATTTGATGTTTGGGGAATAGATTTTATGGGGCCATTCCCTCCTTCATATGGTAATAGATACATCTTAGTTGGGGTTGACTATGTGTCAAAGTGGGTGGAAGCTATTGCAACTCCAACTAATGATGCTAGAGTGGTAGTGAAATTCTTGAAGAAATTTGTCTTGAGCAGATTTGGAGCCCCTAGGGCTGTAATTAGTGATGGGGGTTCCCATTTTTGTAATAAGCAATTTGAGAGCTTAATGAGGAAGTATGGTGTAGTGCACAAGATAGCTACCCCATACCACCCTCAAACTTCAGGACAAGTTGAAATTTCTAACAGAGAGCTCAAGCATATTTTGGAGAAAACAGTGAACAATTCTCGGAAAGATTGGTCTATCAAACTAGATGATGTTTTATGGGCATATAGGACTGCCTACAAAACCCCTATAGGAACTACTCCCTTTAGGTTGGTGTATGGTAAGTCTTGTCATTTACCTGTGGAGCTAGAACATAGAGCATATTGGGCCATTCAGACCTTGAATTTTGATCTTAAACAAGCTGGTGAGAAAAGGTTATTACAACTTCATGAGCTTGAGGAATTGAGGATGGATGCTTATGAAAATGCCCGTATTTACAAAGAAAGAACTAAAGTTTGGCATGATAAGCACCTTAGGAAAAAGGAATTCAAAGAAGGTGATTCAGTTTTGTTGTTCAACTCAAGATTGAAATTGTTCCCTGGAAAACTCAAGTCAAGGTGGACTGGTCCATATAGAGTTTCTAAGGTTTTCCCTTATGGAGCAATAGAAATTTGGAGTGAAAAATCTGGGAATTTTAAGGTCAATGGGCATAGATTGAAACATTACATAACTGGAGACCCAATAATAGGAGCAAGCTGTTACAAGCTCTCCAATCCCTCACCTCTTTTCAGTGAAATTCATGAAAAGTCCAGCTAAGGACTATAAATTAGCCCTCTTGGGAGGCATCCCAAGTCCTTTTATTTTGCTTTTGTTGATTTACTTTCATTTTCATTGATTTTATTTTTATCTTAAATTTCCCTAAATTCAATTTTTGACATTGTTAAATCTTGTCCCTTGTAGATGTATTTCAATGAAGAAAGGCTGGTGAACTGTTGGGGAAGTGATTCTTAACTTGAAAATTTTGTCCTTCAAATTCTCCCAAAAACTGATTGATTTTTGCTGCATAACCTGTGCAGGAGCTGCAATCTGGTTTATGCAGAGGAAAAGTGCAATCTGCAGCAAGGAAAAGTCTGCAGCAGATAGATTCTGTCCTTGGGCTGCTATCTGGTTTATGCAGAGCAAAAAAAATGGAATCTGCAGCAAAGAGGGTGTCTGCAGTAGATGGCTTATATTCTTGGTGAGGTTGGGTGTGTGACTTTTAAGTATATATGCTTATAATGTTAATATGGTGGTAAGTGAATCATTTTTGTAGTTTTGAGCTTCTTTGGGTTGTAGGATTCAAGGTAGGAATGGTGCATTTTCTTGGCAAAATTTGGAGACTTCATTTCATCATTTGTGAATAGATGCAACTTTATGCAGATTTTATTGAGTTTTAATGTGCTAAATGTTGATTTGCTCAATTTGAGTCAAAATGGCATAGTTCTCAAAGGTCTTTTATGTAGGATCCATATCTACATGCTTGTGTGATGCATTTTCGATGAACTTTGTATACATTGATGTGTTTTTGGTGAAAATTCTCATGGTTTATGCTTCATAGAATTATATTTCCTCATTTTAGGGTATTTTTCACAGTTGCAATTCATGTTCCATTGCAATCTTAATGTTGTTGAATTGTGCATAAGCAACTGCATAGCTTATGCAATCCTGCATAATCACAATTCTTGCCATTTTTCACCTTTATTGCAAGTGCATAAGGAGAGTGCATAGCTTATGCAATTCTGCATAGCCTAATTTTGTCAAATTTCACATCTTTAGAAACTTGCATAAGCCGAGTGCATGACCTATGCACATTTGCATAACTTCAAATTCTTCATTTTTTCTCTCTGCCGAAGTTTGCATAAGCAGAGTGCATGACTTATGCACTCCCGCATGACCAAAAACTCTGAATCTCCAAACCTGCCGAGGGGTGCATAAGCAGAGTGCATGACTTATGCACTTCTGCATAACCAAAAACCCAAAAATTCCAAACCTGCCGAGGGGTGCATAAGCAGAATGCATGACTTATGCACTTCTGCATGACCAGAAATCCGAAAATTCCAAAAGCTGCCGAGACGTGCATAAGCAATGTGCATAGCTTATGCACTTCTGCATAACCTCACACTCTGAATCTCAAAACCCACCGAAGAGTGCATAAGCAGAGTGCATAGCTTATGCACATCTGCATGACCACCAACCCAAATTTCAAAAGTTGCCGAAATCTGCATGGGCAGAGTGCATGACCCATGCACTTCTGCATGACCCGATTCTCTGAAAAGCCAAATCCGCCGAGAGGTGCATAAGGGGAGTGCATAACTTATGCACTCCCGTATGACTTCACTTCCCAAATTTCAAAAGTTGCCGAGACCTGCATAAGCAGCGTGCATGGCCTATGCACTTCTGCATGACATATTTTTCTGAACTTCAAAACAGGGCAACACTTGCATAAGCTGGTGCATAAGCTATGCACATGCACTTTCCCCTTATGCAGTCTTTTACACAACCCATTTAAATCAAATTTTTTCCTTTTTCTTTCCCACCTTCACCCCGATAAACCCTGTTCACTGTCCTTCTTCTCTCACAACCCTCATTCCCGCATAATTCCTCCTCACATCTTCTTCTCCATTTCGATTCTCACTACATTTGCCCTAATTCTCATTCTTCTTCAATTTTCTTCTTTTCCCTCATCTCCTCCATCCTCACCATCGACAATGGAGTCGCCTCCCCATTCCCGTCCAGCTTCTCCTCTCGAAGTCTCGCCATTGTCAACGATACCCCCCACTCCCAATTCTCCTCCACAAGCGACACCCCCACCACCTCCCCCAACCACGTACAAACGAAAAATCCGGTCAAAATCTGTGCGACCCATGTCCTCTGCCCCTCCTCTATCCAAACGCAAAGAACCACCCACCCCATTGTCGAAACCGCCACCCAAAAAGCCAAAAGCTCCAGCCTCTACACCCTCTTCCAGCAAAAAGACAATTTCAGTAGCTTCACAGGTATCAAAGCTACCTTGGCCTCTTCCTGATACAATTCAAAAGGCAGCTTTTAAGAGACTCAAGGATAGGAGGGTACAACCCACTAGGTATATATCTGCTGATTCTCTACAATCTCTTGGTTTATTTGACAATGTAGTTACATATCTTGATAGGATGGGTTGGATGGAATTTGTGCATAAGCAGGAGATAGTTTATCCAACTCTAGTTTTGGAGTTTATTTCTTCATTCTCTGCTACCCTCAAATTGCATGATGTAGACCATAAGCCACTTATGAAATTTAGATGCTTGGGGTAAAATAGAGAGCTGTCATTGGACCAATTTCATAGCATTTTTGGTTTTGCAATTGATGGGTTATTTCGAGTGCCACATACTGGAGTAGAGGTAGCCAACAAGGGTATTTGGAATGCTGCCCAATTTTGGAGAATCATCACAAACCAACCTCAAACTTTTTCTGCTGGAAGATCAAAAACCTCCCAAATACTTGACCCTGCACTTAGGTTTATTCATAGGCTGATTGCTAGCACCATATTGGGCAGAGGGACTAGTTCTTGTGCTGTGGGGAAATCTGAACTATTTATGTTATGGTGTGCATTTCACAAAGTTAAGGTTTCTCCTGGTTATTTCTTTTGTGAGCATGTGCTGCATATTGCCACCAAATCCATAGGTGACATTGTTTTGGGTGGGCTCATAACTGTCATAGCCAAGCATTTTGGTTTTAATCTGCAGAGCACTCAATACCAAAGACTTGTGGACACTTTATATTTTGATCTCGCACACTTAACCAAAACAGGGTTCAATTTGTCATATTTTGATATCGCCCAACTGCAGGAACCGAGCCCATTGCACAACCGTAAACCCAACCTTTCCCATCACACACAAAGACCCTACTACACCTACCCCACCCTCACCTGCACAAGACACCCCATCGCCTTCTCGCCCATACCTCCTATACCGAACCTTCCTCATCCACAGCCCCTCCTGCATTCAACACTAAAGCCTTATTCACCTATCTTGAAAGGCTTAGTGATGATATCTACTTTGTGGATAGGAAGCTTGACACTGGTCTTGATACACTCAAGGATCGTCATGATCACCTATTTGACCTTGTCATGGAAACAAGGGACAAGCAGAAAGAATTGAAGGAAATGGTGAAGCAACTCATGATCTTTCTGGGCATGCCACCCCCACCTCCATCACCTCCTCCAGCACCATCATTTCGATTGATGGCAGGTGACCACCATTCTTTAGCAACATCTTTGGACAAAGGCAAAACAATAGAACTAGATTAGCTTCTGTTTTACTTTTGTTCAATCTTGTAGGACCTTTTCTTTGTAAATATGTTCATACATTTATAGTTTGCTTTGAATTATGTTTGTTTTGAATTAGTTTGTTTTAAATTCTGTTTTTCTTGAAGTTTTATTGGATAGCTATTACATTAGTCTTCTTTGCTTTTCATTGCACTTATTACCCTTTTGTACATATTTGCCCATACTCTGTATATATTTCAATGCTTCTACTGCTGGTTGTACATTTCCCTTGCCAATTCCCATGCAGCAGCTTTTGTATACACTGCACAGGCTATGAATTCCCTTTATGCAAATATTTTGCATAGCCTGTGCAACCCTTTCTGCTACTTATGCAGAACTGCACAGGTTGTATTCCCTTTATGCAAATGTCCTGCATAGCCTATGCAACCTATATTGCCACTTATGCAGAACCGCACGGCTTATGCACCCTACTTATGCACATGTTCTGGACAGCACTTAACTCTGCATAACCTGTGCAGCTTCTTATGCATTCCCATTATATCTTGAATTCTCATCTGCTCCATACCAGGTAACTCTTTCTTTTTGCTCTTAATCTTTACAATTCCTGGTAATTACTATTTGCTTTGACTTTTGATAATACATTGCATGAGACATTGAGGACAATGTCCAATTTTGAGTTTGGGGGTGCACATTCTAATTTTTGCTTGATTTTTGCTTCATTTTTCACATTTTGAGTATAGGAACATCTCATCCCATTTCATTTTCATATATTGTAAATATTTTACATATACATCCACACATACATATACATAACACATTTACACACACATTATACATCACTTAGAAATTGTACACATTGCATACAAATAGACTTCCTCCATTTAGTTAATGCATTACTCATTTTAGGAATCATGCACCATGCATTAAAATCTTTTGCCAAACCCCTTGAGTATTGAAAATGTGCCTATGAGAGTGATTTGACTCACCTTTTAGTTGGGTTTGTGGATTGAAAGTTTCCTAAAAGGTGCAAGGTTTTGAAGTGTCTATCCCTTGCCTATATCTTCTTAGCCAAAAAGCCACCCAACTAGTCATTTGGAGATGGAAGTGTTTAGAGGGAGTTATTGGATATAAGGTAGTCAAATGATGTCTCACCAATCCTAGAACAAATTTTCTAAACCTTTCAAGGCGAAATACCAGCTTATACTTGAAAAGAGAAATGATTAGGCATTCTTTGATTTAAACCTTCTCATTTTGAACCTTTGGCCCTTTTTCCTAATTAAAATTTACCCTTGCAAACCCCTTTGAGCCTTTTTATCCCTAATTTTTCTTGAAATCCTTATTACCACCTAGCCAATGAACCAAACACTCCAACCCTTTTCATGAGAATAATTATTCATAATATTAGGTACATAAAAAAAATAAAAAAAAATACAATAAAAGGGAGAAGAAATGCTTGTCATCTTGTAAAAGTGCTATTGTATGTACTTTTCATTATTGTCATTCAAATTGAAAGAAATCCACCCAAAGTATTAAAAGAAATGAGTTTGGGGGTGGCATTTTTAGGGACAATCATCAAAAGGAAATGCAAGATGCAAGTTTAAAGAATCAAAATGTCCCTCCATTTTTATGTGTTTTGTAAACTATGCTAGCACTTGACAATTCTCATTATGTATTTCTCTCCTCCATATATATAAAAAAAAAAAAAGAGAGAGAGAAAAAGAAAAAAAAAGGTATAATAAAATAAGAAATGTACCTTATGTTGTCAAGATTGAAAATATTCTCATGCTTTGAATCCTTTTTACCCATTTTTCTTCTTAGCCTCATTTTTGAACCCCATGGCCCCATTACATCCCTAAAAAGACCTTTGATCTCTTGATAGTATTTGCTACATTAGTGGAGATAGGAGTAGGGAATTTGCCTATGGGATTGGAAAATTATCCATTCATTCATTTAATTCCATCATTTCTATATAGAGACACTTTGACTATTGATTGTTCTAGAATTCCTTTTGAGTATGACTCTCTCTTTTGATTGGTTGGTTTGGGGATTTTGAATGATAATTGACTTGATGGCTAAGCGGTGAAAGCTTGGATAAGCATTAGATTCTTTGCATTTTGAAGGATGGGTATATGGATTGTTGGTAAGGCTAAAGGTGTGTTAAGTTACTTTAATAGGTGATTTTCATAGCTCTTTGGATAAGGCACCCCTAAAAAATTTGCATCACATTCTAAAGTTTGCTTGAGGACAAGCAAAAGCTTGAGTTTGGGGGTATTTGATGCATACATTTTGCATAATCATTTAGGTTTAATTTCATAACCATTTTATTTGATTATTAGTCATTTTTAGCTAATTTCATTAGTTAATTAGTTAGTTTTTCATAATTGTCGATTTTGGATTAATTTGTAATTTTTACTTTGTTTTGTAGGAAAAATGGTGTTTTTGAAGGACTGAAGAGAAATTTTGCCACTGAGGAGTGACTTCTACAGCCAAAGATGTCAAAAACAAGTTTTCAAGCTGAAATATGCACTGACCAAATTGTGCATAACTTGCCGCATAAGCTATGCAGATCTGCATAAGGAGAAAAATCACTGTTCCAGAACCAACCGAAATGTGCATAAGGAGACTGCATAGCTTATGCACATTCTCGCCTCCCTTATGCACCTTCACGGAATTGTGCATAGCCTATGCACCAAGTCATGCAGTTTCGCATAAGTGAACCAGATCACTAAAATCGCATAAGGGACTGCATAACTTATGCAGTCCACTTATGCAGTCCCATAAAGAGTTCATTAATGAGCTGGCAGAAGATTCCCTCAGATAATTCCTCCTAGAACATACCATTTTAGGGCTCCATGTCAAAAAAATGCTATAAATAGTCTCATTTTCCCATTTTAGAGGGGAGAGAAAAAGGGAGCAGAAAAGGAAAGGAGAAGAAAGGCAGAATTGGAGGAGACACTTTCACCTTCCACACCATTTTCAACCAAGATTTGCAGATTTCTTTCTTCCCTTATATTTTTCTACATTTCTAGTGTTTAATTTCTTATTCCTTAGCTTAGATTAAAGCTTTATTTCCATTTAAACTCAATATATCTTGTAAGCATTATGGATAGTGAGTAGTTTTATTTTGATTCTGGAGTAAGGGTTGTAATATTTGAGATATTTTGTGGATTTTGATTGGGTAATCCATATTTTGTGGTCTTAATGAGTTTTATTCATTTCTTGTGTGCTTAGTGTAGGATCCCATTAAGTAATGTTCTTAATCCATGGTTGAAGCACCGAAAGGAGAAGGCCTTGTGATAGATAATCAAGGAATTGGACTTAATTAACTTAGATCTAGAAATAGACTAAGGATTAAGAGGATTCACAGATTAATTAAAGAACTTAATGGGTCTTAATTAATTCTAACTCCACGAAAGTAGGATTAGATTGATTAAGGCACTCTTTGTCTCACTCGAAAGGGAATTCAAAGGATTTAAGAGTTAATCTCCTTAAAACCATTAGTTTCACAAAATTGGATAACCGATTTAAAATCCCAAAGTAGCTCGAATATGAAATCCCGAACTCCGGAATCGCCTTTTTACCATTGTTAATTTTCTATTGAATTTAATTGCTTGCCATTTTGAATATTGCCATACTTGAACTTGCTTCTTTCAATTTGATGCAATTTTAGTTTAATTAATACATTGTTGAATAGATTATTAATTTTGCATACATAGATTTCACATTCTCAATACCCATCAATTCATTACTTTAATTTCATAAATATTTCAATTTACTCAACTTTTTATATCAAAAATTCAATCATTAACACAACTCCTCATGGGATCGATATCTTTTCTATACTACTTGTACGACCCGTGCACTTGCGGTTGGGACGCATCAGATTCCTCAACTCTTGAGTTTTTCCAGGTGGAAAGTATTAGGTAAGAAATGCATCAGTGAGCTACTCCCAATTTGTAATTGAGTTAAGGTAAAGAATTAAGCCAATCCAATGCTCTATCTTTCAAAGAGAATGAAAACAATTTTAGCCTTGCTGCATCATCAGACACTCCTGATTGTTTTTGCATATCATAAATCATAGCAAACTTTTTAAGATGTGTGTGTGGATTTTCTGAAGGATGTCCCCCGAATTGGGAATTTTGAATCATTTGAAGTACCCCAAAATCTATCTTATAGCTATTTGCATCAATTCTTGGTCTTGCTATACTCTCTCTCAAGTCATCAAAACGAGGAAATGCATGATCCATCATACTTCCCCTAGGCACATTAGCATTTACAACTTCTTCACCATGAGCTGCATTTTCATTGTTTCGATCATTTCCAGCATTACCACCACCGATTCTAACTCTTTCTTCAGCTATTTCTTATTTAATTTCAGCTGCTCTCAATACTTCTTTTCTTCTTCTGGTTTCTTTCTTGTTGGCTCTACAAAACTTCTCAATTTCAGGATTATATAAGAGATATATGTCACTTATACTTTTGGCTCTTATCATAAAAGATCAAAAAGTATCTAAAAAGAATAAACAAACACAAAATGAAAAGATAATAAAAATAAAAACTATAAACAACTAAAATAATCAAGAATTTAATCTTAAACAAACAAATTCCCGGCACGGCGTTAAAAACTTGATGTAGCCCAACCGCAAGTGCACGGGTCGTTCAAATGGTATAGAAAAAGATATCATTCTCATGGAGAGTTGTGTTTTCAATTGAATTTTTGATGTAAAATAAACTATATTAAAACTGTATTTTAATCAAACAAATAAAAGAAATTTGGGAATTTGAAGCATAAGGTATGAAAATGCAAAACTAAATTCGAATAATGACTAATTTAATAATTTGCAAAATAAAGAAATTGATAATATTAATAATGAAAATTAATAAAATGAGATTAAACTAAACACTCATGAGTAAAATTCCAAGTAATGATTGATAAAAGATGATTCTGGAGTTAAGGGTTCATATTCAAGTCAATTTAGGATTTTCCTAGCTAACCCAATCTATGAAATATATGGGTTTAAAGGAGATCAATTCTAAAATCCTTTGAAATATCTTTCGAGTAAGACAAAGAGTGCCTTAATTAATTTAATCCTACTTTTATGGAGTTAAAATCAACCAAGACCCATTAGGTTCTTTAATCGATCTATTAATCCCTCTTAATCCTTAGTCTATTTCTAGATCTAAGCTAATTAAGTCCAATTTCTTGATTATCTATCACTTGGTCTTCTCCTTTCGGTGCTTCAACCAAAGATTAAGAAAATAACTTAATGAGGCCCTTCATTAAGCATGTGAATAAGCACACAAGAAATGGATTAAACCTCATAAACTCATTAAATTGGGATTAACCCAGTTTAAATCCATAAAAATAACTCAAATATTACATTCCCAACTCCAGAATCAAAGAAAACTACTCACAATCCATGTTTAACACAAGGAATTCTAAGTAAAATAGGAAATAAATCATGAAAATAAACTAAAACTAAAGAAACCCGGTAGGAGAAATGTAGAAAATGGTGAAGAAGAGAAGAAGAAGCTGGATTCTGCTCCCAAAAATGGAAGTCGACTGCTGCTCTATTTTTCTGCCCCACTCTCTGTCTTCCTCTCTTTCCTCCCCCTCCCAAAAATGAGGTAAGGGTACTATTTATACTTTCTGACAAATAACTCTAAAAATGGTATGTTTGAGGAAGGGATTCATGTGTAAAAATTCTTCTGCCAGCTCATTATGAAGATTTGCACAAGTTATGCAAGTTTCTTATGTAGATTCCATGTGAAATTGGTGGTTCCAGGTGCTTCCCGTGATGTTGCATAAGCTATGCAGGTTGGTTGTGCAGTTTTTTCAAGCTTTGGAGTCTTCTATGAAACTGCATAAGTGGATTGCATAAGTTATGCAGGCCCTTATGCAGTTTTTGGCAGGTTTAGGGCTCTCTGCGTGAAGCTGCATAAGCAAAGAATGGATCTGCATAAGTTATGCAGTAGCTTATGCCAGTTTCCGCCATTTTGATTCTCCTCCGTGAAGCTGCATAAGCAGAGTGCGAGACTGCATAAGTTATGCAGTTTTCCATAAAGCTGCATAAGCAAGGAGTAAATCTGCATAAGTCATGCAGTAACTTATACAGGTTTCGGCAGGTTTGAAAAATTGCTTCTTCTCCCCCTGTGCAGAACTGCACAACTTATGTAGTAAGTTATGCACATTTCGACCACTTTGCATTCTTCAACTTTCAAGTTTTGTTTTTAATATCTTTGGTTGTAGGAATCACTCCTCATTGGCATAATTTCTTTTTAGTCCCTCAAAAATACTATTTTTCCTACAAAAGAAAGCAAAATTACAAATTAATCTAAAAATTGACAATTATGGAAAACTATCTAAATAACTAATAAAATTGGCTAAAAGTGACTAACAAGTGAATGAAATGGCCATGAAATTTAACCTAAATGACTATACAAAATGCATGTATCAAAAGGCCATATGATAATCAATATACAAACTTAAACAAGCTTCCCGTCAATGGTATATTAAGTTAAATGATACCATAAAGTCTTTTGATTTTAAAGAAAATGTTATTGATCTATGTATATATCCAAAATCAGTGGGAGTAAGTTTATTTTCCTAATTTTATATGTTGATGATATCTTACTTGCTGCAAATGATTTGGGCATATTACGTAAGATTAAAGATTTTCTCTCAATGAATTTTGAAATGAAAGATATGGGAGAGGCATCATTTGTGATTGGAATAGAAATATTCCATAATAAATCATAAAGGATTGTTAGAGTTATCTCCGAAAGCCTATATATATAGAATTCTAAAGAGATTTAATATGCATAAATATTTAATAGGAATTATTCCTGTAACAACCCAAATTTTTTTTAAAAAAAATTAAAAAAAAATTATTAATAAAATAAAAAGAAAATATTATGTTATTAATATTACAGGATTGATTTGAATTGATTTTAAAATAAAGGAAGATAATTAGAATAAATAAATTAAAAATTGAAAAAAATTAAAACTTTTTCAGGAATGAATCTGGACAACATATCTGTCTAGGTTCATTCCCAGAAATTCAAAAAAAAAAAAAGAATTAAAACAGCAGCCCCCCCCTCCCCCAAAAACTCTCTCTCCTGTCACTCTCCCTCCCCCTCCTTTTTTCTTCCAACCGGCGAGCCTCCAGCCACCATGGCCGGCCGACGAGAGGTCCCCCCAACCCTGGACGTCGCTGGCGCACCACCAGCTGGCCGGAGAAGCACCAGAAGCGGCGACAAGTGATGTAGGAGAGAGAAAAATGCGCGCATAATGGGTAGCAACTTCCAGGCGCGATTCCAGCTTCATTCGACGTCCGATCAAGATGATTCAGGTGGCGTTGGAAAGCTTGTTCCGAGAGCTTTCTTTTGATACCTATTTTGCAACATTTGGTGGTCGGATGAGTGAGATATGGAGGAGAGAAATTTCTGATTTTTCAAGCTTTTTCGTCAAATCTAGGACGATCTAACTGTTGGATCGACTATTTGAGACCACCTATGGACTGAGGAAGAGAAGAGAAACATTATGGTATGATCAGATTTGATAGATGTCGCCAGCGGCCGGCCACCATGCGTGGTGGTTTTGGCGATGGCACCGACGAGCTTTGGGGATGATTCAACTTCTAGAGGCTTCCTCATTAATTTTTGAAATTTTTGAGACACAGATAAGCTTTGGGTAAGATTATTTTCATTATTTCTTAGTCTATGGTGCTTAAATGCAGTGTTTCTTAAATAGAAAAAATTAGAGAAAAATTTTAATAAAAATATATGATAAAAGTAAAATTATTTGGAGATATTTTATGGTATTTGTTGAACTTTTAAGTGATTGTGGAATATTTTTGAAAAATATATGTGGGTTTTAGTTAGATTTTTAGCATCTGAGCCTATAAGATCATTTGGATTTATGGTATTTAAATTTTATATGATTGGTTGAAGCTTGAGGATGGAGAATTAAATATGTGAATGTTGATTTGGGTTGAATTAGGAACATGTGAGTGATATTCTTGAATAAAAATTTATAAAATAATTATAGGTGATTAGAAAATTACAATTCATTTTGCGATAGCTTTATAACCTTATTAAGGACCGCAGGGCAAAATTTTAGAATTTTTTAGAGCTTATTTGAGTGGATTTTTACAAAATATCAATTATAGGGACTAAAACATAATTTTTTAAGTTTATGACTATTGTCTAATTTGGAGGGCCCAGGAGGGGTCATATAATATTGATGAGATGTGATTGTGGAAATTGAGAATTTAGAAGTGTTATTTGAATCTTTTCGTAGGTTGGGTAGGTCCTAGGTATAGGAGAAACTCTGTCGAATTTTCAGCATAAATTAGGATTGCCTCGTTAAATTTATTTTTATTTGAATTAGCACTAATAAATTCACAATAAAATTATATAGGTGATCAGGGTCAACCATCTTCCTTCACCCAAACTCTACAGTCGTCTCTGGTGTACTGTGAATAAAATATTAATTTTAATTATAATTTCAATATTATTATATATTTAGGCATGCCCATGCATCACTTATAAATATGTGTCTATGTAGTTAAACACTAAGCACATTTTATATTGCATTCTTAATTGATGAATTGCCATAGATGTTGTTTATGGTAATTTGGAGCAGTGTGCGTGCGTTGGCGTGCGTGTGGTGTGTGGTATTGGATATGGATAGGACAGGTAGACGTGGCTTGAGAGACACTCACTGGGACCCGGTCCTTTATGGATAAGTCGGGGTAGGCACGGCTCGAGATGATCTAGTTGGCCCCTGCATTTGGTTTATCAAGCGAAAGTCTGGCTTGAGAGACACTCACTGGCAGAGGTTAGATTAAGATAGTTGTATAGGGAATCAGTACCCATATATGTACTGTTTGAATATCATATGAGTGCGTGAGTGCTTCAAATTTATCTTTTTACTGTTATGATGTGATTTGTATGAAAATTTTGATGGTGTTGCATTCCACTCTTTAGGATGCATTAGCTTTAGATAGTTATAGAAATTGTAGTTAAAATCGGTATTTTACTCCCTGAGTTAAACGCTTACTCTTATTCACCCTTTTTTTTTTTTTCAGGCTACAGGAGGAGACCTTTTTTAGGATAACCTGCTTCTTTTCTCTCAGGTTATCAATAATTATTTAATTTTATTATTATTCTCTAAATTTGAAATTTAGAACTCCGCATATACTAGCAGTAGTATTAATCTTGTTAGGGACTATATGAATTTAAGTTTTGTATTAATAAATGAAACTTTTTTATTATTTTTATAGTTTGTAAATGATGTAACAGGGTTGAGCTGGGCTCCCCTAATTTTAGTTTCTGATAATTATTGGGTTAAGTTACCCAGAAATAAAATTATAATAATTTGATTTAAATTATTTTATATGCATGTTGGGCCTAAATTGTGGGCCTGGTCAAGAGTTTGGGAATAGTAAGGCTTACTACGGGCCTCGGGGGCTTTATGCCGATTCAAGTCCTAGTGCCGGTCTGGCCCATGGGATCGGGTTGTGATAATTCCCATACAGAAAGGGGATAAAATTTAGTCTCAATCAATGTCCAAAGAATGATGTAGAATGTAAAGAAATGGAATCAATTCCTTATGGTTCAATTGTAGGCAATTTGATGTATACTTAAACCTGTACAATTCTTTATTCTGGAATTGATAACTAAAAGGCTGCAAAGAAAGTTTTATGATACTTGCAATGAACTAAAAATTTCATGCTCACTTATAGAATACCTAATCATTTAGAAGTGGTTGGATATTCATATTTAGATTTTGCTGGATGTGTTGACAATAAAAGTTTATTTGGCTACTTGTTTCTATTAGCTGAAGGAACAATATTATGGAAAAATGCCAAAAAAAAAAAGTTTGTCATTGTTTCATCCATCATGAAAGCAAAATTTATGCCATGTTTTCAAGTTATAATTCATGCATTATGGATGCAAAATTTTATCTCATGACTTGAGGTAGTCGACACCATTAGCAGGCCGTTGAGAATTCATTGTAATAATTCCGTAATAGTATTTTCTCCATAAACGATAAATATGCCAAAGGTGCCAAGCATATGGAATTAAAGTACTTTATCGTTAAGGAGAAAGTTAAGAAATGAAGAGTGTCCATTGAGCATAATGGTATTGATCTGATGATAGCAGATCCATTAATTAAGGGTTCACAACCTAAGACATTTAAAGAATATTTTCTTATAATGGATTTTGGTTATATTAATATATAATGTATTGACTTTGACACTCTGAGCTCATTAATGTATTTCTGATATACATTAAAGTATATTCCTCTTTCTCATGATTGTGTACACATAATATCTTGAGTGAATGATAACAGGAAAAGTCTTTTCAAGACATTATTATAGACCATGATGTGATATACATATATCCATTATGTATCTATTATGGTAATTTGCTAATGTTATGATATATGGAAGGAAGTATGTGATTAAACAATGTACAACCGCCATAACCCACACTTAGTAATTTATTATAGGAAAATAATAATGAAGTATATTATGAAAAATAATTTGTTTATTCCATGCGCGCCTAATGTTTATGATATTAAAGTTTATATCACTTAATTATTGTGCCAAGTGGGAGAATGTAAAATTTTTTCCAGTAATTAATATTACTATATGGGCGAAAATCAATTCTTTTAATGTGGCTCAATATTAATTAATATTTACTTTAATTAATACAAATCCTAATTATACAAGGATTACTTTAATTAAAATAAATCATAATTCTAATTGTATAATAATATTTGATGGACATACCAGATTAAGTATTGGATGCATATATATATATAAGTTAGTCCTC
The DNA here is from genome assembly GCF_030052815.1 of Hevea brasiliensis. Lineage (NCBI taxonomy): Eukaryota > Viridiplantae > Streptophyta > Magnoliopsida > Malpighiales > Euphorbiaceae > Hevea > Hevea brasiliensis. Next base: position 99,872,603 of record NC_079495.1, on the reverse strand, counting down.
TCTCTACCTATAAGGTCCCACACACACACACACACACACACATATATATATAAGCTGGTCCTCTCTCTACCCATAAGGTCCCACACATTCTCTTTCATAAAGTCAAAGATATTAGGATCATCTCAAGAAAGTCTTCCATCACTAAAATTTTGTGTGTGAATCAAGAAGGGTCAAAAGGGAGAAATCAATTTGTTGAATCAAAGGGTCTCTCTCAATTATTAGCATAGCCCAATTAAAATTCGCATTAGGTACGCTTTCTAAATCTGTGAAAAATTATTTATTCAAGATCCATTATTAGGGTGATGGTTAAATCTTATGTTTATTATTCACATTATGTTTATAATTGTTATGTTCTATTAAGAATTTTATTATACATGTGGTATCAGAGTCCTAAGTTTTGAATAATTAAATTTCTCTATTAAATTTATGATGATGAATATAATATTAAAATTCTTACTTGTTATTAGATATAGGTAGAATTAAAGTGTAAATTGTGAAAGTTTTATGATTAATGTTAATAATTAAAATAATTATAATAATATTATTATTAAAATTTGACCCAATTAAATTTTGGGCATGAGGATTATTAACACGACAAAAAATTATATTATAAAGAAATTTAAGTTGGAGATAATATTTTCTCAAAAGAGAGAAATTAAAAGAAAAAAAAAATATATATATATATATATCAAAGTGACTTAATTATTTTGGCAATAAATTTCAAACTACGTGAAAACATATTTGCGATGGAAGATGCTTAAATTAATTAATTAATTAATTACTAAATTAAAGTTTTGGCCCAAATTTAATTAGGCCATGAAAGTTCAACATGATGAAGAAAACGTATTGTAAAGAATAATTCTTTTGAGAATATATTCTGAAAGCAAGGAAAGCGAAAAAAAATTATGTTTTTTACTTAATCTAATTAAGATTTGTAATTAAACCTAATGAATGAATAAATATTAGGTTTACTAAGATACATAATTTATATGCATGCCTTCTGATATTTATTTTAGTTTTTTTAGAAAAATTAATGCTTTGTGAGTCTATGTGTTACATTAATTACAGTGGTTACAGATTTTATTTATGAGAAAAAATAGGGAGAGAAAGAAGTAGAGAAAAAAAAAAACTTTAGCGAGGAAAATTCTGTTGGACCAGTTTCACTTTTCTGGGCTTCGTGAGTCTGTTAACCGTTGGATCAAGCTTAAATTTTTTCTACATATTTCTGACATCTGTTTATTCAGTTTGAACGGTGGAGATGGAGATTGGAGACTTCTAGTCTGGTGATTGAGTCCATGAATTGTGTCCACTGGTTTAATGTATTTCTACTTTTTGTTCTCCAATTTCTTCTATTTAATCTCTTTGTTGTTGAGATTATTTGGTAAATCTGTTGTAAAACCTTTTGAAGGGTGTTTATAACCTTAATTTGGAGATTTGAGGGGTGGACTCCTAAAGTCTCATGGTTTTTCCTCCGCTCTTTGGAGAGATTTTCCACATAAAAAATCTTATGTTCTTAGTGTGCTTGTTTTTATTTGTGTTTGAGTTATTTTTTCTTACTTGGATTGTGATAATTTAGTGTTAAACTTGTTGACAATTTAAGATCTGAATTATTTGAGATTAATTTATTGATTTCGCATTGTGAAAAACCTCAACAATGATGGACCCAAACCATGTAAACTTTAGTTCCCTCAAGAGATAAGGTTTGTTAGAACAGACAGACATTGTGGACGTTGAGACCTATGTGGTTGTCATATGTGTCAAAATTTGCTTGGAAGTGTCAAGCTCAATGGCCGCGATGCCATTGGAGGAATCGCCATTGGTGGTGGAGTTAGTCAAACCCAAGTATTGCCTGTCCATGGCTGTTGAGAGGAGGCTAAGATCGGGTGCTCAGATTTCTAATCGTTTCTTTTTCTCAAGAACATATATATATATAAACTTGGCATAAGTGTATTTTGATTGTCCAAGTATTCATGAGCCTGATGAGGACGTGAAGAACGTGGACGTGTGATAGCCATGCACAAATAATTGAACATAACCAAAAGTGCAAATATAGGTTTTAATGTCTTGGAGTGATATAGCTAGGCCTTTATCGATGGAATTTTTATTTAGTATAATTGTTATATATTTAATGATTTAATTATAATTATTGATATAATGAAACTCACGTGTGTGTGTGTGTATAAACTTGGCATAAGTGTATTTTGATTGTCCAAGTATTCATGAGCTTGATGAGGACGTGAAGAACGTGGACGTGTGATAGCCATGCACAAATAATTGAACATAAACAAAAGTGCAAGTATAGGTTTTAATGTCTTGGAGTGATATAGCTAGGCCCTTATTGATGGAATTTTTATTTAGTATAATTGTTATATATTTAATGGTTTAATTATAATTATTGATATGATGAAACTCACGTGTGTGTGTGTGTGTGTGTGTGTCTATATATATATATATATATATATATATATGAAAACTTGGCATAAGTGTATTTTGATTGTCCAAGTATTCATGAGCTTGATGAGGACGTGAAGAACCTGGACGTGTGATAGCCATGCAAAAATAATTGAACATAAACAAAAGTGCAAGTATAGGTTTTAATGTCTTGTAGTGATATAGCTAGGCCATGGAATTTTTATTTAGTATAATTGTTATATATTTAAGGATTTAATTATAATTATTGATATGATAAAACTCACCTGAAATTCGTTACCAATTAAAATAAAATTATTGTAAATATATTAATTTTATTGTCTAATTTTTCTCGATCAATGATCGTTAAAAACACCTAACTTAATTTCATCGAATGTATATAGAAAAAATGGATGTCCCATGAAATGGCCAAGAGGCCACGTTTCAATTGTATTGAAAAAGTTGGCCATTGCATGCGTAAAGTTAGCAATTTGACCTTTCCAACAGAGAAGGGAAGACGGTGCTACGATTCGGTTTTAATTCTAGATTTAGAGAAATCGAAATCAGATTTATTAATCTTTCAATTTCAATTGTGGTTTAATTAAAATTTTTAATTTTATTTATAATTTTAATTCAATTCAATTTTAATTAAATTAATAATTTTTAATTTAATAATATTAAAATAGTCTCTAAAATAATAAAATTTTTAATTTAAATTTTAATTAAAACAAATTATTAAAAAAAATAAATAAATTTTAATAGATCTATTCGCGGAGGTCCATTATAAAGTAAAATATTTTTAATAAAAAAAATTTTTATTTACAAAAATTGAATATTCAATTTGCTTTTTTAATAATTAATAATGATATCCTAATTCTCAGAATTTTGGGATTTTATTCCTGATCTTGTTACGCATCCTTACAATCTTGAAGGACTTTAACTCACTAATTTAGCCTTTTCTCCATTATTATTTCTACATTTTGAAAACTTTTTCACAAAATTATGGGCTATAAAATAATCATATATAGAAATAGAATCTTAAATCGTTTTCTTTATTTTTCAGAATAAAGAGATTAGTTTCATTTATAAGTAGCCTTATATATGATATTATAATAACATTTAATAACTGCAATTTAATTCTGTCTCAAAATTATGACACTGTTTTCATTATAAAAATTATCCCATCATTTCTTGTTTGAAAATTAAAATTTTATAAAAATTTATTTTATTTTATTTCTATTTAATTAATTTTTATATTTAAAATAAAAAATAATTTTTTTAATTAAAAAATTATTTTAAAAAATAAAAATCAAACATAATTGTGTAAAATAAGAAGGTAAACACTTCTAAAGATGTGTATGTAATGTTTTTATACAACAAATTGCCACAGGAAAGAAACCAATCAAGTTCAATGGCAACAGCTGAAAATATATAATCTGCTTTAAGAGTTGAAAAACAGGACATAACAAAGGCTTTAATAATATCACCCAAAAATTGAATATTCAAGCTATTTTAAACATAAAATGAATAAATCAACTATAAAAATATTCAAGTAACTCAACAGCTCATTCCACAGCATATTCATAGTAAAGTGTTGAAATTCAAAGAGTAAGGGAAGAAACATTCAAACACTTCAATTTATGCTTGTTTGTCTAAGGATGGCAATGTATTAAGTATCTTTAGGCATTTGATCTAACTGAATCTGATTGGAACATACTCGAATAGTATATAATTGGGCTTTAGATATATTTGAGTAAGAAAATATTACTCATATCGGATTTGAATTTTATATATTGGGTATCAATTACTCGAATATATTTAAATAATTAATTAATTAAATGTAAAATATATTTTATAATAATATTTATAAATTTTATATATTATATTTTAAATAAACAGAATTTAAATGTTTTATAGAATTATTAATAAAAATATATTTTATGCAGATTATTAAAAAAAATATATAAAGTTAAATTGGTTTAGTTATTATTTCATATTTGAGATAAGTTGAGATAGTTTAGAATAAATTTTAATTAGGTTTGAAATTGATTCGAGCATGGGTGGAACTAGAAATCTGTCATTGAGGGCAAAAATAAACATTAAAATGAAATTAAATGAAAATTTGATAAAAATATAAAAACTAAAATAAAAATATAAACTATTAAGAGAACAAAATTAAATAATATAGAAAATATAAATAAAATTTATACAAAAAATGCAAAGGCCAAGAAAAATATTAAAGGGGCAAATAGTAGTTTTTTAAAAAATACACTAAAATTTATAGTAAAAACTTTAATTTTAAAAATTTTGGGGGGGTAAAGAGTAACTTTTTGAAAAAATATATTTAGTTATATGGGTGAAATTTTAATTTTAAAAAATTTTGGGGGAGAGACATGGCCCCTTCAACACCTGAGTAGTTCCACCATTAAATTCGAGTATTAAAATATTAATTGGATTCAGTTATAGATAAAGTAAAGTAATTTTTACCCATAGCCATCTTTAATTTCGTCCCACAAGGCCTATATTCACTCTTAAAGATTTACCATATTTCTCCAATATTCAACTCTTTTCACGAGCAAGAGTTAAACCTACTATAAATTATAATCACATGGCTTTTCTTAATGCCTGTCAACCAATTATAAGAGTTACTCGACACTTAACTTTCATTAAGTTTTATTCTAGATACTTGACAAAATTTTTCAAAACAATATATAGGTTTCTTTTAATGATTAGATTTCTAACTCTTTTATCCTTGTTTAGAATTTATAATTTTATAAAAATTTAATTTAATTGATTTTTTTAAATAAATTTTCATATTATAATAAAAGAATTTAATTTCTTTTAATTTAAAAAATTTCATTTAAAAAAAAAAACAAAAATAAGTAAATTTTTTTTATTTTTTATTTTTTTCAAATAATTTATTCCAAATGAAGCCTTCCTATATTCAAAATCAAACTAAAGAAGAGAAATGATTTGTAAATAAAAATCAACGGAATTCTTAGAATGAAAGCTTCTCTCAAAAGTAGACTGAAAATTGTGATTAAAATCATTTATTTTAATCACTTTAATTCAATAAAAATAATGTTTTATATAATCAAATTAAAAAAAAAAAAAAGATTATGATCGAGGATTAAATGGATCCACATTTAATGTGAGCTAAAAAGTTTCTAGCAATATAAAATATCTTGGTTACCCTTTATAATTTTAGAGGCAAAACTTCCCTCCACCCCATTCTCTTCCCTTCTTTAATAATTTCTCTCCTTATACGTGTATTTCATGTAATCATTTAGGTTAGATTCCATAGTCATTTTATCCATTTGTTAGTTATTTTTAGTTAATTTCATCAATTATTTAGTTAATTTTTTATAATTATTAATTTTTGGATTAATTTATAATTTTATTTTTATTTTGTAGATAAAATGGTATTTTTGAGAAACTAAAAGATAATTTTAAGTGAAGAGTAAATTCCAAGTCCAAAAGTGCAAAAAATAAAGCCTAAAAATTGAACATTTTGAAGGCCACCGAAAGTTGTATAAGGAACTGTATAGCCTATGCAGCTTTTGTCCAAAAAATAAAAGAAATCCTTAACTTGCCGAAAGTTGTATACCCTAGTACATAGGCTATGCACCTGCTTATGCAAAAAACTGAAGAATTATAGAACTTACCGAAAGTTGTAAAACTTTTTGCATAGGATATATAGCTTCATGCATCTATCTATGCACCTTCACGAAAGACAAACCTGGACCTGCCAAAAGTTGTATAACTTCTTGCATAGGCTATGCAGCTTCACGTACCTGCTTATGCACCTTCACGTTCCTGCTTATGCATCTTCACGAAGAACCTCTGAAGCTTGCCAAATCATGCATAGAGACTTGCATGGCCATGCAAACCTGTCTTCACTCATTCTTTCCATTTCTTACTTTGCATAAGATGCTACATAAGCACAGTTCCAACTATGCATTTTCTCATTAATTGGCTGAAGTGGCAAATCTTCCCACATGTGTAATGATCTCATGTCACACCATTTTTAGATTTTTCAGGGGGTATTTAAGCATCCTTATATCACTTTTTGCTACCAGAAGAACAATAAGAAGAAATATTTGGAGAAAGAAGAGAGAGAAAAGGGAGGCACACGCCATTTTTTTACTGTAACAGCTTGCATTCTTCTTCTTCTTCTTCACTGTTTCTTCACGCCAAACATCGAGTTTTTTAGTTTTAATTTATTTTTCATATTTTATTTCTTCTTCTACACAAAGTCTCTTGTATTAAAGATGGAATGTGAGTAGTTTTCTTTGATTCTGGAGTTAGGAATGTAATATTTGAGTTATTTTTGTAAAATTGAACTGGGTTAGTTCTAATTTAATGAAATTTATGAGGTTTAATCCATTTCTTATGTGCTTATTTACATGCTTAGTGAAGGACCCAATTAAGTTATGTTATTAATCCTTGGTTGAAGGACCGAAAGGAGAAGACCAAGTGACAAATAACTAAGAAATTAGACTTAATTAACTTAGATATAGAAATAGATTAAGCATTAAGAGGGCTTAATAGATTGATAAGAACCTAATAGGTCTTGATTAATTTTAAACTCCGCAAAAGTAGGATTTAATTAACTAAGGCACTCTTTGATTCATTCGAAAGATATTTCAAAGGATTTTATAGAATTAGTTTCCTTTAAACCCATAACTTTCATAAATTGGGCTAGCTAGGAAAATCCCAAATCGACTTAAATATGAACCATTAACTCTGAAATTATCTTTTATCAATTGTTGCTTGGAATTTTACTTTTGAGTGCTTAGTTTAATTTCATTTTATCAATTTTCATTATTTTATCATTTATTTTTATTTAGCCAATTATTAAATTGGTCATTATTTGAATTGAGTTTCACATTTTCATGCCTTAAACTTTAAATTTCCAAATTTCTTTTATTTGTTTGATTAAAATATAATATTAACATAGTTTATTTTACATCAAAAATTCAATTAAAAACACAACTCTTTGTGGGAACGATATATTTTTTTATACTACTTGAACGACGTATGCACTTGTAGTAGTCCGCTTCATCCCCAACTACATTTTTTTTGGCTAAATTTCACCTATCGTTCTTGAACTTTGATGGTTGTTTTAGTAATGTCCTTGAATTCAATTTGTATTATAAAAGTCTTTCAACTTTAATTTAGCTCTATATAAAGTCCTTCATACCATTTTCCGATGGTCTCTCAAGCGAGATGCTAACGTGTATATGCCAAGTTGGATTTTTATCCCAAAAAAAAAAAATTACTCCCTCTTCCAACTAGATAAATGTTAGTAGTATACCCTAGAACATATCATTTTGTATGTATCTTGTATATATTTTATTAATAAAAGGCAATTTCACTTTTCCGTTAACATAATATATTTATGTGTAATAGAAAAAGTCCATTGATATTTTGTTAGAAATTCTATTATTAAGTTGTTAAGAATATGAGTGACAGTATTTCTAGCACAAAGTATCATAAATTGGTTCACAATCAAAGATACTTCACACAGGACATGACTTATCCAGAAATATTGTAATCATGTTTATTCTCAAGGTATTTATATGAGATATAAATAAGATGGAGTGGTGAGTCTCATGCCACATAACAAATATGATAGGCATTTATACATGATAAGTAGGCCGAACCAATGATGCATATGACAAGCATATGGAGTTTACTCTTGTCAATGCATTGTCATATATCATATCAGTGCATATAATCTTTAGACCTGAGATAACACAGTTATCTTGTATATAGGTGGTTTGAGTTTGATACTACTTTCATACTTGTACTGTGTATGGGTATATGGGCATGTGTTGGCTTCTACTAGTTATATATGGAGATAGGTGTTGATCAAGATGAAATCTGTTACCCTAAGTAAATAGGAATAAAATCCTATGTTCATTTAATTGTTCTTGATGTTTCAAGTTCCTGGCCAGGACAGACAGATTTAGTTAGAAAAGAGTTTCTGACAAGAAAATCTAATTAATTAAGAACTGGAATTAAAAGAGAACATAATGTTCATAGCAAATGGGGTTTGACATTAACCATGACTCCAGCTCGAATTGGGATTTTGTAACAAAGAGATTCTAGTGCATGGTAACATATGATTAAAGGTTCATTTAAGGTATTTCTTATTTTTTATTGGGTGGCCATGACACGCTATGCTAGGTGTCAACCATGGTCTATGAGATGCCTAAAATGATTTAGAGAAATCATTCATGGTAAGAAAGAGTTCTGATGATATTAAGAGTTGATATCATATCTCATTGCTAATTAGTGATGAGCCTAGTGAGTCACACACATACACAAGTTAATCACCAAGTAAAATGTAATTTAATTGATTAATTAAATAGGTTTGGTTTGCAATAAGATTGCAAAGTCCCTAGCATGGCTTGAAACCAAATCTAGGTTATTTAATAGTATAAGTTAAATTTATATTTAAAGTATTTAAATATGAATTTAATTGTGAGAAATTAATTAATAGAGATTAATTAATTAATTTATATTTGATATAAATTGATTAGAAGAGAAGAAATAATGATTTTGGGTTGAGAACTCAAAATTACAACATAAGGATAATTTGGTCATTTCACATGGTGACATGTGGCACCATGAGATAGTGACACATGGCATCATATAAGTTTGCCATTTATCTTCCTATCATGCAAGGTAATCAAAGTTAAGATTAAGTCTAGCTTTGACACTTGGCTTAATGTAATTAAGTCAATTAAAAATAAGATGCAATGTGGTGGTGATATGTGGCAAAGGGTTTAAGTGATTATTTGACCTAAGTATATAAAAAAAAAAAAAAATCTCTTCTTCTCTTATTCTATATATATACTCACTCTCCTCTCTCTTTCTTCTTTCTTTCTCATCAATTCATCTCATCAATTTTATTCCTGAATTAAAAAATAAATATTAAATTAATTATATGTCCTATACACTACACACATATCTCCTCTAAAAAAACTAATAATTATAAATTTATTAATAATAAAAAAAAAAAAAAAAAAATAATTGGTGATCTTCTTGATTGTGTGGAGTGACAGGGAGACAACAGGGGGGTCCTAAAGGTCCTAAGTAAATCCATAATGCATCATGCATCAAAGAGGTTAGTGCTCTAATTCCTCTTTTTAAACTAGGGTTAAATTAATTTTATTAATTAAAATCAAAATCTGAAATGGCAAAAAGAGATTTCTAATATTAAAAAAAGTTTTTTTATATATAATATGAAAATTAATTAATTAATACATAAGAGAGATGTGATATGATGATGAAAAATAGAGAAAAAATTTGAAAAATTCAATGCCAAAATGAACTAATCAACAAGCTTCTGCTCCTTCAATTGGTATCAAAGCCACTATATTTGTCATTAGGATTGTTTATGAGATTTAATTGTGTGATTTTATCAAATTATGATTGATCTAATGCTGGTTGGATTCATCAATGGTGGCGGCATCAAGAGAGTGAAGGGTACCTCAAGGTGCGCATGGTTGTTGGGCTTCAATATACAATTGTTGTATATCTTTAGGCCCATACCTAATTAAATTGTTTAATTATGAATTTTAATCACACAATTAATTATTGAAAAATGTTTTCAATGTATTAAATTTGGAAAGGATTTCTAAATTTAAATTGATTTGAATGAGATTCAAATCTAAATTTTTTAGTTGAATATGTGATATTCAATTTAATTTTTTAGTATGTATATTTTATTTAGTTGTTAAATTTTAATATGCATGATGGATGATCATGGACAATAAAAGACCAATGTGATTGGATTTATTTCTTTTATTTTTCTTTGGGTTGTAAAATAATTAATTTTATTTTAGTGGCATGTATTATAAGTGTTGCAATAATTTGGGTTGTAATTTCATTTATTTGAGGACTTTAAATTCTATTTCTTATAAATTCGCTTTGGTATGCCAAGGATTGCAATGTAATTGGATTGCAAGAAGATCAAGGAGGTCAAGAGCATTGGTGGGACCAGTGGAAGGAAATCAAGATCAAGTGTTGATTATGTACTCCTTTAGCAACTCTTGTAAAATGAATGAATGAAATACACCTAGGAATGCCCTGATTTAATTCTTGGTAGCTCAGAATTGAATCTCTTAGAAAGTCCATGATCATACCATATTAATTATTTATCCATGTATGCATGAGATGTATAGAAATGTATGCAAGTATATGATATATGCATGCTAATTGGATAATGTGCAAAGTGAGACCATAATAGTAATTAAGCCAACCACTAAATCTTCCAAACAAATGATTAAGTTGAAAATGGTATAATTAAAGTAATTATATCATGGGCCCTCCATTGAGGTAATTATTTTAAGAAATTTTAAATACTTACATGTGATGCATTTAATTTAAGAGATTTTCTTAAGAATAATTGTTAAGCATGAGATGTTGTAAATATGTAAATAGTTGATGGCCAATAATGGATGTGCCTGAGGATATTAAAATTATTTGCATGTATACTGACTTAATAGGATTAACTTAACTAATGTAAGATAAATCAATAATGGATGTGCCTGAGATTTTGAGCATTAGGGGCTAGATAAATGATTGAACCTCACATGAGATATGATGCGCAAGGAATTGCTCACTTATAGTTTATTATAATTCCAATAATGGATGTACCTGAGGATGATCAATAAGACTATAATAATTCAATCACCCACTAGAAATCCATCCAATTAGGATTTCCGTTCCTACTTTGGAAGTGTAGGATTCACCAAGTTAGTGGGAGGACCAATTTGATTAAAAGGCCATAATCATTTTGGTTAATTACTTGATACATTTACTAATTAATCTAGTTATTTTCTGCAGTTAATTTTCTGATAATAATGAGCACACAACAACCATCACCATCCAATATCCTTGCGAGCATACTTGATCATAATAGGTTGATGGGACCTAATCTTTCTGATTGGCTAAGATATTTAAAACTTTTCCTGAGCCTAGAACGTATTGGATATGTTCTAGAATTAAAGGTTCTGGTCCCTTACCTCCAGAGGCCACTCAAGAGGAACATGACACTTTGGACAAGTGGAAGGAGCATGATATGAGAGCCAAATGTTATATGCTTGCTTCTATGAGTAATGAGTTACAGAAGCAGCATGAGAACATGCAAAATGCAAGTGAGATCCTCCTTCACCTGCAAGAGTTGTATGGTGAGCATGGCAGGAATGCTAGGTATGAGATATCTAGGCAGCTATTTCAAATGAGTATGTCTGAGGGACAGAATATTGGGGATCATGTCCATAAGATGATTTGGCTTATAGAGCAGCTGGAACATCTTAACTTTAACATGGATTTCCAACTGCAGACGGATTTGATCCTTCAGTCCCTACCTGAGTCATTTGGGAATTTTGTGATAAATTTCCATATGACTAAGCAGGAATACACCTTGGATGGTTTACTTAACATGCTTGTTATTGCCCAAAAGAATATGCCGGACAATAAAAGAAGAGAGGTAACTTTGATTGCATCTTCTTCTGCTGGAAAGTCCAACAAGAAGAAGGACAATAAGAAAAAGAAACCTCAAGTTCCAGGACCTTCCAAGAAGATAGCCAAACAGAAGTGAAGACCAAAGCTGATGGAGGCAAAGGAAAGTGTTTCCACTGCCAGAAGGATGGGCACTGCAAAAGGAACTGCCCAGAGTATCTTACTTCTCTAAAGGACAAGAAGGATACACCTTCAGAAGGTATGTCTATATCTTATTATTTAGATGCTAATGATGCCCATAGTTCATCTACAGCTTGGGTTTTAGATACTGGTGCCAGTTCTCACATTTCTTATGATATGTAGGAACTAACAAACAGTAGCAGCTTGCATGCTCGAGATGTTAGACTCTGGATTGGCGATGGCTCAACTATTGAAGCTTTAGCCATAGGATCTAAATCTTTTTACATGTGTGGACATGTTTTGTGTTTAAATAATATTATGTATGTACCTGATGCTTTTAAGAACATCATTTCTATATCCAGTTTGATTAGAAACGGTTATGAATTCCAGTTCATAAATAATGTTTGCAATATTTATTTTGAAAATAAAGATGTTGGCTCGGGTTATATGCATGATGGTCTTTATTATTTGGATAATAATGATAAACACAAATTGAATGCAAGCAATTTAAATGAATGTAATGCCATTATGAAAATCAAATCTAGTTCAAAACATCTTTGGCACTAAAGATTAGGTCATGTTGCAGAAAATAAGATTGCAAAACTGGAGAAAATGGGGATTTTATCCTCATTGGGTTCTGAACCTACTCCAACTTGTGAATCCTACCTTCAAGGCAAAATGACTAACTCATCCTTTGTTGGACAAAGATTAAGAGCTGAAAATATTTTGGAGCTAATACATAGTGATGTATGTGGTCCATTTAAGAAAATGGCTAGAGGCAGTTTTCATTACTTTATTACCTTTACTGATGATAAATCAAGGTTTGGGTATTTGTATTTGATGAAATACAAATATGAATCCTTTGAAAAGTTCAAAGAATTTAAATCTGAAGTAGAAAATCAAATAGGAAAAAGTATTAAAACTCTTCGATCAGATCATGGAGGTGAATACTTAAGTACTGAATTTGATTAATACTTGAAAGAGCATGGCATTGTTTCCCAACTGACTCCTACAGGAACGCCACAGCTGAATGGTGTATCTGAAAGGAGAAATCGTACCCTATTAGATATGGTACGCGGTGTGATGAGCTATACTGATACGCCAATCTCCTTTTAGGGATTTGCATTAGAATCAGCTTTGCATATTCTGAATAAGATTCCATCAAAATCAGTTTCTTTGGCATGGAAGAAAATCGAGTCTTAAGCATGTTAAGATTTGGGATTGTCCAGCTTACATTAAAAAGATGAACACTGATAAATTGAAAACCAGATCAGAAAAAGGTCGATTTGTTGGATATCCAAAAGAAAGTTTTGGATATTATTTTTATTTGCCTACATCACAAAAGGTTGTGGTAAGCAAAGATGCCATATTTCTTGAACAACAGTTTATTCAAGAAGGGGGCAAAGGAAGGCAAATAGAGTTAGAATTGGAGAATTCTGACCAACTAACAGATCAAATGGATATAGATCCATCTAGTCAACCTACACTTATTGATGAAACATCTACAGTAATTCCTCGCAGATCAACCAGGATATCTCACCCACCAGTGAGATATGATTTTCTTCATGAAGATGAACAAGAGTTGTTTACTCATGAAGAAGTAGATCATGTAGATGATCCTCTTACCTATGAAGAAGCTATATCAGATATAGACTCTTCAAAATGGATTGAAGCTATGAAATTCGAAATTAATTCCATGCATAAGAATCAAGTTTGGGACCTTGTTGACCCACCTGAAGGTATTGTACCTATAGAGAATAAATGGGTTTTCAAGAAGAAAATTGATTTTGATGGAAAAGTAGAGACCTATAAAGCAAGGCTAGTTGCGAAAGAGTTTCGCCAAAGGCAAGGAATCGACTATGAGGAGACTTTCTTGCCTATTGCCATGCTTAAATCAATTAGGATTCTATTAGCAATAGCTGCATACTATGATTATGAGATTTAGCAGATGGATGTCAAAACAGCTTTTCTCAATGGATACATTGATGAAAACATTTTCATGGAACAACCTAGGGTTTTGAATCCCAAGATAGTTCCAAGGTGTGCAAGCTAAAGCGATTCATTTATGGGTTAAAATAAGCTTCGAGGAGTTGGAACATCCGTTTTGATGAAGCCATTAAGTCATTTGGTTTTATCAAAAATGTGGATGAACTATGTGTATATAAGAAGGTTAGTGATAATGCTATCACTTTCCTTGTCTTATATGTGGATGACATTCTGTTGATAGGTAATGACATAGTTATGTTGATAACTGTCAAGGTATGGTTATCAAATACATTCTCCATGAAAGACTTAAGGGAGGCAACCTATATTCTTGGAATTCGCATCTATAGAGATAGAGCAAAAAGAATAATTAGTTTATCCCAAAGTCTATACTTAGAAAAGGTGTTAAAGAGGTTTAACATGCTTGATTCCAAGAGAGGATTGTTATCAGTGAGACATGGTATCCACCTTTCTAAAGAAATGTCTCCAAAGACACCTGAAGAAAGAGATAAAATGGTCAGGATTCCATGTGCTTCGGCTATTGGAAGTTTGATGTATGTAATGATGTGTACTAGGCCAGATATAGCATATGCTGTTAGTTTGACTAGCAGGTTTCAATCCAATCTAGGTTTAAACACTGGATAGCTGTCAAGAATATCCTTAAGTACTTGAGAAGAACTAAGGATTTATTCTTGATTTATGGAGGTGGTAACTTGCAATTAGATGGTTATACTGATTCTAATTTCCAATCAGATATCGATGATAGAAAGTCTACCTCTGGGTTTGTGTTTATTTGTAATGGAGGTGCAGTCAGTTGGAAGAGTTCCAAACAGAGTACAACTGCTGATTCCACTACAGAGGCTGAGTATATTGCTGCATCAGATACTATAAAAGAGGCTGCTTGGATAAAGAAGTTCATGAAAGAACTTGCAGTAGTTCATTCCATTGAGTCAGTAGTTCTACTCTACTGTGATAACAATGGGGCGGTCATACAGGCTAAGGAACCCCAGTCTCACTAGAAATCTAAACACATAGAAAGGCGCTACCACATCATCAGATAGATAGTTGGGCGAGGTGATGTAGCCATATAGAAAATAGCATCAGATGAAAATCCAGCTTATCCATTTACGAAGCCTATGTCACAAGCTCAATTAGACCGACATCTTGAGAAGATGGGTATAAGATATTGTAATAAATGGTTCTAGTGCTAGTGGGAGATTGTTAGTAGCATGCCTTAGAGCATATCATTTTGTATATATCTTGTACATATTTTATTAATAAAAGGCAATTTCACTTTTTCGTTTACATAATATATTCATGTGTAATAGAAAAGGTCCATTGATATTTTGATAGAAATTCTATTATTAAGTTGTTAAGAATATGAGTGACAGTATTTCTAGCAAAAAGTATCATAAATTGGTTCACACTCGAGGATACTTCACACAGGACATGACTTATCTAGAAAGATTATAATCATGTTTGTTCCCAAGGTATTTATATGAGATATAAATAAGATAGAGTGGTGAGTCTCATGCCACATAACAAACATGATAAGCACTTACACATGATAAGTAGGCCGAACCAGTGACACATATGACAAGCACATGGAGTTTACTCTTGTCAATGCATTGTCATATATCATATCAGTGCATATAATCGTTAGACCTGAGATAACACAATTATCTTGTATATAGGTGGTTTGAGTTTGATACTGCTTTCATACTTGTACTGTGTATGGGTATATGAGCATGTGTTGGCTTCTACTAGTTATATATGGAGATAGGTGTTGATCAAGATGGAATCTGTTACTCTAAGCAAATAGGGATAAAATCCTATGTTCATTTAATTGTTCTTGATGTTTCAAGTTCCTTGCCAGGATAGACAGATTTAGTCAGCAAAGAGTTTCTGACAAGAAAATCTAATTAATCAAGAACTAGAATTAAAAGAGAACATAATGTTCATAGCAAATGGGATTTGACATTAACCATGACTCCAGCTCGAATTAGGATTTTATAACAAAGAGATTCTAGTGCATGGTAACATATGATTAAATGTTCATTTAAGGTATTTCTTATTACTGATTGGGTGGCCATGGTACGTTATGCTAGGTGTCAACCATGGTCTATGAGATGCCTAAAATGATTTAGAGAAATCATTCATGGTAAGAAAGAGTTCTGATGATATTAAGAGTTGATATCATATCTCATTATCAATTAGTGATGAGCCTAGTGAGTCACACACATACACAAGTTAATCACTAAGTAAAATGTGATTTAATTGATTAATTAAAGAGTTTAATTGACTAATTAAATAGGTTTGGTTTGCAATAAGATTGCAAAGTACCTAGCATAGCTTGAAATCAAATCTAGGTTATTGGATGTATAGTATAAGTTAAATTTATATTTAAAGTGTTTAAATATGAATTTAATTGTGAGAAATTAATTAATAGAGATTAATTAATTAATTTATATTTGATATAAATTGATTAGAAGAGGAGAAATAATGATTTTGGGTTGAGAACTCAAAATTACAACATAAGGGTAATTTGGTCATTTCACATGGTGACATGTGGCACCATGAGATGGTGACATGTGGCACCATGAGATGGTGACACATGGCATCATATAAGTTTTCCATTTGTCTTCCTATCATGCAAGGTAATCAAAGTCAAGATTAAGTCTAGCTTTGACACTTGGCTTAATGTGATTAAGTCAATTAAAAATAAAATGCAATGTGGTGCTGACATGTGTCAAAGGGTTTAGGTGATTTTTTGACCTAAGTATATAAAGAGAAGTTATAAGAAAAATCAGCCACCTCTCCTTTCTCTTATATATGGGATGGCACAAAGGTCTCTCCCTCTACTCTTCTTGCTTTCTCATCAATTCAAAGAGAATCACTCCATTCTCTTTGAATTAAAATTGCTAGAAATTGTTTCTAGTGTCCTATACACACATATAACCTCTCTAAAAGTAAAACCCCAAATTATAATTGGTTAGCAATGCTTGAGAAGCAAAATTGGGGGCTGCCCATTAGCGATCTTGGTGTGGACAAGCTAGAGGGATAACACTTGGGGTCCTAGGAGCTTCCCAAAGGTGTCAATTGCATCCATAGTGCATCAAAGAGGTTAGTGCTCTAATTTCTCTTTTAAACTAGGGTTTAATTGAATTAATTTGTTAATTCACAATTTTGAATGGTAAATGAAGGTTCTAATACATATTAAAAATGTTTTAATATGCTATTAAGCATTGAAATTAATTAGGCACATAAGAGATGTGGCATGATGCATGAAACCCTAGAAGAAAAATTTTGAAATTCAATGCTCCAATGAATTAATCAACATGCTTCCGCTCCTTCAATAAAACACACACTCTCTCTCCTTCCTTATCATTTACAAATCAACCTCTAAATGAGAAAGACCAAAGCAGTGACAATAACTATCGAAAAAAAAAGGTACAAAGAATGTAAAAGTCCTCTTATGATAATATGAACAATACAGCAGCACAAGCAAGATTATGGATGTAATTTGGTGAGAGATGAAAAATACAGGGTAGAACCTGGAGGAATAATTTGCATAGACTAACTATTAGAGGAAAACAACTCCATAAAAAAGGTTAATAGCACAAGATAAGTAGAACACGAAAAAAAATAAAAATCATTTGCAAAGCTAAAAAAAAAAAAAAAATCTACTAACAGATCTCTTAACAAATGTATAATATATATTAAGAAAATAGAAGAGAGATTTAGTACTTCTTTAATTTCTAAACGTACAAAACCACAGCAATGAAAATAAAAGGAAAACTATGCCATATGATTCAGGCACAGAAAGAAAGCATTAAACTATCAATCCAACAACAACATGATTGAATCAAGCATAAACGATAAGTAAATCTCAAAAAGAGTCACCAAACACTAAAACTTAGGCAACGTAGATCAAATGTTAAAACAATCAAAATCAAGTTACATAAAACATCAAACCCCAATATAGATCTAATAGACCACTAAAAACACCAAAACCAAGCAAAAAATGAGCACAGATCTAAGGAAATGATACCAGCATATTACATTTGACAAGGTCAAGAGGAGTGACGGCCATGTGCATAAGTCCATAGCTAAGAATACCTCTAGTGACGCAATAGTGTAGAAAGCAAGAGAGTACATCGCAATCTTCCCAGGCTCGTCGGAAGCAGGGATCGAGAAGCATTCGGTCTTCCTCATGAGTGATGATGACGGTGAAAGCAAAGGTTGGGTGGGATTAGAGTGGAGGAGTTTGGGAAGGGAGAGGGTTTTAGGAGAGGAAGAGGAGTAAAGGACGCTAGGGATTAGGGATTGGTGAGAAGAATTGGAAAGAGCCATTGAGGAATTTTCAAGGGAGCGAGAGAAATGAAGGAAGAGAAATTGGCATTCTTTGGCAGTCCTTTGCTGGCAATTAGGGAAAGAGTGTGTGTTTTATCTAGCTGAAAGAGAGAGAAAATTTGTTTTTTTGATAAAAATCCAGTTTGGCATATACATGTCAACATTTTGCCTGAGAGACTATCGAAAAACGGCGTGAAAGACTTTATGTAGAGCTAAATTAAAGTTGAAAGATTTTTGTGATACAAATTAAAGTTTAAGGACATTACTGAAACAATCATCAATGTTCAAGGACAGTGGGTGGAATTTAGTCCTTTTTTTAACAAACAATAATAAATTATGTTTTCTTTTCTAACACAAAAAGAAAAAAATAAAAAAAAAATTTTACACTTATTTTCTCTGTACACATTGAAGAAAACATATATATAGTTATTTGAATTTTAATAATATATACATAATATTCAAATGTTAATTTTGAAAAATTATTTTAATTTTACTTTATTAAAACTTTAAAGGTACAATCACGGATATTTTTCCCTTAGCCAATCATTCCCTTAGTCAATATTTGTCGTTTGGAGGTTTTTTTTACTCTTTTTTTTCTCAACTTTGTACCATTTGACGAAAATCATGCGTATTATATAACCGTGTAAGGTATAACATAATAAATTTTTCATCCTTTAATCAAGCTAATTTAGTTGAAAAAAAAATATATGGCAGTTAATGTTAGGAATAATTGTAATTAAATCAAAAGATTCATCTCACTTTTAATTTTAATTTCTAGCTTTAATTAAATTTAATTATGTGATTTTTTAAGCAAAAATGACTTTAAATTAAATTAAATTACTTATTTATTATTTAATTTAAAATTAATTTAAATTTAATTTATGAAACAAAATTGAATTAGACGGTGACAAGTGAATTTATATACTTATTTGGTTTGAGTGAATATGGTGAATCAATGCAAAATCAATTGAATATATATTTTAGTCAATTAAATCAATTGAGTATGTGACATATCACATTGATCGTAAATATTTGAGTCAATTAAAAAAATTATCATTTAATTAATTTAATTGAATATATATTCGAGTCAATTGAATCAATTTAAGTATTTAACATGTCATATTGATCATATATTTTAGTTAATTGAGCCTTTAATTAAGTCAATTAAATCAATTAATTATGTTTATAAATATTGGAATCAATTGTGAAAATTATAATTTAGTTGATTTAATTAAATGTATATATTTAAGTCAACTGAATCAATTTGAGTATGTAAAATATCACGTTGCTCATATATTTTAATCAATTGAGTTTTTAATTGAGTCAGTTGAATCAAATTGATTATATCAATATCACTCTAATCATATATATTTGAGTCAATTATGAAATTATAATTTAATTAAATATATATTTGAGTCAATTAAATCAATTTGAGTATATAACATGTCACATTGATCATATGTTTTGGTTAAGAGGGTCTTTAATTGAATCAATTGATTTTATGTAATGTCACAATGATTATATATATTTGAGTAAATTATGAAAATTATTATTTAATTGATTCAATTAAACATATATTTAAATCAAATGAATCAATTTGAGTATATCATGTGTCACATTAATTATATAGTTTAGTCAATTGAGCCTTTAATTGAATCAATTAATTATATGTAATGTCACGTTGATATGTGGCAAGTCATATTAATCATATATATTTTGGGTCAGCTATGATAATTATCATTTAAATAATTTAATTGAATACATATTTTAGTTAATTGAATAAATTAAGTATGTGAAATATTACATTGATCATATATTTTAATGAATTGAACATTCAATTGAATCAATTAAGTAAAAATATATAATTTAAAAATATGAGATGATTTTTTTTAATTGAGTCAATTGAATTTATTTAGAATTATAATATTAATTAATTATTTATTAATATATGTACATTAATTGAGTGAATTTAATCAATTTAAATTCATATTGATCATTTATTTAAATATAACAAAGTAATATATATTGTATTGTTTTTTAATATTAATTGACAAATTTAAATAGAAATATATTATTTATTTTTATTTATAAATCTTTTTTAATTTACATAAATATGTTTTTGTTTCTAAATGTATAAACTTACCTAAAAAAAATTATGGGTGCATCTAATTAAGCTCGAACTCATACAAGGATAAGTTTAACAACAATTATATTAAATATTTGTATCGAAATGTATGCAAAACTAATTAAAGTATTTATATATAGTACACGAATTTATATGCAAAAATTTAATATAATGATTTATAAACTCATCCTCATATGAGTTCGAGCTTTCTATAATAGTTTCCAAAAACTATTGTATGATCAAAGAAAAGAGCAGAGAAAGTAAATAAAACTTGTAATTTGTATTGAAACTTGTAGCTAAAAATAGATAGATACAGAAAACACAATTTGAAATTAGAATTTCAAACCTATACATTCTTTAATGAAAATAATCTAAAGGACATTATGATAAACTAAATTTTTATACATTAAATAACCTTATTATCTTATTGATCCATGTGAATCAAGTTTGATACCTCGACCATTTTAAGAAAATCAACCGCACAAAGAAACAAATCAATAGACCTTAAAAGTAAATATGATTTTTATATCTTTTTACGCAACTCGATTTTGTTTCAAACATCTGAAGAAATATATTGCTTTTAAAATTGATGTGATTAACTTTTCTTTTTGTGGGCAAGCAATAAGTAACAGATTATTTTGCAAAAGTATCGTATCACAAGTCTACAGTGAATAGTGTTTTTTTTTCCCCTTCAATTTCAGAGGGAAAGAAAACTCGTCCGCATGGATTAAATTCCCATAAATTATTGGATCAAATCATTAAACACAGCATAGTTGGTTTCCATAAAACTTGAATTATTCTTTGAATCTAAACTTCTTATTTCCATAAATTGACCGATCAATAACCTTAAGATGCATGTTTTTCGTTGCTGATAGCTCAAGATTTAGTAAGCACGTGTGGCATTGAAACATGATCGAAGGGTTTGGGGATAAAGAAGGTGGTTGGTAAACCGTGGCGTAGCTCACTAGCTTTATTCCTGATCTTCAGGTAATCTTCTCTAAGGGGAACTTGCATCGTGACAGAATATAGGCCAAGTTAAATCTGAAAAAATTTCTATTGGAAGATATCCCTTATTTATAGAGTTAGAGAGTTAATATAAGTCAGACACGTGTAAAGTTTTCTACAAGTGAGTTGTCTCACTTAAGAGCATTTGTCTTAAAGTCAAATCAAGTGTCTTTGTTGTACTGACAATCCTAATGCGTTTAGGTCGATGGGAATTAATTTGTCAACAGGTTGGAGTATCGGCTATCTGACCTATTTGCTTAAGGTAAGTATGTCTGATGACTTATTAATGTGGGCAACCTTACTTCTACTCCTAACTAAGCAGAATTCCAATAGGGTAGGAGTCTCTGATTCCTGGTGTATCTTTTATGTTTATATCAGCTTTTAAGATTTTGGTGAACAAGCACATTGGTATGACATAGATAATCCTGGAGATTAGTCATATTCGTAATTCAACCACTTCTATGATTTTCGACTTCAATGTACTCAGCGAATGAAGTGTTCAGGCTCTCCGGCCTCATTCGAATAAAGATCCGAATGCTTTTTAATGTTTGTCCTCAGGCTGAGTACTTTTAAACTTCTTGCATAAAGAGTACACATGTCATCCGATTAGACATTCGCTTATTATTATTTTAGGTATATCAATCAATAATCTCTTTGGTACGATTTTCAGAATTAAGATTTAGCTCAGCGCAAGTTAGTTATAACTTTAACTCGATATTCAGTTTGAGTAACAAGCCCAAGCCCTTTGTGACCTAAGATTAGGCGATGGGGTCGGGACTAGTAGTGCTCAATAGGGCTCTCTTTACATGCATACGGGTACTTTTGGGTATGATATTAACAGACATATGCGTTCTTTATTTCAGGTGTTTTATATGCGTCATTCATTCCAAGGCTCACTTTGATCATAATGTATCAGTTGCTCATTCCTTTGTAGATCTTTTTGGAAGATTTATTTTGTTGATTTTGTCTTTTTCAAAGGTTCTTTAGTAATATTCTTCCCTTTTTCCGAAGATTCTTCCATAAAGAGGGGTAGAGTTGCACTTGCATTTCCTGAACTCTGTTTCAAGGACCCATGCGCCTCAGAGGTGATTCAAACCTAGCCTTCTGGCCTGTTTTGCTAAAGAGCCCTGGTAAATAGATGTATATCCTAGAACCCAAATCCCCACTTGGACCTCGTACGGACTCCACTATTCCAAGCCCAACACTTCTCATCATATTCCCCAACCCACCAAAATAAAACAGTTTTGTTTCATTTGTGCAACCATTTTATGCACGATGATACACTGATTGTTAATTATAATAAGATATATATAAAATTCACTATAATCAAAATTATATAATAAATTTTTCAGCATAAAGATTGGGAAGATTTAAACATGACATCAATTAAGAAGGGATAGCATGTACTTCTCTAATCTATAGTTTGAATTGAAACTTAATAGATATTGCACTAAGAAATGGCGCACCGCAAAATACACATAATGAGAATTTCTTTTTTAAGATTAATTTTACATTTATGTGAACAAAGATACATCATGCATGTAAAATTTTGACAAGCAATTGGAAAGCTGCAAACCTTTTCTTCCCTACGC
The DNA here is from genome assembly GCF_030052815.1 of Hevea brasiliensis. Lineage (NCBI taxonomy): Eukaryota > Viridiplantae > Streptophyta > Magnoliopsida > Malpighiales > Euphorbiaceae > Hevea > Hevea brasiliensis. The sequence goes on along the minus strand of NC_079495.1, from coordinate 99,849,479 downwards.
TCAACAATCAACCAGGATTCATGATCGAATTAGGCAAAGTTGAAACACCACTGGAGAGTAAGATAATAAAATTATATATTAACGAGTCCAAAAATTGAACGATTACCATCCATGTGAGGCTGAAGTCCTAACAAAAATACCAAATCCCCGAGAGGATTTTCCCAACCACCATCTTCCATGCAGCCTTACAATTATAAACTGCACTACTTTGCAGGATAACAGATTACAGTCATCATAATACCAGAGGATTATCAAATGGCATCTGGGGCTAAGGGCTGAATGTGTGTGTTTACCCTTAAAGGTGATCAAGTGATCATGATTTTCACTCCCTAAGCTATGTACCTCAGATCAGAATCCTGATTGTAATTTGTTACTTTTAACTATCTCATTTGATCATTGGCTTCTGTCTTGTCTTCTTAAATTGTACATCTCCATTAAGAATAGAGCTAACAAATCTCTCCACTTCTTCTGCAGTCATTTCACCAGCAAATGTTGCAAACTTTCCCTTCCGAGGTTTGTAGGCCAACAATACCTCATCTGATGACTTGAATCCAGATTTTTCAAATGCATTTAAGAATGCTAACTGCCATTTTGCATCTAAGAGACTATAGGAAATAGAATACCTAGAGCCAGATGCTGGATTCCGTTGCCTTGAAAATGATTTTTTTAAGACCTAAGAAAACAAATAATGCAGCAAACAAGAAAATCAGTCATAAACAAATTTCTTTTTTCATGTTCTTCTCAGAAAAAATTACATTAATTTCTACATTATGCCATCTCAAGTTTCCATGAAAAATAAATCAAAGCATAGTGAAATATTAACTACTATTCTTGCTGATATTCAATTATCATACCGTAATCTGAATTATTATCTTTAAGTTAGCTGGAGACAAAAAATTTCTTGATACAGTTTCTTATTTTTTGATCTTCTTGTAAACCCTCAGAGTAATTTTTTTGTTGTGCAAACCAAAGGGAATGATGACTCGAATCGCTAACATCCGCCACATGGTAAACCACCAGGCTGGGTCCCCCCCGACTCTTGATTACTCAATAATTTCCACAAGCTCAAATTCCATTTTTATAGGCCCAAAAATTCTTTCACAAAATAATCCCTCTTTTCCATAATGATGGTGTTTTTCCAAAATCAAATTTTGTTTGTTCAGCATTTTATACTAGCGATCCCTTAGAAGGTATTGTTAAAAGAAAAGATAATCATTGACTCCATTTTATATGAGCAAATGCATAGAGATTTGTTCATCATTCGAAGGACCTATTCGTAAAAATTTGACACTATTTGTTTTGTCTTCCTTTATTTTATTTTTATTTTTTATAAACTTATCCAATCTGCTGTCTAGAATTCAAAAGTTTAAGGATAGCAAAGATTTATTTTGATGAGAATTTGTCACATCAGGTTGGGTAAAGTAATTACTATTTCACTTTTATTAGTTTCAAAGTGCCTATCAGTCGATAAATATTTAAGTTTCTCACCATATTAACTCAAATATAAGGGTAACATGTTTATCATTATAAAATGGGGAAAAAGTGAGAATAAAATAAAAGAGAAACAAGCTATAAAACTTGTTTTTTTGTTCAATAAAAACAATGAATCATGTGTAAAGACTCAACAGTAGAAAGTTCTACTTACTGTAGATAAGATGGATTCTAGCTTGTCCCTTGCTTTTGAAGTTCTGAAAGCACCTATGATGCAAACAGGGTTCATTTCCCCACAGAGTATCAAAATTCAACCGTGTCAGCAATGGCACCTGTTTCTCCACCAGATCATCCTGCTTTCTGGCCTGACTTGATGCTGCCTTCTTATTCTTTTTATCAAACACATCAAGCAAGGCACTAAGATCTTGAATTGCAGATTGCAAATCTTTCACAGAGATCCCTGCTTTTAAGACATGCTTTTCCCCAGTTGATAACCAACCAACTACAGCTGGAAGTGCATCAACTCCCAACTTCTTTACCGTTGGATCACTCACACTATGAACCTATATCAACAATTGTCATAGTTATTCACTTATTCTCCGAAGATAAATAAATTATAATAAGCATCTTTTTCTCCCTTAAACAGAAAGCTGTCACTTACTTCTCCTAAAATACACCTGCAAATCAATCTATTAAGTTTCCAAGTAGAAATATTTGGTTTGATATCAGAATATATTTCAGCATACAAAATCAACATTTCTTTGCAACTGAGCTTGACAACGCAAGACTATCATGTTTAAGCTAAACATCTAGTATATGCATAAGTATACTATAGACTACCATAAAGCAGACTAAGTCATCTCCAGTCTTTGTAAACTGGAGAGGTCCAATTGCAAAAATTAAATTCATAAATAAATTAAGCTGGCTACCAGGCCATATCCTACCTCTGCATCATTGAAAATGAAGCGATTATGATATAAACCACTAAGGACACACCAGATCACAGGTGTATCTTTTTTGGTGGAGAGAAGCAAAACTCTGGGCAATTTTCCCTGCTACCAGAGGAACTCTCAAGGTGTTTCAGATCAATCCGCCTTGAAAACCTTGGCAAATGATCTTGGCAAAAAGTCTTCAAATTCCTAGCAACCAAATCACCGTTGTACTCCACTAAAGAACCCTTATCACTTGCTTTGTATGCGTAGACAAATACCCTTGGCACTTGGCGGGGATGTATGCCAAGCTCAGTGCAAAAGGACTTTTCACTTTCACAATTAATGCTTCCTACCTGTAAAAGCAAAGAAAGATAGTGAGCATGTCAATGAAGAATAAAAAGTTACATGATACAGAGCAATAAGGTACACAAATACCTTTAGAGCTCCTTGCAGTGAATCAGCAACCTCCTGTATGATTGATTCATAATAACTGCTCTCCTAAAGAGGGAGTATAGGATAACAAAAGCCAAGTCATGCCTTGGTCAGCAATTTCTTTCTTAAAAATTTTAGAATTTAAAGGCCTCAAGCTCTTAGGGGAGCTTCTAGAGCCAGAGTGAAAACTGGATTGAGACCTGGAAGAACCACTGAAACCACCAAACTGATTGCCACCAATATCACCCCCAAAAAGATTGGAGAAAATATCATTCAGGCCAAAACCAAATGAACTCCGAGTACTGGGACCACCAAAGGAAAATGAGAATGATTGGGAACCTCCCTGTCCCCCCATGTTTTGCCATTCGTCTGGTCTGAATGCAAACCCATTTTGCCCTTGGCCACGACCTTTAAAATAAGTATATCCAGCCTGGTCCCCAGGATGGCCAGCATCAAATCCAGGATTGCCCTTTTCATCTCCATATAGATCATAATTTTTCCTTTTCTCTTCATCTGATAGAATCTCATATGCTGATTTTTTTTTTTTTTTTTTAAAAAGAATTAGTCAAAATCAAACTGGAATAGGAAAATGATTAGTAGCCATGCTGAACAGGAAAAACTAAGAATCCAGTTGTTGATCTTCTTGATTTAAGAAATGACAATCTGATCTTCTTAAGCCCAGAAGACGTTCCTCAGATGGCATAGCATTTTAGTTCAGCAATGTAACTAATCAAGCAAACACTAAAAGCAACTAAAATTTTATTTAACCAAAAACCCAGCACACATATTTGCATATGGGTATTAGTAGTACTTCAGCAAGAAAATGTGTTTGGCAGATGACAGAGAACCTACCATTATTAATCTCAGCAAACTTCTCTTGAGCACCCTTATTTTTATTGTTGTCAGGATGGTATTGAAGAGAGAGCCTACAAAATGATAATTTGTCCCATAATGAGCAATTAGACTTGGCAACAAATATTGGTTGTACGAGACTCTTTTTGTGCAAAATCATGTATACAATGAACATAATGACATGCATGTTATTTATATTGGGATGACAAGAAACATTTTAAAAGGACCCATTGTAAACCTAAAACAGAAGTTAGTGTTATAAGACAGCCCATCCCAAGCTGTTCCATGCTGTACACCACACTGCCTGTGGTGGCTGCCAAAGTTATGAGTAAACTCGAAATAGTATGGAAAGTCAATCACTATATTATTTCTCTATATATTCACTATATTATTTCTCTGTATATTCTATATTCTGTATTCCTATTTAGGATTTCTTATTTAGGATTTCTTCCTAATTAGTAAAACAAAATTATAGGAATCAACTGTATATATATACCCATGTACAGATTAATTGAAATTAAGGAGAATCATCTCTTTCTACATGGTATCAAAGCAGGTTCATTAAGGAATCTAAATCTGGAATTTCTTTCCCGTCTGTTTCTGGACTGAAACCCACTGTTACCCTAGGTCATCTATCTAGGGTGACTATTTGTTCTCACCACCCAGCTCAGGAGAGACCTTGGCCGCCGACCGGCCGTCCCCTCTGATCCGATTGCCGGAATCCAAGCACGTGAGGCTCACGTGCCCAACTCAGGTTCTCGCCGTTTCTTCACTCGCCGGCACGTAGAGGCGCGTCCGCCGGCCGTTTCGACTCCGATCAGTATCGCCGGCGTTACCTCAACCCCCTCATTCCACCACTATGTGTTGTTGCCTGATCCAGTACACCATTAAAGGATTTCTAAGGTTTGGCTCTCATATCCTATTTCGGTATTTGCTTGATTTGTGATTTTGGGTTATTTTGCGGCTGTAAGCACTTTGGTTTAGCGTTTAGGTTAGTTTTATTTGTCTCAACAAATGGCAGACAATAAGAATGTTATTTCTGATGTGATTCCGATGATGACTAAGATCACGGAACACAAACTTAATGGTTCGAATTACCAGGAGTGGAGTAAGACTGTTAGGGTCTATTTGTGTAGCATTGATAAGAATGATCACCTTACTAAAGACCCACCTACTGATGATACATGACAAACTTGGCTAAGGGAGGATGCTCGATTGTTTTTACAGCTTCGGAACTCGATTCACAGTGAGGTAATTAATTTAATTAATCACTGTGAATTTGTTAATGAATTGATGAATTACTTAAATTTTCTGTATTCTAGTAAAGGGAATATCTCCCGTATTTATGATGTTTGTAAGGCACTCTACCGTAATGAGAAAGAGGATAAGTCTCTCACGGCTTTTAAACGGGTATATGAGGAACTTAATGTATTGTTGCCTTTTAGTCCTGATGTGAAAGTTCAGCAGGTCCAACGGGAGCAACTGGTTGTTATGAGTTTTCTTGCAAGCCTTCCTTCAGAGTATGAGACTACTAAATCTCAGATTCTCTCCAGTTCTGAGATTTCCTCTTTGCATAAAACGTTCACACGGGTCCTTCGTACATAGAGTACTCATTCTTCACAGCCTACCAGTAGTGCTCTTATTAGCCAAAATCTAAATGGACAACAAGACAATAGAAGAGGAAGTAGAGGAGGAATTACAGGCAACAGAGATAATCAGCGTAATGGGGAGGGTAGTTCTAATCAGGACTCAAAAGGAGTCATTTGTTATTATTGCCATAAGCCTGGCCATACAAAATATAATTGTCCGCAACTTCAGAGGAAAAATCAGCAATCACAGATGGCAAATATGACAGCAGAGGATTCTACAATATCTTCCTATGAGAAAATTGTTTTGGTAATCTGCAGAGGATTTTGCACAGTTTTCCTGTCACTGCAATCGCTGAGTCAGGTAAATCCACTACATGCCTTGTGTCTTCCTCATCCAAATGGGTTATTGATTCTGGTGCGACAGATCACATAACAGGTAATTCTAGTCTTCTATCTATTTTTTAGTGTAATCTCACTTCCTCTACTGTTACTTTAGCCGATGGTTCTACTTCTTGTGTCATGGGTTCTGGAACTGCGAACCCGACTTCATCAATTTCTTTGCCATCTGTTTTGTGTGTACCAAAATTCTCTTTTAATCTACTTCTGTTAGTAAACTTACTCGTACCTTAAATTGTTCTGTTTTCTTTTTTCTTGACCAGTATTTATTTCAGGATCTTACGACGAAGCAGATTATTGGTAGAGGATGTGAGTCAGGTGGTCTCTACATTCTGGAAAATCATGTACCGCGGTCACTTATTTGCTCTAGTACCTTAACACCTCTTGAAGCTCATTGTAAATTGGGCCATCATTCTTTGTCTACCATGAAAAAGCTGTGTTCTCAGTTTCAGTCTTTATCAGTACCAGAATGTGAGTCGTGTCAGTTTGCAAAACATCATCATTTGCCTTCTGTGTCTAGAGTCAATAAACGTACTTCATTCCCTTTTGAGTTAGTTCATTCTGATATTTGGGGTTCTCATTCTATTACTTCTAAAACTAGATTTCGTTATTTTGTTACTTTAGTTGATGATTACTCTCGTGTTACATAGTTATATTTAAGAAGAATCGTTCTGAGGTGTTTTTTATCTTTTGTGCCTTTTGTAATGAAATCAAAACTCAATTTAATATTTCTGTGCATATATTAAGAAGTGACAATGCCAAAGAATATTTTTCAGCACAATTTCAGTCTTATATGACACAAAATGGCATTCTTTATCAGTCTTCCTGTATTGATACCCCATCCCAAAATGGCATGGCCGAAAGAAAAAATCGGCATCTTTTTGAGGTAACTCGTGCTCTTCTTTTTCATATGAAAGTTCCTAAACACTTTTGGGCGGATGCAGTTTCTACGACATGTTTTTTGATCAATCGTATGCCGTCTTCTATCTTTAATGGGGATATTCCTTATATTACTTTGTTTCTTACAAAACCTTTATTCCCTGTTGAACCCCGTATTTTTTGTTGTACCTGTTTTGTGCGTAATGTTCGTCCACAGGTTACTAAATTGGATCCGAAGTCTCTCAAATGTGTCTTCCTTGGGTACTTCCGGCTCCAAAAAGGGTACCGCTATTTCTCTCCTACTCTTAATCGTTATCTTGTTTCTGCAGATGTCACATTTTTTGAATCCACTCCATTCTTCCCTCAATCATCTATGTATGAGAGTCATGGGGAGGAGGATTATCTCTTAATATCTACTGTCCAACCAATGTCTAGTCCTCTCCCACACCCTGTTCTTTCTGTCTCTAGACCTACTCGACCTCCCGTTGTTCATGTTTATTCCAGGATATTAGAGATTCCTGACTCAGATCCTCCACCAGCTATTTCGATGGGAGATCTTGTACCTCATACTGATCATGATTCTGATCTAGACTTACCCATTGCTCTTCGTAAAGATAAGCGTTCATGCACTTACCCTATCTCTTCTTTTGTTTCTTACAATCAATTGTCTTCTTGTTCTCGGTGTTTTGTTACTTCTTTAGACTCTATTCCTATCCCTAATACTGTTGGTGAGGCACTGTCTCATCCTGGCTGGTGTGCTGCTATGAAAGAGGAAATGGAAGCTTTAGATGTTAATGGTACATGGAAACTGTTGCCTTTGCCCACTGGTAAGAAAGCTATTGATTGCAAATGGGTATTTACAGTAAAGGTAAATTCTGATGGTTCTATAGCTAGGTTAAAAGCACGACTTGTGGCAAAAGGATATACTCAGACATATGGGGTTGATTACTCTGACACTTTTTCTCCTGTAGCTAAACTTATTTATGTTCGCTTGTTTATCTCTTTAGCAGATACATATGATTGGCCCCTGCACCAATATCAAGAATGCTTTCCTTCATGGTGATCTTCATGAAGAGGTGTATATAGAGCAACCACCTGAATTTATTGTTCAGGGGGAGTTGGGTAAAGTTTGTAGGCTTCGAAAGTCTCTTTATGGCTTGAAACAAAGTCCTAAGGCCTGGTTTGGGAGATTCAGTTAAGCAATACAGAAATTTGGTATGCAAAAGAGCAAAAGTGTAAGTGTGATCACTTAATATTTTATAGGCAATCTGAGACTGGTGTAATTCTCCTAGTAGTCTATGTAGATGACATTGTCATCACTGGGAGTGACTCTGCAGGTATTTCATCTCTTAAAACCTTCCTCCAAACCCAATTTCAGACCAAAGACTTGGGATTGTTAAAATATTTCTTGGACATTGAAGTTATGAGAAGTAAGAAAGGTATTTTCTTGTCTTAAAGAAAATATGTCCTCGATCTATTGACAAAGACAGGAAAATTAAGCACTAAGCCTTGCAGTGCACCAATGACTCCAAATTTACAACTGTTAGCAGGGGATAGTGAGTTGTTTGAAGATCCAGAGAGATACAGTAGATTGGTAAGAAAATTGAACTACCTTACAGTCACTCGTCCTGACATTGCTTATGCCGTTAGTGTGGTAAGTCAGTTTATGTCTTCCCCAACAGTTGCTCATTAAGAAGCCTTGGGACAAATCTTGTGTTATCTGAAGGGCGCTTCAGGAAGAGGTTTGTTATATGGTAATCATAGGCATTTGAATGTTGAATATTTTTCAGATGCCGACTGGGCTAGCTCTAAGGTTGACAGAAGGTCAACTACTGGATATTGCGTTTTTATTGAAGGAAATTTGGTGTCTTGGAGAAGCAAGAAACAGAGTGTAGTTTCTCGATCTAGTGCTGAATCGAAATACAGAGCCATTGCACAATCAGTATGTGAGGTAATGTGGATACTTCAATTACTAGATGAGACAGATTTTAAGACCTCCCTGCTTGCAAAATTGTGGTGTGATAATCAAGCTGCTCTCTATATTGCTTCTAATCCGGTGTTTCATGAGCGGACCAAATATATTGAGATTGATTGTCACTTTGTTCGTGAAAAGATTCAACAATAGATCATCTCAACAGGACACATCAAAACTAGAGAGCAGTTAGGAGATATTTTCACAAAAACTCTGAATGGAACTAGGATTGACTACATTTGTAACAAGTTGAACATGATTAACATCTATGCTCCAACTTGAGGGGGAGTGTTATGGAAAGTCAATCACTATATTATTTCTCTGTATATTCACTATATTATTTCTCTGTATGTTCTGTATTCTGTATTCCTATTTAGGATTTCTTATTTAGGATTTCTTCCTAATTAGTAGAACACAATTATAAGAATTAATTGTGTATATATACACCAATGTACAGATTAATTGAAATTAAGGAGAATCATCTCTTTCTACATAGGCCATGTACTTGGATCTACCAAATGATAAGAAATTCTGACATTCAATCATAAACCAATTAGCCCGCCTTCTCTCTCTCTCCTTTCCCTCTCTCTTTTACCCCCCAGCCCCTAAAGCGATTAAACCGTTAAGACAGGCTCTTTGGAGTCTAAAGTCTAAACCTTTTAACTTTTCATACCAACATTTTATGAAATTCTAATTTTTTGTTTGTCTAATATCTCGAACAAATGTGCTTGTAAAGTGGACATACTGCACATCAGGTACACATTGATAAACAAGAAAAGCAAGATACAAAAAAAAAAAAAAAAAAAATTCAAACATGTTACATATAAAACCACATTATCAAGATCTTCGGCATATCTTCTTTATAACTACTCAGTGAAAGAAAAATGTCTATTTCTCTGTATCATTGACACAAACACCAGTTCCTTCTTCAGCACTCATCAGTACTACATTGTATTGCGCCATCATATCCACCACGGAACCTCATAAATCACTAACAATGCTTAATACACCGAAAGAAAGGCACATGCCTGAAGTTTGCCTTCCAAACACGTGTCAAGACCCCCCAAAATTTAGAGTCAAAAGCAATATCAATATTCTCCAAGCTACACACAGAAAGTAAACAATCAAATATAATTGCTCCGACTTCTAATGCATTCTTAATAGTCAATAAATGCATCAAGAGTACAAACAAACTAAATCTAGAGTTCAATAGAACAATGTCAAAGTTTTTGAAATAAGAACAGAAAGTGAAGAAAGAATGTACTTGTGGAAAGCTTTCAGTATTTCATGTTGACTTGCATTCCGCTCAACCCCAAGAACCTGGCATGAACAAATAATCCATAAAAATTTGAACAAAATTCAAAATCACAGGCATAAAAATAATGTTTGAAATGGACTATAATTTTGTAATAACAAGCTACATTGGATTGTTGGAATAATTTAAAAGAAAAAAAAAGTATCATTTCAGAATTTGGTTGTTCTTTTTATTTTTATTGTTATTATATTATTTAATATTTAAGTTAAGTAAAACGAAGACAGAATACATGCATTGCAAGTTCAGTGAAGGCTGAACTGGTGATAGATAGGAAAGGAGTTAGTTTGGATGGAGTGGTACTGTCTCAAAGTAATCACTTTAAATATCCTGGTTCGGTACTTCAAGTAGATGGGGGATGTGAAGAGGATGTTAGTCATAGGATTAAAGCCGGATGATTGAAGTGGAGACGTACCACGGAAGTTTTATGTGATCACAAGATTCTCAATAAGTTAAAAGAAAAATTTTACCGTACAACCATGCGACCGGCCATGGTATATGGCAATGAGTGTTGGGCACTAAAGGAGTCGTATGCGTCTCAGATAAAAGTTGCGAAGATAAGAATGTTAAGGTGAATGAATGGCCATACTAAACTAGATAAAGCCCGCAATGAGAGTGTTAGAGAAAATATAGGAGTGGTGCCAATTAAGGATAAGTTGAGAGAAGAGAGATTGAGGTAGTTTGGTCATATGAAGCATAGACATACGGAGGCTCCAGTTAGAAAGAAAAGAAGAGGCAGACCCAATCTGACCTGGAAGAGAGTAGTACAACATGACCCCATAAGTATTAAACATTTTCGAGGATTTAAAATTTAGAGTTAAAAAAGAGAATACATAAACTCCAAATTTTTTGGACAAAGAATTAGCTGAGTTGAGTATATTATTTAATATTTCCATAGAAGGATCAATGCTTGGCGCAGTCTGAAACGGTAAATCCTTGAAATCTCGTGGAAGCAACCACTACACGCAATTTATTCAATCTCCAGGGCAATAGCTATTTTATTTAAAAGGTTAGTAGGATTCTTATCACGAAGTCTCAATTACGTTCTGCTGCATCTAGATAGGGAATTTTACTTTCTCCCTAAATAACTAAAAGCCATAACTTTTACATATTCATATCAATAGTTACAATTTATGCAACAAGATTAATTAAATGTATAATAACAATTACCTAGTTTACTTAATTCGAAATTTGTCCAATAAAAAGAACTAGACCAACTTAGTTATCGCAAATTCTTTTGCAAGATTTTTCTTTTTCACAAAATTAAATCTAACAGAACCCCTCTCTCTCTCTCTCTCTCTCTCTCTCTCTCTCTCTCTCTCTTTCTGCTCCAATAACGACTAAAAATTAAATTAAATAAAAAGAGCCGCTGAGGTAAGATTCAGTCAGTTTCAATGGTGCTCCCAAAACCAAGAATTCTACTCAGAAAACATAAATTTCAAAATTTCCTTCACGCGTCCTTTTATCGTATTAGAGCAAATTGTTAATTGAAGGCGCAGGAAAAAAAAAAATTGGGCGGAAATTGAACCAAAAACACATCAAAAGGATAATGGTAAAACAATGAGAAAGCAGAATCCAGTTCAATTCGAAGCAAATTTGTTTCAACATCATCAAGCCGTAAGAATATGATCAATTGAACTCACCTTGTAAGGATCAATAGTTTTCGCCTCTCCCACTAACAGAACCAAAGATAAAACGACAGCTAATGACAATGTGAAGCGCATATTCATCTTCGAGATCTGAAAGGCGAAAGTGAAAGTATCTTGTATCCCACTAAGCGAGCTTGTGTTGAACAGCCAACGTAAGATTTGCTAAAATCGAGTGTTTTTTTTTTCAATGGGCATGCAGAAGCAAGACAAGCGAAGGAAGAAGACTTACTTGAAGGGCGCGCATTAATTATTTCGCGGAGGAGGGGAAATTCCAGATGCTTCGGGTCTAAGGCGGTCAGGTACACGTGGCGGTTTGTTTTAGTTCCATAGGTTTTGACCAATAGGATTGTTTATAAATATTCCATGCACCGTGTTTTCCGCTAATGACCATGGTGGCCCAAGGACTTCACCACAACGCTCTCTGGGGCGTCCATTACACTTCGCCAGATCTTGAACGAGCCCAATAGTTGACCGATTAGGAAATAGTGGGCTTCCAAAGCCCAAATTATTGGCGAAGCTCGGCATTCTTTTTTTTTTTCAGAAGCTCGGCATTAACCCTCCGAGAACTGGGAAGTAGCCTGACCACGGGCTATTTCCGGCTCGAATCGGACCGTGGCCTCCTAGGCCTTGAATTAAACCACATGAAATCGGTTCAAGAAGGTTTTGATTTTGATCATTTTGATTTGGTTTCAGTTTCAGTTTTGAGGATGATTTTGATTAGTCAATTTTGATTTTGACAATTCAATGATTAAAAATTTTTTTTTTAACTTTCTCCTTTTTTTAATAAAAAAGTGAGCCAAACTAAATCAGACTGCTAGTTCTGAACCAATCCTATTCAAGAGTTGGAAAAGGAGGAATCGCGCCCAATTCTTAGTGTTCCAATTTTAAACCAACTTAAAACCGTGAACCGATCAATGATTTTGGACTTGAATTTAACCGTTAATTGTACACTTAGTTCTAAACCAACATATAGTCAGATCTACTAAGAAAAATATGGGCAATGCTGAGAAAAAAAATCAAAAAATGAAAAATAGAAACAAATTGATACCAACATAAAATAAATGAATGTTGAACACATCAATATTTATGTTATCTTTAAAATTTTCAATTGTCTTTTGATGATGGTATTGTGCACTAACTCTTTTGATATTTGTTATGTGTGCAAATGTGGATCACTTGGATGCTAACTTAATTAGCTCATACCTTGAAGGCATCGAGAGAGATATTGGAGGAAAGGCAAAGATGGCGGGGCCAACGGGATTATTGAGCTTGAATCTAAATCCTTCTTCTGAGCAGGTGGGGGACGATGTATCCATCCCAAGGTATGACTCAGAAGAGATAATGGAGGATGTCGGTTTGGTCCTGAAACCCCAAGAACCTGTGTTTGAGTCTTTGAGATGCATTCAGAAAATAAAAAGAAAAGAAAATTAGTGAAAGCTTCTTTGGCTGTAGAAACAAGGTTTTCATCTCATATGGATAAGATGGAAGAGTGCACATCTGCAGTCCATAACTATATGGTGAAAGCGTATGGAGAAAAGGCTTTTGTAAATGAGTCGATGATTGCCCATCCTTTTGCTTGGTGGGTAGGTTTAGTGATTGAGCCTTGGTCCAAGATATGCATGGTCAGGAGTTGACCGAAACATGCACATACGATGATGCTTCAAGTAAAAAAATTATTATACACATTATTTTTCTTTTTTTAAAAAAGTTTGCTGTTTGTTCGTAAGTACTCAACTTGCAATCATTTTCTTTCTAGTCAAATGAATTTCTATATGAATGAGTTGCAACTAGAGCATCAAGTGAAGCTTATAGGTCTAGCAAAGCCAGAGAAGGATGAAAGCAATCATGTAAATGTTAAAAAATGCACAAGGAGTTGATGTCTTCTTACGAGGCACTGAAAGAAGAGTTCAACCAATTTGCAATTGACTTTGCCATTGTGAAACAGAAGGATGGAGAACGCAAAGCTAGAATAAGAGGTGCAGGCAAGCCAAGTTTGGTTAGTGGAATTAGACACTTTGGTCGCAACCTTAGTACAACAAAAGGAAGTTTATGTCTCAGGAGAAGACAGTTGCAACGAAGAACAAAAAAGCACCAAAAGATACAGCGGTCACTTTAAAAAGCTATCAAAAGAATATCATTGCAACTCTTTCATATAATCACAAAAATGGTTAATTCAAAACTAAAACCGAAGGAGTCATTGTCTATTTAACATTACTGTTTAAATTGTTATTGAAATTGTTATTGAAAAAAATATATTTTTTTAAATATATTAAATAAAAAATATTAAAAATAATTTAAAATTAAATTTAATATATTTTAATTAATAAAATACTAAAATAATAACATAATTTTTATCAAATAATATTTTTTAACGGTGCCTAAACTGATTTTTTTAAAAAACTTTTTACCTTAAAAGCACAAAATGCCAAACAAACAATTTTGTAATATTACATAAGGACTATCCCTTAAGAGATTTGTGAAGACTATCCCTTAATACTAATCTCTTGAATGAAGGGAAATTTTCATGTTATCACATACGTTGTAAACTTTTATTAAAAATGATAATTCTTGAGAGTTGAAATTGTAATTCCTGACATTAACAATTAAAAACACACATGCCATGTTTGTCATTTCACAATAGAAAATACAGAGGGTATCACGTTCAGAATATCAGGTGGATAGCTATTTAAACATGGTGTCCTAATATCGTTGCCCTGAGGATTGATTTGGACATTGCCGTAGTGCCATGCACCCCACGGTGGGCCCATTTCCACACGATAGCCGTCCTACTTTTAAAAGATAGACTCGTCCGCATATTACCATAATTCCCAAAGTAACTTAGCGCAATATAATTTGCGGCCAAACAAAACAGCGCCCAGCCCCCTCTTGCTTCCATTTCCTCCTGCTGTCTTGTGCTTTAGAGCAACACCGGAGAAGAAGAAGAAGAAGAAGAAGCAAATCTGCAAAAGTCGATTTTTAAAAGCTGAGCACTAAATTTCAGTCTCTCCAAAACACAATCATCATTATAATAAGCAAAAATTAATTTAAAAACCTCTCTCACTGTTGGCTTAACCATTTTCATTAGGCGAGAGATTCTTCGATCCGATTCTTTGATTGGTATCTCATAGTTAGAGTTACAGTGCGAGGAACTTTTAAGCTCAGCGATGGCTCTCTCAGCTTCTGATTTGCAAGCAGTATACTCGTTGCTGGCTAATTCAATGAGCGGCGACGAAAGCGTTCGCAAACCGGCCGAGGCTGCGCTCTCTCAGTCGGAGAGTAGACCTGGTTTCTGCTCTTGCCTAATGGTACTCTCTTTGATTCTTTCATTTCTAGGGTTTTAGTTTGGTTTTCGTGTAATGCTTGTGAATTTGTGTGTGTGTGTGTGTGTGTGTGTGTGTGTGTGTGTGTGTGTGACGTGTGGATGCGTCCAGAATTTGTGCATTCAAGTTTAATTTGATGTTAATGCAGGAAGTGATAACTGCAAAGGATTTAGCATCTCAGGTGGACGTTCGCTTGTTGGCTTCGGTGTATTTCAAAAATAGTATCAATCGGTATTGGAGGAACAGGCGCGATTCCTCGTAAGAGAGTGTTACTATTCTTATACTTTCTTTCGTTATTGGTCAAGTTATTTGCAAGCTCGTATCCATGTTATTGTTCGTTTTTCGTTGGAAATCTTTGGATTATTTTATAATAGTGCACGGCATCCACAGGAGTTGGTGATAGTTGTTAATGCATATACTATGTTATGTGCTCTGTGTGCAGGGGAATAAGCAGTGAGGAAAAAAACCACTTGAGGCAAAAACTATTGTCACACTTGAGAGAAGAGAATGAGAAGGTGTTGTAGAACTTCTTAATTCTTCCTTCTATTCGCATTGAGGCAAAAAGTTTTCTTTCTAACTTTTGTTTCTGGTGTAGGATGGAGTGTATAAAAGCTGCATTCTTTTGTCACTATATGTGCTGGTGATTTATTAATTTCTAGGAGTTAGAATTGGCTAATTAAATGTGCTTTCTGTTTCTGTATAATTACAGATAGCTGTAATGTTGGCTGTGCTCATTTCAAAAATCGCTCGCTTCGATTATCCCAAAGAATGGTACACTTTTATTATTTCTTCTTGGGGCTATGCTTACGTGTTTAAGGACTTTAAAGTGTAAATTGCTGCAATTACAACTGAGCATGCTTACTAGAATTTCAAAGTACAAGGAGCCAAAAGCTTTTGTGATGTTTGATTTAGGAAGATTCACTTTGATGCCTAGTGAAGAACCTAGGGTTGGAATGTTCAGTTTCTTCATACTTCTGCGGTGTAGTTTTATTGCAAAATATGGGAAATCCATTGGCCTACTCTAATTTTGTGCATAGTTATTAAAGGCGAGTCTCAGGCATGCCTCAGGTTCAAGGCTCACCATGCTCGAACCCTTGCGCCTTATGCGCCTAGGTGTGTGCCTTTGTTCTAGGCACAAGGTTTTAGAAAGACATGCCTTCTTTATTTTCATCTTTAGCAAACACTTTCATTGACAAAAAAGACTACCATTTAAACTCAAACCAACAAGGCCAATTCAAGATATATACCAAAGAAAAAAAAAGCATTACATTTATTTGACTTTTATGGATTTTTAAATTTTTTACTTTGCGCCTCACCTCGCTCAGGCACACGCTTGGGCTTTGCGCCTTATGCCTAGACTCCAGGACTCTTTAGCACCTTAGTACGCCTTGAGCCTTTAATAACTATGTTTTTGTGTATGTTCTAGGTTGTGCAACCCTATCATTGGTTTTCTGTCCTAGGCTTGCCCCAATTCATTGTCCCCCTAATAAATCGCACTTTGGATTTTTTTAATTCAGCAATATGAATCATGAGTATTTTGCAATGCAATATTCAACATTCCAAATGATATGCCGAGAAGATGTAATGATATCACTACCATTTATTGAAATGCGCGATGTGTAATGTCGAATTGTACATTAATAGGCCAATCGAATAAAGCGGTGGAAATAGCAATGTTCTTTATTTTGAAGATTATATATGACATTGTGAAAGTGGCATATGTTGTTTTACAAGTTTTTAGTGCATACTCTAAAATAAGTCAACCATCTCATCACAGCATTCCATACTATCCCGTGTTTTGTTTTCCTAGTTTTGTTCCATGTATCATTGTGATCCAAATTCCAATTACCATCAATCCATACATTTTTAAACTCCATGATTATTAGGCTTTACTGCTTTCACGTAGGTTTGAATTTTTGTTTGAGAATCAATCAACCAAGTAGAAAAAGAAAATGACACAATAGTGACCACAATAAATTTTTTAAAGTATTGTAAGGGCATTTATGAGCCCAGTTTTGGTGCCCTTACTGTTTTGTTGAAATTTGCTGCAACAAGCCAAATTAGGAATGATAATATTGTTAAGAGAAATTGCATGTTTGCCAACAATAAGTTCTGTCAGAAACACTCTGGTGTGGTTGCCAGCAGTTATAATATTTGATTGTTGTGCAGACAAGATTGATTTCCACAAACAATTTAAATATGATGTTCCATAGTATCTTGAATCAGCTTCATCTTTCAAACATGGCCTCTGATAGAGGTGGAAAATAAATATACTAATATCACAGATTGCTCCATTTATCAGTGCATCCTTCACATTTTCAAGGGGTCCGTATGATTTGAAATGTCAGAATCTTAGCTGAATGTTAAAATATTGCACATTGGCTTCATGTTTTAAAAGTGGCCTCTAATAGATGTGGAACAATAACTGTACTATTATCCCCATTTGCACCATTTGTCAGTGAGTTGTTAAAATTCTCAATAGGCTAATAAAGTTGGAAATGTCAGAATCTCAGCTGCATGAGCTTGAAGGTAATAAGAACAATCTCATAGACCAAGCTGTGAAAAGAAGTATGGTTGGTCATAACTCATAACTGATTGACAATCTGATCCCTACTAGGTTGGATAAGCATTATTGAGTGCTTCACTCCCCTTCCTCATCTTTTCCTTTTTGATAGGAAGTTAAATATTTTATTAGTGTTCTTGATGGGTTATGAGATTCCCTAGTGACACGTATTTATTTACTCCCCTGTTTCAAGCTAAATTATCATTTGTTGAATGCGTTCATTAGGCTAACTATACACATTTATCGTATGACTTGACTTATTTAGGCCAGAGCTCTTTTCGGTCTTAGCACACCAGCTTCAGTCAGCAGATGTTCTTTCTTCTCACAGGATTTTCATGATTCTCTTCCGGACCTTGAAGGAATTGTCCACTAAACGTCTGACTGCTGACCAAAGGAACTTTGCAGAGGTAAAACTACTGAACATTTTTTTTTTTTTTAATTCTTTATGGTTTGTACTTTTCATCCCATCTGCTCAATAGTCTATGACTCTGCTTTGGGAATGAAGATTTTCACCTAGCCAAGCAGCCAACTTCTTTTAAAATTTGCTGATGAGTTCATGTGGTTTTATGCTGGTTTCTGTTTGAATAAATAGCCAGTTATAATCATAATGAGATTATACAAGTGTGATAGAAGGACCATTCATGCCTTATAATGATTTCCCTTGTAATGATGTCAGTTGTTGTTAGGTCTTTCTTTATCAGTGCACATGTTTTTTCGTTGATCTTCAGTTGAACATGTTGCACATGTTTTTTCCTCTTTTGTGCTCTCTTATTCAATCGGCAGCAGATAGAAACAGTTCTCTTTCGTATAAAAGAATGATATATTCACAAACTTTTTCCATGGCAGATATCATCGCACTTCTTTGATTACTGCTGGCGCCTTTGGCAGAGTGATGTGCAGACCATATTACATGGTTTCTCAGCACTTGTTCAAAGCTTTAATCCAAATGCTTTGAAGCAGCATCATGATGAACTTTATCTAACAAGTGAGAGATGGTTGTTGTGTTTGAAGATAACACGCCAGTTGATAGTTTCAGGGTTTCAAAGTGATGCCAAATGCATACAGGTAAATTATTAGCATTCTCTCTCTTTCTCTCTCTCTCTCTCTCCCCCCCCCTGAGAGAATTTAAGATTTTGGTGCTCCTTTTATTGTCATAACCTGGCAGGCTACAATTCAATTGACTTTTTTTTTTTTCTATTTTAAACTTTCTATACCTTTCAGGAGGTCCAACCAGTGAAGGAGGTCTCTCCTGCGCTCTTGAATGCCATTCAGTCTTTGCTTCCATACTGTGAGTTGATACTCTTGTTCTTAGCCTGTTACTATTTTTTTTTTTTTCACATGTAGAATTAGTCAGCAGTCGGCAGTCCTGCAGTTCAATGTTTTTGCATGTGGAGTGGTTGCCAGAACTGAATCTAATGTTAATAAATGCTATTATTAAATATAACTGGTAGTCTCAAGATTTAGCAACTAACTAGTCAATTATGCAAATAAGAACTTGAAAAACTATGAATTAGATTTTACTTTCTTGCATTCTATAAATTACAATTATTTCATGAACATAATCTCTCTTTCTTCTGTTTATGCTCCTTGTGTACATGGGTGACACAAAAATAGTCTTCCTGCCTTCACTTTAATTTCAAAGAGAATATGTCATTTTACCTCTTATTTCTAACCATCTGATCTTCATATACTTAATCTAGGGAGAGCTGGGTGAAAAGCTTGCATTTTGTGCGCTGCACCCGCGACCCACCCCCCCCCCCAAAAAAAAAAAAAAAAAAAAAAACACTCCTCACCCCTCATTTTTTTTTTTGGCACATTTAGTGTTAAAACTAGTTTCTTGGATATGTTGTCTTGTTTTGCAGATTCATCTTTTCAGAAGGGATATCCTCAATTTTGGGACTTCATAAAGAGGGCATGTACAAAATTGATGAAGGTTTTGGTCACAATTCAGGGCAGACATCCTTATTCATTTGGTGATAAGTCTGTCCTTCCACCTGTCATGGATTTCTGTTTAAACAAGATAGTGGATCCTGAGCCTGATTTATTATCATTTGAGCAGTTCCTGATTCAGTGTATGGTAATGGTAAAGTGTGTACTTGAATGTAAGGAATATAAGCCAATTCTTAGTGGTCGGGTGATGGATGAAAATGCAATTACCCTAGAGCAGATGAAAAAAAATATTTCAAGTGCTGTTCGTGGTGTTCTGACTTCCCTTCTTCCTAGTGAACGCTTAATACTCTTATGCAATGTATTAATAAGAAGGTAATGGTACTCTGATCTATGCTCCAGTAGTTTCCTTAGAACCTACTCTTTGTATATATTTCTCAAAGTTTGAGGTACATGAGGTGAATGTATCCTAGTTTGATTGAGTGAATGGTCACATTTGTTTGTTCGGGTGAGAATATCCAATTTGTTTGTGAATTCCCTCCTACCATCGGAAGAATTATTGATAATACTGCAAACAGTTCTCAATAGCTGTTCAATTATTGATTGCTAGTTTCTCCACTTTGACGCAAAGTCTTTGCTTCAACTATCACAATAACAAATCAGCAATTTAGCTTTTTTTAATATACTTTATTCTTTTTCTTATACAAGTTTGGAGAAAATATTTGAGATCACTACTAAGGATGTGGGATGCATATTACGTGTTCCACTAGATGCCATGTGCTTCATTTCATATTATCCTAAAGGAATAACTTGAAAGACATCATTCATGTTATTGGATTATGCAAACTTAATTTGATTAAATATGAATATGCAACTAATTGTGTTTGCTTGCATATGTGTATTTTGATTGTTAGCCATCCTTGCATCCTTCTCCTAGTAATGAACAGATGTTCATTGGTATGGCAGTGATCATCTGCCCAACCATATTGTAACTCTGGGGTGCAAGTTATGGTGGAACCAAAATGGATGGTTATAATGACTGTGATAAGGCTTTGGTCTTTTAACTACTGCAAGGGGAAAAATCTGTGACTTCATCATTGAATACTGGTTGACTGGAGCCAGAGCACTTGTTTGACATTTCTCATTTCTGATCATTTACGAACGCTGGTGGATAATTTGTCATATACTTATGTGTTGTGGTCTTAAATTTCCCATGTTGTTGTGCTACTTTGATCTTACTAAATATCTTTAAGAATTTTAAACTTTTTTGAGTAAAAGTGCAGTTTTGGTATTTTGACAGGTATTTTGTTCTAACAGCAAGTGATTTGGAAGAGTGGTACCAGTACCCTGAATCTTTCCATCATGAGCAAGATGTGATTCAGTGGACTGAAAAACTGAGGCCTTGTGCTGAAGCTTTGTACATTGTATTGTTTGAAAACTATAGCCAAGTAGGTGAAATTCAACTTTTTATGGATCTTTAACAATTTTGCAGACATCATTAATCCTTAAAATCTTCTTTGAATGCTAGTAAGAGTTGGCTTATTTGTTATTGATTATTGCTTTTAGTTGTTGGGCCCTGTTGTGGTGTCCATCCTTCAAGAAGCAATGAATGGTTGCCCATCATCAGTTACTGAGATCACTCCTGGATTGCTTCTTAAAGATGCTGCTTATGGTGCTGCTGCATATGTTTACTATGAACTTTCAAACTATCTAAGCTTCAAAGATTGGTATATCCATTCTCTGTTTTGCAAGCTCTATTTTTTCACCAATCCATATAACTTTTATGAATTAGTTTAGTTGTAATTGATTGTTTTCACATTAAAGATGGTGATTGGCAATAGTCATTTGTCACTAGGAGTAAGCATCCTGTGTCCCATGCCAGAAAATTAAATTTATATATTATATTTGTGCTCTTCTATTAAAAAATAATTTTTCTACTGGCTGCTAAACATGTTTAACCCAATTACAGATTCATAAATTTATGATTGCAAAAGGCCATCATTAAGGATGACTAATTTGTCCAACATGCTTTTAGTATCTGCTTCATCTTCAATGAAGCATAAAAAGAAGCTTGATGCATGGGAAGGGAAGTATTTTGAGAACATGGCTGCATAGTTGGAAAAACTGCAGTCACAGATCTCAACACATTTGTTTCTTCATCACCATTGTTTGGGAATTTTTTCTGCTTTAACAAAGTTACAAGATAGAATATCATAGTTAGGTCACTATTTTTGTATCATCACTAAGGGTTTGAATTTTTCTGAGATAAAAATGCTACAATTGCATTAGTTGATTTGTTAGCAGTTGTGCATTTAAACTTAGCCTTCCTGATGTTATATTTTGTAGGTTACAAAATGACCTATTCTTCTCCCTGAAACAATTAATGGCAGGTTTAATGGTGCTTTATCCCTTGAACTTTCAAATGATCATCCAAATATGCGTATCATCCATCGGAAGGTTGCATTAATCCTGGGACAATGGGTTTCTGAGGTACCAGTATTTGTTGCATGATACAAACCTTGAACTATTTACAAATTTCCCTATTTCTAAAGACAGCATGTGTCATTTTTGCCAGAAAAGTGTGATTGCATCTGTCTTTTTTTTTTCTTTTGTGGATTTATATTCTCATTATGATGATTAATGTAATGGTAGTCAATAGAATTTGTATTAATATGGCCCTTCTCCTAATGAATGACTGATGTAAAATTATTTCACATATGCTTGTGTGCCACTGAAAATAACATGTTCTCAATACCTATATGAACACTCAATTGATTTGATGTTATTCTCCTCTTTTGCGGGTATGGTCGACGGATCTTGGATTTGCAAGGTAACAACAAGAGATGCCGAGTGGGTTACTTGACCGCCACTCCCATGCTTAAGTCAGCATAGAGAATTGGACTTGAATAAGAATGAGAATGGGATTAAGAGGTTGACGTTCATACCTGGTGGCCTTTATATAGGTTTTAATATTGGGTGTTAATATTAGGATAGGACTAGGAGTCCAACATGATTGGGAGTCCTACGAGTACTAGGACTGTAAACTTAGTGAGGATCGTGGGATCCTTATCTCCTAGTGGGCGAGTATCTGGGTATATGGTGGGCGAGTATTGTTACTTGGTCTGCTAGGGCAAATGTCCGAGCTACATTTGGCAGCCCAGGCTTTACCCAGGTATTCATACCTGTTAGTCGGTACTTGTCCATGAGTATCGTTTTGGTGGTTGTAGTATCATAATTGTTCATTCTGTCTTAAAAAGTTATGTTAATAATGTCCCTGTTAAATAACCTGATTTGGAAGGTATTTGATATAAATGATTTATTATCTTTGTTTCTTTGCAGATTAAAGATGACATAAAGAGGCCAGTATACTGTGGATTGATCAGACTGCTACAAGATAGAGACCTGTCTGTGAGGGTATGGTGTATAAATTCACCTCTTTTAATGAGATTGTCATGTATTCCTGGAGCAGTGCTCTGTCAGACACAAAGCGACTGGTTCCCACGAGTCCACCTCCATGTGTCTAACTGGAGCAGTACCTTAAAATTTTTACAACACACCCCACCCCCACCCCCCCCCCCCCCCCCCCCCCCCCACCCCACCAATCACATGATATCTCCTACTGCTTTCTTTATTTATTCCCAATTTTAAATAAATTTATGAAATTTCTGATAGTTCTCTCCTTTATTTCCATTTTTTAGTGCTGTTCAACTACTAATGTTGTGCATTAACTGTTTAGCTGGCAGCTTGTCGATCTTTGTGTTCACATATTGAAGATGCAAACTTCTCAGAGAAAGATTTTGGGGATCTTCTTCCTGTTTGCTGGGATTCATGTTTTAAGTTGATTGAGGAGGTTCAGGAGTTTGATTCTAAGGTAATATGGTCTGGTTGATGATGGTGCATGCTTGGACACTTTTTCCATCATGATTAATAGTCATTGGTTCTTTGCTTTTCTAATTATAATAGTTTACGTGTGATATTGCACTGTGAGACTGAGCGATATTATCCAGAATTTACATAATATGATTTTAGATCATTTATGAGGATGTGATGCTCACGTCAACAAAAATTTAAAATTGGCTGTGGATAATAAGTTCTTGACATTTATCTCCAGTCTTTCAAATTTGCCGATTTGTATATGAGAATTTTGCAAAGAACTTGAGAAAATACTAGATCCTGTTGGAGCATTCTTGGGAATTTGTCATACAGAAGATATGCATCCCTCCTGCATCTGCTCCTCTCTGGTGCTTTTGATCTTACTAAATGTCTAAAAATTATTTAGTTTGACGTCAAAATCAGCTAAATGTCTAAATGCATCAGCTATCAAAATCAAAATATACTTTGGATTATTTTTTACTTCAATTAAGATCCTGCTATTCTCCCTGTTAGACGTACTCTTGGTGAAGTAACTAAAGTTCCTTTTATTCTTTGATTGAATTTCAGGTTCAGGTTTTGAATTTGATCTCTGTTCTTATTGGACATGTCAGTAAAGTCATTCCATTTGCAAACAAATTGGTGGAATTTTTTCAGAAGGTATTGAAATTATAATAGTTATAACATCCTGGTTTTAATGCTAAAATGGCTTGGTGTTATACATATGCCTGTTTATGTTGACAAGGACATCTTCATCAAAAAATTGTTTTCTGCTTAAGTGAGCCAATTGTTTCTGGCTTACTGAGCAGATATGTCAGGAAAAACACTGTTTTTGTATGAAATTAAGCAGATGACTAGTTGTCCAGCAATTCTTCGGAATAGTCTTATTATGCATTACTGTAGTTTGGCCTTTCAATGACATTTATTTTGTTGTTTGAAAGGTTTGGGAGGAATCTTCTGGTGAGAGTCTTCTACAGATTCAGCTTCTCATTGCTCTGAGGAACTTTGTGGTTGCACTTGGTTATCAGTCACCCAGTTGCTACAATGTGCTATTGCCTATTCTGCAAAAGGGAATTGATATAAATAGCCCAGATGAACTCAATCTTCTAGAAGACAGCATGCTGGTTAGCTTACTATTACTTTTTTGATATCTTGTTTTGGGGGGGGGGGGGGGATAGAGAGAGAGAGAGAGAGAGAGAGAGAGAGAGAATATTCAATGACCACCTTCAATTCTAGTGATTTCATAACAATTGCAATTTGCTTACTTGTGTAGTTGTGGGAAGCCATACTGTCACATGCTCCTACAATGGTGCCTCAACTATTAACATACTTCCCATGTCTGGTGGAAATCATGGAAAGAAGTTTTGATCACTTGCAGGTTTGCCACATTGGATCATACACTCTACATGTGCATTATATTGTTCTTTTGTTTGTGGGTCAATATTTTTTGCTATCTGATCCTGCTCTATTGACTTAGATTCACTGGATTAGTGACCAGAGAATATTGTTCACTCATTTGCATCTATATGCAATGCTGCTAGTTTCATCTGTTAATTGGATGTGGAAACAATAATAATGAATCCATATATGGATTCTCATAGGTTTCTGTTTTGTAATTTGCATCCTTCTGAACCATGCTGCTTTTTCCTTTTCAGCCATCATTTTCTGAATTTTGTTTTGCATTGAAAATTGCAGGTTGCTGTCAGTATTATTGAGAGTTACATAATTCTGGGTGGAACTGAGTTTCTAAGTATGCATGCTTCCAGTGTAGCTAAACTTCTTGATTTGATTGTTGGAAATGTAAATGATAAAGGCCTGCTTTCAACCCTTCCTGTCATTGATATATTAATACAGGTACTTACAATTAGAACTTCTCAATGCGGATTTTCTAAGTGGAAGTTTGTTTATCCAAAAAGTACACTATCTAATACATAGCTATTAATTTTCATCCATGGTCACTGAATTTATCACTTAATGTGGTTATTAAATTTTAATTTATTAAGCTAAATCATTAAAGCTCACATGTTATGATGAGGGTAGGATGTCATCTATTTGGGCCAATCGGAAAGACACATTATATCTTTCCCCACTCTGCTTTTCCCTCTATAAAGGTGACAGTAACATTTGAGAACAAGCAGGATAGAGCCAAATGGCCTACATATGTGTCCATCCATATCAATTATCAAAATATAGTTATATTTAAATCTCAAAAAAGAGCATTACTTTGCGTGTGTGTGTGTGTGAGTGCATTGGGGGAGAGGTAGAGAATGAGAAAAGAATGAATATTGGAAAATGCACACAGTGGGAAAAAGAATAATAATTAATATAGCTTATAGTGCCAATTTTTCCTTTTTTACCATTTATTTTTCTGTTACTAAGAAAATTATTCATTCTCCTGTTGCTTCACTTCATGGATGAAATTTAATTGAAAAATACTATGGAGAAGCAGTGGTTTCCTTACTTGTGCTTTAAGTGTTACTGATACTTCATCAAAGTGAATGAATTGATGCTTTCAATTGCTATGGAAAACATGGAGAAATCAGGTTCTTTGTGTCTAAAATTGTTCGTGATAATGGTTAAATGTTTCTGGCACAGCCCTGGCCTCCTCCCACAGTTAAGAGTGTGTCCTTGAATGCTAAAACTGTACATAAATATAATGTGGTTTTATTTCTTGTTCCATACATAACCAGAAAATGGAAAAGAGTCTTCAAGAGTAATACCACCAAAGTCCAGTACTGCAAATCAAAAGTGGTTTCTTGTGTTTTCTGCACAAAATGTTGCTTTATCCATGTTAACTTTGCTGATTTGCAGTGTTTTCCAATAGAAGTGCCCCCATTGATCAGCAGCACATTACAAGTAAGTGCAGTTCCTTGTATGCTTAGATTCATAAGGAATTAAATACATAAATAATGTCTCATGATGCTCTTCAGATGTATTTTAATTTTAATTGCACTTTATGTCTTGTTGCTAGAAACTTATTGTAATATGTTTGAGTGGAGGAGATGATCTTGATCCTTCCAAGACAGCAGTTAAAGCTTCTTCTGCTGCAATCCTAGCTAGGATTTTGGTAATGAATACCAATTTCCTGGGCCAATTGGTAGTGGAACCATCACTTCAATTGCTCCTCCAGCAAGCAGGTGCTGCAGTTGAAGAAAATATACTTCTTTGTTTGGTTGACATATGGCTTGACAAGGTCAGTGCATCGTGAATTTCTTATGGGATACCTCCTAATGATTGTTGGAGTTTTTGCTTTTCTAATTTTGTTTTATCATTCTAAAGTGTATACATTATTTTATTTTGGACAATTGACACCCAAATTTATGGCCCATTCCAAAAACTAATGATAGTTTCATATAATTGAGGAGACTTCACTAAGTTGTAATAAATTTATCCATGTTATCTCTGGTATCAAGGAAATGTGTGCTTATGATATACCATTGATATTAGTTTCCCAAGGTATATGTTCTTGTAATGATGATGTTGCTGAGTGTCATTGCTTTGTTTTACTATTTTGTACAGGTAGATAATGCGTCTTCCAACCAAAGAAAGATATTTGGTTTTGCCCTTTCAATAATTTTGACTCTAAGACTGCCTCAAGTGCTTGATAAACTGGATCAGATCCTCAGGTGTGAGATCAATGTTGAAATTTGAAATTTTTTGAATGAGTTTCCTTTACCTATGTTCATGACTTAATTTAATTCATGCAGTGTATGTACAAGTGTAATTTTGGGTGGAAATGATGATTTAACTGAGGAGGAGTCCAGGTTACATCTTCTATGAATCTAGCTTGATTTGTTTGTTGTGATCAGTTAGTTTAGACTTCAGAGTTGACAATTCCTTCTGTCTTTTACATTGGATGGCAGTGGTGATAACATGGGCTCCAGCATGTCTCACGGTGAGGGCATTGTTCCTAGCAAAGAGTTCCGAAAAAGACAGGTGAACGTTCTGGGAATATACCTACGTTCTGAATTCTGATGAAGGAATCAGTTGTGATGCATGGCAGTTGTGATGCATGGTTATCCCCTAATGAGTTTTTTCTTCTTCTCAGATCAAAATTTTGGACCCTATCAATCAGTTATCATTAGAGAACTCTGTGAGAGACAACCTTCAGACATGTGCTGCCTTTCATGGTGAATCTTTTAATTCAGTCATTGGTAGAATGCATCCTTCAGCATTTGCACAACTGAAACAGGCATTGAAGATGCCATAGCTGGGCACAACACTGATTTTTCTTCTGTTTGAGTGGTGATGTCAAGCTCAGGGCCTGTACAATTTTTTTTTTGTTTATTCCAGGCATTGAGAAGTTAAAGGTAAGTTTTGACTCGATTGACCAGAAAACATATCTCTCATTCCCTCTCCTTCTAGAACCCCCTACCGAGTCATCTAACAAGTTCTGAATTATTTAAATTAAATTCCATTAGGCATATATATAATTGTCAACGTCAACCCCATTCCATTGAATGATTAGATTCTCTTAGTTTGCCTCTGACATCACATTCTTTTTTCCAACTCCAGGTACAATGATACTTTATTGACTTGGCTGGTGGTTTTCACATCTTTGGTTTCAGGTTTTTTAATTTTTTTTTATTATTATTTTATAGTTGTTAAAAGGGTAAGATTGGAAAAGAGCAAGCTGAGAGTTCTCGCATTATTTGCATTCTGAATTTCATTTGCATATGCCTCTTTTGGCAAAGGAAATTTCTGTAAATAGTTTTGCTGGTCCTTCTCTTGCCTAGATATTCAGGCACAAGGGTCGGAGCGTTGAGTTCATAGGTTTTGTCTTTACTCACAAATGAAATTAAAATATTATTGGAAGAGGGGTGGGCAAAACGATGTATAATGTATTTTCATTACTACTGTTGGTAACTGACTTCTCCATTTCTGCTTTCCTTTTTTTCATGTAATGTTTGGGTTTGGAATTTTAATTGTTTTGCAAGTCAATTTTACTTCTTGAATGAGTATGTCAAGTAGCTGCGTGCAATTTACATTGAGCTTTTTTTCTTTTTTTCCTTTTTAATGAATATCTAACTCATTTTTCTCCGCATTTCGTAGGAGTGTAAATGTATTGAGCTGAGTCGAGTTTTAAAGAGTTCATGCTTGACTCATTTAGAAAATAAGCTCCAAAAATCAAGCAGAGCTAAGGTTTTGTCGAGTTGCTTATAATAGCTCAACTCTTTTATAGTCTTAGTGAGTTTTAAGTTTACAACTATGAAACTCAAATTACAATTTTGATCAAATCTCGTGTAAAAAATTAAAGGCTAATTGAAAAAAAAAAAAAACTTAAATTTATATTTATATTCATAACTTTTAATTTTTGTATAAAATAATTATACCTTTAAGATTTATTAGTAAAATTGAATCTGAAAAGTTAATTGCAAATTATAATATAAGTATTTGAAATTTTATTTGATTAATAAATAAAAGTATTATATATAATTATGATTTAACACAAATATTTGGTAGTTTTGAGTTTATTAATTAAATTTTATATTTAAAAATAAATTTTATTTTATATATTTTTTAATTGAAACTTTATAATAAAAATATTTTTATTTATTTTAATTAATATAATTATTTTTTAAATAAGTCAGATAAATCTATCAATGCATGTGAATGTAAAATGTAAAAATAAATTCTTACACTTTTACAAAACTTTGAAATGAATATATAATTGAAAAAATATATATATTTCCCACATAAATTGTAATAATCATTAAATAAAATATGTATTTTACATAGGGTTTTATTTTTAATTTGTATGTATATTTTATATAATGGATATTATATTTCATAATAAATTAGTTTTAAACATAATTTTTTTGTACTTATTTTTTTTTCTTTTCTTTATTTTTACTCTCGAAGGGAAACATAGAACTGTGAATATTATTACATTGAGTTTTTTTTCCCTTAAATTATAATTCAAACTTATCGGTGAGTTTTTAAAAAAATTAATGAATAATAATTGAAAAAAAAATTATATGCAGGCTCAATTTATCAAAATATGTGGTATATAATATTAAGATATTAATTTCATATAATTTATATAAGTTTTTCATATTACAAAAGTAAAATATGTCAGCTCTTCGCAAATTTTAAATCTGATTTATCATATATTATAACATTAATTATATAAAATATATATGCTAATTAAAAGTGTAAAATACATATTTTATTTAATAAATGCTATAATTCACCTATATATATATATATATATATATATATATATATATATATATATATATATATATATATTTTTTTTTTTTTTTTTTCAAAATTACTTCGTAAAACTATATGAATTTATTTTTAGATAAAATTTATTTTTAAATATAAAGTTTAATCGATTGAATAGAAATATTAAACGTTTGTATTAAATTATGATTATATTTAAAATTTTATTTGTTAATTAAATAAAATTTTAAGTATTATATTGTAATTTACCGTTAATGTTTTAAATTCAACTTCACTTTATTGAATGCAATCGTATGAAATTTTAAAAGTGTGACTATTTCACACAAAATTATAAGTTATTAATATAAATGTTTGATTTTTTTTATCCAATTATCTAAAATTAAATTTAAATTATAAATAACGGTAAATATTTATACCATAGTGTTAAATAATATATCATTTTTACAATATTTATAAATAAATTAATATATGTTTATTATTTATAATATAATCAAATATAATTATTAATATAATTTTTTCTTAATAAATTTATTTAACGAGCCTTGTTAATAAGTTAAATTTGAATTGAAATAAATTTAAAAATTAAGTTCGATTATTTTAAAAAATAACAAAAATCAAATTAAATTAAGTACAAACATTATTTGATCAAAACTAATTATTTAATTCTATTTTCTTAATTGTGTATACTAATATTTTATCAAAATTATCAATAGAATGTAAATAAATTACAAGATTATAAACTAATTATTTTATGTAAAAATTCATTTATATATGAAATTTTTTTTTTATGACAATGAGTTAGTTTAAAGGAAAGGTAATCGTTGATTTATGTCTCAGTTTTTTTTTATATATAATTTAAATACGAACATTTACAAATGAACTATTTTTTCTTTAAAAGAAAATGTGAACTCGTTTTATTTTTAAAAGTTAAATATACTTACTATTTAATTTTGATGCCTATAAAATCTTTTCATTTAAAAAATTATCAACTTCAATAATTTTAATAAAAAAAAGAAAAAGCAGCCATTGATTGTGAAATTTTAAAAAATTCTAAATTAAAATAAACTACACTTCACCCCCTACTCCCTTCCCACGCATCAACCCAATTTCTTGCTTCACAAACCACCCAAAATCTAATTCAAAGGGGAAAGAAACATGTAAGTTTGAACTGGCAACCTCGCAAACACTCTGCCATACAATATTCTCCCGGATTTTTACCAAAGAACTAGGATTTAAGACTGATACTCTATAAATTACAATCCCAAACTGACCAAAATAGAAACCAAAGCCATCCACCGTTTCCAAAATAATTGATACCGTTAACATATACCAACAAATCCCCGAAACCTGTGGGAAAAATAACATCCACTAAGCACTCAAAATAACATATCCCCAAAAGCTGCATCAAGAAGGACTAAAATCCTTTCATGTCTACGCTGATAATGCAATTTCATCTTCCTTTTTGGCATCTGCTTTTGCTTTCTCACCTTCAGCCTCATTGTGCTGCTCCTTTGCCTCAACAGGCCCCTCCTCCTTTTCTTTCTCATCTGTTTTACCATCCACGACACTCAACTTCTCAAGTAGTCCAGCAGCATCTGCAGCCTCTTTACTTTCTTCTTTTTTTCCCTGAGTTTCAGCCACCTCTTGCACCGTCTCCATGAAGGTTTTGCAATCTAATAGGATGTGAAATCAGTCTTGAGAGATATTACAAACAGATATAAAATCCAATTGCATTATATGAGAGAGAGAGAGAGAGAGAGAGATTATGCAACTGAATATCTCAACAAGAACATGAAAGAGGAGTCATCTGAGCTACCGTTCATAGTTTCACAAACAAAAAAAAAGAATAATCTTCTCATCTAAATACACATACAGCATTGCTCATGAAAAAATGAACAGTCATTACAAGTATCCTTTTATACTAGAAATTACCAAAAACAAATAAAATACAATAGGAAAAACTATTCACACAATCGAAATGGCTAGCATAAAACAAGCTATCACAGTTCTATCATTTGGAATTTAATCGACAAACAAACCAGCAATCAATGATTTTCCAACTATACTGTTATTGTTAGCGGATTCACAAGAAATAAATCTTTCCACAACTCTGTCATATTTAATTCCACATCACAATAGACAGACATACAATAGCCAACAGATTAAACTAGAAGACAGGCAAAATGGAGACTAGATATAGTCTGTCAAATGCAATATCATGTTCAAAACCCTAAAGCCAAAGTGAGAAAAATTACTTGACTCATGACTCTTGACTCTTGAGCTTCATTCTCTCCAACAAAAAAAAAGAGCCGGAACAAATTGGATTATTATTTAGATAGAAAATACAGGTGTAAATTATATTATGTATGTTTATAGTGCCAAAATAGTAATAATACTGAAGCCAATTGCCAATATTTTATCCAACACACAAGTAAACTTGACAAAAAACAACAAACTTAAAGCAGCAGATTTCCTTCTTTATTCATCGAAAACTTTTTTCAAACAGCTAAAGCACATACACATGCATGCATAGGATGGGACCAACACAGATGACACAATCACTTTAAATCAACTCAACTCAACTGAACTAAGCCTTTATCCAAAAAAATTTAAGGTCGGCTATATGGATTCGCTTTCTACGATTTTGAGTTAAATCCTCAGAAATGTGTAATGTTCTAGGTCATGTAATGTTCTAGGTCATGTTGTACTACTCTCCTTCCTTCAAGTCAATTTAGGTGAATTCGCTTTTTACGATTTTGGGTTAAATCCTCAGAAATGTGTAATGTTCTAGGTCATGTTGTACTACTCTCCTTCCTTCAAGTCAATTTAGGTCTACCCATTTTTTTCTTTCTACTTTACATGACCAAAATCACCTCAAGGAAAACATGCATGCTAATTGATCCATTGTAATAGATCCAAATTTTATTATGATATTTTCATTACAGTCTCTCTCTCTCTCTCTCTCTCTCTCTCTCTCCAAATCAATAGACACTCATCAGTTTCCAACAATCTAGGCAATGCAAGGTGCATAAGAAGTTTCCTGCACATCAGTAACACAAAATCCAAGAATTCTCTTGGCGAACATCATATCTGAAGCATAAGGAGAAAAAAAAGGAAGATTGAATAGATTCAAAAGCAAAATGAAAACAGATATTGAAGCCAACATTTAGAAATTAGAAGCAGTGGCAGATAAAGAACTGATCTGAGAAATACATACTCTCAACAGAAGGAAATCTGATACAGAAGAGCTCGTCCTTCAATTCTCCATCAGCAAAATCAGCGGCATGCCAGACGCATGATTTATCATTCCCGTGATGCTCTTGGACATTGATTGATGGCACAACTGAAAAAAAAAAATAATAAAATCAGAGAAGGAAAGAGTGAACACTTTCACTGAGCTTCATTCCAGCAACAAAAGTTATATCATGATAGCAAAACAGCTGATCGCTGTAATATAAGAATCAGCCAAATAGTATTATCTTCAATTTAAGAAACAAATAATTCCAAGGACACTTGAGATTTAGCTGCATGTCATTTCTTTCCCAGAAATCAACAAATGAGCAATTAAGATTAAAGAGAGGGAAAGAGAGTCTAACCTAGATGATTGGCGCAGATCTTGAGAGTCTTAGATTGGCGCATGACAAGGCGAACCTTGCCAGATTCCTTATGCTTCAAAAGCTTCACATTACCAACTCCTCTCTCCTTCCACTGGTTCCCTTCCTTATCAAATCTATACAGCTTCGCTTTCCTTTTAACCCAAACAGTTAAAAAAAAGCATTTAGATTTAATACAATTTCAAAAAAAAAAAAAGCATGAAACTGAAAAAAAAATTCCCCAAAGAAAAGAAAGAAAAAAAAACCCTAGAAAAATAGTAGGCAAAGGGGAGTTCATACAGATCGAGGATAGGATCCTCATCTTCCTCGCCAGTAGTGAGGGCCACCTCTTCGAGCTTGACGATGGGGGCAACCTGAGCTCCGGTGTCCTCATCATCGGCGGCAGGTGCGTTCTCGTCCTCTTCTCTATCTTTAGTGTTGTGCTCTGGATCGGCAGCAGAAGCAGTACTTGCCATTCCTCGCCTTTTTTTTTTTATAACTTTGAAGAAAATACTAATTTGAAGAGAGATATCGAGGGAGAGAGAGTTGGGAGTGGTAGAGTAGAAACACCAAGAGAGAGCAGAGAAGAGCTCCTAAGCTAGGGATTTTGGCAATTCCTATGATATATATATAGAGAGAGAGAGAGATAGGGAGGCATTCATTGTGGGCCCAAAATGCAATGCGCGTGACAGGTGTAAAGATAATCCCCTGTGTGAGGTGTCTCTTTCTCTAGCCTACCCTGTTTGGCTCCTGCGAAAGCGGAAGAAAATGGGATGACAAATTTTTCCATTTGTATCTGTTGATTTTTTTACTAGCTGTTTTATCCGCTATTTATCTGTAATTTGCTTTTATTTTATTTCCTACTTCATTTCTTTTTTCTTATTTATAGATTTTCCTGCTCCATTTGTGAACTTTTTCAAGTCCATTTATTTTTTAGGCAATTTTCAAAATTAAATAATGAATTTAGTAAACAAATTTAAAACAAAAATAATCATTCATAATACGTTTTTGTCAGATACCAGGGAAGTAAATTTTAGCTAGCTTTGCGTCTTCCACGTTTTAGGGAGTGCATATTTTTGAGGCATGCATTAATTTTCCAAATGAAGTTTTACCGTAGCTCTTATGGTATACATTAATTAATTAATATTATTAAGAAAAGATTTGGGTCGCTGACTTCGTGCGTGCGTGCGTGTATTAATTATCTTGCTTAAGGGGTGGTCTATTAGGTCGTTGTCATCACAGATGAAGAAGCCAATTGCCGCTGGCTCCAGTGGTGGCATGGACATAATGAACCTAGACCACCCCAGTTCGATCCCCCTCCCCCCACCCCCAAAAGAGGAGAAAAAAAAAAAAAAAACATAAGCAATTGACCTTCATAGCCTAAACGAACGAACATGGCTTAATTTTGAAGCTACACTGCCACGAAAATTCTCCAGGCAGGCCTTCAATTCAGGTACAAGCGAGTTAATCCAAAATTGGCCACGTTAGATGAACACTAATCAAGCCCAAGCACTATCTGGTGCGAAATACATGGATGAGGTCTAATACGACTTGCTGAGATGTTTATTGGAGCCTAAGTTTGTCTCTCCACTGTCATTCAACGTTTAACATGCACAAATAGAGAGGGTTTTATGAGATCGAATATGCAGGGAACTTCAATTGGGATCAATGTCCAAGACACCATTAAAAATCATTTCGTAACTAACCAGATACAATGAACAGACTGCCAAAACTGAAATATATATATATATAGGGCAGAAAATATTAATCCTCATTCTTGGGCTCCATCCCCATTTGTTGTTGCATCCATAGGCTCAGCTTCTGTCGACTCCTCCGCTTTGTCACCCTTCTTAGCTGCAACATACAACAAAATTAGCACTCAGATGATTGGATTAGATTCCGTAAACAAATATGCAAACTGATTGAGAGAAAATTTAAGCATATTTTTAGACCAACTGTAGACGGTTTTGCTCATTTATCTACAATTACCTTTCTTCTTCTTTCCACCACCTTTCTTCTTTGTTTTTGTACCCAAAGCTAACCAGGCCTTGATTTCAGGATCGTCTATGGTCTTGGTGGGCTGCAACTCCTGAAGAGGATGAGATGTGATCCTGTCCGACCCATTTGGCATTAGCAAAACTGTAAATTTTATATGAGCAACTAGATCACCTGCAAAAACAATGCTCAAGCATAAATATTCTTGCAATTTCCCCTTGTCATTCAACCAAAACAATTAATTCCAACAAAATTTCTTGACAGGGAAGAAGTTCTTACCAGACTTCTCATGAAGAACAGGGTATGGCTGTAGAAGATCATGATTCACACATTCCACTAATCCCAGTCTAGCTCTTTTCTCTTCTAAAGCTCTATTCATATAGAAAACTCACATGAATGCAGGGACAAAGAAGGAAAAAGAGAAAATAACAGAGTTAAATAAAAATGTAAAAAAATAAAAACCTGGCAGTGAATGGCAGGATAGGAAATTTTTGATTAATTTCACTGAAAATAAATCTGGAAGCTTTCATCTTCAGGTGATAATTTTTATCCACAGCTCTCTTGTAAATGGTAGTGTGCTTCTCATCCAGCAGCTTAGGCTGCAAAAACAATGCAACAGAAATTTTAAGGATCTAAATGGTAATGTGATAATAGAATGAGTTGAATTGACACTGACACCACAATTAGTCAATTACCTTGCCTTCACCTGTGCTTGTAACAATATCTATTGCATACACTTCATTCTCATCAAATTCAGCATCATCAACCCGTGTATCTGAATTGGAGACGCTCAATATAACTTTGTTCCCATCTATCACAAACTGCTTCAGTTGGTGGCTAAGAACACCTTCAACAATTTTACAGTCATAAGCAGCAGCAACCTTCTGAATTGCTTCTGTCACATCTTTGTTCTGCCACAAAAGAAGATTTAATGAACAAACTTGTTACATAACAGAATAAACTTAATTCACGATAAGTGAACAATTATAAGGATAGTTAAAATGACAAAGAAAAAACAAATTAGTCCCCTTTCTGTGATTTTGTGCACACATGTGCTGGTATAGTCCCCTCCCTATGTTACAAAGAAGCACCATGCATTAGCACAACCATGAAATGGCTGTTTGGGGTAATCCCCAAAAATATAAGGAAACCACAATGACACATTTAAGAATGTTTAAGATTGGATGTAGATTTGCGTATGACACTTCTACTCACTCCCAAAATGATGTTGATTGGGTCCAAGCGGAAAAAACAGTATAAAGAACCCAGTTCTATAGTTTTAAAGCAACTATAGCAAAAATTCAACTAAAAATGCAGTATTTAAAATACAGACTTACTATGTAATTGAGTAGCAATCTATATCATTATGATTATAAATAGACAGATTGCTACTTAATTGCATGATAATTGTAAACAACTTAGTCGAAAATGTATTTAGGCCATAGTTGATTTAACACACCAATGGTAGATAGATTAGTCTCAAGCAATCAACCACAGACATTTATGATATAGGCAACAGGGAAAGGAGGAAATCAACATTGCACTGATCACCTCGGCAAAGTTGCCTTTCTATTATTACACAAGCCTCTTACTGATTTCTCTCAACATAGGCCCTATGGAGGCATTTTCTACCCAATCATAAATTAGTTGATAGTGAAATTACTTCTTCACTTCTCTTAACTAAAACCTAAGACTAATCCAACCATATCCTTTACAGATTGAACTAAAGCCTCCCAAGAGACAACCAAATAGAAAAAACATATAAGAAACAATGAAACGAAATGTTTCCCTATCAAATTAACTATGACAAAAAGCCTCATATGGACTTTCGCCCATGGCTTCAAAAAGTAATCATCATTTAGGGAAACTATAACATAACTTGTCAAGAATCTTTATTAATTCTAAAATATGCAGCAATTACTCAAAAGAGAGAAATTATGATTTTGGTTGGTGGAGGAAGGGGGCAAGAACAAAATATTTGGAAAAAAAAAAAGGAAAAAAAAAAAAAGGTTCCTTGCCAATCTATTGATATGGTATCACCATGGTGCACAAGAATCCTCTGATAACAAGAAGAGAAAAATAGACAAAGATGCTGAAATGGACAGACACAAGAAAAACATGAAAGCAAACGTGTGTGTGTGTGTGTGTGTGTGTGTGTGTGTGTGTGTGTGCCTCTGATAACAAGAAGAGAAAAATAGACAAAGATGCTGAAATGGACAGACACAAGAAAAACATGAAAGCAAACGTGTGTGTGTGTGTGTAAAACGTGTGTGTGTGTGTGTGTGTGTGTCAAACGTGTGCGTGTGTGTGTGTGTCAAACGTGTGCGTGTGTCAAACGTGTGTCAAACGTGTGTGTGTATGTCAAACGTGTGTGTGTGTGTGTGTGTCAAACGTGTGTCAAACGTGTGTGTGTGTGTGTGTGTGTGTGTCAAACGTGTGTGTGTGTCAAACGTGTGTGTGTGTGTGTGTCAAACGTACGTGTGTGTGTGTGTGTGTGTGTGTGTGTGTGTGAAACGTACGTGTGTGTGCGTGTGTGTGTGTGTCAAACGTACGTGTGTGTGTGTGTGTGTGTGTGTGTGTGTGTGTGTGTGTGTCAAACTTACGTGTGTGTGTGTGTGTGTGTGTGTGTGTGTGTGTGTGTGTGTGTGTGTGTGTGTGTGTGTGTGTGTGTGTCAAACGTGTGTGTGTGTGTCAAACGTGTGCGTGTGTGTGTGTGTGTGTGAT